>NC_090288.1:12381968-13581968 GCF_037392515.1 Haliotis asinina | reverse complement strand
CTTCACGCAGTCATCAGATCTGAGGCTGTCTACTTAGACTAGTTTAATGATCATATTTTTGACCTTGATAAGTTTATTGAAGCAATATGCTACCAGGTTTAGCATTGTGTAACAAGGCTTTTTTCACCAATATGTACTGAGTGCAAGTTAAACCAAATTCCTTAAATCAGGAACAAGTCAGTTCACCCATGATAGTTGTCCTTCGTCAAGACACTTGCTCTACCAGTATCAGGCACTGAGAAGCAGCAAAGATGAAAGAGTGGGAAATTGTCAGTGAGAGTTGAAGGCTGACAGGCATACATGGCATAAGGTCTTCAGAGTAGGAAAAAACATCTTCTTTTCAAAACAGCTGACTAAAGCAAATGTTACAAGGTTTTGAAGTGTAAGAAAGCAAATAATTCCTTTGTTAGCTGTCATCAGAGAGGACTTCATGCTGATACTGTCGATTCCAAAGCTATCAAAATACATTATTTCATTATTTGACCTTGGCAAGTAGCTGTTTCAAGGCCACTTCCCACATTGCTAGGAGATAAACAGCTGTGAAGGATCATTGATAGCACATTAAAAGAAAATGTTGTCATGCCTACAAAAGCTGATTAAATATTTACACACTGTCATTCGGACAGAAATATGGCTTATTTGGAAAATTGATGACTCTGCGGTTTTTGATAATGAGCTTTAGTTATCAAAATATTTCTTGAATAAATTGACGTCACTTGAAAATCTCACTGGCTGTTGATGGAGAAAATATGTGTTGAACATATTTTGTAGTAATCTTTTTGTAGTTTACAAATAAATATTTTTTTCTCTATGTATTTTCCTTCTTTGCATGCTGGCTCTTAATGGAATTGATATGTGTTAAACATTTGTAATATTTTTTATCAGGTCAAATAAATAATGTCTTCTCTAAATATTTTCTTTCTTTGCATACTAGCTGTTAATGGAAATAATACGTGTTAAACATTTTGTAGTAATTCTTATCTGGTGAAATAAATATTTTTTTCTCAAAGTATTCTCTTTTTCTCAGCAAACCTGTGAGAGACTATGGTGCACCAACAAGACTTCATCAGGTTGTCGTACCCAACACATGCCATGGGCTGATGGCACTGAGTGCAAGGATGTGAGTCGCAACAAGGTCAGTGTGAAACAAGATACACTTTTAGCTCACCTGTATAATATAAGATTGCATCAGCTGTTGTCTCTAGATCTCATGATTTCAGCTTCTCTGGAATTAAGTCTTTTGAACTTGTATTTTGGTAATTTTACACATTCCATAAGCATTTTTTACATAAAGCATTTTTAAAGTGGTTTTCATGGCAAATGTTTTTAGTTATATAAGCAAGTTCTCATATGTTTAAAACTTGGATTTTGGAAGCGTGTTTAGACAGGTGAGTTACATTACCATATGCAGGAGTAGGAAAGTGAGGCAGTCTGTAAATAATAATGAGGCTGGATGAGACAATCCAGTGATCAACAGCTTGAGAACTGATCTATGCAATACGGATACAATTACATGTGTCAACCAAGTCAGAGAGTCTTACCACCCGGTCACATTAGTCGCCTCTTAAGACAAGCATGGGTTGCTGAACCTGAATTCTGTATGCAGGAGCTTAAGCTAGATCTCATTAAGTTAGAATAAAAGAACATACAGATTGGCTAACTGATAGATGGTAGATGTTACAGATATTCTTTCAATTTTTAAATTTTGAATTGAGAAGTTTTTTAAAAATATTTTTAAAACCGTATGGAATTGATGTTTCTGTTTTGGACTTAGTGCTGTAAAGGTTGAAAAAACTGCTTTCTGATTGGCTAACATCAAAATTCATTTCATTGGTCAGCCAAAGTTCAGGAAAGGTCAATCATGTGACGTGGAATGGATGTTCTCAGATATTTATGTGACCAATGGAAACACTGAGACCTGATGGATTAAAACTGTTTTCACTTTATATGCACAAGTTTTGTGAGGTGAATGGAGGCAGACAGACCTAAAATAACACCATCAAGGGAAGCATGTGGAAGGTTGTGGAAGTTTTGTACTGTAGAAAAAAGTGCCAGTGTGATGTTATCGGAAAGAAGTACAAGCAGGTATTCTCTTGTTGATGGTTGATTTAATGATGCATGAAATAAGAGGTTGGTGTTTGTTGTTTAATGCCTCTGTCAGCAATATTCCAGCTATATTTTGGTGAAAGGATCATGAATGGCGAAGGTCTCACAACGAATGAAAACTAATGTGTCTCCAGTGGAGGGAGTGTAAATAGGTCTCTGCCAATAGCAAATCATCATCATTATCACAATCATCATCACCGTCATCATCATCATCATCATCATCATGAGACTATACAGTATAGAATTATGGACAGAAAACAAATTTTCAATGTTTCAGCATTGCCTATAATATAGAATTTTTAAAAATACTATCTCTTACAACATCTTACTACTGGTATTCTTTTAGAGGGTAATGTTTTATTAAAATCTCACAATATTTTTAAAGTTACTCTAATTCAGGCATTTAATAAATATTGTTAACATGTGAAGCTATTTCTCTACTGATTTTGTCCAGACATAAAATTACTTTCAAATTTATGTATCATTATTTAGTCTTTTATTCAGAACTTTTATAATGTGAAGTAATTTGTCTGTTTGTATAAGCAAAGTATGAATTTGACAACTCATGAATTTGTTTTTCCAGATCAAAGTATGAATTAAACATCTCATGACTTAGTTTTTCCAGATTTTTTAAATGCTGTTTTAGAAAAAGTTTAATGTCCAGACCACCAGATCATATTTACCATATATTACTGTAGATAATCTGAATTTTGAGGACAAATACAAGGCAGTGTGTAGAAGGGGCTTATCCAGGGGCTACATTTTTGTCAAACTATTTTTCAGGGGGTTAGAAAATGTAAATGTGTGATCTAGGTGAAGGCTAGATTGTGTATTATCATAAAGTTAGCAATCATGAAAATGTATTTCTGTCATCCATTACATTTAAGGAGAATATACTCATTTCCATTGTCGACATGTTCCCTTTGATGAAGCGAGATAGGTTAATTTGTGTTGTGTACAGACGATAACACTGGCAGTCATGCAATTCGTTTCTATGCGTTATCTTCATGTAAAGTGGTTTATTTATTGTGTTTGACAAGTAATTTTCAAGAGGTATGCACTGACATAATATACTCGTTGAGTGAGACCAATGCAATAGGACAGTCGATGCTTTGATGTTGGGGGGCTTCGTGTTCATGCCACATCTATAAGCTTAATCAGTGACAGCATCTCTGATGCTTGCATCTATGAATAGATAGCTATGTATTGTCTGCCTCATCCCAGGTTGCTGAAACAACAGAGGAGCTCGTCGCAATGCAACAATGTTCCAGTATGACAGATGGAGGATTTTGACCCTTGCTGCAATAAATCAGTTATGCTGTTTTAGCTGCTATTGCACTGTGTTCAAGATTTTCTATATGAATTTTTTGGATCTTGAATTTGATTTAATTTTTAGTTTTGGGGGTTTTCTTTCAAAATTGTGTTTATTGGATTTATCTGTCCAGCTGTAAGATGGAAATTCAATGATTCTGTAAAACTTACAAATGTGTATTCAACTGGGCAGAATGTGACACATTTTAGCAAAAGATTGGATGACCTTTTCAGACAACATTTTTGAAGACATTTGTAGTTGTATTCAGTTTTCAGGGAAATTGTTTTTCCTACTCTGAGAATTCTTGGAATTCTGAAATATTATTGATGTATTTTGTTTATTCCTTCAAAGGAAAATTTCTTGAGGCTTGGTTATTTTTGACAGATATTTATTAAAACATTTGCTGCACTGTTTCAAAATATCTGTTGCAGAAATGTTACATAAAAATACAGTGTGTGCAAGTAGTTACACTGTACACTGTTTTCTCATTTTCTTAAAATAATCATTGTGGCAGGAATGAATTTGTGGTGAGACAGAACTGACAGACAGTTTTCATTTGTCAGGACCTATTGTCAGGCAATAGTGAAGATCCTGTTGTCAGGCTATAGTGAAGATCCTGTTGTCAGGCTATAGTGAATATCCTGTTGTCAGGCAATAGTGAAGATCCTCTTATCAGGCTATAGTGAAGATCCTGTTTTCAAACTATGGAGGGATTACCTAGCTGTTGTCAGGCTATACTGAAGATCCTGTTGTCAGGCAATAGTGAAGATCCTGTTATCAGGCTATAGTGAAGATCCTGTTATCAGGCTATGACCATAGAACCTGTTGTTAGTATATCAAGGGAGAAGCTGTTGTCAGGCTATAGAGAAGAAACTGTTATGAAGCTGTGGAGGATGAAACTGCTGTCAGGCTATCGATAAGAACCACTTGTCAGGTTGTCATGGTGATGATGCGTCCCAAGCTTGCTATACTGGCTGTCTGGAAACATCATGTATCTGCAGCAGCCATAATGCATAACACAGCCTCACAAGCCTCACATTTGTGTCACAAAAACAAATATAGCTTTTATGTCATCTCAGCTGTTTGTAGTCATAAGCCATGGCTAAGAATTTCAAACCATCACATTGCCTAAAAACAGCAGTATGATTGAGACAGGCACATACCTTGTGACATCGTCTCAGGTAATTTCAGCTAAAAAAAGGAAAAACATTACACTAGGCAAAATTCACAGGTGCTAAGCGTGGACAAATTAAAGAAAGGTTGATTCATGTCTTTCATCACTTTTTTACCTACAAGTGCAAATTTGTAATGCATATCAAGCTGATAGGATATAATAATTTACGCTTCACAAGGCACAAAGAACTACATACTGAGATTGGCGTCTCCCCATGCAGCAAAATTGATATTTGTGTTATGATATTCTTTCTTCAATTGTTATTTGTGAAGGTTTATGTTTTAGAAGTATGGTTATCTGTGTTGGAATTAAAATAGACCTAAAGACTTTATGGGAATGAAATAATTTGAGTTTTGCCAAATGTTTCCTAACTGTACAGAAAGTGTGTGCCACGCAGGTTAAACAATATTTAGCAGATACATGGCAAACATGATGGAGGTTTTTGTAGGTAATCAAGATAAGGCTCATGTATGGTAATATGTCTTCCCTCCTAAATCTCTCATCCAGATTTACAGCTTGTTTGAATTGAGATGTGAGGCACGAAGTCTTCATTGTGTCATGTCTGTTGCAGTTATGTCGGACACAGGGCTGTTGGTGCCGTAGTGGGGAGTGTGTTCTGCGGATCCCTCTCAAGGCACGCAATGGAGGCTGGGGGAAGTGGCAGGATTATGGCCCTTGTTCACGCACGTGTGGCGGAGGCATCAAGACCAGCATTCGACAATGTAACAACCCCCTGTAAGTTACTGTAACAAACCCCTGTAAGTCACAGTAGCAAACCCTTGTAAGTCACCATAACAACCTCCTGTAAGTCACTGTAACCACTTCTTGTAAGTCTGTCACTATAACAACTTCATGTAAGTCACTGTAACAAACCCCTCTAAGTCACTGTAACACCCTTCTGGTAGTCACTGTAGCAACCTTCTGTAAATCACTGTAACAAACCCCTGTAAATCACTGTAACAAACTCCTTTAAGTCACTGTAACAAACCCCTGTAAATCACTGTAACAAACTCCTTTAAGTCACTGTAACAATCCCCTATAGGTCATTATTACAACCTCCTGTAAGTCACTGTAACAACCCCCTATAGGTCATTGTTACAACCTTCTGTAAGTCACTGTAACAACTCTTGTAAGTCTATAACACCCCCCTGGAAGTCACTGAAACAATAACCCTAGTAAGTCACTCTAGCAATCACCTTTAAGTCATTGTATCATAAACCTCTGTAAGCCACTGTAACACCACCCCCTGTAAATCACTGTAACAAACCCCCTATAGGTCATTGTTACAACCTCCTGTAAGTCACTGTAACAACCCCCTATAGGTCATTGTTACAACCTCCTGTAAGTCACTGTAACAACCCCCTATAGGTCATTGTTACAACCTCCTGTAAGTCACTGTAACAACCTCCTATAGGTCATTGTTACAACCTCCTGTAAGTCACTGTAAAAACCCCTGTAAGTTGCTGTAACATTAACCATTGAAAGTCACTGTAACGTTCACCCCTTGTAAATCACTGTAACATTAACCCCTGTACATCACTGTTACAGTGTGGCAATCTTCAACATTTTGTAACAGTTCATTTATGACTTACAAATCCCAGTAAGTCACTGTTGCAATTACATAACTCCTGCATTACAGTGGACTCATGACACATGCAGCTCTCATCACAAAATGTATTGAGTTGATCAGGATGACATTTATGGACATTAAGTTTCATATAACATGCTCCATCAAAGAAAGCTAACGCAATGCACATATGTAATCAATAAAATCACTGACACAATTTTCCCCCTCCAATAAAATAAGCTTCAAGCTCTCTGTGCATCCTGGTCATATGTTTTCAAGAGTAGAGTCATTCTAGAGGCTGCTCACCCATACAATCAGATTTGGCAGTGAGGAAAACTATGTCGGCACAACTCTCAACATGAGAAGAGACACACAGCTTGAAATCGCCTGAAGAAGCCATTAACACTCTGGTGCTAAAATTCAGACAGATCGTATCATTTGATCAAATTATTGAATCAGACTGGGGCTGCATGAAAATATCAGATATATGGGTACAAGTGGTTTTACCAGAACGTGTCTTGGACCTAGGTCAAGCTGACCTTTTTATGTTTCAGACCTGACAATGGCGGCAAGTATTGTCTAGGAAAAAGGATCAAGTACCGTTCGTGCAATACCAAAGTTAGTATTTTCACTTTTGGATCATTGAATCTGATTACATATCTTAGAACAATGCTATTCTGAATTTTATTATATATACTTAAATGTAATTATATTGTAAATTATGTGAGGAAACTGGGCACCTAGCAATACGCTGTGCAACACTGATAACATTATGCATACATCTTATATTTTGTGAGTGCGATGTTTCAGTACAAATTCTTGTACCGTCATCAAGCTAAGAAGTTGTTATCCATAAAGTTTATCATAATTGTACTTCTAGACTTTTTAAACACCACGCAAAGGCATTATATGTTATCTTTGCTGCCACTGGATAACTGCATGCTTCAGTAAAGATACTTCAGTAAAGATACTTGATTCTTCACTTTCAGATATGTCCACCCAGTAAGCTTGACTTCAGAGAGGAACAGTGCGCCAATTTCAGCAACAGATATCACATCGATGGCCTACCTTTGAATGTTAAATGGGTGCCTAAATATACGGGAGGTAAGACAGATTATTTATCATATTTACTGTATGTTTTAGTCTTTCAGGGTTTTGAAAATCGGTGCAGATAGAAACAATGTACCTTGATTTCTATGTGACTCTCTATGTTGACATTTTAAATGGATGACTACTTGTTAAGGTGAACTTCAGTGCTGTACAGTTCTCTCCCGTCCCTAGGGTGATTTTAGAAAAAGTGATCTATACATATGGGTGAAACCTTTTAATTTGGAGAGAGAGCAGTTATGGGAGAGGCTCAGGTGAGAGTCCGTCAGGAGAGTATATAGAGCTGAGGGGAGTTTGAGGAGATTCTGTATATGTGATGTTGATGTGGTTTCCAGGCGTATTTGGTTGGCTGTATATGTTTTCAGGTTGGACGACTTGTTGGGGTATCTGCACAATACTGCACAATGTTGAGTGTTGGTTAAGAGAGCCAAAAGTATCTCTCAGGAAGCTCTAATGACATGCACATATTAAAGAACAACCATAAACCTCTCAATCTCATCATTGCAAACTATTTTGAACATCTATCTGACATCCATTCACAGGTATTTGTCCTAACTGTAAGAACAATTCCCTAGTCTCTTTGTTTGTAACACTCCAACAATTATTTCAGTCCAGATGAAAGATGCCTGTAAGCTGTACTGCCAAGCTGAGTCCACATCCTCATTCTACCAGTTGGCCGACACAGTGATCGATGGCACCAAGTGTCGGCCTGACACAGACGATATCTGTGTTAATGGAAAGTGCAGGGTGAGTTAGACCTGCTCACCCGGTATTGTATTATGTTGTATTGTGATTTTGGTTAAACATTGTAAAACCCAAGCGAGCCTTTACTCAAGGGAAATAACTCCTCTAGAATTAGCCACTCCTTTCATGTCAGGCTTGAAGAAGAAAATTTTTCACTTTCTGAGAAGTTTGTTGGTTGTCACACTGTAAAACCTGTGAGTGCCTTTACTCAAGTGAACTAACTCTACCGATATTTACTAGTACCTATGTCTGTTCACACAGGATATTTCTTCTGTTTCAGAGAGTTTTGTTGGTTATCACATGGTAAAACCCAGGGGCCCTTTTACTCAAGGGAAATAACTCTACTGTAGTTTGCTACTACACATGTCTCAGTGTTGACAGAATATTTCTGATGTTTCAGAGAGCTGGCTGTGATAATCGTCTTGGTTCCAACATGAAGCGAGATAGATGTGGCGTCTGTGGTGGCGACAATTCTTCCTGCAGATCTGAAAGGGGCCGTTTTAATAATGCCAAATATGGTAGGAGGAACTTCATTGAACTTGACATACACCAAGTAACTTCCCCACTGTCATGACCTTGAAGATATTTTTCTGATAAAATACAGAGTTTTAGTGAAGGTGGTGTCTGTTGTCACTGTCCCACTAACTAAATACCATATTGGCACAATACACGTTTATTAATCATAGTTAGCAATAAGAATTATGCTTAGAAACCAGTTGTGACAATTCAATTCTAGAATGAAACAAAAAAAAAAAACCCTTGACCAGTTACTTCTCATGGCAGTTGTAACACTATGCTGGGCCATGTTTACAAGCTGACCAACCTGTGATATGTCTGTCATTGTCTGTCAAACGCATCATACAGTTACAAATGTACAGATATGGTACATGGTGTAAGGGAGGTAACTCTTGTAGCTCACATGCCAGTTGTCACTGACGATATGACTGTATATGAATGCATCTAATGAATATCTGATAACTGTGATGATCACAATCAAGATTTCAAAGTACCTGATGATTATCTGAAACCAGCAATAATCTCAGTCAGTGTTTTTCCATAATGGAGAAATTGCATGACGTCATGATGGTTTTATTGTAGGATACAACAAGGTGATCACAGTGCCGAGTGGTGCAACCAACATAGAGATCCTGCAACATGGCTACCAGAACACAAGTAATGACTGGAACTACCTCTGTGAGTTCATCAGTGGTCTGACGCTTTATCTCTGAAAATACATACCTTCAAAAGGAGTCCCAGAGAGATAGGAAATTACCTGTAGAAAGTTTGGACTGGCTTCTTGGGATTCTGGATTACAGAGAGTCCTGGAGGGAAACAAATACAGTTCTTGGACTGCGAAATGGATTAGTTGATCACTTGATACAATGTCACCAGCAACATTTGGTATTAATCAGAAATTACAGTTAATTCTATATGAGTAGCAACTCAAGGAACAGAGTCAAAGTATCAATATTTAGGAACAGATGTTTATATTTGAAATTGAGAAGTTTCCTTTTTCTGTTGGCTTGGAGACAAAATATCAGCTTTGGAAAATACTTTGGGAAATAATGATCTACATTTCATAGTCAAAATGATTATTTTGTATTATTTGTTTGCAGCCCTGAGAAACAGCAAAGGCGAATACATCCTGAATGGTGACCATATTGTCCGCACACAGAAGTGGAGCATTAAAGTACAAAATGGCTACCTGGAATACAGCGGCGCCAATGTCCCAGTTGAGAGAATCAACTCCACTCGCATGATCGGAGAGGATATCTCTGTTGAGGTAATTGTGCCATAGTGAGAGAGTGAATGATATCTTGTGCAGCTTGTATGACAGAAACATTATGGCAATGGTGTCTAAAATGCGTTTGCTGACATTGTACTGATCTATATACATCAAACCTGAGTCTTATGTGTGACATCTTCTCCAGAAGACTACCATAGCCCTTCAAATAAGCTTCAGTTTTGCTTTTTGGTCAACAGAGCTGCACATATTTTTATTTTTCGTATTTACTTTCTTGAAGTTCTAAATCGGATTCATTTTTGTTTTGACTACAGTTTCTCGTATTTTAAAGCAATGGTTTATGAGCATTAAAAACATATTTCTGGCTGGCTTGCCCTACTGATTGTTTCTGGTTCAAACTTTAAACAGTCTACCATGATACAGCCCTGATCTCTGTGATACTTGTGACATATAACTGTGATATGTCCAGTTGTGATGTTCCTTGATCTTTAGTATCTGAATTCAATCAAACCAGAGTTACCTCCCCTGTTGCGCAACAACAATTCAATAAGTTTCGCTAGGGACCATGACACTGTGTTTCTGTTCAATAATATACTCTGTACACTCATGCTAGGTGCTGTCTGTGGGGTCCCTTCTCCCACCTGACGTGCGCTACACCTACACTGTCTCGGCACCAAAGGACACCAAGTTCCGCTGGGACAACATGGGGATGTGGAAGCGATGTTCTCACCTCTGTCAAGGTAAGTACAGAATCAGGACTTGTTCCACTCCAGCAATTCTTCACAATTTTGAAAGATTTGGGTGTTTATTTTTCAGAAAATAACATGAAATGTCTGTGACAGATATAGAGGTATAGTCAATCTGGTGTGAAAAACTTGGTTTCTGAGGATTTGATGAAATGAAAGTACGTGAGTTTAGCGATTTTGGAAATTTTTCATACAAGCTGTTTTTTTTACTCAAAAGTCTTTATTATACTCTGTTGATGGATGGATTATGTTTGTTTGTGATGTAGTTGCTACTTTTAAAGACCCATGCCACTGATTCTTCTAAAACACTAAGTGCTCAAACTAATGTTTTTCAGATTTGATTGGCACTATTTCTTTTGCAGTCTATGCCTTTGCAGCTTTCTATTGCGCACATTCAATGTGATGATGATTAGCAAACCTTTTCCCTAAGCTGACTTTGTTTTTAAAATTTAAATTACTGGTATCTATGTTTTCTGAAGGTCTCCGTAAACGGAAGATCGTCTGTATCCGAGAGAATGACTTCCTGATTGTGTCCAACAAGCACTGCGTGGGGAAGGCGAAACCCCCTCGTCTCCGTGGCTCATGCAACACAGATTGCTACCTAAGGTATGCACATGCAGGCATTTACAAGCCCTATGTATTCAGTGAATCTTTTCCAATAATTCCTGACGTCATGAACGTCTTAAAATTTATGGCTATAAGCTGTAGACCATACGTTATATTGGTGAGTGAGTGAGTTTTGTTTTATGCCACACTCTTCTTATAGGTGATGTAATCCTTACGATTAAGCTTGAGTAAATTTAGATAAAGACGTTACTGATTCTTGTGATGCAGTAATTTCATTAGTGTCTGTCAGTTAAATTAGGATACATATGTACTAAGGCCAGTCCAATTAAGTTTCTTGTTTTGCAGATTTACCCCAGAAAACCTAAAGGCACAAGGGGAATAAATATTTATAAATAACCAGTCAAAGTAATATTTCTTTTCAATACTTCAAGTATTTTACTTCTGGCAATTTATGAAGTGTGTTTGGGACTAAAGACAATCTGAAATATTTTTCGTGCAAGTTAATATTTTTGGTCAATAAAAACATCAGGATTATGTTGTTTAAGCAGGGAAAATTAGATTTAATTATTTTTCCTTATTCTTGAAAAAATACGACTGGCAGATACCATAAAACAAGAAATATAATTGGTTTGGCTTACAAATTTCAATGAAAATCCAGGGAGTTTATTATTTTTCTGTATACAGCATTACAATTAACTTTCTTCAATTGACTTAACTTCACAAAATGTCTTTGCCCCAAAAGTTTAGTTGTTTTTTTTAAGCTTGGTACTTTTCTTACTCTCGAATGTCAGAATGGATGGGAAATAAGAATGATCTCCTTTTGTATTTTCTTACTGCACAAATTTCATTGTTGATTTCTGTTCTAATCAATGTTAGATATATGTCTTCAGATGGAAGGTGATGCGTGAGACGGAGTGCTCGGTTCACTGTGGGAAGGGGATCCAGACGAGAACTGTTCACTGTGTGAAGGAGACCAACAAGGCCAGCCACACAGTTGATGATCGCCACTGCCGCCATCTTGGCGCCAAACCCCACTCCAATGTCATGTGTGAGGGGAAATGTTCTGCTACAATGTGGAACTATGCCTACTGGTCCAAGGTAAGTTAACTATTAATCATATAGATGAAGGGACAGCCATTAATTGAAATAGTATTAACATTTTTACCACACACAAATTCTTTATGTTTGGTCTCAATTTGAACTTATATGGGTGGGGTTGAGTCCTATCCAGGAGCTAGCGCACCAAGTCAGAGATCTAACCCACCCAGCCACCTCAGCTCCTCAGTCTTACAACTGGGAGACAAAATCACATACTTTGTGTCCCAGATGGGACTCAAACCAGTCAGAACAGTAAAATTAACTGAGTGAGTGAGTGAGTATGGTTTTACACTGCTTTTAGCAGTATTCTAGCAATATCATTGTAGGGGACACTTGAAATGTGCTTAATACATTGTACGCATGTGGGGAATTGAGATCGGGTCTTCAACTTGAAAAGCGAATGCTTGAACTGCTAGGCTACCCCACTGTCCCCTAAAATTTAAAGGAGAAAGTGTGCTCCCAAATATAACATATGTTGCATTTGATCACTTTCTGAAAGCTTTATAATCAGTGATGCTTGTGTTTTTCCAGTGCACCAAGACGTGTGGTGGTGGAAATCAGACGCGAGAAGCACAGTGCGTTAATGAGGATGCACATGTGGTGGACAACCGCCACTGCGAGGACAAGCACAAGGAACCCCTCATCCAGTCCTGTAACGAGGTCCCCTGTGCTCAGTGGAGGTCAGGAGCCTGGACTGGGGTGAGTGCACTCTCATGGCTGTCAGATGCAGTAGATCATGTCATTTTGGATCTTGGAATTTGTTGGTTTTGAAAGAGTTGACTCCTAGAGACTGTTGAATAAGGACTGGAAAATGTTAAATTATAGGTGTAAACATTCCTTCTGGATTATGGTTGCCTTGATCCTGTGTTTACTACAGACACATATAGAATAAAATGGAAAGAAAATCGATCCCTGAGTCATAGTTCACCAGAGGGTATGTCACCCCGTAGAGTTATTTCCCCTTAATTTGTGACATCAGACCATGCCCTTTCAAACCTCAAAATGTTTCTGGATGTGCTACTCACAGGGTGTATCCAGGAAACTGCAAAAGAATTTCTACTGTGCTTCATTGGTTGGTTAGGGTGTGCAAACTCTTTGTTTGATTCCAGGAAACGGTTTGTAGGATTTGGTCCAGTAAATCTTTGGTTTCATTTGGTGTCTTATGCCCAAATGGTGTCCAATGATGGTATAGCTGTTGTCTTCGATGGTTGCCTGTTATGTTTTTGAAGCATTCGTCAGTGATAGTCTGTTATGTTTTGGCAGTGTTCTGTGAGCTGTGGGAGTGGCAAGCGGCACCGTGAGGTGTGGTGTGGGCGTGGCGAGGATCAGGTGGAGGAGCTCCTGTGTGACAAGAAGAACCGTCCTGAATCCAAGAAGGAGTGCATCCTCGAGGCATGTCCCGAGTGGTATGCTGGCGGCTGGGGACCGGTATGTCAAAAATGCATTAATATCACTATCAGATCAAGGACATTTTATGTCATTCATCATGGATTTATGTTTTTCAATGCTGATTGGTAGCAGAAGAGAAGCTTTTCCATTTTTATTTCTGGGGGAATTGGGGTAGGGGGTCAGTTCCAAAAGTTATCTGGTTGTGTTGCCATATATGAAAACATCAAGGTACCAGAGTTCTGTGTGTAGAGTATGTCCCTTAAATGTCCCGGATCATTAGTTTGAATCCACCATTCTCCTTAATGACAGTTCCTGGTTTATCGGCATACCTTACTTTGGGTTTCAAAATATGCAACCCAGGTCTGTATCACTTCAGGTTTTTGATTCTCAGCTCTTGAAGATATTGATGTTGAGTTTAGGGATGAAAGTAACCTTTTAATGCATGACAGAGAGACAAGACAACATTTTTAACATCAAATCATTTTGCTAATTTTTCATAATCTTCTATTTTGGTGAGGTTGGCATGATTTTGTGCTTATGTTGAATAAGAAATTCTTAGGAATGTTTATAGTTTCAATGGTTCTGTGAACAATTTTTGATTTAAAGTAAAATCAACTCACTCATACAAGATGGACACTGTGATTATGATGATTATTATTATTTCAGTGTTCGGTCACATGCGGTGTAGGGGAGAAAATGCGGACAGTCATCTGCCGGACCTTCTCTGGAAACATTGTGGAGGATCCTGTGTGTGATGCCAGCAAGCGACCCCGAGATAAGAACCAGTGTTATATCGGGCCCTGTCCCACCCTAGCCCCGCCTACCACACCGACCACACCCTCCTATCTTCTCAACTCACATTGGAGGTTCGGTATCTGGACTGAGGTAAGTGACTCAACATTCAAAAAATACAAAAAAATATATGCCCCTGTTTTGGGGCTGACACTTTGATATTCCAGTTTTTGGGAGGATAATATTGTCAGCAGATTCTTTAAATTATGTTTTTTGTTGTATTCAAGGAGGTGAACATGTTTAGCAACATATTTTCAAGGGACTCAGGCACGGAGAGCATTTTTGGTTTCAGAATTTTTTTTTCAAAACAGAAGACAAAAATTGCATTGAAGTTGGGATCTGGGGCCCATGGAAATCAAGATGAATAAATGTGAAACAAAAGTATTCCTGTCAAGATTATATTTTGTTTGGACTGTTTTAGACTTAATATGTTTGCTTTTTCATGTAGACATGGTTGTTTTTTATTACAGTGTTCTACTACATGCGGTCCAGGGGTGCAGCATCGCTACGTGAGCTGCATGAACAATCGTGGCCACATCATGGACAACACCATGTGCAACCCGCACCATCGCCCTGCCAGCAAGCAGGACTGCAACAACAAGGCTTGTGGTATCTGGAGGAAGGGCGAGTGGAGCACTGTGAGTATCTCCATCCCTCTGTACAATCAAGACATGTTAATTTATTTGTATTGTATTTTCAGTTTAATGAACTATAAAACTGAACAATGGACAGTCAATGGTAGGGTAGAGCTTCCAGGTGTTCAAAATCATGTAAAAGGTGAAGGTCATATTGAACATGAAGGTTGTCCTTTTTCATGAGAGAAGAGGAGTGAAAATAGACTGTCATAACTCACTTGTGTGACTTTGTAAGGCAGTTAACGCATCTACTCATTACATTGAAGACCTGATGTCCCCTGCTGATATAGCTAGAATACTGCTTTGAAAGTGGCTTTAATCACTTTTTTGAAGACCATAACTTAATTTAAGGGGATAGTGCAGTTTCAAAATGTATGTAAATGTACTTGCTCTTTTCTATTGTATAAATAAATGAAAAAATAAGTCATCATATCTATGTAATGTATTTCAGTTGTGTTATTAAGGGATCGACTGATGTGAGCATTATGATCAAGCTGTTCTGTCCTTCCCCTCCAGTGTCCTGTGACGTGCGGCACTGGAACCCAGACCCGTTATGTCGCATGCATTGTCCTCGACAACGAAACCTCCAACCAGAAGCACATGGCAGACTACATGTGTGATGCTGACTCGAAGCCGGATGCCAAGAAGAACTGCAACATGGGCGACTGTCACTCCATCGAAGACTTGGACATTGCAGTCATCACCAGCAACACGGTGGAGAAGACCAGTCACTGGAGAGTTGGACCTTGGGGACCGGTATGTGATGCATCATCACCATCACTAGTCAAATGATCAGATGTGTCATAAAGTTCATCTAGCCTCTATGCAATCTGTGTAGTGGGATCAATGTCATGGTTTGTATGTGAATACATAACATGTTATAGGATGACACTTGATCAAAGTATGATCAAAGTTGAATGTGATACTTAGCCTAGGATTAACCTGACGGTGATCTCTGATCTTACAGTACCACAAACACCAACAATGCCATAGAAAATGTTATCTATAATAAAGAGATACTAATAACAATACAAAGATGTTGATCTATAATATTCAGATGTTAACAAAGAAACCAGATGTAAAATATTTGCCATGGAATTTCAACAAGCAGAGTCTGTTTGTTTTCTTTATGAATCAGGATAGTGAACACCATATTGGTTATTCCAGTGCTCAACGACATGTAATGAAGGTCATCAGGGTCGACTGGTGGTGTGTCAGGATGAGAACGGACCCAGTGATGGTTGTGATGAGAGAGTCAAACCAGACGAGAGGAAAATATGTAACAGTGGACCGTGTCCGAGCTGGAACCAAGGACAGTGGGCAGAGGTCAGTATATGCTTCCTTGCTCTGATGTGCTTAATATTATTGCAATGCTTTCTCTTAGCAAACTAGACAAGAAGTCCAGTATGATGTTGTTGTAGCAGCAGCAGCAGTAGCAGCAGTAGTAGTAGTAGTAGTAGCAGCAGCAGCAGCAGTAGTAGTAGTAATAGCAGTAGCAGCAGCAGCAGCAGTAGTAGTAGTAATGGTAGTAGCAGCAGCAGCAGCAGTAGTAGTAGTAGTAGTAGTAATGGTAGTAGCAGCAGCAGCAGCAGTAGTAGTAGTAGTAATAGCAGTAGCAGCAGCAGCAGTAGTAGTAGTAGTAATAGTAGTAGCAGCAGCAGCAGTAGTAGTAGTAGTAATAGTAGTAGCAGCAGCAGCAGCAGGAGGAGATCAACAGCAGTAGTAGGAGGAGGAGGAGATCAACAGCAGTAGTAGTAGTAGCAGCGACAGCGACAGCGGCAGCCGTAGTAGCAGGAGGAGAGCAGCAGCAACAGTAGCAGTTGCAGGATTTAAGGCGAACTTGGAATCTTGCATGTCAAGTTTCGAAGAATTATCTCCCTTTAGATAGCTTAATAGCTGATTATCGCCCTCACTGTGTTTTCTCAGATCTTGTCTCTACTGTCCGTAAACTTTATGATATAAATAGTATAACTGGCAGCATACTGGTTGACACAGTAGCTCTGGAATGCTTTTCTATTTGCAGACTTTGGCATTTATAATTTTCATAATTTCCATGAAACAATTTGGGCTTAGTCTAGAAACATCAAGGTGGACTTTAAGTAACTGCCAGATCATTTGGTTTTTTTCAAATTTCAGATTTAGGGCATTTGTCATCTTCTGATGACTTGTTAAATTTACAGACTGGTGAATATTTAGTGAATGTCTGTCTGTTTACACTTGTAAAGGTCTTGTTATGTAAGTGAACATTTTAATACTTGGACCACAGTTTTTGAAAATACAATCCCTAAGCATAAAATCGCATTACTTTTCATTTGAGATGGCTATTGAGTAGGACTATAGAGACTAATAATTGTTAACTAAGTATTGATTAATTTGCAATGAAGACTGGAAAAGTTATTTTGAGCAAAAATGCAGTACAACAAGAAATCAATACATTTGACATCACTGGTGGGTGGTGACATTTTCATACACAGAGCTTATGAATAAAGGCCAAACTTTGTGTATAGTGTGACTAAATTCAAAGTATATTTCATCACAATGTTCATGTGCAATATTTTTCATGGCACAACTTTTATATCTATAGTTATCAATTGTGATTCTCATCAGCAATATTTCTGATTTCTATTTAGCCAGTCCTACTTTTTACTGTAAGTCCTGTTTCACAGACAACCTGCTACTTCCAACAGTGTTTCCACCTTCCATGTCCTTTACCCGTTCCGCAATCTTCCAACAGTGTTTCCACCTTCCATGTCCTTTATCCGTTCCGCAATCTTCCAACAGTGTTTCCACCTTCCATGTCCTTTACCCGTTCCGCAATCTTCCAACAGTGTTTCCACCTTCCATGTCCTTTACCCGTTCCGCAATCTTCCAACAGTGTTTCCACCTTCCATGTCCTTTACCCTTTCCGCAATCTTCCAACAGTGTTTCCACCTTCCATGTCCTTTACCCGTTCCACAATCTTCCTACAGTGTTCGTCACCATGTGGACTAGAAGGTCAACAGAGCCGAGCTGTTCGGTGCCAGCTGCCCAACGGTCAGATTTTGGCAGATTCCAACTGTGACGTATTTACACGCCCAACTGATGCTCGTCTATGTTCCGGGGAGTGCAACAGTTCCTCCAACCAGTGGCGAACTGAACCGTGGTCCTCGGTAAGATATCATGCTTATCACAGAACTCACAGAACTCACAGAACTCACAGAAACAGAATGGCATACAACAGGCGGCTTCGTCTGCTTCGGCGTCGGTATAATCGCCGCTCATAAAATATTGCATCAGTGATATGAGCCTCTTCTATCAGGAGACAGACAACCAACAACATTCTCATGTTATGTTCTGTTAAAAATGTCTGTGTGAGGCTTTCATTGAATGTATTCATCGCTGTGAAATGTCAAACTGACTGTTAGATTCTGTTCACGTTTCATTTCATCACTGATTTTCAATGCAAATATGAAAAAAAACAGCTCTCTCCAAAAAGCTTCACTTCTATATCTATACTCTTGTTGATCATATCCAGCAGATGTAATGAACGTGGAGATGTATTCATCAATAGTATAGATATTTTCTTTGGTGATGTTTAGCATCATATTTAGTATTGCTGACTTTACTAAAATCTATTCATCAAAAAACTGCATTCTTGATGTCTCATAAATGATTCACACACATTATACACACAGTTAATAAGATCGTGGATCTTTTCCAAAGGCATTGATTGACTTTAGGCCATAACACGAACATTTGCATGTGACTGAATGCATACTGAAATATGCCTGCCACAAGAAAGTATGACAAAAACTTTCATAAGGCCCGACCAAGTTTGTTTCTTGTTTTACATCCGCCAGTCATATGTTTTCAAGAATTTTCCCAACTCTCAAAATAAAATCTCCTAATGTTTTTATTGGCGAGAAATGTAAGCTAGCAAGAAAATTTTTTAAGATTGTTTTTTTACCATATACATTTCATAAAATGCCGGTAAGTAAAATATTTTAGCATTTAGAAGGAATATTACTTTGACTAGCGATTTTATTTTCATTCCTTTCCCTTTTCATTCTTCAGGTTTTTTGACAAAAATCCAAAAACAAGAATAGAATTGGTGGGGCCTAACACAGCTTAAAATCGGAAATTTGCAAGTAAATGCAGACTATAAAAAAAAGTCCAACAAATCATTTGTTTGAGATTTTGTGTCTTGAGTATATATTGAAAAAATTAATTTTTAATATGAAGTAAAATTTCAACCTTTGAAAGTAGTTGAGGTGATAGATGTTCAAATTCATCAAAATATGTTATAGATTAGATCAATATGAAAGCATGTTAAGATTGTACACATTGACTGTATATGAGCAGGTGAGGTTCCGGTTGTTAATTGTTGAGCCTCATGTGTGATTTCTATGCTTAATCTGGTTGTGAACAATAGAATATATGCTATTGTTATTGTTTTTCAACTCAGGTAACTGTTTTAAAAGCTTTTGTTGTTGAAAATGTATATCTTATTATTTTGTATGTTATTTATGTTTTTGTATGATTTTCATTAAGTTGATTCATGTTTCATATGTAATGCTTTGTACGGGAACCAAAAGATTTATGATGACCAATGTGTAGAGCTGATTGTTTAATTCTAAATTTCAGTTATTGAAAGTTGTGATTAACTCTTTAACAGTCCTCTTATTCTATTGCCCTTTAATGTCGCTGTCCAAACAATGTTATATTGGTGGTTCAGCAAGGATCTGTTGTAGGTGTTCTATGACCCCTCGTCTTTATTTTCATTCATTTACCTGTATTTTATCTCACCAAACATGTCATCATGGTACAAATGAACTACATTCATCAAGGTTTGATCTATACAGAAACTTTAAAATTGGTTTAAAAAATATAATCTTAAAAATCTTAATGCTTCATGTCATAGAAATTGTAAAATAATGGATAAAAATGTAACGATTATTTTATTAGTGGCCATAACTGTTTTTAGCATTTTGTGAAATAAGGCAGACAAACCATGCAAGAGTGTAGTGTTTAACACATTTCCCTCACTCACTCATCTGTTAGCTGAGTTGAAAGACTGACAGATGTGAGATATCTTGTATTCTGTGAATATGGAGCATGGAGCCCAGACAAATATTAGATGTGAAGGTAAAGTATTTATATTCACAGTTTTAGTGAGGTTATCAGAGTTGTGTGGCTGAACTGATTGCAGTCGATTGCAGTCGACTGAAATCAATTCCTTATTCCTGTTCCTGTTCTTGTTCTTGTTCCTGTAGGTTTGTTGTAAAGCAATGGGTTACTCTTGGGTCTGGAACTCTTGGAAACACAGATTTATTGCAGGGTTGTTAGGTTGTCGTGTATGGAGCTGTGAAGGTCTTGGTTGGAATTGATCTTCAGTAACCCATGTTTGTCATAAGAGGCGACTAATAGTATTGGTTGGTCAGGCTTGCTAACTTGGTTGAAACATTATCTTATCATAAGCGTAGATTCAGATGCTCATGCTGTTTATCACTGGATTGTCTGCTCCAGACTCATTTACTTGACGCCATATAGCTTGAATATTGCTGAGTGGGGTCAAACTAAACTCACTCACTCATTCACTCACTCACTCACTCAACAAACTATAACTGTTGTTTCAGTTGAGAGTAGAATTGAGAGTACCATTACACAGAAGTTTAGCCTCAGAAAGATAGTTTCATCATTCACAAACATATATATGCCAAATATATAATATTGCATTTTGGCATTCTGTTCTTGCTAAATCCTATTAGATTTGAGTTAGAGTCCTTTTAATTTACTGTTTAATGTCAGGGAGACAGACCACTGTACTTAGGATTATGGGAATAGGTACAGTGAAGAACCTGAAACATCCAGGCATTTTAAGCTTTTGCCTCATGAAGTTTGTGTTAAATATAGTATCCAGTAAAAGAAATATTTGGCAAGACACCTTCAATAAATGTTTGCTTTCTCATTTAGAATTTATATTTCACCAATACTATGTGCCGCTTTCCATCTCCGATTTCCCTCTGGCGCCATTGGTATCATAAACATGTGAAAATAGATTTGGGGCTTACTTCAGTAAAATAAACAGAATCTTAACCATGATTGCCTATCAAAAGGCTGGGCGTGTTTCATCTGCGATCATTCACCACAACCATTCACATCAATTGGATGAATCTTTTGAAAATTGTTGTCGAAATATGATTCCATATTTCACTCATCTGTCTCACACCCAGTGTATCTGTTAAATATTTAGATAGAATAAAATGTTCCTGTGAAAATACAAGTGGCATAATCTTGAAATCAAAAAGCACACCCTGCCAATGCTTGAAGGAATGGAAGATCATATTGATGCTATTTGCCACAGAACTGATAAGGAATAGCCAATAATACTGATGGTACTTTCCACTCAACTGATAACGTTATAAGTGAAACAGTTTATAGGAGTGCAGTATTTTACTTCAACGTTTAACTTTATGTGGCAGCTTGATGATTCTGTTATTGATATCACTGGTCATGTTTATAGTAAGCGTGTCAGTACTGAAGGAATACTGGGACAGTATTATTATTGAGTCAAGGGAAGGAGTGTGTGAGTTTAGCTTTAAACCACACTCAGCAGTATTCCAGCTAAAGCTGTCTGTAAATAACTGAGTCTGGATTCAACAATCCCGTGATCAACAGCATGAGCATCTGTCTACACAATTGTCAACGAAGTCAGCGAGTCTCGGCTGATCACCTGCTCTCCTCTTGCAACATTAGTGTGGGTTACTGAAGATCAGTTCTAACTTAAACCTTCACAGGTTATTTGAATCAAGTCAGAACATGATAACAGTGTTAAAAGACATGCGTCTTCATCCATGAGGTAAACGACCTGTGAAGGTCCCGGGGTAGAATAGGCCTTCATCAGCCCATGCTTGCCATAAAAGGCAACTATGCTTGTCGTAAGAGTCGACTAACAGGATCGGGTGGTCACGCTTGCTGACTTGGTTGACACATGTCATCGGTTCCCAAATGCGCAGATCGATGCTCATGTTGTTGATCACTGGATTGTCTGGTCCAGGCTCGATTATTTACAGATCGCTGCCATATAGCTGGAATATTGCTGAGTGTGGCGTAAAGCTAAATGCACTCACTCACTCACTCATGAGATAAACCATGTGTTGACATTGACTCAGATCCCATGAGAGATCACGGTTGACCGATTTGTCTCAGTTCTGCAATTTGTTGTACAAAGTTGCTTCCCTTAGATACACCAGGAATCTATGAACTCTATAGCCTGCAGGGGCAGTTAGGTAGCCTAGGGGTAAAAATGTCTGCTCATCACATTGAAAGCATTTGATTCCTCACATGGGTACAATGTGTGACACCATTTCTGGTGTCCACTGCTGTGATGTTGCTGGAATATTGGGTATTGTTAAACCATACTCAGTCTAAGACCTATGTCACTATGGTTTATTCCCCCTTGTTAAACCAACATGTTCTAATGCATCTGGAATCCAGTTAAAATGCATAGTAACCAAACTAGCTCTCTTGCGAGACCCAAGTAACCAATCCTTCTTGTAATGATGGGAAAATACAGTTGGTATTTGAAGCCGCAATGGTCCAGATAAAATCCACAGTTGCGCTGAAGTTATTGCTGAAATGTCGTTATACTGAGATATTGTTTAGATGGTGATGAAATATTGCTTGATATTCCGTAAACTAAAGAAGGTTGGCAGCAATAGTGAGAACGACTGAAATGTAAAATCTTAAGATAATACTGAAATATATCTCGAGATACTGAGATACTACACAGACTCTGAGGTATTGCCAAGACGTTGTGTATCACAGTAAAGCAACTGGTTCCCATCACACTCCTCCAAAAACAGGCATGGAATAGGCAGATAGGAAAGTTGTATTTGCAATTAACCCAGTAACAGGTGCTACACTTTTCCATGTCTCTAAACTTGTTATCAACATTAAGGGGTGGAACTAGAATATTCAGATGTTTGTCTTATTTTCAGCATAGATTCCACTGAATGTTTACCTTGACTTTTTCATTACAGGCCTAATGAATATTTATATCTGATGACTTGCGAAAGAATCTGATGCAATCATCGAGCCAGCTTTCTGAAGTGTGTGTTAAATGTTCAGTTTAAAGGAGCTGCATTTTTAGTGAAAAAAGAAACTAAAATCATGTAATATGGCACCACTTGTGTCATTGTTTTGGGCATATTGGAACAATACCTTTTTGTCTACATCAGTTATACCACTAGAATCCCCTATGAAAAGAAGCAGTGCGTCATTGATGTTTGAAGCCAACATAGACTTGAGCGAGACCAAATTTAAACGTTTGAGACCCTCAGTACTAGCGCTGAGGGAAATGAATCAGGTTTATGACTTAACCACTGAGACGAGGAATGAGAAATCAGTTGGATATATTAGATGTCCAAATTTGATACAGTGTTCGTTTACATGACCCATAGCTTAATCTCTGAGACTAGACTGACTTTAAAATTCCTTGGTGCTCTGGTGTAGCATTGATAATGGTTTTCTACTCCTTGTAGTCAATGTTGGATTGATGTTTGATTGCGGTTTGATTGTGGTTTGAGTGACTGCCAGATTGGCGTGTGTCTGGAGTGTGTCAGTGGGCGGGTTGCCAGCAAGGTCACCAGGAAGGTCACACAGCTCCTGCTTGCCGGTGTTGATAACCTGACCCGCTTATGTTGTAGAACCATGTGAGAAACGTGGAAATGTACCGGTTGTGAGGACTTGGCAGTGAACACGTGTTTCCTCAGCTAGTTGGCTTGCTGAATTGGCATCAAGGCCCACAGACCTCTATTGGTGTTGATGTAGGATTTAGATGTATGTTAGCTCAGATTTTATCTGCTGTAGACAAGTTATGTAATGTAATATGTCTCCATTATGCTGTGTGAGGATTGAGAGTGACTGTGGTCTGAGGACTGAGAGTGAATGTGGTCTGAGGATTGAGAGTGAACATGGTCTGAGGATTGAGAGTGACTGTGGTCTGAGGATTGAGAGTGAATGTGGTCTGAGGATTGAGAGTAAATGTGGTCTGAGGATTGAGAGTGAACATGGTCTGAGGATTGAGAGTGAACATGGTCTGAGGATTGAGAGTGAATATGGTCTGAGGACTGAGAGTGAATATGGTCTGAGGATTGAGAGTGATTGAGCTTGTGTTGGAGTCTTGGTGGGGTTCAGGCTTTGTCACAAGCTTAAATTCATGTCTTATTTCTCAAAGAAGACCAGCTGCCAATTCCAACAGGTATCTCTAAAGCCAATAAGACCTCAACTTGTATAATGGATTTCAATCTAACAGAATTGGTTGTGTTTAGGCCCTTGTGAGATGTGTTGTCTTCAGGTCAGTGTGAGATGGGTTGTGTTCAAGTCTATATGAAATGGGTTGTCTTCAGGTCTTTGTTAGATGGGCTGTCTTCAGGCCAGTGTAAAATGGGTTGTGTTCAGGTCACTGTCAGACGAGTTGTCTTCAGGTTAGTCTGAGAAGGGTTGTGTTCAGGTCAGTGTGAGAAGGGTTGTGTTCAGGTCTTTGTGAGATGGGTTGTGTTGTCTTTGTGAGAAGGGTTGTGTTTAGGTCAGTGTGAGATGGGTTGTGTTCAGGTCAGTGTGAGAAGGGTTGTGTTCAGGTCAGTGTGAGAAGGGTTGTGTTCAGGTCAGTGTGAGAAGGGATGTGTTGTCTTTGTGAGAAGGGTTGTGTTCAGGTGGGTGTGAGATGGGTTGTGTTCAGGTCAGTGTGAGATGGGTTGTGTTCAAGCGCTTGTGAGTTGGGTTGAGTTTAGCTTATAAGGTGGGTTACCTTCAGGTCTCTGTGAGGTGGTAGGTGGTCAGGCCAGTGTGAGATGGGTTGTGTTCAGGTCTTTGTGAGAAGGGTTGACATCGGATCCTCTTGATGCATATAAGATAAATATGTGTCTCCTCAAGATTTTTCTTCAAAGGGCCTGATATGCTGTATGTGTATTTTGATTGCTTTTATTTGTATAATCAACTTTGTTGTGGAAGACATTTGTTTGCAATTACCAATGTATTTATCCTGCATATACATTAATCATCACCATGACAACCCCTGCATATCATTTCCTTATGCCAGACAATGGCCAACCTGATTAACAATGATGTGTATATAGCAAATAAACAATAACCACCATTGTTGATCTATTTTTGTATGAATGTTCAGTATTACCTGATTTTACTAAGATATAAAATAATACATTGCAGTATTATCCATGTCAGTGTTGTCATGGCAACAAATGCATTTATTTAACATGAAATACTGGTATTGCATACTGGGATCATAATATTATATTGATACATATTATAGAATGAAACATATTTTTATCATACGTTACATATTTGTTCTACATATGATTAATATGTTATACCAACAGATGCCCTTAACATATCTTTGCAAACTCAATATACCAGTGTCAATATTTTTTCTCAATAAACCCACCTTTTAACCCAGTTGTCATACAACATGGCAATAATGTTTTCAGTTTTGTAGATGAGGCATTGTTCTAGAAGGTGAATAAGGTGTTTTTTTTATTGTTGATAATAAAAGCATTCACATTCAGCTTCATACATGGAAATATTTTGTTCAACAAAATTGAAGTTTACCTTTTCAAGTTTGTGACGAAGGCTGTTCTGTGTTTTTATTGTGGGTGTATATATATTACAGTTGTATAAACCAAAGGTTTCATGTCGTTGAACTTTATTGTTATTGTTCTGTTATAAGGAGTAGTCCCCATTCTCTGTGTGCCAAAATCAGTGTTAAAGTAATAGTAGATATGTATATATAGCAGATAATCATCACAGTGTTCAGGTGACAGTTCTAAGATGGAAACACTCTTTTGATGATAATTATGCAAGAGCAGTTTAATTGGGAGACTATACATATGATGATGATGATGATGATGATGGTGGTGGTGATGGTGATGATGATGATGATGATGGTGATGGTGATGATGATGATGATAAGTCAAAAATATTTTTTCAAGGGAATTTCTAAATCATGAATATTCTTCAGATATTGAAACAACAAAATGTGTAAAAATATTACTAATAATAACATCTGCATAGTCAAAATTCTCGGATTCCCCTACCAACAGTTGGATATGACAGACAGAGCTTCAGTCTCTCCATTGGTATAGTGTGCAGGCAGCTATACAGCTCTGCCAGCGAAGCAGTACAGCACACTAGGCTAGCCATGTGATTTAGAGGTAGGAGGTTTCCTCGTGGTGAGGAGAATCTACAAACCAGTTTTCCATCGTGGCTCCCATTGTCTACTTCCTGTCTGATCACTCCATATATTGACTTCCTTCTGCACCTGCTAATTATTATCAATTGTCTGTCTTTTACACCCTTCCCAGCTGACTTTGTAAATATATGCCCAGTCTGTGATGTGTACCGTTTCTTGTCCAATCCAGTGAGGTGGGAGGCACCTATAGGCGGTGCCTCTCACCTACAAACATTTTTTTAAAACTTCCTCTGCGTGACCTTTGACCCTGAAATACTATACGATCATGTAATTATAATTTATTAACTAAACTGCCATAAAAGTCCATCGGTAGACTACTTTGCTGAATCAGGGATATTCCCATAGGCTGGGTCCAAGTGATGTCTCTTAGCAACCACAAGCAACCGTCTCATTGGTCATTTGTAAGTACATGTGGTACCAAGGACGTCCCCCTAACAGCATCACATGCTTTCCTTTCGTCATGGGTGGGGTGAGGGAGGAGCTGAACCACTTAAGGACCCTGCCAACCACCTGTTGTGAAGCTCTTCCTTTCTCCTCCCCTGAAACATCATCAATCATCATAGGACAATACAACCTCAAGTGGCTGTTCCAACAACCTTCTACCCCCTCAGCAAAATACTACTCCTGTCAATCCAAAAGCAACCCTCAACCCCTCACCCATCCTCACACCCACCCCCATTCATCACCCCGATGGGAGTCCCCTATGTTTGATTCACACAGCTGCAGGTTTTAGCTGAAGTAATCAAAATCTCCCTCCCTCTCAGAGGAATCTGTAGGACTCCTCTCATCCTGCCCGATGATGAAATCAACTGGGTTTATCCAAACAAATATTCAGATGAATAAAAAGTTCTCCATAATATCAGCAATAACTGGTGCAAGTGGTCGTCAAGTTGCTTCAAATACGTCACACCCCATCTCATTTCAACACTATCAACATCCAGCTCCCATGAAAGCACATCACTTTCTCTAGCTAATGTAACTGGAAGCAATCACTAAGTACTGTTTTTCTTTACAGAAGAAGATAGGATAACGTTAAATGACAGTGCTGAGAGGAAATTTGAAGTACCTCATGACTTGGGGAAAAAGTTTCATTTGGATTCTGTAATTATTCAGAGCCATCAAATCTACAAGGTAGCAAGTGTTTCTGCAGTGTGCGAATAAACATGGAAATATGGGACTTAATGTCCTTCATAATAGCTACTGCAGTATACTGGAATGTGATAGCCATAAGTTTCTTATCAAATGATCAGAAATTGGACAAACCGGGAAAAACACTGTTTCATCATGAATTTGGAAATGGGTGATTTTGTAACTAAGCATGATTCATTAGAGTATTGATTTTCATATTAGTGTTAGTATTTAGTATTTTGTGTTCACAATATCATAACTGATCTAAATACAATGAGGGTTGTCAAGGTAATTCACATTAAACTATTCCAATTTGACCCAAACCAGAGACTCATAAAGATATTAGAAGGATTGTCTGAAGTAAATACTGTTCATTTGTTTTTTAAAACTGTCTGCAAAAAATACAAAATGATAAATGTTACGGAGTTTACAAATGTTTTGTAGTATTGTGCATGTGGGAAAATACAGGGCTTTGCCAGGTGTGAGCTTGAGGGACCCTCTACTGTTAATACAATGACCTTACTGTGTTTTACCATATCGAGGACACATGTGTCTGATAGAGCAACACATGGTGGCGCCCCCTGGTGGTAAATGGCCAACACCAACACACACACACGTTGCTGGGTCACGATGCAATGATTCAGGCACTGAACCTACTTCCCTTCTGTACATTGATGTGATATGGTTCTATTTGGAAACAATTTGGTCAGGCATGACAGGAAGGATGTGATGGGTTTTGTTCGTCTTTGAATAATGGTTGTGTTGGCGTGGACGATTGTGTTAAGTCTTGGCAGTATTTGTGTTGTGCAGTAGTGTTGTTTTACGACATATTGTGTGCTTAGCCGAACGGAATCAGCGTCAACTGCCTTCACATGTCAGAGGTTCTGTTCAAGAATGGTCAGAATCGTTAAGTGTTTCCTTAGCATCATACATTTAAGGGTATGCTCTTCATTCTTTGATGCATAAGTGTTTAAGGAGCAGTTTTGTGGTTAAAGCATTCACTTGTCATGGCGAAAATACTGGTTCAATTGTCCACATAGGTACAATGTTAAAAGGTCATTTCTGATATTGCTGGAATATTACACAATGTGTAATGTCGACCTTTGTAAGGGTACTCTGACCTTCATCACAATGGCTAATGTCAACTTAGTAAGGGTACCAAGACCTTCACCAACACTGTGTAATGTCAACCTTTGTAAGGGCACCATGACCTTCACCAACAATGTGTAATGTCAACCTTTGTAAGGGTACCAAGACCTTCACCAACAATGTGTAATGTCAACCTTTGTAAGGGTACCAAGACCTTCACCAACAATGTGTAATGTCGACCTTTGTAAGGGTACCAAGACCTTCACCAACAATGTGTAATGTCAACCTTTGTAAGGGTACCATGACCTTCACCAACAATGTGTAATGTCAACCTTTGTAAGGGTACCATGACCTTCACCAACAATGTGTAATGTCGACCTTTGTAAGGGTACCAAGACCTTCACCAACAATGTGTAATGTCAGCCTTTGTAAGGGTACCAAGACCTTCACCAACAATGCGTAATGTTGACCTTTCTAAGAATACCCTAGAAAGGTTGACATTAACCATTGTGATGAAGGTCAAGGTACACTTGGACAGGTTGACATTACATATTCACAGTGATGAAGGTACAGGTAGCCAGATTATGAATGACATACATTTAGGTTTCATGGACATCATGATATGCGAATGAAAGATGACATTAATTTTGTTTCCAGTGAGGCTGGGGTGACCTATTAAAGGTCAGCATCAACACTTTAAAGATTGACATTTCCTAACAGAGATCAAATATTGCAGTATTGATTCCTTTCAAGGTTAACTGTAAATCTATGAATTAATGAGAATATGCTCATCCTCATAAAAGTGATGGAGTGAGTATGGTTTTACACCTATTGTACCTATGTCTTTGGCAAGACAAGCTAGTGCTTTAACCATTTGGCTCCCCACCACCTTGATAAAAGTGAAAATGTGTAGAAAACTGACAGGTGGAGTAAGACCTGTGGTAGATGTGGCGGTGGTAGTGAGTGACCCCTGTGTGAGAGTCAGGCCAGTCCAGATGGCCAGTTCCTGGTGTGGTCAGCCCCTTCTTCCTGTGTATACTCGCTGGTTAAACAGGAGGCACTACAACCAGGCCACAAACACTGTACACATACCGTAGTCACTGTATTAAATGCCCAGTTCCAGTAAGTCACCCTGACCAGCTTCTAGGCTAGAATGTTGTTAATCTGGGGCGGTGGGGTGGCTTAATGGTTAAAGCATCTGCTTGTCACACTGAAGACCTGGGTTTGGTTCCCTACATGGATGCAATGTGTGAAGCCCATTTCTGGTGTCCCCCCCCCCCACTGTGATATTGCTGGAATATTGCTAAAAGTGGTGCAAACATTAACTTGATTACTGCTGTTAATCTTAGAAACTACAAATAATGGAAATTTTCATGACCATTATATTTCCTTTATAATAAGGATAGTTTACATAAAGGAAAAGCATAAATGAGGTATATATTGTCCAGTAACTGGTACCAAAAAGTTTAGTTGCATCAATATTTGAACTATATAGGTTCACTGTTGCTCAATTCAAATCAACAAATTTAAGTCCTGTATTGTTTTAAAAGGCTCTCCCTTTGTCAATTTCATAAACACGTGGAGCTTTTATTATGGCAAATATGGTAACCAGTGTTTCTCCCCGTTTTCCCAGCATGATTAAAAATATGATTCTCTGAAATTCAACTCTTTCAAAATTTTGTCTCTTTCAGTTGACCTTAGATACATAACAGAAATTAACTAAACCTGCCCATGATACACTCTTCATTTCTATAAGATCTTTGGCAACCCATGCTTGTCGTAAGAGTTGACAAATGGGCTCAGGTCTTCAGACACACTGACTTGGTTGACACATGTCATTGTAGCCCAGTTGCCAAGATTAATGCTCATGCTGTTGATCACCAAGTTGTTTGATCCTGAGGCAGACCACCACCATATAGCTGGAATATTACTGAGTGTGGTGTTAAACAACCAACCAACCAATCAATGTCATATTTCTGACCCAGGTATGTACTTGCTGATTTTTGCAAGGTAGTTTAACCTAAATGTCCGATTTTCCCTCAGGACCAAGTTTCTAGAGCAAGTATTTACTGTGTAGTAGATCAGTAACACAAGACAACGTCCTGACGGCGTTCAGGTGGTCCTTCTCCTCCATCACACAAGTGTAATGTTCCTCCATCACTCCATAACTCAGCCATCTTCTCCCAGATGAGGCAATTATCTAATCTCCAAGGAGGGCTTGTCTGCAGACTCATCTAACTAGAACTAATACCCAATAGAACAAGTCCATACAGCTACTTGTAGAGCCTGGATGGAATTGGCTGCGCGCATGTTTTTTGGTGTGGCGTGGAAGTCTAGGTTCTGGTTGTATTTTTTTTTACTTAATGGTTAATCCTGGTACATTAAGGTTCTGTGAATAATACCTTACATATATAATGATTCCAGTGCTGTGATATGAAGGGGGTGGTGGGTTAGTCTAGTTGTTGAAGTGTTTGCTCGTCATGCCCCAAACCCGAGTTTGATTCCCATCATGGTCACAAGGTGCAAAGATCTTTGCTGTTGTCCCTAATGTTGGAATATTGCTAAAAGCGACATAAAACCATACATACTCACTCACTTGAAATCAAATTTGAACTTTTTGTTTGGAAATATTATTTGAAAATATGTTTCTAACAAATTTATATCGTATATATTCAGAGTCTAAGCATTAGTAGTCTACTTAAGGCTTCTGAACCTGAAGGAATTTAGACTTTCTGTATTTAGGGTTTTAACACTGCAGGGAATGCTAGAAAATAGGGAAAATGATGTGAGACAGACTTTCATGTATGATGCAGAGTAAGGAATGGCTAATAGTTGAGCTGATAACCATGGCGTCAAGAAATTGCCATTTTTGTCTCCATCAATGCAACATCCTCCTCCGTGATGAAAGGATAAGAGATTCCATTACTATTGAAGTAAGACCCATTTATGTTTTACAGTGTGATTCCAATTCATATCATTGACAGAACGAGTCTATTTATTTCCATTGGTATCTCTACCATCAACAAATTGCACTTTTTATCTATGACACTCTCCCTCAATCTGTCATAGCCTAACTCATATGTTTGTAAGGTCAAAGGCCAGAACATATGTACATTTACCTACAATTAAATCCTAATTTTTACATGCCTCGCAAATTTTGTTACCGGGTATTTCTGTAAAAGGAAAATTATGAAGTACTTAGAAATGACTGCAGTAAGCCATAAATACATTATCTTATCTTTGTCATCTTTTATATATTGCGTACATTAATCATACATAAATACGTCATGACCTTTACAAGTAAGTATGTCAAGGTCATGCTACAAGGTCATGTTGGGTTATGAAGCTGAATTATGGATATTATATCGTGTGTGGTTTGCCCCATTTCATCATAAATTGTGAAAAATGTGTATATAATTGTCAGAATATTTATCCATCATAAGGGGAAAGGCCATTTACCTCTGATGGAGAAGGCACCTGGGGTCAGAGGTTATCAGCATTTGATGGGGTTTAGTCATTATCTGATGCTTTCATCGTGTGATAAAACACAAGTAATGAGGATGTTGCTGCTTGTATCTCATCTCCATGGTTATGGATGGTGACAAGTGAGGATTTCTCACCAATGGATAACTTGCTCAATACACAAGCCTACCAAAGAAACTTTCCCACAGTGCAGATAAACGCAGAAAACCCACATTAATCGAGGAAATAGCAACGTAAACATTATAAATACCTTGCTACTGAAAACGTAAAAGTTGTAACTTCATATAAACTGGATAAGAAAATGGAAAGTCTGCAGCTTTGATTGTCACATGCACACATGGATGAGGACATTTTGAACATGTTACATTTTTCATTCTCAACAAAAGTTACATTCACTTTTTTAAAGTATTTCTATTGTGTTATTTAGCATATATCATCATCATATTTGTGTGCAAACCTGTTTAGTTTACTTTCCATTTGTATGAAATGACTGACAGTAATTATTTCAACATATTCAATACTTCTTCTAGCTGCTCAGAAACTGAAAAGAAGTGTGAATCATACTCAGCATGTGCAGTAGAGGTCAAAGTTTGCTGATGTGAAAATGTTGTAGTTTCATAGTCTTTTGTTTCCAATTTTACTCTTCCAGTAGAGAAGTAATATGCCTATTTGTTGCTATTTCCATGACTTGCTCTCTTGCTTGACATATGTCATCATATTCTAATTGCTTAGATCAATGCTCATGCTATTGATCACTGAATTGCCAGGTCTAGTCTTCTTTTTTACTGCCACCATTTAGGTAATAGTGGGGTTAGGTATTGAATTTGTTTTTTTGCCATTACCTGATATATTTTATTATGTGGAAAGAAATGTGCAAAAATGACTGGTCAGTCAAATTATTTGCATAAGCAAGCGAAATGTTGGGGCATTTGGGAGAGGAAGAATCACATCACCCATAAAATGAACTTCTGAAGGTGACTTTGTTTCTGTAAAGAAGCTAGTGTGGCAAATGTATGTTGAGATTTTTAATCATTATTCAACGGATATATGATGTTCTAGATTAGAGCAGAACAGGCCCTACATCCCCATCAAACTATTTCATGAACAAAATTCAACAAGAAATAGACTCTGAACAATAGGGAACACCCTGTGTAATATACACCAACACGTTTTTTCTGTATTTCTGTTTACATAACCCTGTCCTGAATCTTCTGTCTCTATTGTGTGAAGAGTTCCTTCTGCTGGTAATTAGCACTATAGGTTACATTTTCTGGAATCTTGTTTTGGAACTTTTGGAGCAGGATTCATAGCTGTCCCTTCAACTGTGTTTGCTGTGTTAATCAATTTGATGCAGAGCAGATATCTCACCTGGTGTTCTTAAAACATTAAGGGAAAGATTAATCTGAATACACATTCCAAGTTTAATGGAATCGGTGTTTAGATGATTCCCAAAATTGAGCTGTGGTATTCACTAGCCATTTGTTATGAAGATTCCTCAGATTTCTAAAGTTCTATGTCTTTCATGTTCTGCGTTGATGGTGGAATCACATTCAGCCTCATTTCTTGTTTGTTGTGATTAGCCGTGTCTTGTTTAAATACAGTAATTGATTAAGGTGTAGAGTCTAGGTCCCCAGTGCTACATATCATTTTGTCTGAAGCTAAATGTGGATTGTGTGGTCAAAATGGCTTCTGGAAGGAACCATACATGTGGGAATGGTACTAGTGTGATATCGCTCTGACATGAACTGTGGCTGCAGTAAAAACTAGGGTTGTAACATACTTTATACGTGTAACTTTAACTATACATATAGCATAAACTTAACCATTAATGGAAAATATGTCACATGAACCAAACTATCATAATCTATTCCTGCAAAGTAAACTATGACAGTTACATGAACTTTTACCTGCGACTGTTACCTAACTAACTGCAACATAATATATGTCTGTTGCATGAACTTGTACAGCAACATTTAGCATTGGCTGTTGTAAGATCAAACTGCAACATTTAGCATTGGCTGTTGTGAGATCAAACTTCATCATTTAACATTGGCTGTTGTAAGATCAAACTGCAACATTTAGCATTGGCTGTTGTGAGATCAAACTGCAACATTTAGCATTGGCTGTTGTGAGATCAAACTGCAACATTTAGCATTGGCTGTTGTGAGGTCAAACTGGAACAGAAACTTTGTCTGTTACATAAATCGTATCAGCAACATAAACTTTGACTGTTACATAAACTATAACATTAACTGTGGCTGTTACATCAATTGTTCCTCCAGCACAAACCATGTCTGTTACACAAAACTTAACTGTACCAGAAACAATGGCTGAGAGACAATACTTGAGAGTACATTGTACTGTAACATTGATCTGACTGTTACATGAACTGTGCAAGTAACATATCCTGTGAGAGTATGATGTTTATTTGTAACATTGCAGTGTTCTGCCACCTGCGGCTCTGGTCAGAGACAGCGGGTAGTGGTGTGTGTTGACCAAGCAGGGAACACCCAGCCCACCACCACCTGCAGCAAGAAGATGCCCCGGAACACCAAGCGATGTACACGAGGTCATTGTCCCCACTGGAACAAGGGTCGATGGAGCAAGGTTAGTGTTCGCAGAACTGTGGCTGTCCAACATGGTGCAATGAGCACTTATGTATAAGTGCTGAGAATTGGTTGAAATCTCACAGTTGATGATTGGTTCATGAAAGAAAATTGGTTAGTGTCATTTTTCAGATTTTCCTATACATATTCTGTGTCTGTGTCTGTGTCTGTAGATCCTTGAAAATCTGGGTTGAAATTGATTTTCATGAACCCATATTTGATGACTTATGGCATTAGGGGGTCAGACTTTGTTGATGCATTGATCAGTGTTCCTGACATCAGTCTCAGGTCTCAATATTTACAGACCAGCATCTTGTAGATGAAATATTGATGAATGCAGCATTAAAGAACAAACAAACAACCCCTCATAGATCATTGCGATATTACCAGAATATGACAATCCAGCATATACCAACATTTCTACCCAATGTCTGCATCACTAGGTTGGCAAGCATCAAGTTATATGGAAGGTTCCACCTGGCTTGAGAGTGCACTAAATATATCTGCAGTCATTAGAAGGACATCAATGAATAAAGAAAGTCCCTAGATTGCCACCATTAATCACTGCCACTGGCAGCTTTCATATTCAGTTTGTGTTGGAAGATAATTTCAAGGCCACCAGAGTGCAATGTCAAACGAGAATCCAGTCTTGCAATATCTGTATTCACGAGAGTCTTCACAGAACTCTTTATCAGGTTGTTAAGTACAGAGTTACAAAGATCGTGTGCAAAATCAGACTGAATGTGCAACTGTTTGGGTTAAAGCATAATGCCACATCACCTATATCTTCAAGAAAACGTAATGCATTTCTGTCAATAATACTAACTGTCAGACCTCAGCGAAGCTACCATAGTATTTATTCCCCCCAAAATCATGTATTTTGATTACAATATTAAATTAAAAAGTTAGAATGACTTAATGCAACGTTGCATCAAATCAACTCTTGTGCCCTCCACTGGAAGAACATTATTTTAAGCGAACCCCAGAGAGTTATGTCCCTGAGAGCACTCTATACAAATATCATGCTAACGACAAGGCAAACACCAGTAACACTGTGTGCAACAGTTTTCGATGTTCAGAGCAATTGTTAACATTCAATGTATGTTCCATAAGTGTTCCCCATTTGGAAGCTGTTCGCCTTAAAGTTTCAATTATCAATATCAGGCAAGTTGTAAGGGATAATATTGCATATACTTCATCAATAGGAGGCTGAAATGAGTGCATATGCCCTAATATGTATGGTATAACCCAAATTATAGTCAAAATTGTGTGACTTTCTGCCTTTAAAGACATGTACAAACATGTGGTTCCGTCATAGACAGAATACATTGTGTAGGGCTCACATACACAACAAAACTATTGGCTAACTTTCTGGTGACATAACCTGTACACTGCCTGTATGGTTGTTATTAAGGTTGCAGACATGTTCGTAATGACCCTGTGCAGGAGAAAGTAAGATCCAATCATCTTCTTGTCTCACTTCAACTACGAAGAAGAGATGTTAATGAGAAATACATGTTTTGGCCCATCATCTCCGAACCATCATTAGTCTCTATCCAAAGTAGTTGCATAGAGTTGAACCAGGTCAGAAAATATTTAAATCAGTGTTAGCCGATCATGGATCATGTTTGTTTTCTTTCTTTAATTCAGTATTTTATTGATTTAGGATTGACTGGGGTTACAAATGTTTGATTGAGGATTGACTGAGGTTACTAAGGTGTGATTTAGGATTGACTGAGGTTACTAAGGAGTGATGCAGGATTGACTGAGGTTACTAGAGTTTGATTCAGGATTGACTGAGGTTACTAAGGTTTGATGCAGGATTGACTGAGGTTGTTAAGGTTTGATGCAGGATTGACTGAGGTTACTAAGGTGTGATGCCGATCATGGATCATGTTTGTTTTCTTTCTTTAATTCAGTATTTTATTGATTTAGGATTGACTGGGGTTACAAATGTTTGATTGAGGATTGACTGAGGTTACTAAGGTGTGATTTAGGATTGACTGAGGTTACTAAGGAGTGATGCAGGATTGACTGAGGTTACTAGAGTTTGATTCAGGATTGACTGAGGTTACTAAGGTTTGATGCAGGATTGACTGAGGTTGTTAAGGTGTGATGCAGGATTGACTGAGGTTGTTAAGGTTTGATGCAGGGTTGACTTAGGTCAGAAGGATTTGATGCAGGACTGATTTGAAAGATTTAGTGCAGATTTAATTTGACGAAATGTATAGTATACACCAAGTGTTGTTAAGCTGGGAAACAATCATCAATGACTGCAAACCCCAAAAGGATTACACTTTCTGTTTTCTGCCTTTGTTTTGCAGTACATCTGCAGCTATTGTTACTTTTTGAATACAAGAACATATATTTTCAGTGAATTGCATGAAAAGTCAAATTGATTTTCTTCAAAGCTAAGCATTTCTATTTTTGTTTGTGGTTGTGCGTCAATCTATGCCGTCAGATCCTGGCATTCCAGACATTGGTCTGTTCTGGTTTTCTAGGTGTCGACATGGAACAGGTGTGAGGAAGACAAGCTTACTGCTCTAGAGCAGTGCATCTCACACTCAGCACAAATTTATCATGATTTCAATCCTTTTATTTTGGTTGAAATGTAATTAAATGAAACACATTTTCTTTTAAATTTCCTTTAAAAGTTTAATCTGTAAATTTATCTGCAGGCTTGCGACAATTTCTTTCAAATACAATTAAAAAGTTCCATGTGATGTTATTCCCAGAGTTTATTATTTTGCATTTCCCTGTTTTTACAGTTAATGTCTGTGTATACTTGGTAGGGATTAATGTGGAATGAAGTTCTTTAGATTGTTTGCAAATAAGTAGTGAACATGATTGCTAATACATGTACAAATTAAATACTAAGTGTTTGTTTGCTTTTGTCTTACATGTGGTGACCCGTGAAGGTCCCAGGGTAGAATAGGCCTTCAGCAAATCATGCTTGCCATAAAAGGTGACTATGCTTGTCATAAGAGCTGACTAACGGGATCGGGTGGTCAGGCTCGCTGACATGGTTGACACATGTCATCCAATTGCGCAGATCGATGCTCATGTTGTTGATCACTGGATTGTCTGATTTACAGACCGCTGCCATATAGCTGGAATATTGCTGAGTGAGGCGTAAAACTAAACTCACTCACTCACTCACTCTTACATGTGGTACTTACTTTTGAGAAGTCTTTGTTAAGGATTAGCAGTGTCTTAAAACTCCATACAGTTTTATCAATACATATTTGAAAGATATCAGCTGTTTTAGTTACTTATGTATTTTTTAAAAGTTGTTTTCAGTTCATCCAAGATGGGTACACTTGAGACAAGTAAAAAACTAATATACTTTATATTATGATTAAGTCTGAGCTCTGATTGGTTGAAACAACAAACAAAGAAATATGACAATATTCCAAACATTTAGGTAGAGTTAGAATCAATGTCATGTAAAATGTATGTTTAAGTACTTCGAGTGAGAATAATTAGTCTTGTTAAGTTTTTCGTTGTGGTTGATCTGACAAAACTGTGTTGTCAATAAGTGGTCAGGAAAATGGTATTTTCCCAAATTTCATCTAGGAATTACCCAATATTAGAAGAAAAAGTGTATTTCTACAGATCTGTACCCGTGCTGTCTGCTGGGGGAATGAACGGAATGGGGCAGATCAACCTTTGGCTGTATTACAAAATAAGGCACAGGCCGGAATTTGTCTGCTACTGAAGTGGGAGGCTTATCTAAACAGCAGGACAGAGAGAACAGGCATCAAATAAAGCTCTTTTGTATATAGAAATATAAAAGCATGGAAGGGGATATACAAATATCACTCTGCAGATGGAACCGATCACGATGCTGGACTAAAATAGCCAATCAGATATGCTGATGCAGAGATATGTAAGAAACTTGACATATGTAGGAGAATATTGATGGAAAGATTGCAGAGCTTCAGTGACGGTTGCCATACAATGTGTATATAGTCTGTGGGCAGTGAAAATGTACCGATGAATTTCACTTAAAACAAAAAAAATTAAATTGAATATTGTGAAATTTAGATTGCAAATCCTCATAATTTTTGCTTACCAGTGGAACATTTAAATCTCAGAATTGTATTCAGCTTTGGATAAAAGTTGTTTAACAAACGATCATAGTTTCAAATCACTTTATTTGTTTGTATTTCAAGGGGGTATGCACATTAAATGAAACACCAATAACAAGAAGGGTTGGACTAAGTTAACACTCATCACATACTGCATGTGCATTTGTTTCACTGTTCCAGCTACTGTGCTTACTCCCTTGTAATACAAACCAATAGAAATGATTTGAATCAGGGATCCTTTGTTAAATAACTTTTATCCTAAGGTAAAATGAAATTCTGGGACTTAAACTTTCAGTTGGCAAGGTCAAATTATGATGATTCACAATCATAATTTCACTTTATTTTATTTGGTTTACTTTTCTGTTTTCACTGCAAACAGACTTAAACTGATTTGTTGCCATGACCGTTGTGTTCATTGTTAATCAGAGTTTAAACATTTTGTCAACGAAATTAAAATAAGTTGCATTAGTTTTTGTAGTTCTTTTTACCAATGCCTAATATTACATGAATAATTTTCATAAATTTGATTAATTAAAATAACACTAAATATGTCATAATATGTACACAATATACTTTTGTAGGAACTAGAATGGTTGGGCGGGGTAGTGGTTAAAGCATTTGCTCATCACGTCGAAAACCCAAGTTCAATTCTCCACATGGGTACTATGTGTGGAGCCCATTTCTGGTGTACCCTGCCATGATATTGCTGGGATACTGCTGGAATATTGCTGGAATATTGCTAAAAGCATTGTAAAACCATAGATACTCACTAACTCACTAGCTGGAATCAATCTGAACAAGTCAGAAAGCCACTGCAACAATATCATGAAGATCTTGTCTTGTTTGCCATTCAGTATCCAGCGTCAGTGTAAGATCTTGATGTAACAGGACCTGGTCTTGCATCACATTGTTCTAACATCATTCCTTACAAGCAAGCCTGATCGCTTTGATCACAATTTGTATCTCTCATCACTGTGACCAAATCACAAACTCTAATGTATGGTGACAGATACTTCAGTAAGATTGTTTCAATAGAAGATATACCATCTACCCGGAGAAACTGAATATCTTATTACATTTTTAAGAAGGAAGTAAAAATCAGCCTACTCACAGTAGCATTTGTGACTCTTTCTGTAAAGTGCCTTGAAGCGTTTGGTTCCATAATGATATAAATGGATAACACGTTTTGTATCATTATTATTATTATTATTATTTTAACAACCAACTTTCATCACAACAATTCCAAACTTTCTGAACCTGACGACACCTAAAGCAATTTAACGAATGTTGAAGATTCAGTAGACATTCCTAAGCTGTTTTAGGATGTGAAGCTATGAAGGCAATAACCTAAGAAAGTCAGCTTGTTCTCTAGAATTATGACCTTAGACGACCTGGTTTCATTACCCCACAAGAGAAGATCCATCGGAAGCTGTCTGAGGCTTAGAACTAAAGGAGACGCCCCTTCAAGTTCCTCAATTACCTTCTCAATCAATGTCGGGAATGCTAAACAAAAACTCCACAATTTGTCTTTGAAATGCCACCTGTTGTATATAAGGCTCACTTAGCAAGGTGCATTCTGGTTAATGTTTGTAAACTATTTACGGTTTGAAAATTGTTCTGGGGTTAAATAATTTCGAGTATCGAGAGTTAACATAATTAGGAGGAAGATTTACCTATTGCCATCTTGTTTTAGAAGGAAATGGAGCACTGATTTTGGGAACAATTTCTCAGGAGTAAATTAGATTTTTGTTGAGAATTTGGGAGTTCATAGTTTCAAACCATCTATACTCGTTATTGAGAACTTAGTGTATGCAAGGTGATGCTGGTGCGAACCCTCATGCTGTCTGAGTAGACTTATACAAGTCTTTTAGGTAATAATTAATAGTTTGAATGATAATTTCCAACAAACAGAAGTATTCCTCCAACAGACTGGCATCCTTAGACTGTCTACTTATCTCAACTTGGTCCTTAAAAGGTATAATGACTATACATCCATGTGCTTAGTCCTCAGTAAAGCCTTGGGGTAAGGCCGCTGATTGTGTTACTTGTTATTTTCCTGTGTGTTTTGTGACTGTAGGGATTTGGAGATAGATTTATTCTGGATCAGCCTGAGCTTAATTACAGCCTATGTCCACTCACACAAAGCAATTGCAGCGCTATGATTGTTTTTAGTCATTGTTAGAGTGTTGGAGTTATCACCATTGTAGCGCTAAGATTGTTTTTAGTCATTGTTAGAGTGTTGGAGTTATGACCATCGTAGCGCTAAGATTGTTTTTAGTCAATGTTAGAGTGTTGGAGTTATGACCATCGTAGCGCTAAAATTGTTCTTAGTCCATGTTAGAGTGTTGGAGTTGGACCATCATAGCGCTGAGATCCCTTTGTGCAGCTGGGCCCTCAGGTTACATGCATCATCATACCCTGATCATCATGCTTATGATATCAATCACTTGTTTGTCTGTTTTGGATTCAGTATCTTACAAGCTGGAGTGCAACAAACAAATTAATCATTGTCATGCTGTCATCGTCTATGACTGTTCTTGTATTGTCAAGAACTTTTGCATTACTCTTCTTCTTCTTCAAACGTGTCATTTAAATCTGGCTGCAATAACATGGCAACTGCATTTATAGAAGTGTCCATAATTTCACTATCAGTGTGCCAGTAATGTTCACATGACACACATCATTGCCAAATATCTTGTGCTTGATACAAGTATGTACAGAAACTACAGTATTGGAGGAGGATGAGCCTGCTGTACATGCAGACATTGAGTTTTCTGTTTAGCAGTTTCATTAACTAGATCATGATTTTGTTTTTTCTTTTCAGTTTTATTTTGGAAAATGTGAAATTGATTGCAGTTTTATAATATAGATTGTTTCCCATGTCTCTTATGGAATTTTCATGTTAACCCAGTCTCCCAAACAACTCAGTCACTCAGACAACCCAGGCACTCACACAACCCAGTCTCCCAAACAACCCAGTCTTCCAAACAACCCAGTCTCCAAAACAACCCAGTCTTGCAGACAACCCTGTCTCTCCAACAATCCAGTCACTCAAACCACCCGATCACTCAAACAGCCCAGTCTCAAAGTGCTCACACATACAACCCACTCACGAAACAATCGCAAACAAACCAGTCTCTCAAACAACACAGTCTCACAGCTTACCCTGTTTATCTGTTGTGTAAGAGAGAGGGGATGTAAGTCTGACAGAGTTGTCTCCCATGATCTCCAGAACCATAGGTACTCAATGGTACTCCACATAAAGGGATGACATAATTCACAGGTACAAGAGTAAAGGTCTGTCGTAACAGACATTGTGACAGTGTGGACAGTGGCTGTTTCATAAGGTTCTGTAGCGTTTCTATATGTTCTGTCTTTCAGTGCTCTGTGTCGTGTGGTGTTGGGGTCAAGCAAAGGGAGGTCAAGTGTATGATCAGTCGACATGATGTCGTGGATGCAGACCAGTGTCAGAATGCAACCAAGCCGCAAACCACCATGAAATGTCACAGGAAGACTTGTTTGAAGTTCAAGTGGAAGCCGGGAATATGGTCTGAGGTAAGAACATACAGTCGTCCTTTACCTAAAGCGTCTCTTGGGGTCCATGCATGCCCTGGTATAAGATACCAGGAATAAAGGCAAAGTAATAGTATATTTTACCTGTGCATAGCATAACTGCCATTTCGTGTAGTGTGCCCAGTCAAAACTATGTTGTATCGTTGGTGAAAAAGAAAATTTTAACCGAAAATTGGAGATGTCACTAGACTTTGTAGGTCAGTTGTAATTCCTGGTTTGCAAGGCATTGTTTCAACGCGACATTATCATGTATCATCATCTAAGGCCAGAAATAGCAATCATCTTTACCATTCAAAATGATGTGACATGAAAAATGAGTACAGAAACTGATTAAAATGAAATGATGGATTTCATGAACTGTTTTCTTGGTCCCTGCCCCTTACTTAATATCAAAGTTGAAATGTTATCAACTTAAAATAAGTGGTGTCTTTGTGTTCAATAAAACAATTGTTTACTTTTCTTCAGAATCATGCACACATTTGGACACCGCTTTCTAACCTGTTTGGAAAGTTAGTCAGTAGTTTTGCACCGAGCAGACATAAAACCCATGTTGAGGTTTTACATATGTTCCAATCATAGCATCACAATACTTATTTATTGGACAGGCATATAACACTTTCCGTAACGTGGTAACTACCACTTGGCTGATATTTATTTGCTCTTGTTGATCTCAGTGCTCCAAAACATGTGGATTCGGACGGAAGGAGAGGTCAGTTACATGCACAGACAGACTGGGCACTGCTGTGTCCTCTCATCTCTGTGACAATGACAGGAAGCCAAAGGTGCGCCGACGATGTAGCGAGTTTCCATGCCCCTTCGTCTGGAACACGGGGCCGTGGAGTGAGGTAGGTCATGAAGGTGTCATGGTGGAAAGAACTCTAGGTTTATGTTACTCAACAAATCTGTTCTCGCTTAAGCCAAATGCATTTATGTCAAAGGCTGTGATAACTTTTGGGAATTGTATGTAGTTGTATGACAGGTAGTATTAGTAGCGCTAAGACTATTGTAAGTCCATGTGAAGGTATTGGAGGTGACCTTAGCACTAAGATTGCATTGTACATCTCCTGGGGTTGTATGTACTTCTTTCCTCTTCATGACGTGATTGAAAGGGTTAGGGAAACAAGACATAATCGGTGCATACAAATTAACTGAATTGTATCTAGATCCATATGAGTGAAATCAATTCGAACAAGACTTCCATTATACAAATGAGAGGGAACTGATGGACACATCTATCAAAGTTTTGGTTGAAACATCATAATATCCCAATCTCATAAATCAATGCTCATGATGTTGATCACTGGATTGTCTCTTCCAGATTTGATTATTTACACGGCCAACATATAGCTGGAATACTGCTGAGTGTGGTCTTTTTTTGTTGTCATTTAATCATCTGTCATCATGTTGCCATTGCTGTCATTGTTTTATCATCAATGACTGGCTTCTTGCAGTGCACATCGTCCTGCAGTGAGGGGAAGCAGATCCGTACTGTGGTGTGTCAGTCGGTCACCCGGGAGGGCTGGATACTCCCAGGGCAGGTGCCCAACCGCTGTCCAATAACTGAGAAACCTACACGAGTCCGATACTGTAACTACGGTGACTGTAATGCTGATTACAGATGGAGAGTCGGCCCATGGGGACAGGTGAGTGTAAAACTTAGAGAATAACCTGGAATAGTTTATTTTGACAGAGATTGTGCTCATGGAACTGCAGGGTAGCCAAGTGGTTAAAGTTTTTGCTTATCATGCTAGGCCTGTGTTAAATTTTTCACATATGTACAATATTGGAAGCTCATTTCTGGTGTCCTTCACTCACTCACTCATATAAGAAGTTAATTTACCATGGGCAGTTCATGTTCCGTCAGTCACACTGTTCCTTCCACAAAGCCCTTTATTTCAGTTCAAAACCGACCCGTGAAGGTCCAGGGTAGAATAGACCTTCAGCAACCCATACATGCCATAAAAGGCAATTATGCTTGTCGTAAGAGATGACTAACAGGATTGGGTGGTCACGCTTGCTGAATCGGTTGACACATGTCATTGGTTCCCAGTTGAGCAGATTCATGCTCATGCTGTTGATCACTGGATTGTCTGGTCCAGACTCAATTATTTACAGACCACCGCCAAATAGCTGGAATATTGCCGAGTGCAGCATGAAACTAAACTCACTCACTCACTCTCAGTTCTAAACCTGAAATGAAGCAAGTTTAGATTGCCAAAGGTTCATATTTTGATTCTCCTGTCTCACTGGAGCTTCTTTTCAATTTAAAAGGCATTATTTGTTTCTGAAAAAAAAATATGTATTCAGGAACTAAGTCTTTAGTGGATTTTGTGATCTGCTGTTCCAACAGTTAAAATATTAATGCATTAATTATTGTATTCTCTCAAAAAACATGTGTCCTTGCTGAATAGATATTGTCTCATAGGAGATTCAAGTGTTTAAAACCTGTGTCCTTGCTGAATTGATATTGTCTCATAGGAGTTTCATGTGTTTAAAACATGTGTCCAACCTGAATTGATATTGTCTCATAGAAGGTTCAAGCATGTAAAACATGTGTCCAACCTGAATTGATATTGTCTCATAGAAGGTTCAAGCTTGTAAAACATGTGAAGCATATGTTGAAAAGCGTAAAATCAACTCACATGTTTGACCACAATAAAACTCATTCTCCCAAACAGAATTTTATCAGTTAACTTCTTGGCATGGGATGGAGGAAGTTTTAAAACAGTAACAAATGTCTTTTCTGCAGTGTACTGTGCGCTGTGGCCATGGGAAGCAGCGGAGGATGATCAAGTGTGTCGACAAGAAGGGGCGCCGGAAGTCCAAGCGGCGTTGTGTCCGACTGTACCGCCCCGAATCCAGCAGGGCTTGCTACAACGGGCCATGTAAGATATACTTCACACTTCAGCAGCATCATGGTGGAACAAGTATATTTGGATGACAACTTCTTTCATTTAAGAGCACAATGTTTTGATACAGGTTCTTGTGTCGTTTTCAAGTGTGAATTAACAACGATTTGATAAGGTTCTTGCAAGTGTGAATTCAAAGTGTTGTGCTCTTGAATTATGAATTAAAGAAGTTGTCATCCTTTTATATACTTGTTCTATCTGACTTCCAACTTCTAAAGATGCTGCTGAAACAAGCATCAATGTGGTGTAGCAGGAACATCTGTTTAAAAGTATAGCGTAATGAAAGTTATAGTATTTAAAATTACGTTTTGTCATTAAATTTGACTCTAACAGTGTTAGTGTTAAGAAGCAGTGAGATGATACATTGGTGTATTGTGAGACTTCAACAACGATACGATACACAACATATCTTTTTCTGTATCACTACAAGACTTTATACTTGCTATCAAAAATCACTTGTGATTCTTTCAATGATCTTCCAGCATTTTTTTTCATTTTTTCAAAATCAAAACATCTTCAGCTCGTTTCCATTCATTGTTTAATAAGCTCTATTCAGGTTATTTAGTAAATAACACATTTGAAAAAACTAAACATGAAAGATTCAGGGTGTCACATTTTATCAACACAGATTCCAGAGCTCACATTCATTTTGCATTTTAGACTAGACTCTTATACTCACATTAAATTCATGATGCATTAATTTCATGATTTACAGTATTGAGGATTGGGTCATAATTATCAATCTATGCTTACTCACTGTGCATCTAATAAGAGTATGACATAGATAATATCTGTATTCTCCTCTTCTTCATCATCCATCATTTGTTGCCTAGGTTATGCTAGATCATGCAAGGAGCTAAAGGAGATCACTACTATCCGGGTGGATGGGGAGTATAAGCTGATGGTGGACCGGAAGCTGATCACAGTAAGTGATGCACCAGGATGAGGTGCAAGATGAACCAGAGATGATAACATTCAGAGTGATTTTGTATTGAAGTTATTATCGGCAATAATCCAGCTATAGAAGCGATCTGTGAGTAATTGAGCATGGACCAGGCTTGGACTAGAATGGGTCCAAATTTTCCACCCAGTTACCCCACCTCTACCCTACCCAAATACCATTCATGTTAATGCCTTACATCAAATTTGTAAGAAATGGCAATAAATTCCTCTGCTTGGAGGCCAAATTTTTGAGTGTTTCAATATCTCAAACATGCGTGATATTCAAAACTGGTGGCTATAAATTATGTCTAAATCTTCAAGGACAATACAACTGTCAGTCATGAAAGAATAACATAATACATTGTTTAATCTTTTCGTCACATGATCATAACGGGTCCGGCTACTGAGAAGGGTGATCAACGGCATGAACATTAGTTTATCCAGTTGGTATATGATGAAACTTGACCACCAAATCCCATTATTTAAATTGAAGTAATCAAGTTGGTTATACGTCAGTGTTGCAAACTATCACCTGCCCGACCATTGGGGACCGACTGTTTTGTGACCAGACTGTCAGTTTTAACAAGTTGCACCTCTTATGGTCTTTGACAAATCTGACTTTGAGTACAATGACTAAAGTCTTGACTGAAAAAAAGTTGAAAACATTAAGCAGTTTCCCTCCTCTTATTAACCTTCTTATCATTTTTCTTAACGCCGAAAATTCTGGACTCAAAATTTTCTAACTGGTCTTGTAACTTATGAGAGCTACCAGACCAGGTATGTGGTTGAAATGTTGGGGAGTTTATAACGCTGTTATACCTGGTGTCATGTGTTGCAGATTTACTGTAAGGACATGAGGAAGTCCCTTCCCCAGGAATATTTGACACTTCAAAATGACCGCCATCAGAACTATGCAGAGATGTTTGACCACAGGTAGGTGACTGACCATGTAATAAAACTGAATAACATCTTTTACTCCTGTGCAGTGTCAGTGTGTGAAAGTCTTGCTTAGACGGCTTCTTCAGGTAAACTGTGTTTGAAGATGCCAATCAGATGTGACTTTATTAATATAATTCAGCTTCGCATATTTATCAGCTTGATTCAGACATTTGGGTTCCATTTCACAAAACTCTCGTAAGCCTAAGATGTTTTAACTTTTCTCGTTGCATTCATACTTCTTATGTTACAGTATTGTAAGTACGAATGTTACAAGAAAAGTTACGAGAGATTGGGCTTAGTAGAGCCTTGTGAAATGAGGCTCAAGATTATTAGGAAATAATCTTCACACAGAGTACAAATTTTATATTGGTAGTATTATATTATATACCATGATGTCACACACTGAGTTATGAAATATTTACAATGTAATGACCTGTTTTGTTAATGTTTGCAACGTGTCAGTTAAGTTCATTGTCAAGCTAGAGAGATTGGGAAATGCTTCTTTGAATGCTTTGCTCTCTCAAACTGATAATTTACATGTTCGGATGCTGACTTGTTGATTTCAAACATCTAATTTTGATTGGATGGTCATCACCCCTGGAAATCCTGTAACTAAGCATAGCCAGAGTGCAAGGATTGCATTGTGAAATATGACCTCCTTTTTAATTTGAGATTTGTTAAGTAGTAGTGGGTTTGAGACTTACATAACTGATTTATATTTCCAGACTGATTATGATATAATTTACATGTTTTGACTGACATGCAACTCACTTCTCTGATTGTCAGACTGCGGAACCCAGCATCTTGTCCTAACAATGGCACACGCCCTCAAGTTTGCACCCGTTGCCGACGGAAACCATACAAGCAAGCAGGCAGCACAACTTACTCCAAAGTCAGAATAGACCTAAACACTTTAAAAATATTACGTAAGTCTACATTAATTGTTTATAAAGTTTGCAACATTTAAAGGTCTTGGAGATTCAATTAAAGCCAAATTAATCATTTGAAGCAATCCACTTTGCCATTGACATATATACAGTGATATCACATCCTCTGATTTCTTTAAGTTAAAGGCAAATGATATCACAGCCTGATATCACCTGATGACATTATGCATCATCATATCATGGTCTAATATTGTTAACCATATAGCCTCTATATTGAAAACTAATATATCATGCTCAATGCTGGTATGTTAATATTAAATATTGTTCATCTTTACTCCAAACAATGTTTAGCTATTTCCAACGAAAACTCAACACAATAACTTGACAGTTCTCGCTCATTCTAGAAATAATCCAAGAGTGCAAAGAGCATATGAAAATTTCATTGGTTACTTGAGCTCTTATACACAAAAATGTTGTTACAAATGCAAAGAAATTAAATGAAGAGTTTCTATATTCATGGTTATTTTGGCTAATGAGGAAAGAAAGGAACAAAGATCTGATGATACACAAATGTTTTCATGCTGCAGCGACTGATGGAACTTTCAGTAACGTCCACAGTGGGAAGCTCATTCCATATGGTACAGCAGGAGATTGCTACAGCTCAAAGGCCTGCCCACAGGTAAGTCTAATCATCAGCAAAGCAGGCATCTAAACCAATAGAACTGGGCTTCTGTCTGCCTTGACCAGTAGAACTGGGCTCCTGTCTACCTAAACAAGTGGAACTAGGCTTTTGTATACCTAAACCAATAGAACTGGGCTCTTGTCTGCCAAACCTGTAGAACTGGGCTTTTGTCTACATACATATGTAGAACTTTGTTCCTGTGTACCAAAACCAGTAGAACTGGGTTCCTGTCTACCTATACCAGTAGAACTGGATGCCTTTCTACTTAGCAGAAAAAAACAGGCTTTTTCCAACCAGATTGAAGAGGACACACTCATGAAGAAACATTGTATTTGATTGTGATTGTAGGGCCTCTTCAGCATTAACCTGACTGGGACCGGTCTGGCAGTGTCCGAGAACACAACATGGACCCTTGAAGGGAACAAGGCATCACAGAGAATATGGCGTCTCAGGGTAAGGGTATAGCATTATCAGTGTCTACGCTTCATCAGTGTAGCTGCATCACCGTTGTGCGCCTGTTTAGGGAGTAGCAATATTAATAAGGTGTCGCAATATCATCCTAATATACCCATGCAAAGTGGATAAATGTAACTTACTGGCAAACAAGGACAAGTTGAGCACAGACCTGACAATTGACCCATTATTACCATGTATGAGTGCTGCCCACTGGCGCTTACCATTGTGAATGAAGGGGGCCCCAGGTTGCCCGTGATCAAGTGTAGTGCGATGTGTGAAGCACATGAGAGTCTTATGAGCAATGCATACAGAATCAGTTTCATCATCATGCACTGCACATGCACTAGCCTACATCTGCTCTCCGTCGCACAAACCAAACAGGTTTGCTCAACGCTGTGCACCGGCTGCTTCTCATTCTCTGAACTTCAACTTAACCTTGTATGCCTGTATGAACTTGTAAACAGTAGTCTCACATGCTGTACATGAAGGTGATGTTGTGGTTTACAGGATGGAGAGATTATCCGTGGTGTATGTGGGGGGTACTGCGGCGTGTGTTCCCCTGACCCCCGGACAGGCCTCCACTTACAGGTCCTTCACTGAATGTAAGTCACTCAGTTCGTCCTGTTTTTGATTTCTTTGATTTAGAACAATTAAACAATACCTCATGAAAACTGAAGAAGTACAGATAGACAGTCCTAACTGAATATATGGCATTAATCCACATCTTTGGCTAGGGCTTGTTTGTTGTTTAAAGCCACGTTCAGCATTATTCTGGGTATATGGTCCAGTAATCAACGACATGAACATCAATAGGATGGGATACGATGACATGTTTCAACCAAGTCGGAAAGCCTGACCCCCCAATTGCACTAGTGCGACGTTAAACAACATTAAGCAACCTACGAACAAGTTGAATTTAGCATTTGAGTAATGAGGTTAAAAGGTTTATTTTTTTCTGTTGGAAAATACACCCCAAAATCATGCAAAATTCTTCTCATTCTGGCCATATTCTGTTGCAGTTAGCTTGGCGACAGTTTACCAACCACTCTCTCACTGTAAATATCACCAAGTACAAGTTGCCAGCACGCATATCTGTACAACATGGACCAAGGTATTTATTGGATGTATCAGTCTCTCCGTCCACTACACTTGGGGAGTCAACCCTAAAAGGGTTAATAGTATGCAGCATTTGGAGGGTTAACTCACATTAGAAGCATTTGATACAGTTACAGGGAGACCCTAAGGATATCAACAATGAAAGGGGTACCTCAGTCACAGGAAGTCCATGATATCAACAGTGATCAGGTACCTCAGCCATAGGAAGGCCATGATATCAACAGTGATCAGTTACCTCAGCCATGGGAAGGCCATGATATCAACAGTGATCAGGTACCACAGCCACAGGAAGGCCATGATATCAACAGTGATCAGGTACCTCAGCCATGGGAAGGCCATGATATCAACAGTGATCAGGTACCTCAGCCACAGGAAGGCCATGCTATCAACAGTGATCGGGTACCTCAGCCAAAGGAATGCCTTGATATCAACAACAATCAGGTACCTCAGCCACAGGAAGGCCTTGATATCAACAGTGATCCTGATATTTCAGTCATGGATACTAGTCATCCACACCAAAGGATATGTCCTAGTACCCCTGCCATGGGGATGTCATAGGATATCAATCCTGGCCATAATCCTGGTACCAAAACCACAGCAAAAATAGACAAGGATATTAATCCTTATGGTACCCACCACACAAGATACCAGTGGTGCATACATGTATTTAGCTGCTATTACCCAACCCACAGGAAAACCACAGGATATCAACAGTGATCCTTTACTTGAACCACAGGATATCAACAGTGATCCTTTACTCGAACCACAGGATATCAACAGTGTACCTTTTACCCAAGCCAAAGGATACAAGCAGCGTTCCTGGTACCCCAACCACAAAATACGAACAATGTCAGCCACAGGATATGAACATTCATCCTGGCATCTGTGTGGGGACCTAGTGCCATTTTGAGAAAACAAGTAATGACATAACTGATGTCATGTGACCAAAAGATTCAGAAGTCATATGGCTGTAAGATGCAGGGAGTCACGTGACTGTTATGCACAGTCTAAACCTGAAGTATCCCTGAGATATACAAGATATCACATGGTTTCAGACAATGAAAGTAAATAACACTGTGAGGATTGTTTTAGTGTATTCAAGTTAAGGTTGTGTTACAAGTACCTGTACAATATTTGAACTTACATGACTATGGCCATTCTGCTTGTGTTATGGCTTGTGTTATGATATTGTCTTACCACTGGTTTTACTTCATATATGGAAGGGAAACTGTGGTAATATTTTTTTCAACATTAGTGTCAAATGTATGAAGTAGTACTATTTATATCACCACTACTTTTGCTGCCAGTGCTGAATGTAAAGGTAGTACTACTTGCATTACCACTAGTATTACTTCTATTATCACAAGTGAAGGGTGATACTACTTGTGTCACCACTAGTATTAATGCAGTGTCACTCATACAAAGCCATGCAACTTATATCTCTGTTTGTATACGTGCTTGGCATTACATTTATTTAAGAAAATTCTTATTGAAAAAAAATAAATGAACTTATTCGGACAATGATTTCTGTGAAAAACATAAAAAATAGAAAGAAAATAATGTGACACATAAACAAGAAATGATTTGAAGCTGATTTAAGTCAAAGAAAATGTTTATGTACTGGAATTATACAATGTTTCCCTGATACTCTTTGATAAGAAAACATGAAAGAGTCTTTACATTGCTTGTGTTCTAGTTCTTGATCTTTCACAATCCTATTTAATGATGTTTTGTTCATTTTCAGGGAATGACCTCTTAATATTCATAGGGAATTTGAAATTAAAGACATAAAATATATCTTTCTAAAAATATTTCCAAAATATTTTGTACCCATAATGCATGATATATTCAGAATATCCAGCAATCTTTTTTACTTTTTCAGTAAAACTTGAGGACAAATAAATTTTTTTCAACATTTTCAGGAACAAATACAAAATTCCCTGTGCTTGCTGAATATCAAAAGGTCATTCCTATGCATTTTTGTCCAGGAATTTCAGGATTAACCCTTCAAGTGCTACCAGTACTCCACCAGTGTTTGTGTTAGCACTCTAAAAGGGTAATAGTCATGCAACAAGTGCAATATCACCCATATTTATGAATGCAATGATATTGGAACATTGTGTGTTTACAATTGTCCGAAGGGTTATCATGTCTTACAATATTTTACCAACTGAATGACGTGTTGAAACACACTAACAATAAACATGTATTGAACCATCTGAGGGAATGATGTCATCGCAGATCACAATAACTTCATTACTTTGAATACTCACTTAATGTTTAAAAAACAACAACATTTTTTTATAGGTATAGATAATATCAGTTTGTCAATTACCTCCCTTGTTTCTAACATTTCTGTTGTAAGCTTAACAATATCATATTTTATTTGAAAGTAAAAGACTTATCTTCAATTAGTACTATTCTGTCAGGTGATGTAATTTTAGAAAGTATTTCAATAGGTCAGTCTTCAAAAAAGAAATATTTTCTGTCAAAAAATGATATTGACATCTACATCCTAAGAAAATAAAACTTGTTTTGGTAATGATATTATGTTATGCCAAGAATGCCAAGCAAATTTTGGAATTGTGGCTAGTTTCAAACAGTAAGGTTGTGGACTTAATTTAAACCTTAACTTCCCAAGCCCATTCATAATATGGAAGTCAGTGATTTGCTTGTTAGAAGCAGCAGCTATTGGGATGAGTCTTGATCGGACTTGCTGATTTGGTTGATGCACATCTTCACTAATGTCCAGTCACACAGATCAATGCCTGTTATATCAGTCACTGGATCATCAAGTCCAGATTTGATTGCTTTCATACTGATGTACATATGTCATGGTGCTGACTGTAGCATTCAATACATTGTTTGAAGTTATGTAAAATCCACTCACCACTGAAAGATACGATGCATACTGCCAATGCAAAACTTTATTCTTACAATCCCTGAAAATTCATGTGAACACTTTTTTTCATAAATAATTTTTCAATGATGGATCAAAAAGTGTGTAATTATTCAACAACCATTTCATGAATCTGAACTTGCTTGCAAGTCAACCCTGAAAACATGATAATGTTTCCCTGCATACTGTTTGTCATGCAAAGCATATTCATATTTACTTTGACAATTTTTTAACTTTTATGTTATCAGGTCAATGTTATAAACATGAGATTTAGTTTTGAAAGCATTCTGTTATATATCTACATGTCAGCATTTATATCCTTTCACTCATTCGTATTTGTTTTGTTTGTGTCATTTGTGTTGTTTATATGAAATGTATTTTACCATGGCCAAACCATTTTTTCCTTTCCTTTTACAGGTGATCCTGCAGTTTCTTTTGAAAATATTTTAAGATATTTAAATAGGTATTTTAGGAAATTAATCTCAAACCCTTACACATTTCTTTATTTTTTTATCATTATGATCTGGCTCTTACATTATTTTGTCCAAGCATAAATCCATGTATGTCATAACGTCAGCTTAACGCCATCTCTATCTCATAATGGTTTATTCCATATTGTTACATCATAGGAACTATTCATGATTGTTCTCATCTGCTATGAGATATGACATAATTCGTTGGAAAGACATGAAAAAGACATAATTCGTCAAAAAATCTTTAAAACACAATGGCCATAACAGCACAAAGAATTCTGTAGGAAATACCAATATCTCTCTATGGTGAATGAATAGGCTACACATTATTTTAAATATCATCGTGCTGAATCAAAATGATTTAAATGTAGCAAATTAGTTTAGAATTTATTTGTTTGGGTTTTTTATGAAAAAAAATGATAAATTGGAACTTAAAAGTGTCCATGCATAACACTGTCTTGTTTGGTCTGTTTACTTGATCAGACACTCTCATAATAGGATGTATATAATCTCATTGTATGTATATTTCTGTGTATTACAAAATGGTGAGAAAGTAGTCAGCATGACTATCTTCTATAATCCAGGGTATTACAGATATCAACCCTGGATAAGTGAGGATGTCAGCACTGAAATTATAAGTATATGATCTCACAGGTCTAGATGTAATTGTATAAAACCATTATTCTTAGTATGTATTTGTACATTTTAGTGTAACTTAATTATGTCCCATCAAATGGAACCTCTTCGGTATTCATTATTCTGATGAGAATGGATTTACTTTCATCTTAATAATCTTGCCATACCAAATCTATCAACTCACCATATCACAGTACCTCATTAAAGAGATGATTAACTCTTTCACCTGTCTTGTGACAATGGTTTGATGCTCACTCTATCAGCCACTGGTATGCCTAGTCAAGGCTTGCATGATCACAAAGGAATCGTAGCGCTAAGATGATCGCAACTACCATGCTTTAACATAGACTTATGACTGTCGTTCCTTATGATCACTTGAGGAACAGACCCCAGGGCCTGATTTCACAAAACATCATAGCACTAAGGTGATCGTAGCTCCCATACTGCAACGTATACTTACGACAGTCATAGCGTTACAATTGCTATGTGAAATGGGCCCTGGTGCGTTATCAATCTGAAACTAACTTTACTCAGAATTATAATTGAGGTAGAAATTTCTTAAATATCAGCACGTAGCTATTGTGTGGCACAATGGATAGTGTGCTGTACTCTTGAGGTTTTATCGAAACTTTAGCATTTTTGTGGAATGTTAGTCATTGGTTTGGTTTGGTGTAATGCAGACATGAAAACAGCAGACTTCTAAACCATTTTACGCCTGTAATTTTGCTAAATGTGAATTTGTTTCAATCAAATTTGCGCTAAAACTTTCTGAGCTAATGAAACCAACACTGTCTGTTTTCCGCACTGTATCGGGCACGATCAGTGTCTGTTGGATCTGTTACATAAAGTCTCGGTCATAAATTATATTGATGCAAAAACATAAGCTAGTATCATATTTTCTCTTTTAATTACTCACCAAATATGGCTATTGAAGTATGTTCATTTTTAATATGCTAATAACAACACATCAGGTAAAACATTTAGTAAATATGAAAAAAGGTTACCATGGGTTTTAGTGATAAATCATACTTATTGTGTTGTGATAGGATATGCATATTTTCTCTCTTTCCTTCTCAGGAGAAAGGCATTCTTGATCCAGATTAAAACCACAGAAGTATTCTGAAAACATGACCACATTATGTCATCACTCGTTCTGTGGTATTTAAAATCATGAAATGTATTTGGGAATTTTTTAATAAGAAATTTATAGGAAATAATCAGTGATCACTCAACATCGACTAAAAAGGTTTCTTTGTACAACGTTTTGTATGTATTGGTGTAATGAGCTGTACTTCCTTAATTGTCTATCCATGCCTGTTCAGTATATACTCAAAAACAAAATTTAAGGACCACTCCAATTTTAAATATTGAAGTATTAGATTTTCATATTATGATCCATGTAATACTTAAATTTTGAATATTTGACTGGTCCATAACTTTTTGTTTTGAGTATATAACGACCGAGTCTTGTTTGTATAGATGGCGTGATGTTTTGATATTAACAAACAGTAATGTGAATACCTCGGTTTAGTAATGATGATAATGTTTGCAGTATGTAAATATTGCTGATGTGATAATGTTGTAAAATATAGCTTGTGTTGTCTGTGGAATTATTCTGTAAATATTTGATAAATGCTGTTGTAATTCTTCTTTAAGGGTCACAAAAACAATCATGGATGGTTGATAGGTCGTAATTGTCACTGATGGGAATTGTCTTGATGGATATTGTCCAGTGGCAATTGTTTAATGGTACTTGTCCTGCTTCTCGTATTGTATTTCTGTTATAAAAGGTTTTACTTGTACAGGGTCAATTTTATTAACTTTAACATGGTAATTTGCTTAGTGTTCCAAGTTCAAAGGTCAGACATAGTATTTTATGCCAATTTATTTTCACTGTTATCATACCAATATGGACAAGGCTGAATGTCAGTTGTAATTATAGATAAAAGATAAATAGAATTTAATGCATGAACCAAATATATTCAGAAATGGCCATTGGGTTATTTCTTTTCAAAATATATGCTTACAGTGCTTTGTGTGTTTAACCACATTTTTGATGGGCTTCTTCAATGGTTGTCGCCATAGCAAAGTAATTAATTTATCTTTCTTGTATAAGCAAAACCATATGTGCCGCTTTACTTGCAATGATGGAAGGATCTGATGGCATTAATATAGGCTGCTTGTTCACTTTCATGGTCTGTTTCCGCTTTAAACTATTAACTTTAATTAACGGATATTCTTCATACATTTTGACAAATTTAAGTTATTCATGATTTAAGTTTAATGATAGGGCTGTTTATTCACTGATTTGTTCATTATTTGGTAGGCCTGTGAATATCTGGGTTAGAAGTCATCTTCAGTAATTCATGCTTGTCGTAAGAGGCGACTAACCAGATCGGGTGGTCAGACTTGCTGCCATTGCATAGATCGATGCTCATGCTATTCATCACCGGATTGTTTTGTGCAGACTGGATTATTTACAGACTACTGTCATATAGCTGGAATATTGCTGAGTGCAGCATAAAACTACAAACCAACCATCCAACCAGCCAACATTATTTGGTTTGTTTGTCTACTAACCACAGACTGGAAAATGGCACGGTTCTAAAACTCAAACTAGTCCAGCCATGGATTCCATTAAAAGAAACGCAGAGTAAAGAACGAGGTGCAGTAAATCCAACCACAGCAGTTGCACCTACAGTATGACATGACGTATTAAACCAAAGTGGCCCCATCCCAGATTACCTCTCATGTGAGTGTGAGTGTGTGTGGTTGTATTTATACAGACTGCTCACTGCCAGGCCACCCTGCCTCACCCACCTTGCCCTGCCCTGCCCCACTGATCCCCAGCCCTACCCTAACCAATGTCACCAGGGGCTCCTTCCTTGAAGCAACCTTTACTAAGGTTAACCTCAACTCCCATTCTTTAACATTGCACAAAGGTTACCTTAGTGTCATATGATCATCATAGTGCTTTGTGAATGGAGGCCCAGAGCTTTAGTTATCTGTTGTAACCATGACAACAAAATTCAAGCAAATTATATAAACTTCATCCTTATTCATGTAACTATAAGTCTGTTAAGGTATTAGGAAATGACAAATTGAGGCATTTCAACAAAATTAATACTGATCACATATGCCATGTACCTTCCAACATGATTTTCTGACAGTAGTTCTGTGATTCCTTGTCCTGCAAAATGGCTAAGCTCTATGAATTGCAATAGGAAGATGTTGATGCACATATCATGCACATGTTCCAGTTGATCTTTAAACAGGTAGTGTCAATGTCGGAATAGTCTGGGGGATGGTTTAGGGGTTTGTGTCAATAAGGTTCTTCGATGGAAACAGCAAGCGGGAAAAACAAATGTATTGTTGTTTTACTTCTAATGTGATATTTCCTTTCTGCATAATCAATTACAGGTCAGCAAAATAATTTTTGGTTGACTTTGTACTTTATCACAGGGAACGCCAATCCATCCAGTGAAATACCTCAATGGATGGTCAGCCATTCTTAGGTTGTACTGACTCCATTAAAAAGTTTTTAATCTGTTTTTGTAAAATCCAGTCTATGCTCTGGACACAATCTGGTCTAGAAGGGCATAACCCATAACAGAATACAAAGGTGATGTGCATCACTGCTTTCGATGTAATACCTTCGTTAGAGGATGGGTTTTTTTTAGAATACCCATACAGTGTATTTTTTAACATGAATTTATCTGTTCAGCACCCTGATAGAAACACTAATTTAGATGTATGGTCAGACAATTAAAATATCTTACCTCTTGAATCACGTTTCAGTGTCTATTTTCTCAAACTGAAAAGGGCATGTAACTCTAATCACATTTCACATGCACTATTTCTGTCACAATGCAAGCCTTAAGGGTGTTTTCTCTGGTTTGACAGGCTGTTCTTTCTCTTTCAATAAAGCTCTTCTCAACTGTATTTTTTTTTTTTTTTTTTTTTTTTTTTGGGTTTGTTTTTGTTTTGTTTTTTTTAAATAGTTATTGTCTTAGATAAATTAAAAGTGGAATTTCAGAATCAAAGTCTGAACCAAGTGATGAAATATAATTGCAGCATCTCTTTGATTTCGCTCAAACCAAAATATGATAAACAAAATCTGTGTTCTTTATTTTTAGGACGTACAAAAAAGTATGCTAGAAATGACAGGCCATAAGGTTTGATGGTAAGATCATTGTACTTCACCATCAATGTTTTGTGTACATTAGTGTGTTTCTGTATTGATGTTGAGCTGGTCATGCAAAGTGCATTTAACTGTTATAATATGTACATATTGGTTGATATGTTTTGTATGAATGTGTTTTTTTTTTTTTACTTTTCATAATCATTGTGATGTTTTGTTGACTTACATTTTGTATATATTAGGCAAAATGCCACTAACAGTGATTTTTGATAATTTGAAATAAGTGAAATAAAGAAAAATACATTTGTACTTTGGGTATTGGTTAACTTGTTTCCAGTTTCAGTGAGTGAGTGAGTTTAGTTTTATGCAGCACTCAGCCATATTGAACTCTATGGCCCTACAATATCGAACAAGATTTACAGATAACTTATATAGATTCTTGCACCCTTATGTTGTACTTAACGTGGTAGTAGTAGTAGTAGTAGTAGTAGTAGTAGTAGTAGTAGTAGTAGTAGCAGTAGCAGCAGGAGCAGCAGCAGTAGCAGCAGCAGCAGTAGTAAAGATAATAGTAGTAGCAATCACTGTCATCAGTATCGGTACATGAAAGTAACGTGGTCCTTCGGTACCCACTTTATGTACCTGATGATACGTGTTCACATAACACGTGTGAAAACCATTCTGTTGCTATGAGGCAAACACACTCACTCCTTCGCTTTGGGGGTCATGGTGATTTCCTTAATTATCAAGGAGAGTCTTGACCTAGCTTTAGTCAAACTTACTGTCCTTGTCGGTTTGGTTCACGTTTCTCAGACACAACCACGTCTTCTCCATCCAATACTGACCACCCCATCCGGTTAGCTGGGATTTGGGTTGAAAATGACCATTAGACAAGGAGGACAACTCCTCTTTCAACCTTAGAATATGTACAAATATCTGAACACGAAGTGGAAATGGTAGGGTAGCCTTGTGGTCAAAGAGTTCGTTCATCTAGCGGAAGGACTGTGATATAGCTGGAATACTGCTAAAAGTGGTGTAAAATCCGACTCACTCACTAAAGACGAAGTGACGAAACAACCACAAAGAGTGAAGGGAGACCACTCTGGACCATTCACCAGTGCACGTAACTTAAAGCAAGTGAAGTAAACGCAACATATCCTGACTTCCGACATCAAGTGTGTAGCAGTAGCTGCACACGACTACAGACGTCGTCATTTCCATCACATGGAACTTGTTAAACACTCGACTAGAAGACAGAAACACAGCAGGATAGAGCAAACGACCCTTGAAAGTCTTCATGTGTTAATTAGTTTACACCTAGGAACTTCAAGTTGTAATGAATAATACAGACTTGGTTCAATTGCTTTTCCTGCTGTGTTACTGTCACCTAGTTGTTAATAGATCCAAAGACGGAGGAAAAACAGACTCGTGTGTATACCATTCATCAATATTTATTTTACATCAAGAAGTAGAATGGTATGTGCTTAAAGAAAATATCCGAATCGGGGCCAAAACGGAAGAGTGGTCCTCTCATTAGGAGAGAAATAACACAGAGATGTCAGCCAAAGGGTATGTGAAAAGATAGCAGAAAGATATTGGATCAAAAGAATGTGTCCAATAGAAAGCCAAACATGTAGCCAAAACAGGCCAAAGAAGGGCAAACGGGAAAATGGGGTATCCTACGGCCATCCAAACACATGTCATCGAACCTGAAAACAAACACAACAGAAAAGGCATGCAAATCACGTCAACATCACAGATACAGACGACTCTACCCTGCCAACTCACACCACTCTCTCTCTCCCAGATGGGTGAAGCCCATTTCTGGTGTCCCCCGCCCTCATACGGCTGGAATAATGCTAGAAGCAGCGTAAAATCCGACTCACTCACTAAAACAGAGGTGACGGTTAAACAACCACAAAGAGTGAAGGGAGACCACTCTCGATCATTCACCAGTGCACGTAATTTAAAGTAAGTGATGTCATCGTAAAATATCTAGAGTTCCGACATCCAGTTTGTAGTTATAACTGCACACGACTATTGACGTCGTCATTTCCATCACAGAGAACTTGCTAAAAACTCGATTAGAAGGCAGCAACACAACGGGACAGCGCAAACGATCCCTTAGTATTTTCATTAGTGTAGTCTTACAGCATCTTCAAGTTCTATCACAATAAAACAGACTTGGTTCAATTGCCTCTCCTGTTGTGTTACTGTCACCTAGTTGTTAGTAGGTTCAAAGTAGGAAGAAAAACAGACTCGTGTGTATACCATTCATCAATATTTATTACATATAAAAACATAGAATGGTATGTGCTTAAAGAAAATATCCGAATTGGGGCCAAAAGGGAAGAATGGTCCTCTCATTACGAGAGAAATACCATAGAAATGTCAGCCAAAGGGTATGCCAAAATATAACTTGATCGAAAGGGTGTGTCCAAAGGAAAGCCCAAAAATGTAGCCGAAACAGACCAAAGAGGTACAAATGGGATAATAGGGTATTGTGCGGATACCCCAACAAGTCGTCCAACCTGAAAACATATACAGCCAACCAAATACGCCTGCAAACCACATCAACATCACATATACAGAAAAATATATATTTACCATCCTCTCCCTCATTCTCTCTCTCCCGTCCTCCCCACTTTCTCTTTCTCTCTCTCTCCACAAAAAGAACATTCTTTCAGAAACACACTTTATCTTACAACATGTACACTCGCACATATACACGTTTACATCCCATCTAATTTCATAATAACGTTCTTACACCTACATATTCATTTTTACACACACACGCACGCTCGCACGCTCGCACGCACACACGTGCACACTAGATGAGGAATCTACAAGAATACTCTCCTGAAGAAGGCAGCCACTCTCCTCAGCGCCTTCCTCACGGGATGAATATCTTCCACGAAGCTGTCGTCGTCCTCGTCCTCATAGACCCAGTAGTCACTGTCGTCTTCACTTGGGACAGGATAATAGTCGACATAGGTGATAGTGACTGGGGCAGGGAGCGTCTCTCCGTGGTCAGGGCGGGCCCAGAACGGGGTGAAAACGCTCAGAGGGTCGGGAGAGGGGCTCGGGGACGAAGCCAGGGATCGCTATATTGGTGAGTGGGGAGGGTGGGATAAAGTAGTGTCATTGGGCAAGGGTTACAGGAGGTGTTTATGAGACGATAGGCCAGAAAAAGGTCACAGTCCATAGCCCCAGATTACACATTTTATCAGGCAGTACCCCTAGACAAACAGTCTATGCTGACAGATTGTTAGAAAGAAATGTTAAGGTGTAAATGGGAGAGGGGTACCCGGGGATTGATTTTCAGCATACCGTAACAGAGAAAATACAATGAAATGTCTCTACTATGCACAAGACGATTGTGGAAGCATAGAGAAAAGAAGAAAACTATTCCCTCCAAGCTCAAGAAGATGTAGATGAAATGCATACACAGTCGGATTCCTCATCCAGCGACGGCCATAGACTAGCAGCAGGAGTGACATGATACCGGATCACGTCTTCCCGTGCTGAAAATAACCAAAAACAACACGTTAAAATGCACATTAAAATACATGAAGAGTAATTTAGAGACCGTCGAAGCTATAGTAGACATGCGGATTGCCGATAAAATAGACCATGAAGCTAATGGAGTCCCGTTCGGGACAAGTATCGGCCACGAATAGGTGTTACAAGAATAATAATGGACATTTAATCACTGCTTTGGTATACCATCCATGTATTAGAATAGCCACAAAAGGCCGACTATTTTCATGAAAAGCTGACAAAACAATATGCCCAAACTATGCCTTATAAACAGTTACAATATGTCAAAAGGATTCTAAAAGTACCGTCCGTCGTTTATAAATAGCGAGAGCTTTCATTTCACGGGCAGAATACACATTAAACACATACACATTTGGGAATTTTCACAAAATTGCAAATGGCGGCCAGTCATCCCCACTGTTGCTACGGTCAAACTACGGCCAATTTAAAGTCAGTCTACACTTTTAACACTTTAAAATACAATAACTGACTGCTTAAATACCTTGAATATGCAGCCTTGTAAACATCTTGACAGTAGCAGAACTCGGAACGATGTTGTAGTCAACGAAATGCAGAGCGATAGGTAGCAAGAGCAATGGCGATTCTGTTAGGAACAGAGGGGACCGTTGGCAACGACAACGGTAACTACATGGAAACGAAGTCAGAACGAGGCGTCATCGAATGTTTCCGGCAATGCCAAGCAGGCGGCTAGAGTCGGATCTCATGGTGTCAAACACCTGGCGATTTTTAGGTTTTTAGCCGATGCCTACAGGTTCAAACGCTGGCTATACCATAGTTCACTACCACGCCTTATCTGTTAGATCTTAAAAACACACTGTCAGTTCTCCAAAGCCCTTTTAAGATGAGTACCAGTGGGGAAAGTTGAGGATTCGTTTTCAGACAGAAAGATACAAGTCTTCCCATTCCCCTTTTTGTTATTTCACATAAGAGTATATCAGAAAGGGAAACTGAAGTCTATGCACGTGTAGTGCCGGATAAAATGGGCAGATGTACGTTAAAGTCATTTTCACCAAGTTGAAAATTGATAGACGTTAGGGACCATTTGTTTCCATAGAACTGTGGAAGAAAGACCTTAGTCTCACTAACCAAAGACGGAAACGACTACAAATAAGGAAGCACATCCCCTTTTGTCGGTCGTTGCCTTGGTTACCGTCGGTGATAAAAAGAAGTGCATGTTGTGTTTGTTTGAACCCCGAATTGAAAGTGGCAAACTGATGAACGTAAATAGTTGCTGGCAAAGTCCGTACATCGGACGTGCGCACCGTTTGCTGGTGTTTAGCTCGTGGCGTACTTTTACAGGCTGTTGGTAGGTGCACTAATTGCTGCGGAAAGATAGCCTACGCAATTCGACTGATAAACGCTCGCTAATAGTCCGACAAGAGTGGTCTCCCTTTGTGCATCAGCCCGGACCAAGCTGGATAAGAGAGACCAGTCCAGCCATTCCTTTAAATACACTTACAGCTCATCGACCTGCTTAATGACCACTCGACGAGGAGCACAACCGCCCTTCCAGTCTTTGAATATGTGCACATATATAAATACGATGTGGGGTGGTAGGGTAGCCTTGTGCTTAAAGCAGAATTGCCGGGTTCCATTCCCCAAATGGGTGAAGCCCATTTCTGGTGTCCCCCGCCGTCCTACAGCTGAAATAATGCTAAAAGCGGCGTAAAATCCGACTCACTCACTAAAACAGAGGTGACGGTTAAACAACCACAAAGAGTGAAGGGAGACCATTCTCGATTATTCACCAGTGCACGTAATTTAAAGTAAGTGATGTCATCGTAAAATATCTAGAGTTCCGACATCCAGTTTGTAGTTATAACTGCACACGACTATTGACGTCGTCATTTCCATCACAGAGAACTTGCTAAAAACTCGATTAGAAGACAGCAACACAATGGGACAGCGCAAACGATCCCTTAGTATTTTCATTAGTGTAGTCTTACAGCATCTTCAAGTTCTATCACAATAAAACAGACTTGGTTCAATTGCCTCTCCTGTTGTGTTACTGTCACCTAGTTGTTAGTAGGTTCAAAGTAGGAAGAAAAACAGACTCGTGTGTATACCATTCATCAATATTTATTACATATAAAAACATAGAATGGTATGTGCTTAAAGAAAATATCCGAATTGGGGCCAAAAGGGAAGAATGGTCCTCTCATTACGAGAGAAATACCATAGAAATGTCAGCCAAAGGGTATGCCAAAATATAACTTGATCGAAAGGGTGTGTCCAAAGGAAAGCCCAAAAATGTAGCCGAAACAGACCAAAGAGGTACAAATGGGATAATAGGGTATTGTGCGGATACCCCAACAAGTCGTCCAACCTGAAAACATATACAGCCAACCCAATACGCCTGCAAACCACATCAACATCACATATACAGAAAAATATATATTTACCATCCTCTCCCTCATTCTCTCTCTCTCCCGTCCTCCCCACTTTCTCTTTCTCTCTCTCCACAAAAAGAACATTCTTTCAGAAACACACTTTATCTTACAACATGTACACTCGCACATATACACGTTTACATCCCATCTAATTTCATAATAACGTTCTTACACCTACATATTCATTTTTACACACACACACACGCACGCTCGCACGCTCGCACGCACACACGTGCACACTAGATGAGGAATCTACGAGAATACTCTCCTGAAGAAGGCAGCCACTCTCCTCAGCGCCTTCCTCACGGGATGAATATCCTCCACGAAGCTGTCGTCGTCCTCGTCCTCATAGACCCAGTAGTCACTGTCGTCGTCACTTGGGACAGGATAATAGTCGACATAGGTGATAGTGACTGGGGCAGGGAGCGTCTCTCCGTGGTCAGGGCGGGCCCAGAACGGGGTGAAAACGCTCAGAGGGTCGGGAGAGGGGCTCGGGGACGAAGCCAGGGATCGCTATATTGGTGAGTGGGGAGGGTGGGATAAAGTAGTGTCATTGGGCAAGGGTTACAGGAGGTGTTTATGAGACGATAGGCCAGAAAAAGGTCACAGTCCATAGCCCCAGATTACACATTTTATCAGGCAGTACCCCTAGACAAACAGTCTATGCTGACAGATTGTTAGAAAGAAATGTTAAGGTGTAAATGGGAGAGGGGTACCCGGGGATTGATTTTCAGCATACCGTAACAGAGAAAATACAATGAAATGTCTCTACTATGCACAAGACGATTGTGGAAGCATAGAGAAAAGAAGAAAACTATTCCCTCCAAGCTCAAGAAGATGTAGATGAAATGCATACACAGTCGGATTCCTCATCCAGCGACGGCCATAGACTAGCAGCAGGAGTGACATGATACCGGATCACGTCTTCCCGTGCTGAAAATAACCAAAAACAACACGTTAAAATGCACATTAAAATACATGAAGAGTAATTTAGAGACCGTCGAAGCTATAGTAGACATGCGGATTGCCGATAAAATAGACCATGAAGCTAATGGAGTCCCGTTCGGGACAAGTATCGGCCACGAATAGGTGTTACAAGACTGAATAATAATGGACATTTAATCACTGCTTTGGTATACCATCCATCTATTAGAATAGCCACAAAAGGTCGACTATTTTCATGAAAAGCTGACAAAACAATATGCCCAAACTATGCCTTATAAACAGTTACAATATGTCAAAAGGATTCTAAAAGTACCGTCCGTCGTTTATAAATAGCGAGAGCTTTCATTTCACGGGCAGAATACACATTAAACACATACACATTTGGGAATTTTCACAAAATTGCAAATGGCGGCCAGTCATCCCCACTGTTGCTACGGTCAAACTACGGCCAATTTAAAGTCAGTCTACACTTTTAACACTTTAAAATACAATAACTGACTGCTTAAATACCTTGAATATGCAGCCTTGTAAACATCTTGACAGTAGCAGAACTCGGAACGATGTTGTAGTCAACGAAATGCAGAGCGATAGGTAGCAAGAGCATATGGCGATTCTGTTAGGAACAGAGGGGACCGTTGGCAACGACAACGGTAACTACATGGAAACGAAGTCAGAACGAGGCGTCATCGAATGTTTCCGGCAATGCCAAGCAGGCGGCTAGAGTCGGATCTCATGGTGTCAAACACCTGGCGATTTTTAGGTTTTTAGCCGATGCCTACAGGTTCAAACGTCGGATATACCATAGTTCACTACCACGTCTTATCTGTTAGATCTTAAAAACACATTGTCAGTTCTCCAAAGCCCTTTTAAGATGAGTACCAGTGGGGAAAGTTGAGGATTCGTTTTCAGACAGAAAGATACAAGTCTTCCCATTCCCCTTTTTTTTATTTCACATAAGAGTATATCAGAAAGGGAAACTGAAGTCTATGCACGTGTAGTGCCGGATATAATGGGCAGATGTACGTTAAAGTCATTTTCACCAAGTTGAAAATTGATAGACGTTAGGGACCATTTGTTTCCATAGAACTGTGGAAGAAAGACCTTAGTCTCACTAACCAAAGACGGAAACGACTACAAATAAGGAAGCACATCCCCTTTTGTCGGTCGTTGCCTTGGTTACCGTCGGTGATAAAAAGAAGTGCATGTTGTGTTTGTTTGAACCCCGAATTGAAAGTGGCAAACTGATGAACGTAAAAAGTTGCTGGCAAAGTCCGTACATCGGACGTGAGCACCGTTTGCTGGTGTTTAGCTCGTGGCGTACATTTACAGGCTGTTGGTAGGTGCACTAATTGCTGCGGAAAGATAGCCTACGCAATTCGACTGATAAACGCTCGCTAATAGTCCGACATGAGTGGTCTCCCTTTGTGCATCAGCCCGGACCAAGCTGGATAAGAGAGACCAGTCCAGCCATTCCTTTAAATACACTTACAGCTCATCGACCTGCTTAATGACTACTCGACGAGGAGCACAACCGCCCTTCCAGTCTTTGAATATGTGCACATATATAAATACGATGTGGGGTGGTAGGGTAGCCTTGTGCTTAAAGCAGAATTGCCGGGTTCCATTCCCCAAATGGGTGAAGCCCATTTCTGGTGTCCCCCGCCGTCCTACAGCTGGAATAATGCTAAAAGCGGCGTAAAATCCGACTCACTCACTAAAACAGAGGTGACGGTTAAACAACCACAAAGAGTGAAGGGAGACCATTCTCGATCATTCACCAGTGCACGTAATTTAAAGTAAGTGATGTCATCGTAAAATATCTAGAGTTCCGACATCCAGTTTGTAGTTATAACTGCACACGACTATTGACGTCGTCATTTCCATCACAGAGAACTTGCTAAAAACTCGATTAGAAGACAGCAACACAATGGGACAGCGCAAACGATCCCTTAGTATTTTCATTAGTGTAGTCTTACAGCATCTTCAAGTTCTATCACAATAAAACAGACTTGGTTCAATTGCCTCTCCTGTTGTGTTACTGTCACCTAGTTGTTAGTAGGTTCAAAGTAGGAAGAAAAACAGACTCGTGTGTATACCATTCATCAATATTTATTACATATAAAAACATAGAATGGTATGTGCTTAAAGAAAATATCCGAATTGGGGCCAAAAGGGAAGAATGGTCCTCTCATTACGAGAGAAATACCATAGAAATGTCAGCCAAAGGGTATGCCAAAATATAACTTGATCGAAAGGGTGTGTCCAAAGGAAAGCCCAAAAATGTAGCCGAAACAGACCAAAGAGGTACAAATGGGATAATAGGGTATTGTGCAGATACCCCAACAAGTCGTCCAACCTGAAAACATATACAGCCAACCCAATACGCCTGCAAACCACATCAACATCACATATACAGAAAAATATATATTTACCATCCTCTCCCTCATTCTCTCTCTCTCCCGTCCTCCCCACTTTCTCTTTCTCTCTCTCATCCCATCTAATTTCATTATAACGTTCTTACACCTACATATTCATTTTTACACACACACGCACGCTCGCACGCTCGCACGCACACACGCGCACACTAGATGAGGAATCTACGAGAATACTCTCCTGAAGAAGGCAGCCACTCTCCTCAGCGCCTTCCTCACGGGATGAATATCCTCCACGAAGCTGTCGTCGTCCTCGTCCTCATAGACCCAGTAGTCACTGTCGTCGTCACTTGGGACAGGATAATAGTCGACATAGGTGATAGTGACTGGGGCAGGGAGCGTCTCTCCGTGGTCAGGGCGGGCCCAGAACGGGGTGAAAACGCTCAGAGGGTCGGGAGAGGGGCTCGGGGACGAAGCCAGGGATCGCTATATTGGTGAGTGGGGAGGGTGGGATTAAGTAGTGTCATTGGGCAAGGGTTACAGGAGGTGTTTATGAGACGATAGGCCAGAAAAAGGTCACAGTCCATAGCCCCAGATTACACATTTTATCAGGCAGTACCCCTAGACAAACAGTCTATGCTGACAGATTGTTAGAAAGAAATGTTCAGGTGTAAATGGGAGAGGGGTACCCGGGGATTGATTTTCAGCATACCGTAACAGAGAAAATACAATGAAATGTCTCTACTATGCACAAGACGATTGTGGAAGCATAGAGAAAAGAAGAAAACTATTCCCTCCAAGCTCAAGAAGATGTAGATGAAATGCATACACAGTCGGATTCCTCATCCAGCGACGGCCATAGACTAGCAGCAGGAGTGACATGATACCGGATCACGTCTTCCCGTGCTGAAAATAACCAAAAACAACACGTTAAAATGCACATTAAAATACATGAAGAGTAATTTAGAGACCGTCGAAGCTATAGTAGACATGCGGATTGCCGATAAAATAGACCATGAAGCTAATGGAGTCCCGTTCGGGACAAGTATCGGCCACGAATATGTGTTACAAGAATAATAATGGACATTTAATCACTGCTTTGGTATACCATCCATCTATTAGAATAGCCACAAAAGGTCGACTATTTTCATGAAAAGCTGACAAAACAATATGCCCAAACTATGCCTTATAAACAGTTACAATATGTCAAAAGGATTCTAAAAGTACCGTCCGTCGTTTATAAATAGCGAGAGCTTTCATTTCACGGGCAGAATACACATTAAACACATACACATTTGGGAATTTTCACAAAATTGCAAATGGTGGCCAGTCATCCCCACTGTTGCTACGGTCAAACTACGGCCAATTTAAAGTCAGTCTACACTTTTAACACTTTAAAATACAATAACTGACTGCTTAAATACCTTGAATATGCAGCCTTGTAAACATCTTGACAGTAGCAGAACTCGGAACGATGTTGTAGTCAACGAAATGCACAGCGATAGGTAGCAAGAGCAATGGCGATTCTGTTAGGAACAGAGGGGACCGTTGGCAACGACAACGGTAACTACATGGAAACGAAGTCAGAACGAGGCGTCATCGAATGTTTCCGGCAATGCCAAGCAGGCGGCTAGAGTCGGATCTCATGGTGTCAAACACCTGGCGATTTTTAGGTTTTTAGCCGATGCCTACAGGTTCAAACGTCGGATATACCATAGTTCACTACCACGTCTTATCTGTTAGATCTTAAAAACACATTGTCAGTTCTCCAAAGCCCTTTTAAGATGAGTACCAGTGGGGAAAGTTGAGGATTCGTTTTCAGACAGAAAGATACAAGTCTTCCCATTCCCCTTTTTGTTATTTCACATAAGAGTATATCAGAAAGGGAAACTGAAGTCTATGCACGTGTAGTGCCGGATATAATGGGCAGATGTACGTTAAAGTCATTTTCACCAAGTTGAAAATTGATAGACGTTAGGGACCATTTGTTTCCATAGAACTGTGGAAGAAAGACCTTAGTCTCACTAACCAAAGACGGAAACGACTACAAATAAGGAAGCACATCCCCTTTTGTCGGTCGTTGCCTTGGTTACCGTCGGTGATAAAAAGAAGTGCATGTTGTGTTTGTTTGAACCCCGAATTGAAAGTGGCAAACTGATGAACGTAAATAGTTGCTGGCAAAGTCCGTACATCGGACGTGAGCACCGTTTGCTGGTGTTTAGCTCGTGGCGTACATTTACAGGCTGTTGGTAGGTGCACTAATTGCTGCGGAAAGATAGCCTACGCAATTCGACTGATAAACGCTCGCTAATAGTCCGACATGAGTGGTCTCCCTTTGTGCATCAGCCCGGACCAAGCTGGATAAGAGAGACCAGTCCAGCCATTCCTTTAAATACACTTACAGCCCATCGACCTGCTTAATGACCACTCGACGAGGAGCACAACCGCCCTTCCAGTCTTTGAATATGTGCACATATATAAATACGATGTGGGGTGGTAGGGTAGCCTTGTGCTTAAAGCAGAATTGCCGGGTTCCATTCCCCAAATGGGTGAAGCCCATTTCTGGTGTCCCCCGCCGTCCTACAGATGGAATAATGCTAAAAGCGGCGTAAAATCCGACTCACTCACTAAAACAGAGGTGACGGTTAAACAACCACAAACAGTGAAGGGAGACCATTCTCGATCATTCACCAGTGCACGTAACTTAAAGTAAGTGATGTCATCGTAAAATATCTAGAGTTCCGACATCCAGTTTGTAGTTATAACTGCACACGACTATTGACGTCGTCATTTCCATCACAGAGAACTTGCTAAAAACTCGATTAGAAGACAGCAACACAATGGGACAGCGCAAACGATCCCTTAGTATTTTCATTAGTGTAGTCTTACAGCATCTTCAAGTTCTATCACAATAAAACAGACTTGGTTCAATTGCCTCTCCTGTTGTGTTACTGTCACCTAGTTGTTAGTAGGTTCAAAGTAGGAAGAAAAACAGACTCGTGTGTATACCATTCATCAATATTTATTACATATAAAAACATAGAATGGTATGTGCTTAAAGAAAATATCCGAATTGGGGCCAAAAGGGAAGAATGGTCCTCTCATTACGAGAGAAATACCATAGAAATGTCAGCCAAAGGGTATGCCAAAATATAACTTGATCGAAAGGGTGTGTCCAAAGGAAAGCCCAAAAATGTAGCCGAAACAGACCAAAGAGGTACAAATGGGATAATAGGGTATTGTGCAGATACCCCAACAAGTCGTCCAACCTGAAAACATATACAGCCAACCCAATACGCCTGCAAACCACATCAACATCACATATACAGAAAAATATATATTTACCATCCTCTCCCTCATTCTCTCTCTCTCCCGTCCTCCCCACTTTCTCTTTCTCTCTCTCCACAAAAACAACATTCTTTCAGAAACACACTTTATCTTACAACATGTACACTCGCACATATACACGTTTACATCCCATCTAATTTCATAATAACGTTCTTACACCTACATATTCATTTTTACACACACACACACGCACGCTCGCACGCTCGCACGCACACACGTGCACACTAGATGAGGAATCTACGAGAATACTCTCCTGAAGAAGGCAGCCACTCTCCTCAGCGCCTTCCTCACGGGATGAATATCCTCCACGAAGCTGTCGTCGTCCTCGTCCTCGTCCTCATAGACCCAGTAGTCACTGTCGTCGTCACTTGGGACAGGATAATAGTCGACATAGGTGATAGTGACTGGGGCAGGGAGCGTCTCTCCGTGGTCAGGGCGGGCCCAGAACGGGGTGAAAACGCTCAGAGGGTCGGGAGAGGGGCTCGGGGACGAAGCCAGGGATCGCTATATTGGTGAGTGGGGAGGGTGGGATAAAGTAGTGTCATTGGGCAAGGGTTACAGGAGGTGTTTATGAGACGATAGGCCAGAAAAAGGTCACAGTCCATAGCCCCAGATTACACATTTTATCAGGCAGTACCCCTAGACAAACAGTCTATGCTGACAGATTGTTAGAAAGAAATGTTAAGGTGTAAATGGGAGAGGGGTACCCGGGGATTGATTTTCAGCATACCGTAACAGAGAAAATACAATGAAATGTCTCTACTATGCACAAGACGATTGTGGAAGCATAGAGAAAAGAAGAAAACTATTCCCTCCAAGCTCAAGAAGATGTAGATGAAATGCATACACAGTCGGATTCCTCATCCAGCGACGGCCATAGACTAGCAGCAGGAGTGACATGATACCGGATCACGTCTTCCCGTGCTGAAAATAACCAAAAACAACACGTTAAAATGCACATTAAAATACATGAAGAGTAATTTAGAGACCGTCGAAGCTATAGTAGACATGCGGATTGCCGATAAAATAGACCATGAAGCTAATGGAGTCCCGTTCGGGACAAGTATCGGCCACGAATAGGTGTTACAAGAATAATAATGGACATTTAATCACTGCTTTGGTATACCATCCATCTATTAGAATAGCCACAAAAGGCCGACTATTTTCATGAAAAGCTGACAAAACAATATGCCCAAACTATGCCTTATAAACAGTTACAATATGTCAAAAGGATTCTAAAAGTACCGTCCGTCGTTTATAAATAGCGAGAGCTTTCATTTCATGGGCAGAATACACATTAAACACATACACATTTGGGAATTTTCACAAAATTGCAAATGGCGGCCAGTCATCCCCACTGTTGCTACGGTCAAACTACGGCCAATTTAAAGTCAGTCTACACTTTTAACACTTTAAAATACAATAACTGACTGCTTAAATACCTTGAATATGCAGCCTTGTAAACATCTTGACAGTAGCAGAACTCGGAACGATGTTGTAGTCAACGAAATGCAGAGCGATAGGTAGCAAGAGCAATGGCGATTCTGTTAGGAACAGAGGGGACCGTTGGCAACGACAACGGTAACTACATGGAAACGAAGTCAGAACGAGGCGTCATCGAATGTTTCCGGCAATGCCAAGCAGGCGGCTAGAGTCGGATCTCATGGTGTCAAACACCTGGCGATTTTTAGGTTTTTAGCCGATGCCTACAGGTTCAAACAGGATATACCATAGTTCACTACCACGTCTTATCTGTTAGATCTTAAAAACACATTGTCAGTTCTCCAAAGCCCTTTTAAGATGAGTACCAGTGGGGAAAGTTGAGGATTCGTTTTCAGACAGAAAGATACAAGTCTTCCCATTCCCCTTTTTGTTATTTCACATAAGAGTATATCAGAAAGGGAAACTGAAGTCTATGCACGTGTAGTGCCGGATATAATGGGCAGATGTACGTTAAAGTCATTTTCACCAAGTTGAAAATTGATAGACGTTAGGGACCATTTGTTTCCATAGAACTGTGGAAGAAAGACCTTAGTCTCACTAACCAAAGACGGAAACGACTACAAATAAGGAAGCACATCCCCTTTTGTCGGTCGTTGCCTTGGTTACCGTCGGTGATAAAAAGAAGTGCATGTTGTGTTTGTTTGAACCCCGAATTGAAAGTGGCAAACTGATGAACGTAAATAGTTGCTGGCAAAGTCCGTACATCGGACGTGCGCACCGTTTGCTGGTGTTTAGCTCGTGGCGTACTTTTACAGGCTGTTGGTAGGTGCACTAATTGCTGCGGAAAGATAGCCTACGCAATTCGACTGATAAACGCTCGCTAATAGTCCGACATGAGTGGTCTCCCTTTGTGCATCAGCCCGGACCAAGCTGGATAAGAGAGACCAGTCCAGCCATTCCTTTAAATGCACTTACAGCCCATCGACCTGCTTAATGACCACTCGACGAGGAGCACAACCGCCCTTCCAGTCTTTGAATATGTGCACATATATAAATACGATGTGGGGTGGTAGGGTAGCCTTGTGCTTAAAGCAGAATTGCCGGGTTCCATTCCCCAAATGGGTGAAGCCCATTTCTGGTGTCCCCCGCCGTCCTACAGCTGGAATAATGCTAAAAGCGGCGTAAAATCCGACTCACTCACTAAAACAGAGGTGACGGTTAAACAACCACAAACAGTGAAGGGAGACCATTCTCGATTATTCACCAGTGCACGTAATTTAAAGTAAGTGATGTCATCGTAAAATATCTAGAGTTCCGACATCCAGTTTGTAGTTATAACTGCACACGACTATTGACGTCGTCATTTCCATCACAGAGAACTTGCTAAAAACTCGATTAGAAGACAGCAACACAATGGGACAGCGCAAACGATCCCTTAGTATTTTCATTAGTGTAGTCTTACAGCATCTTCAAGTTCTATCACAATAAAACAGACTTGGTTCAATTGCCTCTCCTGTTGTGTTACTGTCACCTAGTTGTTAGTAGGTTCAAAGTAGGAAGAAAAACAGACTCGTGTGTATACCATTCATCAATATTTATTACATATAAAAACATAGAATGGTATGTGCTTAAAGAAAATATCCGAATTGGGGCCAAAAGGGAAGAATGGTCCTCTCATTACGAGAGAAATACCATAGAAATGTCAGCCAAAGGGTATGCCAAAATATAACTTGATCGAAAGGGTGTGTCCAAAGGAAAGCCCAAAAATGTAGCCGAAACAGACCAAAGAGGTACAAATGGGATAATAGGGTATTGTGCAGATACCCCAACAAGTCGTCCAACCTGAAAACATATACAGCGAACCCAATACGCCTGCAAACCACATCAACATCACATATACAGAAAAATATATATTTACCATCCTCTCCCTCATTCTCTCTCTCTCCCGTCCTCCCCACTTTCTCTTTCTCTCTCTCCACAAAAACAACATTCTTTCAGAAACACACTTTATCTTACAACATGTACACTCGCACATATACACGTTTACATCCCATCTAATTTCATAATAACGTTCTTACACCTACATATTCATTTTTACACACACACACACGCACGCTCGCACGCTCGCACGCACACACGTGCACACTAGATGAGGAATCTACGAGAATACTCTCCTGAAGAAGGCAGCCACTCTCCTCAGCGCCTTCCTCACGGGATGAATATCCTCCACGAAGCTGTCGTCGTCCTCGTCCTCATAGACCCAGTAGTCACTGTCGTCGTCACTTGGGACAGGATAATAGTCGACATAGGTGATAGTGACTGGGGCAGGGAGCGTCTCTCCGTGGTCAGGGCGGGCCCAGAACGGGGTGAAAACGCTCAGAGGGTCGGGAGAGGGGCTCGGGGACGAAGCCAGGGATCGCTATATTGGTGAGTGGGGAGGGTGGGATAAAGTAGTGTCATTGGGCAAGGGTTACAGGAGGTGTTTATGAGACGATAGGCCAGAAAAAGGTCACAGTCCATAGCCCCAGATTACACATTTTATCAGGCAGTACCCCTAGACAAACAGTCTATGCTGACAGATTGTTAGAAAGAAATGTTAAGGTGTAAATGGGAGAGGGGTACCCGGGGATTGATTTTCAGCATACCGTAACAGAGAAAATACAATGAAATGTCTCTACTATGCACAAGACGATTGTGGAAGCATAGAGAAAAGAAGAAAACTATTCCCTCCAAGCTCAAGAAGATGTAGATGAAATGCATACACAGTCGGATTCCTCATCCAGCGACGGCCATAGACTAGCAGCAGGAGTGACATGATACCGGATCACGTCTTCCCGTGCTGAAAATAACCAAAAACAACACGTTAAAATGCACATTAAAATACATGAAGAGTAATTTAGAGACCGTCGAAGCTATAGTAGACATGCGGATTGCCGATAAAATAGACCATGAAGCTAATGGAGTCCCGTTCGGGACAAGTATCGGCCACGAATAGGTGTTACAAGAATAATAATGGACATTTAATCACTGCTTTGGTATACCATCCATCTATTAGAATAGCCACAAAAGGCCGACTATTTTCATGAAAAGCTGACAAAACAATATGCCCAAACTATGCCTTATAAACAGTTACAATATGTCAAAAGGATTCTAAAAGTACCGTCCGTCGTTTATAAATAGCGAGAGCTTTCATTTCATGGGCAGAATACACATTAAACACATACACATTTGGGAATTTTCACAAAATTGCAAATGGCGGCCAGTCATCCCCACTGTTGCTACGGTCAAACTACGGCCAATTTAAAGTCAGTCTACACTTTTAACACTTTAAAATACAATAACTGACTGCTTAAATACCTTGAATATGCAGCCTTGTAAACATCTTGACAGTAGCAGAACTCGGAACGATGTTGTAGTCAACGAAATGCAGAGCGATAGGTAGCAAGAGCAATGGCGATTCTGTTAGGAACAGAGGGGACCGTTGGCAACGACAACGGTAACTACATGGAAACGAAGTCAGAACGAGGCGTCATCGAATGTTTCCGGCAATGCCAAGCAGGCGGCTAGAGTCGGATCTCATGGTGTCAAACACCTGGCGATTTTTAGGTTTTTAGCCGATGCCTACAGGTTCAAACAGGATATACCATAGTTCACTACCACGTCTTATCTGTTAGATCTTAAAAACACATTGTCAGTTCTCCAAAGCCCTTTTAAGATGAGTACCAGTGGGGAAAGTTGAGGATTCGTTTTCAGACAGAAAGATACAAGTCTTCCCATTCCCCTTTTTGTTATTTCACATAAGAGTATATCAGAAAGGGAAACTGAAGTCTATGCACGTGTAGTGCCGGATATAATGGGCAGATGTACGTTAAAGTCATTTTCACCAAGTTGAAAATTGATAGACGTTAGGGACCATTTGTTTCCATAGAACTGTGGAAGAAAGACCTTAGTCTCACTAACCAAAGACGGAAACGACTACAAATAAGGAAGCACATCCCCTTTTGTCGGTCGTTGCCTTGGTTACCGTCGGTGATAAAAAGAAGTGCATGTTGTGTTTGTTTGAACCCCGAATTGAAAGTGGCAAACTGATGAACGTAAATAGTTGCTGGCAAAGTCCGTACATCGGACGTGCGCACCGTTTGCTGGTGTTTAGCTCGTGGCGTACTTTTACAGGCTGTTGGTAGGTGCACTAATTGCTGCGGAAAGATAGCCTACGCAATTCGACTGATAAACGCTCGCTAATAGTCCGACATGAGTGGTCTCCCTTTGTGCATCAGCCCGGACCAAGCTGGATAAGAGAGACCAGTCCAGCCATTCCTTTAAATGCACTTACAGCCCATCGACCTGCTTAATGACCACTCGACGAGGAGCACAACCGCCCTTCCAGTCTTTGAATATGTGCACATATATAAATACGATGTGGGGTGGTAGGGTAGCCTTGTGCTTAAAGCAGAATTGCCGGGTTCCATTCCCCAAATGGGTGAAGCCCATTTCTGGTGTCCCCCGCCGTCCTACAGCTGGAATAATGCTAAAAGCGGCGTAAAATCCGACTCACTCACTAAAACAGAGGTGACGGTTAAACAACCACAAACAGTGAAGGGAGACCATTCTCGATTATTCACCAGTGCACGTAATTTAAAGTAAGTGATGTCATCGTAAAATATCTAGAGTTCCGACATCCAGTTTGTAGTTATAACTGCACACGACTATTGACGTCGTCATTTCCATCACAGAGAACTTGCTAAAAACTCGATTAGAAGACAGCAACACAATGGGACAGCGCAAACGATCCCTTAGTATTTTCATTAGTGTAGTCTTACAGCATCTTCAAGTTCTATCACAATAAAACAGACTTGGTTCAATTGCCTCTCCTGTTGTGTTACTGTCACCTAGTTGTTAGTAGGTTCAAAGTAGGAAGAAAAACAGACTCGTGTGTATACCATTCATCAATATTTATTACATATAAAAACATAGAATGGTATGTGCTTAAAGAAAATATCCGAATTGGGGCCAAAAGGGAAGAATGGTCCTCTCATTACGAGAGAAATACCATAGAAATGTCAGCCAAAGGGTATGCCAAAATATAACTTGATCGAAAGGGTGTGTCCAAAGGAAAGCCCAAAAATGTAGCCGAAACAGACCAAAGAGGTACAAATGGGATAATAGGGTATTGTGCAGATACCCCAACAAGTCGTCCAACCTGAAAACATATACAGCGAACCCAATACGCCTGCAAACCACATCAACATCACATATACAGAAAAATATATATTTACCATCCTCTCCCTCATTCTCTCTCTCTCCCGTCCTCCCCACTTTCTCTTTCTCTCTCTCCACAAAAACAACATTCTTTCAGAAACACACTTTATCTTACAACATGTACACTCGCACATATACACGTTTACATCCCATCTAATTTCATAATAACGTTCTTACACCTACATATTCATTTTTACACACACACACACGCACGCTCGCACGCTCGCACGCACACACGTGCACACTAGATGAGGAATCTACGAGAATACTCTCCTGAAGAAGGCAGCCACTCTCCTCAGCGCCTTCCTCACGGGATGAATATCCTCCACGAAGCTGTCGTCGTCCTCGTCCTCATAGACCCAGTAGTCACTGTCGTCGTCACTTGGGACAGGATAATAGTCGACATAGGTGATAGTGACTGGGGCAGGGAGCGTCTCTCCGTGGTCAGGGCGGGCCCAGAACGGGGTGAAAACGCTCAGAGGGTCGGGAGAGGGGCTCGGGGACGAAGCCAGGGATCGCTATATTGGTGAGTGGGGAGGGTGGGATAAAGTAGTGTCATTGGGCAAGGGTTACAGGAGGTGTTTATGAGACGATAGGCCAGAAAAAGGTCACAGTCCATAGCCCCAGATTACACATTTTATCAGGCAGTACCCCTAGACAAACAGTCTATGCTGACAGATTGTTAGAAAGAAATGTTAAGGTGTAAATGGGAGAGGGGTACCCGGGGATTGATTTTCAGCATACCGTAACAGAGAAAATACAATGAAATGTCTCTACTATGCACAAGACGATTGTGGAAGCATAGAGAAAAGAAGAAAACTATTCCCTCCAAGCTCAAGAAGATGTAGATGAAATGCATACACAGTCGGATTCCTCATCCAGCGACGGCCATAGACTAGCAGCAGGAGTGACATGATACCGGATCACGTCTTCCCGTGCTGAAAATAACCAAAAACAACACGTTAAAATGCACATTAAAATACATGAAGAGTAATTTAGAGACCGTCGAAGCTATAGTAGACATGCGGATTGCCGATAAAATAGACCATGAAGCTAATGGAGTCCCGTTCGGGACAAGTATCGGCCACGAATAGGTGTTACAAGAATAATAATGGACATTTAATCACTGCTTTGGTATACCATCCATCTATTAGAATAGCCACAAAAGGCCGACTATTTTCATGAAAAGCTGACAAAACAATATGCCCAAACTATGCCTTATAAACAGTTACAATATGTCAAAAGGATTCTAAAAGTACCGTCCGTCGTTTATAAATAGCGAGAGCTTTCATTTCATGGGCAGAATACACATTAAACACATACACATTTGGGAATTTTCACAAAATTGCAAATGGCGGCCAGTCATCCCCACTGTTGCTACGGTCAAACTACGGCCAATTTAAAGTCAGTCTACACTTTTAACACTTTAAAATACAATAACTGACTGCTTAAATACCTTGAATATGCAGCCTTGTAAACATCTTGACAGTAGCAGAACTCGGAACGATGTTGTAGTCAACGAAATGCAGAGCGATAGGTAGCAAGAGCAATGGCGATTCTGTTAGGAACAGAGGGGACCGTTGGCAACGACAACGGTAACTACATGGAAACGAAGTCAGAACGAGGCGTCATCGAATGTTTCCGGCAATGCCAAGCAGGCGGCTAGAGTCGGATCTCATGGTGTCAAACACCTGGCGATTTTTAGGTTTTTAGCCGATGCCTACAGGTTCAAACAGGATATACCATAGTTCACTACCACGTCTTATCTGTTAGATCTTAAAAACACATTGTCAGTTCTCCAAAGCCCTTTTAAGATGAGTACCAGTGGGGAAAGTTGAGGATTCGTTTTCAGACAGAAAGATACAAGTCTTCCCATTCCCCTTTTTGTTATTTCACATAAGAGTATATCAGAAAGGGAAACTGAAGTCTATGCACGTGTAGTGCCGGATATAATGGGCAGATGTACGTTAAAGTCATTTTCACCAAGTTGAAAATTGATAGACGTTAGGGACCATTTGTTTCCATAGAACTGTGGAAGAAAGACCTTAGTCTCACTAACCAAAGACGGAAACGACTACAAATAAGGAAGCACATCCCCTTTTGTCGGTCGTTGCCTTGGTTACCGTCGGTGATAAAAAGAAGTGCATGTTGTGTTTGTTTGAACCCCGAATTGAAAGTGGCAAACTGATGAACGTAAATAGTTGCTGGCAAAGTCCGTACATCGGACGTGCGCACCGTTTGCTGGTGTTTAGCTCGTGGCGTACTTTTACAGGCTGTTGGTAGGTGCACTAATTGCTGCGGAAAGATAGCCTACGCAATTCGACTGATAAACGCTCGCTAATAGTCCGACATGAGTGGTCTCCCTTTGTGCATCAGCCCGGACCAAGCTGGATAAGAGAGACCAGTCCAGCCATTCCTTTAAATGCACTTACAGCCCATCGACCTGCTTAATGACCACTCGACGAGGAGCACAACCGCCCTTCCAGTCTTTGAATATGTGCACATATATAAATACGATGTGGGGTGGTAGGGTAGCCTTGTGCTTAAAGCAGAATTGCCGGGTTCCATTCCCCAAATGGGTGAAGCCCATTTCTGGTGTCCCCCGCCGTCCTACAGCTGGAATAATGCTAAAAGCGGCGTAAAATCCGACTCACTCACTAAAACAGAGGTGACGGTTAAACAACCACAAACAGTGAAGGGAGACCATTCTCGATTATTCACCAGTGCACGTAATTTAAAGTAAGTGATGTCATCGTAAAATATCTAGAGTTCCGACATCCAGTTTGTAGTTATAACTGCACACGACTATTGACGTCGTCATTTCCATCACAGAGAACTTGCTAAAAACTCGATTAGAAGACAGCAACACAATGGGACAGCGCAAACGATCCCTTAGTATTTTCATTAGTGTAGTCTTACAGCATCTTCAAGTTCTATCACAATAAAACAGACTTGGTTCAATTGCCTCTCCTGTTGTGTTACTGTCACCTAGTTGTTAGTAGGTTCAAAGTAGGAAGAAAAACAGACTCGTGTGTATACCATTCATCAATATTTATTACATATAAAAACATAGAATGGTATGTGCTTAAAGAAAATATCCGAATTGGGGCCAAAAGGGAAGAATGGTCCTCTCATTACGAGAGAAATACCATAGAAATGTCAGCCAAAGGGTATGCCAAAATATAACTTGATCGAAAGGGTGTGTCCAAAGGAAAGCCCAAAAATGTAGCCGAAACAGACCAAAGAGGTACAAATGGGATAATAGGAACACGTCACAATTTAATTCTGGACTCACAAAAGTCCAGAAACTCTCAGCACTGTGGCCACTCTCTCACAAGCGATTTCGCAAAATTAAACAGGCAGCTGTTATGTATATGTGCTAAAAAATCTTTTCGAAAACTCAAAATTTAAACTCGCTCGCCCATGGGCACGCCCATGGGCGAACAGTGGCCAATGGGTAGGCACATGGGCAGGCCCATGGGCGAAAGTGTTTCATTTCATCCAGAATAAATGTTTTGGAGGTTGTAAATGAATGAAAAAATGTTGATAAGTATCATGACACAAATTTCAGCTTGTTGTGACTTGACTCTGCTAACTGACAGCGACTTTGAAAAATCTCGCCCATGGGTGAAAAACATATTGGCCCTTGGATGAGAATGATTAATTTCATTGAAACTACATGTTTTTTCCAGGCTTTGCAGCTTTTCAATAAATGAACGTGTATTTATTATTGTCTTGACACGAAATTAAGCTTATGTTGACTTAATTCGGCTAATTTAAAGTGATTTTTCAAAATGCCTCACCCATGGGCGAAAACCATTTGGCCCATGGGTGAGAATATTTACTTTTACTCAAAATACACCTTTTCCCATGTTTTGGAGGTTGTGAATGGATGAAAGTATGTTCATAAGTATCATGTCACAAAATTCAACTCATTTTGAATTAATTCCGTTAATTTAGAGCTATTTAACAAAATCTCACCCATGGGCGAAAAACATTTTGGCCCATGGGCGAGAATATTTTCTTTTACCCCAAACACATCTTTTCCAATATTTGGAGGATGTAAATGAATGAAAGTACATTTATGAGTATCATGACAAATTTCAACTCATTTTGACTTAATTCCTCTAAATGAGAGCCATTTTGAAAACTCTCGCCCATGGGAGAAAGACATTTTGGCCCATGGGCGAGAATATTTGCCTTCACTCAAAATACATCTTTTCCTGTGGTTTGGGGGTGTAAATGAATGAGCATATATATATGAGTATCATGGCACAAAATCCAACTCATTATGACTTAATTCTGCTAATTGAGACCGATTTTCAAAAACATCTCGCCCATGGGCGAAAAACATTGGGCCCATCAGCGAAATTATTTCCTTTTCACTCCAAATACGTCTTTTCTAATGTTTTGGAGGATGTAAATGTATGAAAGTGCCATTGTGAGTATCATGACACAAAATTCAACTGATTTTGACTTACTTTTGCGAGTTCAGGAAGATTTTTTAAAAATATGCCAAAATAATCACTTTTACTCAAAGTTTTTTTTTTTTTATTGTCTTGGAGGTTGTAAATTTATGAATGAAAGTGTGTTTATAATTATCATGACAAAAAAATGAAATCATTCCGGTCTTAATTCGACTAATCTCTCTCGTGGACGAAAATATTTTCGTTTGCTCGTTTTCTTTATTTTGCAAACATATGGTTTAAAGATAGATGAAATTCTAATGACAATTCGGTTTAATTTCGTGAGTTTAGTTTTATGTCGCACTCAGTAATATCCCAGCAATATGGCGGCAGCTTGTAGATAATCGAGTTTGGATCAGACAATCCAGTGATCAACAGCATGAGCATCGACCTGCACAATTGGGAACTGATGACATGTGTCAGCAAAAGTCAGCGAGCCTGACCACCCGATCCCGTTAGTCACCTCTTACGACAAGCATGGTCGCCTTTTATGGCAAGCATGGGTTGTTGAAGCCCTCTTCTACTCCAGATCTTCACGGGTCCCGAACACAGAGCTTTACTTCCAGCAACATATACAATACACTTAGAATACTAAGCCTTGAGATTCTTTTGAATTTAGGTATTCTATAAATATACCAAAATTCAACCTATATCTATGAAGTTGAACTTATTTGTGAAAGCCCTAATCAAGAGTGACCAAACTCCAGTGACTATGCTGGGACACATTAATAAACGGTGTTGTGAGATCTTTAAACTGTATTGAAATATGTCTTGCCAATTCCGCTGACATTCACCAAATGTACCTACCTAGCAGTTTTAAGTGTACCTACCCAGTTCAGCACGTTTCGTTTTAATAGTGTGGTCTCCATTTTTAGTAATTCCCGTTTGCCCGTCCCGGCTTTTCTTCGTCCGAGGTTTTATGGGGTATTCTCCTATTTATTTGTCAGACCAGGAATAATCTACAACAGGGGTAGGTCACTCGGTTGTTTTCTTTACCATTTGTACTAATTAGTATGCGTCTCCTCATGCTCCAGTGCACACAGTGACCTGATTCATCTCCATCGCAACTTAGGCTGCGTTTATCGGTACTTCAGCCAGTTTACTGTATCAGTCGAAATCTTGCAATGAATGAATGAATGAAGAAATGAAGGAAGGAAGGAAGGAATGAAGAGCAAGAAGTATATGTGAATGAATGAAAGAAATAATAAAAGAAAGAAATACATATGTGAATGAATGAAAGAATAAATGATACACCACGGCCATCCCTTCCAAAACATGCTAAAGAACGCAAAACTATCGTTAGATCACATGTGTTAACATCAGCTTGTTATTGTCTCCCTGGTCAGACGTAACAATTGTCCGACAGGTTAAAACAACAAACTATCTGGTTGACTGCACAGCAGCCTGTTGACGTAGTATACCCACATCACCTACTTTTCCTGCGTAACCTTCATCTACATCACCACCCTTAATATATTGAGCAGAGAGCACAGGAGGCCCTATAGCTGTAACCACTGAACCGTGGCGTCTCTCTGCTCCCAAGTTCCCAAGTGGGGGTGTCCTTTACTACCTCTTCTATTAATCTTTAAAATATTTAACAAGCTCAACGCATGCATTTTTTTACTCAAATGTGATGTTATACATATCATAAGAGTATTTTTTATGTGTTATTCAGTTGATAAATTATTATTTCATGATGCATATATGTACAATATTTTGCTTCGATTCTGTAACTACCCACATTATGACATTGAGACCATTCTGATTTATCGAGCAAAATACGATTGTATAGTTTTGAGTTTGAATCTTGGCACATTTTACCGGTTTGCCACTTTGCACTCTACCTTTTTAAAGGGGACGTGCATATTTTGGTGGTTTTTAGTATTCCATCTATTCATTTGGATTTATCAATTTATTTGTTTTTGTTTTGTTTTGTTTTTTACTGCTAGTGGGCCTGTTAGTCTGCTTTGATAACTGTAAATTTATTCTGACGTTTGACGAGCGGAACATGAAGTGTTGTTATCATGTATGTTATGTAATTATATTATTGGTATGGAGCGGCATTGATATGTATGTTTATGCTTGCCAATCCAGTCCCGATTACTTGAGGAGATTAGTTTTAACTATAGATTAACGTATCCATACTATCAGTGTGTAATCATTACATCGGGCTATGAGGAATACGTAATGTAATCAAGATTGACTTTGCGTTTACTTTTCTATTTTTTAAATAAATTTTCACTATTTTTGCTACACTCGAACAGATTTACTTTGGCTTTCGTGATTGTGGTCTCTAAGTATTTTAGAAATTATGTTGCTGAGACAACTGGAACTGTTGATCTGCAGTCTTTCAAAATTCTTTTTCACGAGATATATTCTCCCTTTTTACCAGTTCTCAAAATGAACATATAGCTGTTTACACAAAGGTATCTTCCCGTAAAATAAGTAGGACGAAACGTGAAGCATAGCAGCTTTACTGAAGCCATAACTGATTGCCATAACTGAAGTTGTTAAAATGATCCTGAAAACTGTCATTTTCAACATTCACCTTGCAAGCAATTTTACCAAGAAACTAAATAACTCATTACTAATGGAAGGAGTGAACGGAAAGCCCATTTTATTAACTGAAGTTACTGATTGAACTCGCTAACATCGATTCACTTACATTCTGGTACACGTGTCTTATTTCGTTTCCTGAGGACACACATTTTACTTTTTATAAAGAAAATCCGTGTCTAATCCCAGAAAACAACACCGTTGTCACTACACCAAACGATTTTGACCTCGACCCAAAACAAAGGTTTAACTTACAGGACTACTTGTAAGATATCCCTTTCTTGATAACGAGTTTAACAGCTACGCCGAAATGCTGCTTACCTTATAAGAAGTTGTATATCCATAGAACTTTCGTATTTTTTTCCAAATGATCATGACCTGAACAGATATTACTTTGTCAGAGACTTCATGAGTGATTTTCAAGTTCTAATCCACACACTGATTTCCACTTTTTCATCATTTTGACTTTTATCTCAGTTTGTTGAGTATCTCAGCATAACTCGCAAAGACAATGGAAACTGAGCGGAACGATGACGCTTTCTGTTTCTTCCGCGTTCACTTACGTAATTTCCGCAAAGCGCCTACGACAATTTGCGCCGAAAAAGTCATGTGTCGTCCGCTGTTTATTGGAGTAAAACAGCTGCCGCTTTCAAGTGTATTTTACTTGTCATATACAAAATTCATCCATGGATCACATTAGGTCATTAGGGGACACCAACTTTGAAATGAACAGGTGTTCGTGAGTGTATATGGATGAAAAAGACTGATTGCGCAAGACGCGCAGCCAAATATCTCACATTCAAAGGAAATCTCGAATTGATTGTTTTATAAGGCGTCGAGCTGACCGGTTGGTTTTGGTGTTGTGTATAAACCTCCTTTGCAAGAACTTTGTCAAGCATACCTGCTTTGTCCTTTTGCAAGACCTGCACATATTAGTCTTTGAAAGACATTGACATTTATGTGCAGGTGCTCTGGAAAACCTTGTCCGGCACGATATTCCTTCCAATTTAGTTATTGTGTGCATGCTGCATTTCAATTTTGGAAATGAGCTTAAAACATATTTTGATTCTCAAAGAATGTGGTTCGTTTAGCAAGCAAAATATTGCTTTGATCAACACTTCACCAGTACTATACAATATTACAGAATACACAAAACCGGATACACAAAAACGACAAATTATAGCATTGTGATTAGGGGTATATGGGGTTATAGGAGTCCCTTTTTATCCACCGAGACAAGTCCTACACGCCCTGATGGGGTGTGGATTCGGGGAGGGGGTAACGGAGGAGATGACCAAGACACACGTACTCCATACGCTATCATGGTCTTCCTTACTGCTTGAAGATCGACCTTTTCTCACTGTGGTCTATGATGACTTCGGTGAACGGAAAAGAACTTATTCACTTTGAAAACCAGAAAATAGTTGAATCCGTCCACGATTTTATCATAAAACACAAAGCCTGATTTTTAATTTTTTAACAGGAAACTAATTAACTTGTCAAAAACCTTCTCACAAATGTTCAGTGTTTCTACAAAGAGCTAGTCAGACACATCAAACCATAATTCTATTTTTCATGTTTACTTATATGATAGATGTATTTGATGTAATGATATGTATGCATATGTTATTATATGATGGTTCATATGGATGACGACACATGCTTCATTTACATTTTGTATTATATGTTGTATGGGTGAGGTACTGTAAAGCTTGTTCACCAGTCCCAGAGTTACACAACACACAAAAATACAACAACATGGAGATGTGTGGAGAAAATAGAGACATATGGAGAACAGCAATGTCATAACTGAACAGAAATCATTCCCTCTATTGGTGAAGGCCGTGTGGGATTAGTTAAACAAAGAAATCTTGTCGACCATGCCTCCTAATCCTCTTATTCCTTAAACAAACGACTTGCCTGGGCTGTTTAAAATTGAATTGAAATTTTTGCAAATTCGATGTTTCGGGTATTACGTAAGGAGGTAATCAGGTGTCAACACTATGGCGTTCGACGCTCCGGACATGAAGGAAAACCAAATACGTTATAAAGTACAGTAATGTGGTCACTATGAGCGAGACAGACAGTCTGATGAGCACAGCTCATTACGGAAATCTCTTGTCTTTGGGGCTGCTCGTTGAGACGCTGAAGCCTTCTGTCAAGTTCTTCTTTATTCTTTCAACTTTCTCGACTACTGTTCGTGCGACGACTATCATTCAGGAATTGGTTCCACAGCTCATTCTTTCACCGAAGTCTTTGTGTATGTGTTTTGCTCGTTAATTAGCGTAGAGACGAGTCTTCTGCTATTCTCGGGCATTCTCGGGCACAAGTTCTCCAAGGTAGTCGACGCTCCGGGTGTCATTAGAACAGTGTTGAGCACTGTCACACTCCACTGCTTTTCGACAGTCCTGTTGTGTATTTGATAAAACAATCGACAATCCGGGTGTGAACCAAAGGAGGATGAAATGGGATGAAGAAAACCCGCATACTCTTCATCACATTGCTACACCGTATTTACCATAACGAATGTTTAAATATCACTTTATGTAAATAGAGCATCAAAACAAGCTGAAACCATGTATTATATTAACATGGTACTAACTATAGTCGATTCGAACCACTGCTTTACAGTTCACTGACTGGATGCAGGCTTTTCTCACGTGGCGGGGTAAAACTTAATGATCTATTCTCCCTCGCAAGGCTACGTGAACCAATCAGAAATGGACATTCTTAAATGGGGTAGGAGAAATGTGCCCTGTACGTTCTTATTAACCTTGATCTTTCAGGTACATTTCATCAGTTGTGAACAAATAATGGTCTAGAATAATGTTTCAAACACTTTAATACGTATTGACGCAGGGGCTCCATATATGTTCTTGTTTACGTCCCGCTCGTCAAACGTCAGAAGAATTTACAGGTATCAAAGCAGACTCACTCGCTGGGCCACTTGCAATAGAAAACCCAAACAAAGCAAAAACAGGTAAATCAGTTAATTTAAACAAATAGATGGAATACTAAAAAACACGTAAATATTAGTATGCATTTAAAAAGATAGAGCGCTAAAGTGGCAAGATTCAAACTCAAAACTATTCAATCGTATTTTACTCGATAAATCAAAATGGTCTCAATGTCATAATGTGGGTAGTTACAGAATCAAAGCAAAATATTTTACATGTTTATGTACGATTTATTTAGCCAGAAAAATCCCCGACAAACACGGCCACTTCTCCTCAATACGTGGGTTTGTGAGAGTGAGGGTACTCCATACAAGACTCACTCCCATTAGTTAACAAGGCGTCCTCCCATTTTATGTATTTTTTACTCGATAGGTACTAAAAATTAATTAGGCGATGTGGGTATGTCATGGCTGGTTGATTTCTCAGGATTAGGTGAATTGGGTATGGCAGAGTCGATATACTATGATCTTAGGGGATTTAGCAACCATGTTGGAGTGAAGGAATGACAAAACTCTGTGATAGATTAATGAGTGTCTTTTTTAAGCATTATGAAAATGAGAATGGTAAATTAACACAAAATGCCCTAGACCTGTCCAGCGTGTCATATATATATATATATATATATATATATATATATATATATATATATATATATATATATATATATATATATATATATATATATCATAAAATAATAATTTATCAACTGAATAATACACAAAAATACTCTTATGATTATGTATAACATCACATTTTAATAAAAAGATGCATGCGTTGAGCTTGTTAAATGTATTAAGATTAATGGAAGAGGTAGAGAAGCACATCCCCACTTGGGAACTTGGGAGCAGAGAGACGCCACGGTTCAGTGGTTACAGCTATAGGGCCTTCTGTGCTCTCTGCTCAATATATTAAGGGTGGTGATGTAGATGAAGGTTACGCAGGAAAAGTAGGTGATGTGGGTATACTACGTCAACAGGCAGCTGTGCAGTCAACCAGATAGTTTGTTGTTTTAACCTGTCGGACAATTGTTACGTCTGACCAGGGAGACAATAACAAGCTGATGTTAACACATGTGATCTAACGATAGTTTTGCGTTCTTTGGCATGTTTTGGAAGGGATGGCCGTGGTGTATCATATATTCTTTCATTCATTCACTTATGTACTTCTTTCTTTTAATATATCTTTCTCATTCATTCACATATGCACTTCTTTCTTTATCATTTCTTTCATTCATTCACATATACTTCTTGCTCTTCATTCATTCATTCATTCATTCATTCATTGTAAGATTTCGACTGATACAGTAAACTGGCAGAAGTACTGTTAAACGCAGCCTACGTTGCGATGGAGACGAATCAGGTCACTGTGTGCATTGGAGCATGAGGAGGCACATACTAATTAGTACAAATGGTAAAGAAAACAACCGAGTGACCTACCCCTGTTGTAGATAATTTCTGGTCTGACAAATAGGAGAATACCCCATAAAACCTCGGACGAAGAAAATCCGGGACGGGCAAACGGGAATTACTAAAAATGGAGACCACACTATTAAAACGAAACGTGCTGAACTGGGTAGGTACACTTAAAACTGCTAGGTAGGTACAATTGGTGAATGTCAGCGGAATTGGCAAGACATATTTCAATACAGTTTAAAGATCTCACAACACCGTTTATTAATGTGTCCCAGCATAGTTACTGGAGTTTGGTCACTCTTGATTAGGGCTTTCACAAATAAGTTCAACTTCATAGATATAGGTTGAATTTTGGTATATTTATAGAATACCTAAATTCAAAAGAATCTCAAGGCTTAGTATTCTTATGCTGGAAGTAAAGGGCTTCAACAACCCATGCTTGCCATAAAAGGCGACTATGCGTGCCGTAAGAGGCGACTAACGGGATCGGGTGGTCAGACTCGTTGACTTGGTTGACACATGTCATCAGTTCCCAATTGTGCAGGTCGATGCTCATGCTGTTGATCACTGGATTGTCTGATCCAAATTCGATTATCTACAAGCCGCCGCCATATTGCTGGGATATTACTGAGTGCGACATAAAACTAAACTCACGAAACTAAACTGAATTGTCATTAGAATTTCATCTATTTTTAAGCCATATGTTTGCAAAATAAAGAAAGCAAGCAAACGAAAATATTTTCGTCCACGAGAGAGATTAGTCGAATTAAGGCCGGAATGATTTCATTTTTTTGTCGTGATAATTATAAACACACTTTCATTCATATATTTACAACCTCCAAGACAATAAAAAAAAGCTATGAAAATTTAAGTGGAAGTCCAGATTCTTGTCCTTGTTACAAATTAGCAGAAATAAGTCAAAATGAGTTGGATTTTGTGCCATGATACATATAAATATATCCTCATTCATGTACAAAATCCAAAACACAGGAAAAGATGTATTTTGAGTAAAAGTGATTATTCTGGCATATTTTTAAAAATCTTCCTGAATTCGCAAAATTAAGTCAAAATCAGTTGAATTTTGTGTCATGATACTCATAATGGCACTTTCATTCATTTACATCCTCCAAAACATTAGAAAAGATGTATTTGGTGTGAAAAGGAAATATTTTCGCTCATGGGCCCAATGTTTTTCGCCCATGGGCGAGATGTTTTTGAAAATCGGTCTCAATTAGCAGAATTAAGTCATAATGAGTTGGGTTTTGTACCATGGTACTCATAAATATAACCTCATTCATTTACAACCTCCAAACCACAGGAAAAGATGTATTTTGAGTGAAGGCAAATATTCTCGCCCATGGGCCAAAATGTCTTTCTCCCATGGGCGAGAGTTTTCAAAATGGCTCTCATTTAGAGGAATTAAGTCAAAATGAGTTGAAATTTCTGCCATGATACTCATAAATGTACTTTCATTCATTTACATCCTCCAAATATTGGAAAAGATGTGTTTGGGGTAAAAGAAAATATTCTCGCCCATGGGCCAAAATGTTTTTCGCCCATGGGTGAGATTTTGTTAAATAGCTCTAAATTAACGGAATTAATTCAAAATGAGTTGAATTTTGTGACATGATACTCATGAACATACGTTCATCCATTCACAACCTCCAAAACATGGGAAAAGGTGTATTTTGAGTAAAAGTAAATATTCTCATCCATGGGCTAAATGGTTTTCGCCCATGGGCGAGACGTTTTGAAAAATCACTCTTAATTAGCCGAATTAAGTCAAAATAAGCTTAATTTCGTGTCAAGACAATAATAAATACACGTTCATTTATTGAAAAACTGCAAAGTCTGGGAAAAAACCATGTAGTTTCAATGAAATTAATTATTCTCGTCCATGGGCCAATATGTTTTTCACCCATGGGCGAGATTTTTTAAAATCGCTGTCAGTTAGCAGAGTCAAGTCACAGCAAGCTGAAATACTTATCATGATACTTATCAACATTTTTTCATTCATTTACAACCTCCAAAACATTCATTCTGGATGAAATGAAACACTTTCGCCCATGGGCCTACCCATTGGCCACTGTTCGCCCATGGGCGTGCCCATGGGCGAGCGAGTTTAAATTTTGAGTTTTCGAAAAAAATTTTTTTCATTTTTTCATCCTTAGCACACATACATAACAGCTGCCTGTTTAATTTTGCGAAATCGCTTGTGAGAGAGTGGCCACAGTGCTGAGAGTTTCTGGACTTTTGTGAGTCCAGAATTAAATTGTGACGTGTTTAGGGTATTGTGCGGATACCCCAACAAGTCGTCCAACCTGAAAACATATACAGCCAACCCAATACGCCTGCAAACCACATCAACATCACATATACAGAAAAATATATATTTACCATCCTCTCCCTCATTTTCTCTCTCTCCCGTCCTCCCCACTTTCTCTTTCTCTCTCTCCACAAAAACAACATTCTTTCAGAAACACACTTTATCTTACAACATGTACACTCGCACATATACACGTTTACATCCCATCTAATTTCATAATAACGTTCTTACACCTACATATTCATTTTTACACACACACACACGCACGCTCGCACGCTCGCACGCACACACGTGCACACTAGATGAGGAATCTACGAGAATACTCTCCTGAAGAAGGCAGCCACTCTCCTCAGCGCCTTCCTCACGGGATGAATATCCTCCACGAAGCTGTCGTCGTCCTCGTCCTCATAGACCCAGTAGTCACTGTCGTCGTCACTTGGGACAGGATAATAGTCGACATAGGTGATAGTGACTGGGGCAGGGAGCGTCTCTCCGTGGTCAGGGCGGGCCCAGAACGGGGTGAAAACGCTCAGAGGGTCGGGAGAGGGGCTCGGGGACGAAGCCAGGGATCGCTATATTGGTGAGTGGGGAGGGTGGGATAAAGTAGTGTCATTGGGCAAGGGTTACAGGAGGTGTTTATGAGACGATAGGCCAGAAAAAGGTCACAGTCCATAGCCCCAGATTACACATTTTATCAGGCAGTACCCCTAGACAAACAGTCTATGCTGACAGATTGTTAGAAAGAAATGTTAAGGTGTAAATGGGAGAGGGGTACCCGGGGATTGATTTTCAGCATACCGTAACAGAGAAAATACAATGAAATGTCTCTACTATGCACAAGACGATTGTGGAAGCATAGAGAAAAGAAGAAAACTATTCCCTCCAAGCTCAAGAAGATGTAGATGAAATGCATACACAGTCGGATTCCTCATCCAGCGACGGCCATAGACTAGCAGCAGGAGTGACATGATACCGGATCACGTCTTCCCGTGCTGAAAATAACCAAAAACAACACGTTAAAATGCACATTAAAATACATGAAGAGTAATTTAGAGACCGTCGAAGCTATAGTAGACATGCGGATTGCCGATAAAATAGACCATGAAGCTAATGGAGTCCCGTTCGGGACAAGTATCGGCCACGAATAGGTGTTACAAGAATAATAATGGACATTTAATCACTGCTTTGGTATACCATCCATCTATTAGAATAGCCACAAAAGGTCGACTATTTTCATGAAAAGCTGACAAAACAATATGCCCAAACTATGCCTTATAAACAGTTACAATATGTCAAAAGGATTCTAAAAGTACCGTCCGTCGTTTATAAATAGCGAGAGCTTTCATTTCATGGGCAGAATACACATTAAACACATACACATTTGGGAATTTTCACAAAATTGCAAATGGCGGCCAGTCATCCCCACTGTTGCTACGGTCAAACTACGGCCAATTTAAAGTCAGTCTACACTTTTAACACTTTAAAATACAATAACTGACTGCTTAAATACCTTGAATATGCAGCCTTGTAAACATCTTGACAGTAGCAGAACTCGGAACGATGTTGTAGTCAACGAAATGCAGAGCGATAGGTAGCAAGAGCAATGGCGATTCTGTTAGGAACAGAGGGGACCGTTGGCAACGACAACGGTAACTACATGGAAACGAAGTCAGAACGAGGCGTCATCGAATGTTTCCGGCAATGCCAAGCAGGCGGCTAGAGTCGGATCTCATGGTGTCAAACACCTGGCGATTTTTAGGTTTTTAGCCGATGCCTACAGGTTCAAACGTCGGATATACCATAGTTCACTACCACGTCTTATCTGTTAGATCTTAAAAACACATTGTCAGTTCTCCAAAGCCCTTTTAAGATGAGTACCAGTGGGGAAAGTTGAGGATTCGTTTTCAGACAGAAAGATACAAGTCTTCCCATTCCCCTTTTTGTTATTTCACATAAGAGTATATCAGAAAGGGAAACTGAAGTCTATGCACGTGTAGTGCCGGATATAATGGGCAGATGTACGTTAAAGTCATTTTCACCAAGTTGAAAATTGATAGACGTTAGGGACCATTTGTTTCCATAGAACTGTGGAAGAAAGACCTTAGTCTCACTAACCAAAGACGGAAACGACTACAAATAAGGAAGCACATCCCCTTTTGTCGGTCGTTGCCTTGGTTACCGTCGGTGATAAAAAGAAGTGCATGTTGTGTTTGTTTGAACCCCGAATTGAAAGTGGCAAACTGATGAACGTAAATAGTTGCTGGCAAAGTCCGTACATCGGACGTGCGCACCGTTTGCTGGTGTTTAGCTCGTGGCGTACTTTTACAGGCTGTTGGTAGGTGCACTAATTGCTGCGGAAAGATAGCCTACGCAATTCGACTGATAAACGCTCGCTAATAGTCCGACAAGAGTGGTCTCCCTTTGTGCATCAGCCCGGACCAAGCTGGATAAGAGAGACCAGTCCAGCCATTCCTTTAAATACACTTACAGCTCATCGACCTGCTTAATGACCACTCGACGAGGAGCACAACCGCCCTTCCAGTCTTTGAATATGTGCACATATATAAATACGATGTGGGGTGGTAGGGTAGCCTTGTGCTTAAAGCAGAATTGCCGGGTTCCATTCCCCAAATGGGTGAAGCCCATTTCTGGTGTCCCCCGCCGTCCTACAGATGGAATAATGCTAAAAGCGGCGTAAAATCCGACTCACTCACTAAAACAGAGGTGACGGTTAAACAACCACAAAGAGTGAAGGGAGACCATTCTCGATCATTCACCAGTGCACGTAATTTAAAGTAAGTGATGTCATCGTAAAATATCTAGAGTTCCGACATCCAGTTTGTAGTTATAACTGCACACGACTATTGACGTCGTCATTTCCATCACAGAGAACTTGCTAAAAACTCGATTAGAAGACAGCAACACAATGGGACAGCGCAAACGATCCCTTAGTATTTTCATTAGTGTAGTCTTACAGCATCTTCAAGTTCTATCACAATAAAACAGACTTGGTTCAATTGCCTCTCCTGTTGTGTTACTGTCACCTAGTTGTTAGTAGGTTCAAAGTAGGAAGAAAAACAGACTCGTGTGTATACCATTCATCAATATTTATTACATATAAAAACATAGAATGGTATGTGCTTAAAGAAAATATCCGAATTGGGGCCAAAAGGGAAGAATGGTCCTCTCATTACGAGAGAAATACCATAGAAATGTCAGCCAAAGGGTATGCCAAAATATAACTTGATCGAAAGGGTGTGTCCAAAGGAAAGCCCAACAATGTAGCCGAAACAGACCAAAGAGGTACAAATGGGATAATAGGGTATTGTGCAGATACCCCAACAAGTCGTCCAACCTGAAAACATATACAGCCAACCCAATACGCCTGCAAACCACATCAACATCACATATACAGAAAAATATATATTTACCATCCTCTCCCTCATTCTCTCTCTCTCCCGTCCTCCCCACTTTCTCTTTCTCTCTCTCCACAAAAACAACATTCTTTCAGAAACACACTTTATCTTACAACATGTACACTCGCACATATACACGTTTACATCCCATCTAATTTCATTATAACGTTCTTACACCTACATATTCATTTTTACACACACACGCACGCTCGCACGCTCGCACGCTCGCACGCTCGCACGCACACACGTGCACACTAGATGAGGAATCTACGAGAATACTCTCCTGAAGAAGGCAGCCACTCTCCTCAGCGCCTTCCTCACGGGATGAATATCCTCCACGAAGCTGTCGTCGTCCTCGTCCTCATAGACCCAGTAGTCACTGTCGTCGTCACTTGGGACAGGATAATAGTCGACATAGGTGATAGTGACTGGGGCAGGGAGCGTCTCTCCGTGGTCAGGGCGGGCCCAGAACGGGGTGAAAACGCTCAGAGGGTCGGGAGAGGGGCTCGGGGACGAAGCCAGGGATCGCTATATTGGTGAGTGGGGAGGGTGGGATAAAGTAGTGTCATTGGGCAAGGGTTACAGGAGGTGTTTATGAGACGATAGGCCAGAAAAAGGTCACAGTCCATAGCCCCAGATTACACATTTTATCAGGCAGTACCCCTAGACAAACAGTCTATGCTGACAGATTGTTAGAAAGAAATGTTAAGGTGTAAATGGGAGAGGGGTACCCGGGGATTGATTTTCAGCATACCGTAACAGAGAAAATACAATGAAATGTCTCTACTATGCACAAGACGATTGTGGAAGCATAGAGAAAAGAAGAAAACTATTCCCTCCAAGCTCAAGAAGATGTAGATGAAATGCATACACAGTCGGATTCCTCATCCAGCGACGGCCATAGACTAGCAGCAGGAGTGACATGATACCGGATCACGTCTTCCCGTGCTGAAAATAACCAAAAACAACACGTTAAAATGCACATTAAAATACATGAAGAGTAATTTAGAGACCGTCGAAGCTATAGTAGACATGCGGATTGCCGATAAAATAGACCATGAAGCTAATGGAGTCCCGTTCGGGACAAGTATCGGCCACGAATATGTGTTACAAGAATAATAATGGACATTTAATCACTGCTTTGGTATACCATCCATCTATTAGAATAGCCACAAAAGGCCGACTATTTTCATGAAAAGCTGACAAAACAATATGCCCAAACTATGCCTTATAAACAGTTACAATATGTCAAAAGGATTCTAAAAGTACCGTCCGTCGTTTATAAATAGCGAGAGCTTTCATTTCACGGGCAGAATACACATTAAACACATACACATTTGGGAATTTTCACAAAATTGCAAATGGCGGCCAGTCATCCCCACTGTTGCTACGGTCAAACTACGGCCAATTTAAAGTCAGTCTACACTTTTAACACTTTAAAATACAATAACTGACTGCTTAAATACCTTGAATATGCAGCCTTGTAAACATCTTGACAGTAGCAGAACTCGGAACGATGTTGTAGTCAACGAAATGCAGAGCGATAGGTAGCAAGAGCAATGGCGATTCTGTTAGGAACAGAGGGGACCGTTGGCAACGACAACGGTAACTACATGGAAACGAAGTCAGAACGAGGCGTCATCGAATGTTTCCGGCAATGCCAAGCAGGCGGCTAGAGTCGGATCTCATGGTGTCAAACACCTGGCGATTTTTAGGTTTTTAGCCGATGCCTACAGGTTCAAACGTCGGATATACCATAGTTCACTACCACGTCTTATCTGTTAGATCTTAAAAACACATTGTCAGTTCTCCAAAGCCCTTTTAAGATGAGTACCAGTGGGGAAAGTTGAGGATTCGTTTTCAGACAGAAAGATACAAGTCTTCCCATTCCCCTTTTTGTTATTTCACATAAGAGTATATCAGAAAGGGAAACTGAAGTCTATGCACGTGTAGTGCCGGATATAATGGGCAGATGTACGTTAAAGTCATTTTCACCAAGTTGAAAATTGATAGACGTTAGGGACCATTTGTTTCCATAGAACTGTGGAAGAAAGACCTTAGTCTCACTAACCAAAGACGGAAACGACTACAAATAAGGAAGCACATCCCCTTTTGTCGGTCGTTGCCTTGGTTACCGTCGGTGATAAAAAGAAGTGCATGTTGTGTTTGTTTGAACCCCGAATTGAAAGTGGCAAACTGATGAACGTAAATAGTTGCTGGCAAAGTCCGTACATCGGACGTGAGCACCGTTTGCTGGTGTTTAGCTCGTGGCGTACTTTTACAGGCTGTTGGTAGGTGCACTAATTGCTGCGGAAAGATAGCCTACGCAATTCGACTGATAAACGCTCGCTAATAGTCCGACATGAGTGGTCTCCCTTTGTGCATCAGCCCGGACCAAGCTGGATAAGAGAGACCAGTCCAGCCATTCCTTTAAATACACTTACAGCTCATCGACCTGCTTAATGACTACTCGACGAGGAGCACAACCGCCCTTCCAGTCTTTGAATATGTGCACATATATAAATACGATGTGGGGTGGTAGGGTAGCCTTGTGCTTAAAGCAGAATTGCCGGGTTCCATTCCCCAAATGGGTGAAGCCCATTTCTGGTGTCCCCCGCCGTCCTACAGCTGGAATAATGCTAAAAGCGGCGTAAAATCCGACTCACTCACTAAAACAGAGGTGACGGTTAAACAACCACAAAGAGTGAAGGGAGACCATTCTCGATCATTCACCAGTGCACGTAACTTAAAGTAAGTGATGTCATCGTAAAATATCTAGAGTTCCGACATCCAGTTTGTAGTTATAACTGCACACGACTATTGACGTCGTCATTTCCATCACAGAGAACTTGCTAAAAACTCGATTAGAAGACAGCAACACAATGGGACAGCGCAAACGATCCCTTAGTATTTTCATTAGTGTAGTCTTACAGCATCTTCAAGTTCTATCACAATAAAACAGACTTGGTTCAATTGCCTCTCCTGTTGTGTTACTGTCACCTAATTGTTAGTAGGTTCAAAGTAGGAAGAAAAACAGACTCGTGTGTATACCATTCATCAATATTTATTACATATAAAAACATAGATTGGTATGTGCTTAAAGAAAATATCCGAATTGGGGCCAAAAGGGAAGAATGGTCCTCTCATTACGAGAGAAATACCATAGAAATGTCAGCCAAAGGGTATGCCAAAATATAACTTGATCGAAAGGGTGTGTCCAAAGGAAAGCCCAAAAATGTAGCCGAAACAGACCAAAGAGGTACAAATGGGATAATAGGGTATTGTGCAGATACCCCACCAAGTCGTCCAACCTGAAAACATATACAGCCAACCCAATACGCCTGCAAACCACATCAACATCACATATACAGAAAAATATATATTTACCATCCTCTCCCTCATTCTCTCTCTCTCCCGTCCTCCCCACTTTCTCTTTCTCTCTCTCATCCCATCTAATTTCATTATAACGTTCTTACACCTACATATTCATTTTTACACACACACGCACGCTCGCACGCTCGCACGCTCGCACGCACACACGCGCACACTAGATGAGGAATCTACGAGAATACTCTACTGAAGAAGGCAGCCACTCTCCTCAGCGCCTTCCTCACGGGATGAATATCCTCCACGAAGCTGTCGTCGTCCTCGTCCTCATAGACCCAGTAGTCACTGTCGTCGTCACTTGGGACAGGATAATAGTCGACATAGGTGATAGTGACTGGGGCAGGGAGCGTCTCTCCGTGGTCAGGGCGGGCCCAGAACGGGGTGAAAACGCTCAGAGGGTCGGGAGAGGGGCTCGGGGACGAAGCCAGGGATCGCTATATTGGTGAGTGGGGAGGGTGGGATTAAGTAGTGTCATTGGGCAAGGGTTACAGGAGGTGTTTATGAGACGATAGGCCAGAAAAAGGTCACAGTCCATAGCCCCAGATTACACATTTTATCAGGCAGTACCCCTAGACAAACAGTCTATGCTGACAGATTGTTAGAAAGAAATGTTAAGGTGTAAATGGGAGAGGGGTACCCGGGGATTGATTTTCAGCATACCGTAACAGAGAAAATACAATGAAATGTCTCTACTATGCACAAGACGATTGTGGAAGCATAGAGAAAAGAAGAAAACTATTCCCTCCAAGCTCAAGAAGATGTAGATGAAATGCATACACAGTCGGATTCCTCATCCAGCGACGGCCATAGACTAGCAGCAGGAGTGACATGATACCGGATCACGTCTTCCCGTGCTGAAAATAACCAAAAACAACACGTTAAAATGCACATTAAAATACATGAAGAGTAATTTAGAGACCGTCGAAGCTATAGTAGACATGCGGATTGCCGATAAAATAGACCATGAAGCTAATGGAGTCCCGTTCGGGACAAGTATCGGCCACGAATATGTGTTACAAGAATAATAATGGACATTTAATCACTGCTTTGGTATACCATCCATCTATTAGAATAGCCACAAAAGGCCGACTATTTTCATGAAAAGCTGACAAAACAATATGCCCAAACTATGCCTTATAAACAGTTACAATATGTCAAAAGGATTCTAAAAGTACCGTCCGTCGTTTATAAATAGCGAGAGCTTTCATTTCATGGGCAGAATACACATTAAACACATACACATTTGGGAATTTTCACAAAATTGCAAATGGCGGCCAGTCATCCCCACTGTTGCTACGGTCAAACTACGGCCAATTTAAAGTCAGTCTACACTTTTAACACTTTAAAATACAATAACTGACTGCTTAAATACCTTGAATATGCAGCCTTGTAAACATCTTGACAGTAGCAGAACTCGGAACGATGTTGTAGTCAACGAAATGCAGAGCGATAGGTAGCAAGAGCAATGGCGATTCTGTTAGGAACAGAGGGGACCGTTGGCAACGACAACGGTAACTACATGGAAACGAAGTCAGAACGAGGCGTCATCGAATGTTTCCGGCAATGCCAAGCAGGCGGCTAGAGTCGGATCTCATGGTGTCAAACACCTGGCGATTTTTAGGTTTTTAGCCGATGCCTACAGGTTCAAACAGGATATACCATAGTTCACTACCACGTCTTATCTGTTAGATCTTAAAAACACATTGTCAGTTCTCCAAAGCCCTTTTAAGATGAGTACCAGTGGGGAAAGTTGAGGATTCGTTTTCAGACAGAAAGATACAAGTCTTCCCATTCCCCTTTTTGTTATTTCACATAAGAGTATATCAGAAAGGGAAACTGAAGTCTATGCACGTGTAGTGCCGGATATAATGGGCAGATGTACGTTAAAGTCATTTTCACCAAGTTGAAAATTGATAGACGTTAGGGACCATTTGTTTCCATAGAACTGTGGAAGAAAGACCTTAGTCTCACTAACCAAAGACGGAAACGACTACAAATAAGGAAGCACATCCCCTTTTGTCGGTCGTTGCCTTGGTTACCGTCGGTGATAAAAAGAAGTGCATGTTGTGTTTGTTTGAACCCCGAATTGAAAGTGGCAAACTGATGAACGTAAATAGTTGCTGGCAAAGTCCGTACATCGGACGTGAGCACCGTTTGCTGGTGTTTAGCTCGTGGCGTACATTTACAGGCTGTTGGTAGGTGCACTAATTGCTGCGGAAAGATAGCCTACGCAATTCGACTGATAAACGCTCGCTAATAGTCCGACATGAGTGGTCTCCCTTTGTGCATCAGCCCGGACCAAGCTGGATAAGAGAGACCAGTCCAGCCATTCCTTTAAATACACTTACAGCCCATCGACCTGCTTAATGACCACTCGACGAGGAGCACAACCGCCCTTCCAGTCTTTGAATATGTGCACATATATAAATACGATGTGGGGTGGTAGGGTAGCCTTGTGCTTAAAGCAGAATTGCCGGGTTCCATTCCCCAAATGGGTGAAGCCCATTTCTGGTGTCCCCCGCCGTCCTACAGATGGAATAATGCTAAAAGCGGCGTAAAATCCGACTCACTCACTAAAACAGAGGTGACGGTTAAACAACCACAAAGAGTGAAGGGAGACCATTCTCGATCATTCACCAGTGCACGTAACTTAAAGTAAGTGATGTCATCGTAAAATATCTAGAGTTCCGACATCCAGTTTGTAGTTATAACTGCACACGACTATTGACGTCGTCATTTCCATCACAGAGAACTTGCAAAAAACTCGATTAGAAGACAGCAACACAATGGGACAGCGCAAACGATCCCTTAGTATTTTCATTAGTGTAGTCTTACAGCATCTTCAAGTTCTATCACAATAAAACAGACTTGGTTCAATTGCCTCTCCTGTTGTGTTACTGTCACCTAGTTGTTAGTAGGTTCAAAGTAGGAAGAAAAACAGACTCGTGTGTATACCATTCATCAATATTTATTACATATAAAAACATAGAATGGTATGTGCTTAAAGAAAATATCCGAATTGGGGCCAAAAGGGAAGAATGGTCCTCTCATTACGAGAGAAATACCATAGAAATGTCAGCCAAAGGGTATGCCAAAATATAACTTGATCGAAAGGGTGTGTCCAAAGGAAAGCCCAAAAATGTAGCCGAAACAGACCAAAGAGGTACAAATGGGATAATAGGGTATTGTGCAGATACCCCAACAAGTCGTCCAACCTGAAAACATATACAGCCAACCCAATACGCCTGCAAACCACATCAACATCACATATACAGAAAAATATATATTTACCATCCTCTCCCTCATTCTCTCTCTCTCCCGTCCTCCCCACTTTCTCTTTCTCTCTCTCATCCCATCTAATTTCATTATAACGTTCTTACACCTACATATTCATTTTTACACACACACGCACGCTCGCACGCTCGCACGCACACACGCGCACACTAGATGAGGAATCTACGAGAATACTCTCCTGAAGAAGGCAGCCACTCTCCTCAGCGCCTTCCTCACGGGATGAATATCCTCCACGAAGCTGTCGTCGTCCTCGTCCTCATAGACCCAGTAGTCACTGTCGTCGTCACTTGGGACAGGATAATAGTCGACATAGGTGATAGTGACTGGGGCAGGGAGCGTCTCTCCGTGGTCAGGGCGGGCCCAGAACGGGGTGAAAACGCTCAGAGGGTCGGGAGAGGGGCTCGGGGACGAAGCCAGGGATCGCTATATTGGTGAGTGGGGAGGGTGGGATAAAGTAGTGTCATTGGGCAAGGGTTACAGGAGGTGTTTATGAGACGATAGGCCAGAAAAAGGTCACAGTCCATAGCCCCAGATTACACATTTTATCAGGCAGTACCCCTAGACAAACAGTCTATGCTGACAGATTGTTAGAAAGAAATGTTAAGGTGTAAATGGGAGAGGGGTACCCGGGGATTGATTTTCAGCATACCGTAACAGAGAAAATACAATGAAATGTCTCTACTATGCACAAGACGATTGTGGAAGCATAGAGAAAAGAAGAAAACTATTCCCTCCAAGCTCAAGAAGATGTAGATGAAATGCATACACAGTCGGATTCCTCATCCAGCGACGGCCATAGACTAGCAGCAGGAGTGACATGATACCGGATCACGTCTTCCCGTGCTGAAAATAACCAAAAACAACACGTTAAAAATGCACATTAAAATACATGAAGAGTAATTTAGAGACCGTCGAAGCTATAGTAGACATGCGGATTGCCGATAAAATAGACCATGAAGCTAATGGAGTCCCGTTCGGGACAAGTATCGGCCACGAATATGTGTTACAAGAATAATAATGGACATTTAATCACTGCTTTGGTATACCATCCATCTATTAGAATAGCCACAAAAGGTCGACTATTTTCATGAAAAGCTGACAAAACAATATGCCCAAACTATGCCTTATAAACAGTTACAATATGTCAAAAGGATTCTAAAAGTACCGTCCGTCGTTTATAAATAGCGAGAGCTTTCATTTCACGGGCAGAATACACATTAAACACATACACATTTGGGAATTTTCACAAAATTGCAAATGGCGGCCAGTCATCCCCACTGTTGCTACGGTCAAACTACGGCCAATTTAAAGTCAGTCTACACTTTTAACACTTTAAAATACAATAACTGACTGCTTAAATACCTTGAATATGCAGCCTTGTAAACATCTTGACAGTAGCAGAACTCGGAACGATGTTGTAGTCAACGAAATGCACAGCAATAGGTAGCAAGAGCAATGGCGATTCTGTTAGGAACAGAGGGGACCGTTGGCAACGACAACGGTAACTACATGGAAACGAAGTCAGAACGAGGCGTCATCGAATGTTTCCGGCAATGCCAAGCAGGCGGCTAGAGTCGGATCTCATGGTGTCAAACATGGTGTCGATTTTTAGGTTTTTAGCCGATGCCTACAGGTTCAAACGTCGGATATACCATAGTTCACTACCACGTCTTATCTGTTAGATCTTAAAAACACATTGTCAGTTCTCCAAAGCCCTTTTAAGATGAGTACCAGTGGGGAAAGTTGAGGATTCGTTTTCAGACAGAAAGATACAAGTCTTCCCATTCCCCTTTTTGTTATTTCACATAAGAGTATATCAGAAAGGGAAACTGAAGTCTATGCACGTGTAGTGCCGGATATAATGGGCAGATGTACGTTAAAGTCATTTTCACCAAGTTGAAAATTGATAGACGTTAGGGACCATTTGTTTCCATAGAACTGTGGAAGAAAGACCTTAGTCTCACTAACCAAAGACGGAAACGACTACAAATAAGGAAGCACATCCCCTTTTGTCGGTCGTTGCCTTGGTTACCGTCGGTGATAAAAAGAAGTGCATGTTGTGTTTGTTTGAACCCCGAATTGAAAGTGGCAAACTGATGAACGTAAAAAGTTGCTGGCAAAGTCCGTACATCGGACGTGAGCACCGTTTGCTGGTGTTTAGCTCGTGGCGTACATTTACAGGCTGTTGGTAGGTGCACTAATTGCTGCGGAAAGATAGCCTACGCAATTCGACTGATAAACGCTCGCTAATAGTCCGACAAGAGTGGTCTCCCTTTGTGCATCAGCCCGGACCAAGCTGGATAAGAGAGACCAGTCCAGCCATTCCTTTAAATACACTTACAGCCCATCGACCTGCTTAATGACCACTCGACGAGGAGCACAACCGCCCTTCCAGTCTTTGAATATGTGCACATATATAAATACGATGTGGGGTGGAAGGGTAGCCTTGTGCTTAAAGCAGAATTGCCGGGTTCCATTCCCCAAATGGGTGAAGCCCATTTCTGGTGTCCCCCGCCGTCCTACAGCTGGAATAATGCTAAAAGCGGCGTAAAATCCGACTCACTCACTAAAACAGAGGTGACGGTTAAACAACCACAAAGAGTGAAGGGAGACCATTCTCGATTATTCACCAGTGCACGTAATTTAAAGTAAGTGATGTCATCGTAAAATATCTAGAGTTCCGACATCCAGTTTGTAGTTATAACTGCACACGACTATTGACGTCGTCATTTCCATCACAGAGAACTTGCAAAAAACTCGATTAGAAGACAGCAACACAATGGGACAGCGCAAACGATCCCTTAGTATTTTCATTAGTGTAGTCTTACAGCATCTTCAATTTCTATCACAATAAAACAGACTTGGTTCAATTGCCTCTCCTGTTGTGTTACTGTCACCTAGTTCTTAGTAGGTTCAAAGTAGGAAGAAACACAGACTCGTGTGTATACCATTCATCAATATTTATTCTGTTAGGAACAGAGGGGACCGTTGGCAACGACAACGGTAACTACATGGAAACGAAGTCAGAACGAGGCGTCATCGAATGTTTCCGGCAATGCCAAGCAAGCGGCTAGAGTCGGATCTCATGGTGTCAAACACCTGGCGATTTTTAGGTTTTTAGCCGATGCCTACAGGTTCAAACGTCGGATATACCATAGTTCACTACCACGCCTTATCTGTTAGATCTTAAAAACACACTGTCAGTTCTCCAAAGCCCTTTTAAGATGAGTACCAGTGAGGAAAGTTGAGGATTCGTTTTCAGACAGAAAGATACAAGTCTTCCCATTCCCCTTTTTGTTATTTCACATAAGAGTATATCAGAAAGGGAAACTGAAGTCTATGCACGTGTAGTGCCGGATATAATGGGCAGATGTACGTTAAAGTCATTTTCACCAAGTTGAAAATTGATAGACGTTAGGGACCATTTGTTTCCATAGAACTGTGGAAGAAAGACCTTAGTCTCACTAACCAAAGACGGAAACGACTACAAATAAGGAAGCACATCCCCTTTTGTCGGTCGTTGCCATGGTTGCCGTCGGTGATAAAAAGAAGTGCATGTTGTGTTTGTTTGAACCCCGAATTGAAAGTGGCAAACTGATGAACGTAAAAAGTTGCTGGCAAAGTCCGTACATCGGACGTGAGCACCGTTTGCTGGTGTTTAGCTCGTGGCGTACATTTACAGGCTGTTGGTAGGTGCACTAATTGCTGCGGAAAGATAGCCTACGCAATTCGACTGATAAACGCTCGCTAATAGTGCGACAAGAGTGGTCTCCCTTTGTGCATCAGCCCGGACCAAGCTGGATAAGAGAGACCAGTCCAGCCATTCCTTTAAATACACTTACAGCTCATCGACCTGCTTAATGACCACTCGACGAGGAGCACAACCGCCCTTCCAGTCTTTGAATATGTGCACATATGTAAATACGATGTCGGGTGGTAGGGTAGCCTTGTGCTTAAAGCAGAATTGCCGGGTTCCATTCCCCAAATGGGTGAAGCCCATTTCTGGTGTCCCCCGCCGTCCTACAGCTGGAATAATGCTAAAAGCGGCGTAAAATCCGACTCACTCACTAAAACAGAGGTGACGGTTAAACAACCACAAAGAGTGAAGGGAGACCATTCTCGATCATTCACCAGTGCACGTAATTTAAAGTAAGTGAAGTCATTGTAAAATATCTAGAGTTCCGACATCCAGTTTGTAGTTATAACTGCACACGACTATTGACGTCGTCATTTCCATCACAGAGAACTTGCTAAAAACTCAATTAGAAGACAGCAACACAATGGGACAGCGCAAACGATCCCTTAGTATTTTCATTAGTGTAGTCTTACAGCATCTTCAAGTTCTATCACAACAAAACAGACTTGTTTCAATTGCCTCTCCTGTTGTGTTACTGTCACCTAGTTGTTAGTAGGTTCAAAGAAGGAAGAAAAACAGACTCGTGTGTATACCATTCATCAATATTTATTACATATAAAAACATAGAATGGTATGTGCTTAAAGAAAATATCCGAATTGGGGCCAAAAGGGAAGAATGGTCCTCTCATTACGAGAGAAATACCATAGAAATGTCAGCCAAAGGGTATGCCAAAATATAACTTGATCGAAAGGGTGTGTCCAAAGGAAAGCCCAAAAATGTAGCCAAAACAGACCAAAGAGGTACAAATGGGATAATAGGGTATTGTGCGGATACCCCAACAAGTCGTCCAACCTGAAAACATATACAGCCAACCCAATACGCCTGCAAACCACATCAACATCACATATACAGAAAAATATATATTTACCATCCTCTCCCTCATTCTCTCTCTCCCGTCCTCCCCACTTTCTCTTTCTCTCTCTCCACAAAAGGAACATTCTTTCAGAAACACACTTTATCTTACAACATGTACACTCGCACATATACACGTTTACATCCCATCTAATTTCATAATAACGTTCTTACACCTACATATTCATTTTTACACACACACGCACGCTCACACGCTCGCACGCTCGCACGCACACACGTGCACACTAGATGAGGAATCTACGAGAATACTCTCCTGAAGAAGGCAGCCACTCTCCTCAGCGCCTTCCTCACGGGATGAATATCCTCCACGAAGCTGTCGTCGTCCTCGTCCTCATAGACCCAGTAGTCACTGTCGTCGTCACTTGGGACAGGATAATAGTCGACATAGGTGATAGTGACTGGGGCAGGGAACGTCTCTCCGTGGTCAGGGCGGGCCCAGAACGGGGTGAAAACGCTCAGAGGGTCGGGAGAGAGGCTCGGGGACGAAGCCAGGGATCGCTGTATTGGTGAGTGGGGAGGGTGGGATAAAGTAGTGTCATTGGGCAAGGGTTACAGGAGGTGTTTATGAGACGATAGGCCAGAAAAAGGTCACAGTCCATAGCCCCAGATTACACATTTTATCAGGCAGTACCCCTAGACAAACAGTCTATGCTGACAGATTGTTAGAAAGAAATGTTAAGGTGTAAATGGGAGAGGGGTACCCGGGGATTGATTTTCAGCATACCGTAACAGAGAAAATACAATGAAATGTCTCTACTATGCACAAGACGATTGTGGAAGCATAGAGAAAAGAAGAAAACTATTCCCTCCAAGCTCAAGAAGATGTAGATGAAATGCATACACAGTCGGATTCCTCATCCAGCGACGGCCATAGACTAGCAGCAGGAGTGACATGATACCGGATCACGTCTTCCCGTGCTGAAAATAACCAAAAACAACACGTTAAAATGCACATTAAAATACACAAAGAGTAATTTAGAGACCGTCGAAGCTATAGTAGACATGCGGATTGCCGATAAAATAGACCATGAAGCTAATGGAGTCCCGTTCGGGACAAGTATCGGCCACGAATATGTGTTACAAGAATAATAATGGACATTTAATCACTGCTTTGGTATACCATCCATCTATTAGAATAGCCACAAAAGGTCGACTATTTTCATGAAAAGCTGACAAAACAATATGCCCAAACTATGCCTTATAAACAGTCACAATATGTCAAAAGGATTCTAAAAGTACCGTCCGTCGTTTATAAATAGCGAGAGCTTTCATTTCATGGGCAGAATACACATTAAACACATACACATTTGGGAATTTTCACAAAATTGCAAATGGCGGCCAGTCATCCCCACTGTTGCTACGGTCAAACTACGGCCAATTTAAAGTCAGTCTACACTTTTAACACTTTAAAATACAATAACTGACTGCTTAAATACCTTGAATATGCAGCCTTGTAAACATCTTGACAGTAGCAGAACTCGGAACGATGTTGTAGTCAACGAAATGCAGAGCGATAGGTAGCAAGAGCAATGGCGATTCTGTTAGGAACAGAGGGGACCGTTGGCAACGACAACGGTAACTACATGGAAACGAAGTCAGAACGAGGCGTCATCGAATGTTTCCGGCAATGCCAAGCAGGCGGCTAGAGTCGGATCTCATGGTGTCAAACATGGTGTCGATTTTTAGGTTTTTAGCCGATGCCTACAGGTTCAAACGTCGGATATACCATAGTTCACTACCACGTCTTATCTGTTAGATCTTAAAAACACATTGTCAGTTCTCCAAAGCCCTTTTAAGGTGAGTACCAGTGGGGAAAGTTGAGGATTCGTTTTCAGACAGAAAGATACAAGTCTTCCCATTCCCCTTTTTGTTATTTCACATAAGAGTATATCAGAAAGGGAAACTGAAGTCTATGCACGTGTAGTGCCGGATATAATGGGCAGATGTACGTTAAAGTCATTTTCACCAAGTTGAAAATTGATAGACGTTAGGGACCATTTGTTTCCATAGAACTGTGGAAGAAAGACCTTAGTCTCACTAACCAAAGACGGAAACGACTACAAATAAGGAAGCACATCCCCTTTTGTCGGTCGTTGCCTTGGTTACCGTCGGTGATAAAAAGAAGTGCATGTTGTGTTTGTTTGAACCCCGAATTGAAAGTGGCAAACTGATGAACGTAAATAGTTGCTGGCAAAGTCCGTACATCGGACGTGAGCACCGTTTGCTGGTGTTTAGCTCGTGGCGTACTTTTACAGGCTGTTGGTAGGTGCACTAATTGCTGCGGAAAGATAGCCTACGCAATTCGACTGATAAACGCTCGTTAATAGTCCGACAAGAGTGGTCTCCCTTTGTGCATCAGCCCGGACCAAGCTGGATAAGAGAGACCAGTCCAGCCATTCCTTTAAATACACTTACAGCTCATCGACCTGCTTAATGACCACTCGACGAGGAGCACAACCGCCCTTCCAGTCTTTGAATATGTGCACATATATAAATACGATGTGGGGTGGTAGGGTAGCCTTGTGCTTAAAGCAGAATTGCCGGGTTCCATTCCCCAAATGGGTGAAGCCCATTTCTGGTGTCCCCCGCCGTCCTACAGCTGGAATAATGCTAAAAGCGGCGTAAAATCCGACTCACTCACTAAAACAGAGGTGACGGTTAAACAACCACAAAGAGTGAAGGGAGACCATTCTCGATTATTCACCAGTGCACGTAATTTAAAGTAAGTGATGTCATCGTAAAATATCTAGAGTTCCGACATCCAGTTTGTAGTTATAACTGCACACGACTATTGACGTCGTCATTTCCATCACAGAGAACTTGCTAAAAACTCGATTAGAAGACAGCAACACAATGGGACAGCGCAAACGATCCCTTAGTATTTTCATTAGTGTAGTCTTACAGCATCTTCAAGTTCTATCACAATAAAACAGACGTGGTTCAATTGCCTCTCCTGTTGTGTTACTGTCACCTAGTTGTTAGTAGGTTCAAAGTAGGAAGAAAAACAGACTCGTGTGTATACCATTCATCAATATTTATTACATATAAAAACATAGAATGGTATGTGCTTAAAGAAAATATCCGAATTGGGGCCAAAAGGGAAGAATGGTCCTCTCATTACGAGAGAAATACCATAGAAATGTCAGCCAAAGGGTATGCCAAAATATAACTTGATCGAAAGGGTGTGTCCAAAGGAAAGCCCAAAAATGTAGCCGAAACAGACCAAAGAGGTACAAATGGGATAATAGGGTATTGTGCGGATACCCCAACAAGTCGTCCAACCTGAAAACATATACAGCCAACCCAATACGCCTGCAAACCACATCAACATCACATATACAGAAAAATATATATTTACCATCCTCTCCTTCATTCTCTCTCTCTCCCGTCCTCCCCACTTTCTCTTTCTCTCTCTCCACAAAAAGAACATTCTTTCAGAAACACACTTTATCTTACAACATGTACACTCGCACATATACACGTTTACATCCCATCTAATTTCATAATAACGTTCTTACACCTACATATTCATTTTTACACACACACGCACGCTCGCACGCTCGCACGCACACACGTGCACACTAGATGAGGAATCTACGAGAATACTCTCCTGAAGAAGGCAGCCACTCTCCTCAGCGCCTTCCTCACGGGATGAATATCCTCCACGAAGCTGTCGTCGTCCTCGTCCTCATAGACCCAGTAGTCACTGTCGTCGTCACTTGGGACAGGATAATAGTCGACATAGGTGATAGTGACTGGGGCAGGGAACGTCTCTCCGTGGTCAGGGCGGGCCCAGAACGGGGTGAAAACGCTCAGAGGGTCGGGAGAGAGGCTCGGGGACGAAGCCAGGGATCGCTGTATTGGTGAGTGGGGAGGGTGGGATAAAGTAGTGTCATTGGGCAAGGGTTACAGGAGGTGTTTATGAGACGATAGGCCAGAAAAAGGTCACAGTCCATAGCCCCAGATTACACATTTTATCAGGCAGTACCCCTAGACAAACAGTCTATGCTGACAGATTGTTAGAAAGAAATGTTAAGGTGTAAATGGGAGAGGGGTACCCGGGGATTGATTTTCAGCATACCGTAACAGAGAAAATACAATGAAATGTCTCTACTATGCACAAGACGATTGTGGAAGCATAGAGAAAAGAAGAAAACTATTCCCTCCAAGCTCAAGAAGATGTAGATGAAATGCATACACAGTCGGATTCCTCATCCAGCGACGGCCATAGACTAGCAGCAGGAGTGACATGATACCGGATCACGTCTTCCCGTGCTGAAAATAACCAAAAACAACACGTTAAAATGCACATTAAAATACACAAAGAGTAATTTAGAGACCGTCGAAGCTATAGTAGACATGCGGATTGCCGATAAAATAGACCATGAAGCTAATGGAGTCCCGTTCGGGACAAGTATCGGCCACGAATATGTGTTACAAGAATAATAATGGACATTTAATCACTGCTTTGGTATACCATCCATCTATTAGAATAGCCACAAAAGGTCGACTATTTTCATGAAAAGCTGACAAAACAATATGCCCAAACTATGCCTTATAAACAGTCACAATATGTCAAAAGGATTCTAAAAGTACCGTCCGTCGTTTATAAATAGCGAGAGCTTTCATTTCATGGGCAGAATACACATTAAACACATACACATTTGGGAATTTTCACAAAATTGCAAATGGCGGCCAGTCATCCCCACTGTTGCTACGGTCAAACTACGGCCAATTTAAAGTCAGTCTACACTTTTAACACTTTAAAATACAATAACTGACTGCTTAAATACCTTGAATATGCAGCCTTGTAAACATCTTGACAGTAGCAGAACTCGGAACGATGTTGTAGTCAACGAAATGCAGAGCGATAGGTAGCAAGAGCAATGGCGATTCTGTTAGGAACAGAGGGGACCGTTGGCAACGACAACGGTAACTACATGGAAACGAAGTCAGAACGAGGCGTCATCGAATGTTTCCGGCAATGCCAAGCAGGCGGCTAGAGTCGGATCTCATGGTGTCAAACATGGTGTCGATTTTTAGGTTTTTAGCCGATGCCTACAGGTTCAAACGTCGGATATACCATAGTTCACTACCACGTCTTATCTGTTAGATCTTAAAAACACATTGTCAGTTCTCCAAAGCCCTTTTAAGGTGAGTACCAGTGGGGAAAGTTGAGGATTCGTTTTCAGACAGAAAGATACAAGTCTTCCCATTCCCCTTTTTGTTATTTCACATAAGAGTATATCAGAAAGGGAAACTGAAGTCTATGCACGTGTAGTGCCGGATATAATGGGCAGATGTACGTTAAAGTCATTTTCACCAAGTTGAAAATTGATAGACGTTAGGGACCATTTGTTTCCATAGAACTGTGGAAGAAAGACCTTAGTCTCACTAACCAAAGACGGAAACGACTACAAATAAGGAAGCACATCCCCTTTTGTCGGTCGTTGCCTTGGTTACCGTCGGTGATAAAAAGAAGTGCATGTTGTGTTTGTTTGAACCCCGAATTGAAAGTGGCAAACTGATGAACGTAAATAGTTGCTGGCAAAGTCCGTACATCGGACGTGAGCACCGTTTGCTGGTGTTTAGCTCGTGGCGTACTTTTACAGGCTGTTGGTAGGTGCACTAATTGCTGCGGAAAGATAGCCTACGCAATTCGACTGATAAACGCTCGTTAATAGTCCGACAAGAGTGGTCTCCCTTTGTGCATCAGCCCGGACCAAGCTGGATAAGAGAGACCAGTCCAGCCATTCCTTTAAATACACTTACAGCTCATCGACCTGCTTAATGACCACTCGACGAGGAGCACAACCGCCCTTCCAGTCTTTGAATATGTGCACATATATAAATACGATGTGGGGTGGTAGGGTAGCCTTGTGCTTAAAGCAGAATTGCCGGGTTCCATTCCCCAAATGGGTGAAGCCCATTTCTGGTGTCCCCCGCCGTCCTACAGCTGGAATAATGCTAAAAGCGGCGTAAAATCCGACTCACTCACTAAAACAGAGGTGACGGTTAAACAACCACAAAGAGTGAAGGGAGACCATTCTCGATTATTCACCAGTGCACGTAATTTAAAGTAAGTGATGTCATCGTAAAATATCTAGAGTTCCGACATCCAGTTTGTAGTTATAACTGCACACGACTATTGACGTCGTCATTTCCATCACAGAGAACTTGCTAAAAACTCGATTAGAAGACAGCAACACAATGGGACAGCGCAAACGATCCCTTAGTATTTTCATTAGTGTAGTCTTACAGCATCTTCAAGTTCTATCACAATAAAACAGACGTGGTTCAATTGCCTCTCCTGTTGTGTTACTGTCACCTAGTTGTTAGTAGGTTCAAAGTAGGAAGAAAAACAGACTCGTGTGTATACCATTCATCAATATTTATTACATATAAAAACATAGAATGGTATGTGCTTAAAGAAAATATCCGAATTGGGGCCAAAAGGGAAGAATGGTCCTCTCATTACGAGAGAAATACCATAGAAATGTCAGCCAAAGGGTATGCCAAAATATAACTTGATCGAAAGGGTGTGTCCAAAGGAAAGCCCAAAAATGTAGCCGAAACAGACCAAAGAGGTACAAATGGGATAATAGGGTATTGTGCGGATACCCCAACAAGTCGTCCAACCTGAAAACATATACAGCCAACCCAATACGCCTGCAAACCACATCAACATCACATATACAGAAAAATATATATTTACCATCCTCTCCTTCATTCTCTCTCTCTCCCGTCCTCCCCACTTTCTCTTTCTCTCTCTCCACAAAAAGAACATTCTTTCAGAAACACACTTTATCTTACAACATGTACACTCGCACATATACACGTTTACATCCCATCTAATTTCATAATAACGTTCTTACACCTACATATTCATTTTTACACACACACGCACGCTCGCACGCTCGCACGCACACACGTGCACACTAGATGAGGAATCTACGAGAATACTCTCCTGAAGAAGGCAGCCACTCTCCTCAGCGCCTTCCTCACGGGATGAATATCCTCCACGAAGCTGTCGTCGTCCTCGTCCTCATAGACCCAGTAGTCACTGTCGTCGTCACTTGGGACAGGATAATAGTCGACATAGGTGATAGTGACTGGGGCAGGGAGCGTCTCTCCGTGGTCAGGGCGGGCCCAGAACGGGGTGAAAACGCTCAGAGGGTCGGGAGAGGGGCTCGGGGACGAAGCCAGGGATCGCTATATTGGTGAGTGGGGAGGGTGGGATAAAGTAGTGTCATTGGGCAAGGGTTACAGGAGGTGTTTATGAGACGATAGGCCAGAAAAAGGTCACAGTCCATAGCCCCAGATTACACATTTTATCAGGCAGTACCCCTAGACAAACAGTCTATGCTGACAGATTGTTAGAAAGAAATGTTAAGGTGTAAATGGGAGAGGGGTACCCGGGGATTGATTTTCAGCATACCGTAACAGAGAAAATACAATGAAATGTCTCTACTATGCACAAGACGATTGTGGAAGCATAGAGAAAAGAAGAAAACTATTCCCTCCAAGCTCAAGAAGATGTAGATGAAATGCATACACAGTCGGATTCCTCATCCAGCGACGGCCATAGACTAGCAGCAGGAGTGACATGATACCGGATCACGTCTTCCCGTGCTGAAAATAACCAAAAACAACACGTTAAAATGCACATTAAAATACATGAAGAGTAATTTAGAGACCGTCGAAGCTATAGTAGACATGCGGATTGCCGATAAAATAGACCATGAAGCTAATGGAGTCCCGTTCGGGACAAGTATCGGCCACGAATAGGTGTTACAAGAATAATAATGGACATTTAATCACTGCTTTGGTATACCATCCATCTATTAGAATAGCCACAAAAGGTCGACTATTTTCATGAAAAGCTGACAAAACAATATGCCCAAACTATGCCTTATAAACAGTTACAATATGTCAAAAGGATTCTAAAAGTACCGTCCGTCGTTTATAAATAGCGAGAGCTTTCATTTCACGGGCAGAATACACATTAAACACATACACATTTGGGAATTTTCACAAAATTGCAAATGGCGGCCAGTCATCCCCACTGTTGCTACGGTCAAACTACGGCCAATTTAAAGTCAGTCTACACTTTTAACACTTTAAAATACAATAACTGACTGCTTAAATACCTTGAATATGCAGCCTTGTAAACATCTTGACAGTAGCAGAACTCGGAACGATGTTGTAGTCAACGAAATGCAGAGCGATAGGTAGCAAGAGCAATGGCGATTCTGTTAGGAACAGAGGGGACCGTTGGCAACGACAACGGTAACTACATGGAAACGAAGTCAGAACGAGGCGTCATCGAATGTTTCCGGCAATGCCAAGCAGGCGGCTAGAGTCGGATCTCATGGTGTCAAACATGGTGTCGATTTTTAGGTTTTTAGCCGATGCCTACAGGTTCAAACGTCGGATATACCATAGTTCACTACCACGTCTTATCTGTTAGATCTTAAAAACACATTGTCAGTTCTCCAAAGCCCTTTTAAGGTGAGTACCAGTGGGGAAAGTTGAGGATTCGTTTTCAGACAGAAAGATACAAGTCTTCCCATTCCCCTTTTTGTTATTTCACATAAGAGTATATCAGAAAGGGAAACTGAAGTCTATGCACGTGTAGTGCCGGATATAATGGGCAGATGTACGTTAAAGTCATTTTCACCAAGTTGAAAATTGATAGACGTTAGGGACCATTTGTTTCCATAGAACTGTGGAAGAAAGACCTTAGTCTCACTAACCAAAGACGGAAACGACTACAAATAAGGAAGCACATCCCCTTTTGTCGGTCGTTGCCTTGGTTACCGTCGGTGATAAAAAGAAGTGCATGTTGTGTTTGTTTGAACCCCGAATTGAAAGTGGCAAACTGATGAACGTAAATAGTTGCTGGCAAAGTCCGTACATCGGACGTGAGCACCGTTTGCTGGTGTTTAGCTCGTGGCGTACTTTTACAGGCTGTTGGTAGGTGCACTAATTGCTGCGGAAAGATAGCCTACGCAATTCGACTGATAAACGCTCGTTAATAGTCCGACAAGAGTGGTCTCCCTTTGTGCATCAGCCCGGACCAAGCTGGATAAGAGAGACCAGTCCAGCCATTCCTTTAAATACACTTACAGCTCATCGACCTGCTTAATGACCACTCGACGAGGAGCACAACCGCCCTTCCAGTCTTTGAATATGTGCACATATATAAATACGATGTGGGGTGGTAGGGTAGCCTTGTGCTTAAAGCAGAATTGCCGGGTTCCATTCCCCAAATGGGTGAAGCCCATTTCTGGTGTCCCCCGCCGTCCTACAGATGGAATAATGCTAAAAGCGGCGTAAAATCCGACTCACTCACTAAAACAGAGGTGACGGTTAAACAACCACAAAGAGTGAAGGGAGACCATTCTCGATTATTCACCAGTGCACGTAATTTAAAGTAAGTGATGTCATCGTAAAATATCTAGAGTTCCGACATCCAGTTTGTAGTTATAACTGCACACGACTATTGACGTCGTCATTTCCATCACAGAGAACTTGCTAAAAACTCGATTAGAAGACAGCAACACAATGGGACAGCGCAAACGATCCCTTAGTATTTTCATTAGTGTAGTCTTACAGCATCTTCAAGTTCTATCACAATAAAACAGACGTGGTTCAATTGCCTCTCCTGTTGTGTTACTGTCACCTAGTTGTTAGTAGGTTCAAAGTAGGAAGAAAAACAGACTCGTGTGTATACCATTCATCAATATTTATTACATATAAAAACATAGAATGGTATGTGCTTAAAGAAAATATCCGAATTGGGGCCAAAAGGGAAGAATGGTCCTCTCATTACGAGAGAAATACCATAGAAATGTCAGCCAAAGGGTATGCCAAAATATAACTTGATCGAAAGGGTGTGTCCAAAGGAAAGCCCAAAAATGTAGCCGAAACAGACCAAAGAGGTACAAATGGGATAATAGGGTATTGTGCGGATACCCCAACAAGTCGTCCAACCTGAAAACATATACAGCCAACCCAATACGCCTGCAAACCACATCAACATCACATATACAGAAAAATATATATTTACCATCCTCTCCTTCATTCTCTCTCTCTCCCGTCCTCCCCACTTTCTCTTTCTCTCTCTCCACAAAAAGAACATTCTTTCAGAAACACACTTTATCTTACAACATGTACACTCGCACATATACACGTTTACATCCCATCTAATTTCATAATAACGTTCTTACACCTACATATTCATTTTTACACACACACGCACGCTCGCACGCTCGCACGCACACACGTGCACACTAGATGAGGAATCTACGAGAATACTCTCCTGAAGAAGGCAGCCACTCTCCTCAGCGCCTTCCTCACGGGATGAATATCCTCCACGAAGCTGTCGTCGTCCTCGTCCTCATAGACCCAGTAGTCACTGTCGTCGTCACTTGGGACAGGATAATAGTCGACATAGGTGATAGTGACTGGGGCAGGGAGCGTCTCTCCGTGGTCAGGGCGGGCCCAGAACGGGGTGAAAACGCTCAGAGGGTCGGGAGAGGGGCTCGGGGACGAAGCCAGGGATCGCTATATTGGTGAGTGGGGAGGGTGGGATAAAGTAGTGTCATTGGGCAAGGGTTACAGGAGGTGTTTATGAGACGATAGGCCAGAAAAAGGTCACAGTCCATAGCCCCAGATTACACATTTTATCAGGCAGTACCCCTAGACAAACAGTCTATGCTGACAGATTGTTAGAAAGAAATGTTAAGGTGTAAATGGGAGAGGGGTACCCGGGGATTGATTTTCAGCATACCGTAACAGAGAAAATACAATGAAATGTCTCTACTATGCACAAGACGATTGTGGAAGCATAGAGAAAAGAAGAAAACTATTCCCTCCAAGCTCAAGAAGATGTAGATGAAATGCATACACAGTCGGATTCCTCATCCAGCGACGGCCATAGACTAGCAGCAGGAGTGACATGATACCGGATCACGTCTTCCCGTGCTGAAAATAACCAAAAACAACACGTTAAAATGCACATTAAAATACATGAAGAGTAATTTAGAGACCGTCGAAGCTATAGTAGACATGCGGATTGCCGATAAAATAGACCATGAAGCTAATGGAGTCCCGTTCGGGACAAGTATCGGCCACGAATAGGTGTTACAAGAATAATAATGGACATTTAATCACTGCTTTGGTATACCATCCATCTATTAGAATAGCCACAAAAGGTCGACTATTTTCATGAAAAGCTGACAAAACAATATGCCCAAACTATGCCTTATAAACAGTTACAATATGTCAAAAGGATTCTAAAAGTACCGTCCGTCGTTTATAAATAGCGAGAGCTTTCATTTCACGGGCAGAATACACATTAAACACATACACATTTGGGAATTTTCACAAAATTGCAAATGGCGGCCAGTCATCCCCACTGTTGCTACGGTCAAACTACGGCCAATTTAAAGTCAGTCTACACTTTTAACACTTTAAAATACAATAACTGACTGCTTAAATACCTTGAATATGCAGCCTTGTAAACATCTTGACAGTAGCAGAACTCGGAACGATGTTGTAGTCAACGAAATGCACAGCGATAGGTAGCAAGAGCAATGGCGATTCTGTTAGGAACAGAGGGGACCGTTGGCAACGACAACGGTAACTACATGGAAACGAAGTCAGAACGAGGCGTCATCGAATGTTTCCGGCAATGCCAAGCAGGCGGCTAGAGTCGGATCTCATGGTGTCAAACACCTGGCGATTTTTAGGTTTTTAGCCGATGCCTACAGGTTCAAACGTCGGATATACCATAGTTCACTACCACGTCTTATCTGTTAGATCTTAAAAACACATTGTCAGTTCTCCAAAGCCCTTTTAAGATAAGTACCAGTGGGGAAAGTTGAGGATTCGTTTTCAGACAGAAAGATACAAGTCTTCCCATTCCCCTTTTTGTTATTTCACATAAGAGTATATCAGAAAGGGAAACTGAAGTCTATGCACGTGTAGTGCCGGATATAATGGGCAGATGTACGTTAAAGTCATTTTCACCAAGTTGAAAATTGATAGACGTTAGGGACCATTTGTTTCCATAGAACTGTGGAAGAAAGACCTTAGTCTCACTAACCAAAGACGGAAACGACTACAAATAAGGAAGCACATCCCCTTTTGTCGGTCGTTGCCTTGGTTGCCGTCGGTGATAAAAAGAAGTGCATGTTGTGTTTGTTTGAACCCCGAATTGAAAGTGGCAAACTGATGAACGTAAATAGTTGCTGGCAAAGTCCGTACATCGGACGTGAGCACCGTTTGCTGGTGTTTAGCTCGTGGCGTACATTTACAGGCTGTTGGTAGGTGCACTAATTGCTGCGGAAAGATAGCCTACGCAATTCGACTGATAAACGCTCGTTAATAGTCCGACAAGAGTGGTCTCCCTTTGTGCATCAGCCCGGACCAAGCTGGATAAGAGAGACCAGTCCAGCCATTCCTTTAAATACACTTACAGCTCATCGACCTGCTTAATGACCACTCGACGAGGAGCACAACCGCCCTTCCAGTCTTTGAATATGTGCACATATATAAATAGGATGTGGGGTGGTAGGGTAGCCTTGTGCTTAAAGCAGAATTGCCGGGTTCCATTCCCCAAATGGGTGAAGCCCATTTCTGGTGTCCCCCGCCGTCCTACAGCTGGAATAATGCTAAAAGCGGCGTAAAATCCGACTCACTCACTAAAACAGAGGTGACGGTTAAACAACCACAAAGAGTGAAGGGAGACCATTCTCGATCATTCACCAGTGCACGTAACTTAAAGTAAGTGATGTCATCGTAAAATATCTAGAGTTCCGACATCCAGTTTGTAGTTATAACTGCACACGACTATTGACGTCGTCATTTCCATCACAGAGAACTTGCTAAAAACTCGATTAGAAGACAGCAACACAATGGGACAGCGCAAACGATCCCTTAGTATTTTCATTAGTGTAGTCTTACAGCATCTTCAAGTTCTATCACAATAAAACAGACTTGGTTCAATTGCCTCTCCTGTTGTGTTACTGTCACCTAGTTGTTAGTAGGTTCAAAGTAGGAAGAAAAACAGACTCGTGTGTATACCATTCATCAATATTTATTACATATAAAAACATAGAATGGTATGTGCTTAAAGAAAATATCCGAATTGGGGCCAAAAGGGAAGAATGGTCCTCTCATTACGAGAGAAATACCATAGAAATGTCAGCCAAAGGGTATGCCAAAATATAACTTGATCGAAAGGGTGTGTCCAAAGGAAAGCCCAAAAATGTAGCCGAAACAGACCAAAGAGGTACAAATGGGATAATAGGGTATTGTGCAGATACCCCAACAAGTCGTCCAACCTGAAAACATATACAGCCAACCCAATACGCCTGCAAACCACATCAACATCACATATACAGAAAAATATATATATTTACCATCCTCTCCCTCATTCTCTCTCTCTCCCGTCCTCCCCACTTTCTCTTTCTCTCTCTCCACAAAAACAACATTCTTTCAGAAACACACTTTATCTTACAACATGTACACTCGCACATATACACGTTTACATCCCATCTAATTTCATAATAACGTTCTTACACCTACATATTCATTTTTACACACACACGCACGCTCGCACGCTCGCACGCACACACGTGCACACTAGATGAGGAATCTACGAGAATACTCTCCTGAAGAAGGCAGCCACGCTCCTCAGCGCCTTCCTCACGGGATGAATATCCTCCACGAAGCTGTCGTCGTCCTCGTCCTCATAGACCCAGTAGTCACTGTCGTCGTCACTTGGGACAGGATAATAGTCGACATAGGTGATAGTGACTGGGGCAGGGAGCGTCTCTCCGTGGTCAGGGCGGGCCCAGAACGGGGTGAAAACGCTCAGAGGGTCGGGAGAGGGGCTCGGGGACGAAGCCAGGGATCGCTATATTGGTGAGTGGGGAGGGTGGGATAAAGTAGTGTCATTGGGCAAGGGTTACAGGAGGTGTTTATGAGGCGATAGGCCAGAAAAGGGTCACAGTCCATAGCCCCAGATTACACATTTTATGAGGCAGTACCCCTAGACAAACAGTCTATGCTGACAGATTGTTAGAAAGAAATGTTAAGGTGTAAATGGGAGAGGGGTACCCGGGGATTGATTTTCAGCATACCGTAACAGAGAAAATACAATGAAATGTCTCTACTATGCACAAGACGATTGTGGAAGCATAGAGAAAAGAAGAAAACTATTCCGTCCAAGCTCAAGAAGATGTAGATGAAATGCATACACAGTCGGATTCCTCATCCAGCGACGGCCATAGACTAGCAGCAGGAGTGACATGATACCGGATCACGTCTTCCCGTGCTGAAAATAACCAAAAACAACACGTTAAAATGCACACAAAAAATAGACCGTCGAAGCTATAGTAGACATGCGGATTGCCGATAAAATAGACCATGAAGCTAATGGAGTCCCGTTCGGGACAAGTATCGGCCACGAATATGTGTTACAAGAATAATAATGGACATTTAATCACTGCTTTGGTATACCATCCATCTATTAGAATAGCCACAAAAGGCCGACTATTTTCATGAAAAGCTGACAAAACAATATGCCCAAACTATGCCTTATAAACAGTTACAATATGTCAAAAGGATTCTAAAAGTACCGTCCGTCGTTTATAGATAGCAAGAGCTTTCATTTCATGGGCAGAATACACATTAAACACATACACATTTGGGAATTTTCACAAAATTGCAAATGGCGGCCAGTCATCCCCACTGTTGCTACGGTCAAACTACGGCCAATTTAAAGTCAGTCTACACTTTTAACACTTTAAAATACAATAACTGACTGCTTAAATACCTTGAATATGCAGCCTTGTAAACATCTTGACAGTAGCAGAACTCGGAACGATGTTGTAGTCAACGAAATGCACAGCGATAGGTAGCAAGAGCAATGGCGATTCTGCTAGGAACAGAGGGGACCGTTGGCAACGACAACGGTAACTACATGGAAACGAAGTCAGAACGAGGCGTCATCGAATGTTTCCGGCAATGCCAAGCAGGCGGCTAGAGTCGGATCTCATGGTGTCAAACACCTGGCGATTTTTAGGTTTTTAGCCGATGCCTACAGGTTCAAACGTTGGCTATACCATAGTTCACTACCACGCCTTATCTGTTAGATCTTAAAAACACACTGTCAGTTCTCCAAAGCCCATTTAAGATGAGTACCAGTGGGGAAAGTTGAGGATTCGTTTTCAGACAGAAAGATACAAGTCTTCCCATTCCCCTTTTTGTTATTTCACATAAGAGTATATCAGAAAGGGAAACTGAAGTTTATGCACGTGTAGTGCCGGATATAATGGGCAGATGTACGTTAAAGTCATTTTCACCAAGTTGAAAATTGATAGACGTTAGGGACCATTTGTTTCCATAGAACTGTGGAAGAAAGACCTTAGTCTCACTAACCAAAGACGGAAACGACTACAAATAAGGAAGCACATCCCCTTTTCTCGGTCGTTACCATGGTTGCCGTCGGTGATAAAAAGAAGTGCATGTTGTGTTTGTTTGAACCCCGAATTGAAAGTGGCAAACTGATGAACGTAAATAGTTGCTGGCAAAGTCCGTACATCGGACGTGAGCACCGTTTGCTGGTGTTTAGCTCGTGGCGTACTTTTACAGGCTGTTGGTAGGTGCACTAATTGCTGCGGAAAGATAGCCTACGCAATTCGACTGATAAACGCTCGCTAATAGTCCGACAAGAGTGGTCTCCCTTTGTGCATCAGCCCGGACCAAGCTGGATAAGAGAGACCAGTCCAGCCATTCCTTTAAATACACTTACAGCTCATCGACCTGCTTAATGACCACTCGACGAGGAGCACAACCGCCCTTCCAGTCTTTGAATATGTGCACATATGTAAATACGATGTGGGGTAGTAGGGTAGCCTTGTGCTTAAAGCAGAATTGCCGGGTTCCATTCCCCAAATGGGTGAAGCCCATTTCTGGTGTCCCCCGTCGTCATACAGCTGGAATAATGCTAAAGGCGGCGTAAAATCCGACTCACTCACTAAAACAGAGGTGACGGTTAAACAACCACAAAGAGTGAAGGGAGACCATTCTCGATCATTCACCAGTGCACGTAATTTAAAGTAAGTGAAGTCATCGTAAAATATCTAGAGTTCCGACATCCAGTTTGTAGTTATAACTGCACACGACTATTGACGTCGTCATTTCCATCACAGAGAACTTGCTAAAAACTCGATTAGAAGACAGCAACACAATGGGACAGCGCAAACGATCCCTTAGTATTTTCATTAGTGTAGTCTTACAGCATCTTCAAGTTCCATCACAATAAAACAGACTTGGTTCAATTGACTCTCCTGTTGTGTTACTGTCACCTAGTTGTTAGTAGGTCCAAAGAAGGAAGAAAAACAGACTCTTGTGTATACCATTCACTAATATTTATTTATATCAAGAAGTAAAATGGTATGTGCTTGAATAAAGTATCCGAATCGGGACCAAAAGGAATGTATGGTTCTCTCATTAGGAGAGAATTACTAAGAGATATAAGCCAAATGGTATGCCAAAAGATAGTAGCTCAAAAGGGTGTGTGCGAAGGAATGCTAAAATTTGTAGTGAAAACAGACGAATGAGGGGCAAATGGAATAATAGAAAAATCATGCCCAAAATATGTGTGATAAATAGTAAAAACATCTCTGCGGGATTCTAACAATACCGCCCCTCGTTCATGTACAACCAGAACTTTCATTTCAATGGCAGAAATGGCGTGTGTATTGCCAGACAAAGTAGCCGAAACAACCAAAATGGGGCCAGTGGTATCCCAGTGTTAGGGGTTTTCGACGGTATAAGAGAAAAACGTATTTTTTTATCTTTAATATCATTTTAAGTTTTGATTTTGCTAACCATGAGTGATAAAGGTATATTCATCTATTTAAAAAAAAAAGTATCATGTGTTTCCAAGAAAAATAGCGTATATAACATCGTATCGGCGAAACTGCAGTCGCTTGTCACATCCGGGTATTTTTGTATGTGTTTTCGACGGTGAGCCATACTTTTTCCTCCGCACTGCGATAGTGTTTTGATCACGTGGCTTCCTGTTTCATACCTAAACTGTCACTAGCAGACGACTGATCTTGTTGAATTTGCTCGCTATGTTTTGTTATACAGGAAATTGATTTTGCATCTGAAGTGGTATTAACGATCGAAGGTAAATAATATTGTTGTTTATTTGCTCTTTACATAACTTCTTTTCTTGATTTCAATTGTCAATAAAACGTCTCACGACAGGAATTGGGCATCCGCCCTACCGATGACACTGTTTGTGCACTCCGATCGCGCACGTACTTCCTCGATATAGCGCTGGCAATGCAATCGTCGAAATCACCAGAACGTCGAATTCAGCTCGCTTTGGGATATAACAGGGTATTATACGGACACCAGAACATGTCACCGAACAGAAAACCATCTTCATCCCCATAAGACATTCATCCTGAATCGCACATGCACAAGGAGTATGCATTTCAAACGTACTCTTTAGTTATGACTATTTCGTTTGGGTGTAGATATTTTACATATTAAAATTACCATTTCGCTTTTAGTTATGTCGTCATATTTTTAAAGAAACCTCTATATTCGTACAATTTGTTAGATCCTTTGTTGTACATCTAACAGAATTTTTATTAGGGGGTTCGAATAGTATGATGGTCGCACGTATGACGTATGACAGTCGCACGTATGACACTCTGAATAAGCTAGTGTGTACATACATTGTGAAAAACCGCGAATAACTAAAAAAAACTATGTTATTTATGTGATCTCAATATGCCTGTATTGAGAAAACATAATGGGAAAAATGCATTAGAGAACATTTTTGTTTGACAGTTTAATGACGACGTGCTATATACCAGTGTTGTCACAACCCCTAGTGTACATTACACAACCCTGTGCACTTAAAAGAACCCACGAATCCATTAGTAAATGACCAGATGGTGGTCAGATGTTTTTACTCGTTAGGATGAGAGAGCCTCAATAAACTCGGTGCGCCAAGTGGCAGCAAGAGTTGTATGTTCCCCAGGGAGTTGAGATTGACATCCAGTGACCAGGGGGTGGCGGGGTGGGGGAAATAGCAGCGCATTGCGCATGCACTAGTGCGTGGATATGTGCGCTATATAAAATATCCCGTATCGTATCTATTCCGTTGCCGCTTTGCTGATGTTTCGTTTCAAAGATTTCTTCTGTACATTTTTCGCGGTTTAAAATGCTCTCAGTGAGCATACAAGCAAGGGACATCACTCTAAAACCTTTGCTCACTGTTAAACTACTTCCGGCACATGTGACATGTAAACAAGAGGTGGGTTGGGTTCGAGTATAGTTTTCATTTGTCGGTATTTACTCGTGAGGTAAGGGTAGCTGATAGGATATGGCGGAAAGCCGGTGAACATATCCACGCTGAAACGATGTAGGTCACATCCATAACCGCAGCTATGTACTTTCAGCGTAATGCATCGCAAATGCATGTTTTGTCACTACGAGAGTGTCTGAGTGTTAACAAATGCCAATGGCGAGCGACCAGTTATCGCCATTTTAAGCTGTTTTTAATGATTTGCTCCAATATTTCTTAACAGAATGTTTTCTGTTTGTATACCGTTGCCGATCGTGTTTCTCCGACACGCGGTTAACAGACAGCTCGATAGTGTATATTGTGCTTTCCCAACTACTAACAAGATCAGTTATCGCCTTTTCGAAATTCTTTATGTTATTCATCCTAATTTGACATAAACTTGGTAATAATTTAAAACTATTGTGTTTCAAACCTTGTCATATTGAAGAAATGTCCTCATTGGAATTTGTTTAAGAAAAAAGAAATCTAAAAGAACAAAACTCGCACTCACTGAGAATGTTAACAGATGCTGATATAAACTGATGGGAATATGGAGATGTCATGGTGGGGTTCAACTTATGAAACTTGACAATTTGAGTAATAGTTTTCGCAATTTTCGCAATGTTTCTTTTCTCAGGGAAAGGCAAAAAGAAAATTGACAGTTATATTTTGTCAGTATCATCTGCATGGTATCTGTCGAGTCCATAAAACGGAGATGGAAATTTGGGTCAATTCAAGGTTATTAAGTGTTGGCATTATGGGTATGTTCGGACAGATTAAAATCTGCTTTTTTTATGGACTAGGTTGTTAAGTCATAGATTCACAACACAACCAGGATGATATTCATTCAGTTCTCATCATTTATGAAATTTCATGTCAACACACTAATGGTCACATAACATCCCCCCAACGTGTTTGGGTCTCATCTTCTGATTGATTCATATTTGTAACGTCTACAACGTAAAATACCCACAGTCATTTTAACTCTTGTAACCTATCGTTTTTTGGATACATGAATGTCTGAAATACTACGGAAGTACAAGTAAAGCTGTCTGTGCAAGCGCTACAGCCAGGTGTTGGTGATAACTGGTATGCGTTGATAACTGTTCGCTAGCCATTAAGATTTATGGAGGTTGCTTTGGATACAGAAATGGAAAGAATACTTTTTCTTCGTCATGCAGGATTCATTTCCACCATCCGTCATCATGTGAAGTAGTCTTCACTTTATTTCAGTTTATTGTTGCTGGTGAACCATCACAGACCTATCATGGGATAGATTCATAGCTGAATACACAAGAAAAGAGTTCCTGATGTGCCATTTAGCTACAGAAAAAGAGTCGTAGTCATACCTCCAGTACAAGCTGCATTCAGCAACATGCAACACTCGTTGTTTGAAATGACACGGCTCATGTCGCTGAGTCAGGAGACACGTGGCAGCGTCAAGCCGAAGACCTCGATCACGCAGTATGCATGGAAGGAAGAGGGAGAGGTCAACATGTTGGCACTGGCTTGTTCAAATGGTATGTAGATCTAGATCGAACTGAATGCTCGTAAATCTTGTGCTGAGGCGATTTGGGATTCAAATTTCAATACTTTAACATAGGTTTACATCTGCACCTCATTCCTATGTCACCCAATAGTATACAACGATGCTCTTACTGTTGATCATTGGATTTCCGATCCTGATTTGATTGTTTACAGATTGTTGCTGGAATATTATTGTAACACAATGGTCATCCCATGGAACCATTTCTGATGTCCCCTGCTGTGATATTGCTGGAATATTCCTAAAAGCAATGTAAAACAAAAGTTTCTCACTCATTTTTCAAAACTCACTCGCTCACTCACTCACTCACTAGCACTCACTCACTCACCCTTTCTGTTGTATAGTTGGTATAAACAAAACTTACTTGTGAACGTGTGGTTTTACTCAGAAAGTTTATTTTATTACCTTAAAAATGAATTATGATGAAATCATGTTATCTGCCCCATGCCACATGTTATATATATATATATATATATATATATATATATATATATATATATATATATATATATATATATATATATATATATATATATATATATATGTCATCTGTTTTCATTGCAAGTACTTATTGATGATTTCAGATCAGATTGTGTTGCGGTACAGCATTGCTGGTAAGCCTCCACTTATCAAACAGTTGTCATGGATACCAAGCACAACAATTGTGGCAATGTGTTTTGACCCAACTGTGACATGGCTCCTTATCTTGACCCACAACCCAGACATCTACCTGGTGCCAGCCTTCTCCCTCATGGTAAGTCACATCTACCTGCTGACACAGTTGACACATCATCAGTCCCCATGCTGTTGATCACTGGATTGTCTGGTCCACACTCAATTATTTACAGACATCTGCTATAATGTTGGAATATTGTTGAGTGTGGCATAAAACTAGACTCACACACTCAATAAAAGTTCATACCTAATGCATACAACCACATCCACTGTTTGTGATACAGCTGCTAACCTTCTTATCATAGTTATCCTGTTCATGGGAATCTTTTACATACTGAAAACAGAAAACGGTAGTTCAGTTAAGTGGAATTTTCTTGTGAATACCAAACATGGACTGTCAAACATTGTGTCGCTTTTAGCTTCATAGAGAGAAGCAGGTTCTATCTCTATGAAGCCTGTTGTTGTTAACTGTCAGGGTAAACGTGACTTATTGTCCCACTCAGGTTCACGATTCACAAAGCATTTATGACAACATTCATGCGCCTATGGTAGACTGTAGACTTGGGACAGGGTGCAACATTATGACTGCTATCACTCTTTGATGTGATACTTTACTTAGTGACATAATTGTAATTATCAGAATTTCAAAGTAACATTATCAAAGTTTGTGGCTAATCTGTACTGAAGCAAAAGGGCTTATTTTATTTCACATACTTCTTGTACAAAATGAAACCTTTGTTTTTCAAAGAACTGTTACATTTTCAGGAGCCCAAGGCACGAGTGAACCAACTTTGGAACACAGATGACGTCACACACATCAAACTCCAGCAGCCAAAGGGTAATCAAACATCATTTTGTTGCATAAACTGCAAGCAAGAAGTTGTCTATCCATAAAAGTCTTCATCCTCCTCTGGACTCAAAATGATCAGTATTCAGAGATGACATTTCAGTGACTCATGTTGAGTTACTCTAAGTGATAATTATAGTTTATTTATCATAGTAGAGGAATATTGCTTAAAGTGACTGAAAATATCTGAAAATTACTGAGTCAGCTCTGGCTGTGACAAACAAATCTTTTAGCACCTGCCTCAAACTGTTAATGTATAGATCACACGGAGATGTTCAGTCTTTGAAGGGGTAGCCCAGTGGTTAAAGCGTTCGCTCATCACGCCGTAGACCTAGGTTCAATTCACCACATGGGTGCAGTGTGTAAAGCCTGTTTCTAGTGTCTTCTGCTGTAGTACTGCTCTAGATCTAATATTGCTAGAAGCAGCATAAAACAATGCTTTCGCTCACATATTTTTAAGTTGTTTCTGCATAAAGTGCCAAGGTGATATCACTGATATGTGTCAAAGAAAATATTAGTTTGTACATGAATTTCATTGGAATTACTAAAATTAAGTTTTTCAGAAAATGTTCTCATTACACTGGTTGTTTGATAACTGTGAATGTCTTGGTAGTGAAATTGATAAACAAAAATTGCAGTTTTGACATTACACCTGTGTTTCTTATAAATTAACAACATCACTAGTGACGAGGTATGACACATCTGAACCTCAACAGATGTCATTACTTTCACGCCCTTCCCATGTCCACGTGCTTTTTGTATTATGTTTTCAGCATTAATAAAAAGGTGTAACATTTTAGAACCATTCAGTAAGTTGAAAGTGCCACTCTCGTCAAGTGTTTTGATCTACATGTCCTGCCTGTTTTACGTTAATAACGCAAACAAGACAGTGGGATATATTAGAACCTCATCAGTTCCACTCCATTCAGTGTTGTGTTCTAAAGGTGATGTGTGCGTGGTTCATTGGTGGCATACTCTAGACGACCAACAAGTTGCTGTCATTGGAACTAAGGTATGTGTTTCTTTCTCCAACATAAGAGAAAGTTAGGTTTGACTGAGCATTTTGGTGAGGTTTTGCCCTATGGCGGTAGTGTTTGCTATCACATTGAAAACCTGAGTTCGATTCCTCATATTCCAGCCCGTTTTTGGGGTGTCCTGTCATGACATTGCTGCGATATTGCCAAAAGCTTCATAAAACTGGTAATTGATAGAGTTCACAGATGTGTACAGGCTCGGTGTATGTCTTCATGCTATCCAAGCATCCGCAGTGAAATATGAATACTTGTTTGCTTCTACCTCTGCATTCAGAGTGAATTGAGCTCACTGAATAGTTTGAAATGTATTTTTGTCATTTTAGATTATAGATAAAATTCAACTACAAGCGTAAACAGCTTAAGGGATGTAAATCTGGGTAGGGCCCATGCAGATAGCAAAAGTACTAAAAGTCCCTACAGTCCCTTATATGGTGATCTATATTCAGTTGCTCAATCAGGGTTTTAATTTAAAGTTTTCCTGATCTTCAAAATGATAATTATTTGCTCTAAGCATGATATCTCTCTCTGTCTGTCTCTCTCTCTCTGTCTCTCTCTCTTTCTCTCTCTCTCTCTCTCTCTCATATGAACCACTTATCTGTGTCTGTCTCTTTGTATGGTAAGTACATTATGAGGCACCGAGGTCACTAAGTCTCTTTATGTTGTGGTTTCAGCATTTGTCAGTCATCATTTCTATTGACATAGTAATACTGTGGTTTAAATGATGTGATATTTCATTTCATGTTTCCCAGGCAGGGGAGATTATATTTGTGGACTTATTGAGGAAAAAGATTGTTGCTTCTACTCGTGTTGACACAGCCATCTTGAAACTTGACCTAGTGTTGGATGACCAACAGATGGCGACGTCACTACTGGTAACTTGATGCACTGTCCTTCTGTAGTATTTTAGCTCATTTGATTGGATTGTTTGATGTTTGATGCTGCACCTAGAGTATTCCAGCTGCATGGCAGTGGCACATAACCAGTGTATGCAATACTTTAAGTTGGCCATGAAAGTTGGCTTTGAAATTGGCAGGCCCTGAATGAAATCTGCAGACACCATTTTTGTTAAAGTTACACCAATAAAAACAAAGCAGACTTCACTGTACACACTATTTCTATATTCACACTATTTCTGAAAAAATCAATTAGTGAAGCCAGTGGCGTAGGGAGGGAAGGTATTTACTTTTTTAAGTCAAGTGTTGATATTCTTATATACAAAGCACTGAAATACCAAGAAGTGTAACTGTAGGTTATGGTAACATGATGGATGATTCCCAAACATTAATAAAAGTGGGAAAGATTCTAGTGATGAAAATAATATAAAAGGTAATTTACTGAAGGCCACAAGGGCCTGCAAATATTTGAAACTGCCCGCCCGCGTAGGCTGACTGGGCGTCCAGGCAAGTGATTATTTCAAACGCTGTCCGTTAGTACATCTGGTCTTTATACTAAGTAGGACTTTGTGGTTACAAGTGTTTGCTGAAGTGGTGTTAATATATGGAATTCCTCTGAAATATGTCTGTCATTCTTCATGGCTGTATGTTTCTTAGTAAAGGAGTGAGTGGGTGAGTTTACTTTCATGACACACTCAACAGTATTCCAGTTATATGGTAGCAGTCTGTAAATAATTGAGTCTGGACCAGACAATCCAGTGATGAACAGCATGCGCATTGATCTGCGCAATTGGGAACCAATGACATGTGTCAAACAAAAGATCAGGGAGGCTGACCACACGTTCCCGTTAGTTGAATCTTACAACAAGCATAGTCGCCTTTTGTAGCATGGGTTGCTGAAGGCCTATGCTACCTCGGATCTTCATGGGTCGAGCATTTAAGGGAAATCCACATTAGTACCACATTTGTTGGGGATGGATGGTATTTGTCAAGCCATAAGGACTTATATTTTACATCCTGATGGAACTGTGAAACAGACTTGTATATTCAGTGTTGGGTTTTCCAGATCACTGCAAGTGGAAATAATCAGTGGAAGCTACTTCTGGAAAGTCGCTCCATGGATAGGATGTTTGCTGAGCTGAGTATTGACGGCCCAGAGACATTCCAGGACCCTGTCAACAACATCTTGGCTCAGACAGGTAAGATGGTCGTTATGTTCATATGTAGTACCAAGCTGAGTTTCAACTTGATTGAGACATTCTAGGACCCTGTCAACATCTTGGTGCAGACAGGTAAGATGGTCGTTATGTTCATATTTAATACCAAGCTGAGTTTCAACTTGATTGAGACATTCCAGGACCCTGTCAACAACATCTTGGTGCAGACAGGTAAGATGGTCGTTATGTTCATATTTAGTACCAAGCTGAGTTTCAACTTGATTGAGACATCCTAGGACCCTGTCAACATCTTGGTGCAGACAGGTAAGATGGTCGTTATGTTCATATTTAATACCAAGCTGAGTTTCAACTTGATTGAGACATTCCAGGACCCTGTCAACAACATCTTGGTGCAGACAGGTAAGATGGTCGTTATGTTCATATTTAATACCAAGCTGAGTTTCAACTTGATTGAGACATTCCAGGACCCTGTCAACAACATCTTGGTGCAGACAGGTAAGATGGTTGTTATGTTCATATTTAGTACCAAGCTGAGTATCGACGGGATTGAGACATTCAAGGGCCCTCTCAACAACATCTTGGTGTAGACAGCTAAGATGGTCGTTATGTTCATATGTATTACTGAGCTGAGTATCGACGGGATTGAGACATTCCAGGGCCCTCTCAACAACATCTTGGTGTAGACAGCTAAGATGGTTGTTATGTTCATATGTATTACTGAGCTGAGTATCTAGGGGATCAAACATTCCAGGGCCCTCTCAACAACATCTTGGTGTAGACAGCTAAGATGGTTGTTATGTTCATATGTATTACTGAGCTGAGTATCGACGGGATTGAGACATTCCAGGGCCCTCTCAACAACATCTTGGTGTAGACAGCTAAGATGGTTGTTATGTTCATATGTATTACTGAGCTGAGTATCGACGGGATTGAGACATTCCAGGGCCCTCTCAACAACATCTTGGTGTAGACAGCTAAGATGGTTGTTATGTTCATATGTATTACTGAGCTGAGTATCGACGGGATTGAGACATTCCAGGACCCTGTCAACAACATCTTGGTGTAGACAGCTAAGATGGTTGTTATGTTCATATGTATTACTGAGCTGAGTATCGACGGGATTGAGACATTCCAGGACCCTCTCAACAACATCTTGGTGTAGACAGCTAAGATGGTTGTTATGTTCATATGTATTACTGAGCTGAGTATCGACGGGATTGAGACATTCCAGGGCCCTCTCAACAACATCTTGGTGTAGACAGCTAAGATGGTTGTTATGTTCATATGTATTACTGAGCTGAGTATCTAGGGGATCAAACATTCCAGGGCCCTCTCAACAACATCTTGGTGTAGACAGCTAAGATGGTTGTTATGTTCATATGTATTACTGAGCTGAGTATCTAGGGGATCAAACATTCCAGGGCCCTCTCAACAACATCTTGGTGTAGACAGCTAAGATGGTTGTTATGTTCATATGTATTACTGAGCTGAGTATCGACGGGATTGAGACATTCCAGGGCCCTCTCAACAACATCTTGGTGTAGACAGCTAAGATGGTTGTTATGTTCATATGTATTACTGAGCTGAGTATCGACGGGATTGAGACATTCCAGGACCCTGTCAACAACATCTTGGTGTAGACAGCTAAGATGGTTGTTATGTTCATATGTATTACTGAGCTGAGTATCGACGGGATTGAGACATTCCAGGACCCTCTCAACAACATCTTGGTGTAGACAGCTAAGATGGTTGTTATGTTCATATGTATTACTGAGCTGAGTATCGACGGGATTGAGACATTCCAGGACCCTCTCAACAACATCTTGGTGTAGACAGCTAAGATGGTTGTTATGTTCATATGTATTACTGAGCTGAGTATCTAGGGGATCAAACATTCCAGGGCCCTCTCAACAACATCTTGGTGTAGACAGCTAAGATGGTTGTTATGTTCATATGTATTACTGAGCTGAGTATCTAGGGGATCAAACATTCCAGGGCCCTCTCAACAACATCTTGGTGTAGACAGCTAAGATGGTTGTTATGTTCATATGTATTACTGAGCTGAGTATCTAGGGGATCAAACATTCCAGGGCCCTCTCAACAACATCTTGGTGTAGACAGCTAAGATGGTTGTTATGTTCATATGTATTACTGAGCTGAGTATCTAGGGGATCAAACATTCCAGGGCCCTCTCAACAACATCTTGGTGTAGACAGCTAAGATGGTTGTTATGTTCATATGTATTACTGAGCTGAGTATCTAGGGGATCAAACATTCCAGGGCCCTCTCAACAACATCTTGGTGTAGACAGCTAAGATGGTTGTTATGTTCATATGTATTACTGAGCTGAGTATCTAGGGGATCAAACATTCCAGGGCCCTCTCAACAACATCTTGGTGTAGACAGCTAAGATGGTTGTTATGTTCATATGTATTACTGAGCTGAGTATCTAGGGGATCAAACATTCCAGGGCCCTCTCAACAACATCTTGGTGTAGACAGCTAAGATGGTTGTTATGTTCATATTTAGTACCAAGCTGAGTATCGACGGGATTGAGACATTCCAGGGCCCTCTCAACAACATCTTGGTGTAGACAGCTAAGATGGTTGTTATGTTCATATGTATTACTGAGCTGAGTATCGACGGGATTGAGACATTCCAGGACCCTCTCAACAACATCTTGGTGTAGACAGCTAAGATGGTTGTTATGTTCATATGTATTACTGAGCTGAGTATCTAGGGGATCAAACATTCCAGGGCCCTCTCAACAACATCTTGGTGTAGACAGCTAAGATGGTTGTTATGTTCATATGTATTACTGAGCTGAGTATCGACGGGATTGAGACATTCCAGGGCCCTCTCAACAACATCTTGGTGTAGACAGCTAAGATGGTTGTTATGTTCATATGTATTACTGAGCTGAGTATCGACGGGATTGAGACATTCAAGGGCCCTCTCAACAACATCTTGGTGTAGACAGCTAAGATGGTTGTTATGTTCATATGTATTACTGAGCTGAGTATCGACGGGATTGAGACATTCCAGGGCCCTCTCAACAACATCTTGGTGTAGACAGCTAAGATGGTTGTTATGTTCATATGTATTACTGAGCTGAGTATCGACGGGATTGAGACATTCCAGGGCCCTCTCAACAACATCTTGGTGTAGACAGCTAAGATGGTTGTTATGTTCATATGTATTACTGAGCTGAGTATCTAGGGGATCAAACATTCCAGGGCCCTCTCAACAACATCTTGGTGTAGACAGCTAAGATGGTTGTTATGTTCATATGTATTACTGAGCTGAGTATCTAGGGGATCAAACATTCCAGGGCCCTCTCAACAACATCTTGGTGTAGACAGCTAAGATGGTTGTTATGTTCATATGTATTACTGAGCTGAGTATCTAGTTGATCAAACATTCCAGGGCCCTCTCAACAACATCTTGGTGTAGACAGCTAAGATGGTTGTTATGTTCATATGTATTACTGAGCTGAGTATCTAGGGGATCAAACATTCCAGGGCCCTCTCAACAACATCTTGGTGTAGACAGCTAAGATGGTTGTTATGTTCATATGTATTACTGAGCTGAGTATCTAGGGGATCAAACATTCCAGGGCCCTCTCAACAACATCTTGGTGTAGACAGCTAAGATGGTTGTTATGTTCATATGTATTACTGAGCTGAGTATCGACGGGATTGAGACATTCCAGGGCCCTCTCAACAACATCTTGGTGTAGACAGCTAAGATGGTTGTTATGTTCATATGTATTACTGAGCTGAGTATCTAGGGGATCAAACATTCCAGGGCCCTCTCAACAACATCTTGGTGTAGACAGCTAAGATGGTTGTTATGTTCATATGTATTACTGAGCTGAGTATCGACGGGATTGAGACATTCCAGGGCCCTCTCAACAACATCTTGGTGTAGACAGCTAAGATGGTTGTTATGTTCATATGTATTACTGAGCTGAGTATCTAGGGGATCAAACATTCCAGGGCCCTCTCAACAACATCTTGGTGTAGACAGCTAAGATGGTTGTTATGTTCATATGTATTACTGAGCTGAGTATCGACGGGATTGAGACATTCCAGGGCCCTCTCAACAACATCTTGGTGTAGACAGCTAAGATGGTTGTTATGTTCATATGTATTACTGAGCTGAGTATCTAGGGGATCAAACATTCCAGGGCCCTCTCAACAACATCTTGGTGTAGACAGCTAAGATGGTTGTTTTGTTCATATGTATTACTGAGCTGAGTATCGACGGGATTGAGACATTCCAGGGCCCTCTCAACAACATCTTGGTGTAGACAGGTAAGATGGTTGTTATGTTCATATGTATTACTGAGCTGAGTATCTAGGGGATCAAACATTCCAGGGCCCTCTCAACAACATCTTGGTGTAGACAGCTAAGATGGTTGTTATGTTCATATGTATTACTGAGCTGAGTATCTAGGGGATCAAACATTCCAGGGCCCTCTCAACAACATCTTTGCTCAGAGAAGTAAGATGGTCATGATGTTCCATGTTTCGTACCAAGCTGAGTGTGGTGTATTAGGGTTCACAGACTTGCGGATGATGAGGATTCAAGATATTCATTCATCTTAAGTTTTGACATGCCCTTCGGCCATTACAGCATCGTCCCAAGATGCCTTGGGGCAGTTAGCAGTTGTTTACTTCCGCTCCGGGGACCATTAATTTACATAAACGTCTCTACATTAACTACTGTTACAGTTACGAGAACATGACATTCCTCCCTGATTAAGCTTGTTGCTCTCAAGTGCACTAAGCGTTAAACTTTATCTGGAAATCCTCTTGAAGAATTAATACTGATAAAATGAAATCTGCATTGGGCTTGCTTATTGCCAGTTAAAACAATCTGAAAAAGAACACCTAAGAAATTACATCACAGGGCAATAAAGCAGTTATTGCTCATGTTCAGACGCAGAATTCACAGATCCAGTCTCACTGGTGGTTTTACACTGCGTGCTGATCGCCTCATCGCGTGTTGTGGAATGTCCTTGATTGTACTTGAAAGCTGTGATGACCCATGTACAGGTGTTGAAGGAATGTCAACTTTATCATTGCTGATTGACTCACTGTTATTAGGAATCAGTATGTCAGGCAAGTCAACTGGAGGTGAAATAGACCCTTCTGCGTAACGTTGTTTGACGTGATCCAAGTGATGTTGCATTAAATGTCCATATAACAGTCTCACTTCACACAAGAAGTCTCGTGACTTTGTTGTCACAATATCAGGAATCCAAGGTGAACCTCGTCCAAAGTTGGTAATGTAGACAGCATCGCCAACTGATTTAGGTTTAACCTTTTTACTCAATTTCAAAGTCAAAGTTTGGCCCCCAGATGCTTCTGATGTTCAGACGTTAACAACTTCCATGGGCATGACTTATGACACTGTTTTGCAGTGACGGTCTTTTCCTAAAAAAATAATGTATAGGTCCGACAACACCTCATACCTAAACGCATTCAACATGGGTGGTCAAAGATGGATAATTATGAAAATGAAGGTAGTTGAAACTAAAAACAAAACTCACCGAGAAGGGTGCTCCTTCCAGTGACGCCATGTTTTTATGTGTGAGTTTCAGGACGCGACTGACAAATCACGGAACTGAGCCAAGAAATCACCGAAGATGGCCGATCTTGTTTCAAGTATTATCAACATTGTTTCAGATAGGGGCATTCAGTTTATTTTATTACCACTAAACTACCAATATCGTTTCGTTTATATTGTTTCGCGAGTGGGCTGCATTTGTTTACATTTGAGATGCAATTCCTTCAAATTTGCCGTGATTCCTTCCATTACTTAGGGGGGCCTGTCCATAGCACCATCCATCTTCAGCTTCTCACCAGTATATGAGTGAAGAATCCTTGAAGTGTTCTTAATAACAGGAGGATCAGACAACCAAGTTTTATTGTAGTCTGATTTCGTGATAAGGTTGTATATTGCACCTGTATCTACCTGCAGTTGAATTGATGCGTTGTTCATCTCCAAACTGATGAGATATGATGGAACAGATGTGTCAAGATCACCAACGTGATATGCAATGTAATTCATATTCCGAAAAGCGAAAGTCAATGCAATCTTCATTGACAGTGTTTGTCAAGTTTCTAGGTCGATTGCATCTATCAACAAGTTTCGTCTCGAAACTTTTACATTTTTCTCAATACTCAATTGCATGCTCAATACTACCTCATCTATAACACAGTTTGTTAACTGATTTGTTGTCTCTGTTAGTACTGTTGGTACTACAAGTCACAGACTCTTTGTGGGATTCCTTTCCCTTTAGGAACTTGATGACTGTTGTGAGGTTTTCTACGCCCTTGAGAACTGTTGGAAACATGGTGTACACTGTCCCTTCTTTGATTCCGTGAAGCTTGTTCAGTATCGAATATATCTTGCGAGGCTGATTAATGGCTTTGAGCCAACTCGGGAGCCTTTGGGGCAGGGAGCAGTTGTTTATTTCCACTCCGGGGACCATTTATTTACATAAACATCTCTACGTTAACTACTGTTACAGTTACGAGAACATGACACTGAGTATCAACAGGATTGAGACATTTCAGGACCCTGTCAACAAGATCTTGGTTCAGACAGGTCATTTTGTCTTGATGTTAGTCAGTTAGTACTGTGCTGAGTATTTTTGCGAGGGATGACTGTAGTTTATATTATATATCCATGTTATAATCTACACATGTTTTACATTTCAGATGACAACAAGGAGATGTTCCTTCCCCTACGCTATGAGCAGTTCCAGCGATCTGTCATCCTCTGTCCGCAGAATGCCCGAGGACGACACTTCATCACTGCACATGAAGACAAGACGTGCACATTCCAGGTATGCTGTGCACAGGTTTGACATGGACTTGAAAAAGCCACTAACGTTTTACCTCAGTACCAAGCCTATGTTATAGAAGTAATGGGTCTTGCCAGAAACTGACATGCCATATCTTACCTCACACATAAATGTTGTTTTCTGATTGGCTAAGCACTCTTCTATTTTTTTCAATGTACCGCACTTACAAGTGAGGTACATTTCAATGTACTTCCAATGGCATCTCATTCAGTACTTCGTGATAGTACTTCTTTATCTCGAATAACATTAAATCACACATGATGCACGGAAATTACTGATGTTTTGCGAATGCAAATCGATGGAAGGGAGATAACTCTAATCTGTTTTTCTTGTGTCGTCTGCAAAAACTAGTGATGACTGCAAAAGATTTACCTCGCATTCCAATAAATAAATGTTGACAAAACGTTCAAATCAAGAAGGGGAATTAAACCACCGTGACTTTACTAAGGCAATATGATTATAAGCTTATAATATAACTTGAATGCATTCACTCACTCACTCACTCTGCAAATGCGTACCCGTGTTGTACATGTTGTATCCAGGTTTACGACAGCCACATGGAACATTCCCCTCTGTTTGTGTACAAGCTGCCCATTGGAGCCTACAACGTGATCCTCACAGATCGACTTATCTTCACGACATCACGGGTGAGTGGCAGACGGCTGCTCATCATGTCTAACCAGCGGGCTGAGACATCGCTGGAGGACCACCAGGTCAGTTGACACACACTTATCTCCCTTGCATATGAAACACAATGTGACATATGTAACTAAAGATGATTCAAGTTAATATTACGTGAAATTATTTAATTTTTTTCGTATAAGATTATGATATAAAATGATGTTATATATTGGAGATATTTGATAACATCTATTTCTCTATTACTAACTGCAGATGGGTATTATGAAGGTAAACGTATGTGGAATGTGACATTTGTAGTTAGCTCCCTTTGACAAATACAGGATCTAGTTTGCCTGGCTCATATTCAGATGAATAATACCTATAACCAAAATAACTTTCCAGTGATTCTCAAAGATGATGAATCAGTTGAAACAGTCTGACATAATGTACTTCACTGTCTCCAAACAACAAATTTCCTAATCTCATTGTGATAGTCTCTATGCCTTACTCCCCCCTCAAAAAGTTTTTAAAGATTAGACACTGATGAGCTGATCATAAAATGACTAAAACAGTAAACTTGTGAGCAATTCCCTAGCAGGTAAACAGATCTGTATTTGCCATTTCTGTTGTAAGAAATTTCTTTTGCTCCCATTGGAATTCTGGTACTAAGGTCTAGGAGTTGTGGGGTAGCCTAGTGGTTAAAGCACTTGTTCATCACACCAGAAACCTGGGTTCTATTCCCCACATGGATACAGTGTGTGAAGGTCTTTTCTAGTGTTCCCGCTGTGATAGTGCTGAAATATTGCTAAAAGTGGCATAAAACTAAAATCGTTCACATGATGGGACTAAAGGAAGGATGAACATGGAAAGATCATAGTGAAAAGATGAGCCTGAGTAAAAATCACCTTTTGGGGACAAGGCTGTTGGTACAGGGGTTTTCATCAAGTAGCAAATCATTAGAGGCACCACAATTAGCTGTACAGAGTTGATGAAATTTGACAGAATCCTTTTTCATTTTTGGTTCAAATCACAGTTTACCCTGATTATGTTTTATACAGTTTTGTTTTGTACAAATGATATATTTTTTCCTATTCTTCATAAGTAGCAATAGCAGCTGTTGATGCTTTGCATGTTTATCTTAATTTATGAAAGAACAATCACCAGTATTTTATTATATACTCGTTGTACATGTTGTCAATCACCAGTTCTCTATTGTGTTGTGTAAATTGTTGTAAGGTAGTGTCAGTGTTCCCAGATTTTTTTTGTAATCACAGAGTCCCTACTCACAAATTATCATTCACACTGGCATTGATATTTTTCTTTCATATAGTCAAGGTTTTAAAACTTTGTTTCATGAAAATAATGATTAACAGCAAATATGAAAATAAGGCAAAATTTATCAAAAGGTTCTTGTGGACCAGTAAAGGGCTGAATCTTACCTCGTCCAGTTTATAAGGGGTGTTGGAGAGCCCAAGTGGTTAAAGATTAGCCCATCACGCCTAAGGCCCGGGTTTGATTCCCCAAATAGGTACAATTTATGAAGCCCATTTCTGGTGGCCTGGTTATATTGCTGGAACATTACTAAAAGCTGCGTAAAACTCACACATGCAGCCTGTAACTATGGATGAGGATTCATGTTTGTCACTCAGTGTTCGTGTTGTGAGTCTTAACACAGAACATGCTATCTTCATAATTGTGGAATGGTACAGACAATCCGGAATCAGACCTCATTTATTATCTAGTGATATGTGTACCATACTTTCTTGAAGTATTTAATACACAGGGGATGCTTGCTGACTTGCTTAAACATTGACTTTGTTGACAGTTCTTATTGACTTGATAGTTCTTATAGCTTGATTTAATACACAGGTGACACTTGCTGACTTGCTTAAACATTGATGGTTGACAGTTCTTGTTGATGTGATAGTTCTTATAGCTTGATGATTTGACAGTTGTTGTTGATTTGACAGGTAAAAGCTGTATGAACAATAGAAGATTAATGTAAATCCTTCCCCCACTTTTTGAAAGTGTACAACCATGTTTACGAATAAACGTACACTAAGCGCTTTTTGAACATTTATTCTTATGCTTATACTCAGATACATATAATACTTGTAAGATATTACACATAAATACCCAACAAGTTTAAATTAACAAATAAAATAGATAGCACTAGGTAATTCAGAACTGTCCTTACGCTATTTTGCTGTGAAAATACTACTTAAAAAATTGTTGGGAGGAAGGGGGTGGGGGGTTGTGGGCATTTTATACTGCATAAATAGTAGTATAGGGAATGGCGGTAAGGGACTGCAAAGGAAAACATAATGATAAAATAAGAAAACCAAGACCAAAATTACATCAATTCCAAATCATTCTTGTGCAATGATAAATATATTTATAATCTATGAACAGGGCTTGACATAACCAGCCGATTGGTTGAACTGGGCCCATTCATCCTCCCGTCTAGGTGAAGTAAGAGTCGAAGAGGTGTGTTGAGCAAAGGGAATGCAGTCACAGGCACATAGTGCCCTCAACCTCCAAACTCCCGTCCTACACTGACACAGGGCCGCAAGCCACAGCAAACGCGTTGGTGGGCCAAATATGCCCCTGGGTCCACAACGGGGTGTTGACGAGCTCTTGGCGCTACCCAGCACCCACCACGAGGAGGTGGCTTGCTACTGGTGCCTAAGAAGGAAATAAAAATAGGAAGAGTGCACTAGTGCATTTGAGTATGTTTAAGTGAAAAAAGAGATTCTTTGTCTCGTGATAGTTTTTCAGCAGTCGACCTAAAATGAAGGCAGGTATACGAAGAAAAAGAAGTCCAGCACAGGAAAAATCACAACAACAGTTAATTCTATGTCATGCTTTCTGACTTATTCAATTACTTCTAGTTGTCCTTAGTTGTGCTGTGCTACACTTCACCTGAACAATCAGAGCAGACCATAAAAATTAAACCTGGGGTGAGAAGCTTGCATAAAATTGAAACTTATCTCACAATATGTTTCGTAATGGTTCATGGACACTTAAGTTTATCTTGCTTTTTCATGGGTTCGAAAAACAAATTGAGGGGGTCCATAAAATGTTAAAACAAATTTGTCTTGTTTAGGACAATTTTATAAATGTTGACAGAATGTTAGCGTTGTGCTTAGGGTCAAGATCAAGGTCACGATGAGAGTGAGGATTGAGGTTACATACATAGTGATATTAGTATCACAATATTACGTCGCTGTCTATAGCTAACACCTGCATATACTGACCAAAAGAAGTAAAGGATCACCCAATTCTTTCCTTTTAGTATGGGAATTAGCAGTATGCTGTCAGTTCAGTATTTTGTTACAGCCCTATTTAAGTTTTGTTGTAGAAAACTGTCATATGTGATGTTGGCAATGACAGGACAAATATTACTGTACATAGTTCTGGACTTTTGACAATAACATGGACTTCACTGCGTGGTATGTTAGAAGCTGGGAAGTACATGATAGACAAACTTTATGGATATCAACTTCTTTTTTTCATGAGTGAGATGTTTCAATACAGATTCCTGTACTGATGCCACCATCCAACCTTGACAACAGTACAAGAATCTGTATCAAAAAGGGCACTCATGAAAGAAGGACGTTGTTGTCCACAAAGCTTATGTACCTCATAAACGGGACCTCTTTTACTGTAATGTTATGAACGTTTTGTAGGACTTCAACAAAGAAGCAATAGTTCAACAGTTTGACCTGCCATCAGACGAAACCTTGCTTGGAGTTCAAAAGAAGTGTTTCCCGTTTTACTGGCACGAGAAACGTGAGGAGGAACGACTTCGATTAGTCCAGGAAGGGGAGGACATGGAACAGCCTACAAGTCTTCCCACAGACATTCAAGCTATTCCAGTGACCTCCCACACCGTGTTAGATGGATGCATTGTCATTACAAACAGGGCGATTTATGAATGTCGACCAAGGTTAGTGTTAGCAATGCTCCAATGTGTCTATTGAAGCCGGAGCATTATGACAGTAACAGTGGAGCATGACTGTAATATTTTGAAGGCAGTGTATCACTAGATTAACTCGAGATTTACATGTGTGTAAAATGACTGTAAAATGTACTCTAGTCAAACTAGTGTAAAGATTGTTTCACATCAGTGAGAAATCAATGAAACACGATTGGTGAAAACTATTGTTAGGATGGTAAAGCCAGTTTTACGTCAGTATGACAACACTAATGTAAAGTCAGTGTAAGGAGAGGGAATATTGTCTAACCATTGTAATGCCAGCTAGGATTAGTAAAATGTAAATGTAACTACAATGGTATAAAGCCAGTATGAGAACAAGGAATTATGTTAAACCATTGTAAAACCAGTTCAACATCAGTGAAACATCACTGTAACAACACCAGTATAAAGCTATGTTACGAACAGTGAATGTTACCTAGGTTACTCACTAGTTGAGAGAAAGTCTGTATTATGTGACAGATTTAGCTCCCCTTTTCAGGATCTCTCCAGAACGTCTGTTCCTTGCCCAGGCAATACAACATTCAGACGCTGCATACGCTGAGAGCCTCGGTATCAGCATTGGCCTTGACCTTACCGCACTGTTTGAGGTTGCAGCAGATCACCTTCTCCGAGCAGGAGAGTTCTCCAGATCTGTTCGTCTTTACCAACTGTCCAAGGTCTGTATCACCAAGACTCTTGGACATTTAAATGCAGTAGATAAATTTGGAGATTTAATTTGTCCATATTAAGTTCAGTTTCATTCACACAGTACAACTGCTCATCAAATGAAGAAAATTTGTATTTATTTTTGCATGATGAAATACACCCAACTTCAGCACTATTTGTCCAAGAAGATACAGAATTGAACACAGTAGCAATACCCTTTAACCTCGTTTTAGGTGACCAACGTTCATTATTCATGCTCTGTGAACAAGGAAGCATTCAACAGGTGAAGATAAAAAATATTATAAAATGCTGTCCCCTCTCCCCTCACAACCCTGCCGCAGTGCATTCTCATGTTCTTTAAAAAAATGGGTGAAATTCACACATCATATGGTTGATTAAGTTGAAATATTAATGAAAGTTTGATACATTAAATTTTACTCATTCAAATATTTTAGATCAATGCTATGTTTAAATGCATCTCCAACAGTGCTCTCACGTGAAACGAGTCGGAAACCTTGCCCGTCATGGCCGTCTGCAGGAAGTGACATCTGTGCTGCGTCAAGTCCTGAATAATCACCAGGTGGAGCTGAGCACAGTGGAGAGGAAGCAGCTGGCAGACATGGCGCTCCACTGCTGTGTGTACTTCCTGTCTCATGATGCTGACCCATCTTCTGGGATGTACGAGACATTCAAGGAGTTCCTGTTTGGGAGCTTCTCATTTGACGAAATGAAAGCTCTTCGTCTACTCTCTGACTTCTCTCTTTTTGAACTGCTGCTTGAGTTTGCCAAGGTGAAGGTCAAAATTACTTAGAATCCTTTATGAATTATATAGCTAAATAATAAGTAGTTAAATAAACACTGATATATTACAAGGTCAGTGCTCAAACACTGCCATCAATAAACACAAGATATGTTTTTGATTCCAGCCTATAGCTGGTACATAAACCTTTCTTTTTCTTTAATCTTAATGTAGCGATGATGTTTTAGTATTTCCCCACTAGCATGAATATGTAGCCTTAACTGTAAACAAGCCAAAATCTTCAAAATGACATTTATTTGTCATTTGAAAGGAGATTGACATTATACAAAATATGCTTTCAGAGAAAAAAAATGGAAAGAGTAAATAAGAGATAACTAACGTCCTATCCTAGTTTATTATGGCCCCATTTACATGGTTGTGTTTTGTACATGATGTTTATCTTTGAGCCTTCCACAATGTCCGAGATACTTGACAGTGGACCAACCCTCACAGCAATCTTTATCACTAAGGTGATCGTAACTCCCATCCTTTAACACAGATTTACGACTCGCATAGAACTAAGGTGATCATAACTCCCATACTTTAACACAGACTTACGACTCGCATAGAACTAAGGTGATCGTAACTCCCATGCTTTAACACAGACTTAAGACTCGCATAGAACTAAGGTGATCGTAACTCCCATACTTTAACACAGACTTATGATTCGCATAGAACTAAGGTGATCATAACTCCCATACTTTAACACAGACTTACGACTCGTATAAAACTAAGATAATCGGATCTCCCATACTTTAACACAGACTTATGACTCGCATAGAACTAAGGTGATCGGAAGTCCCATACTTTTACAGATTTATGACTGCCTTAGAACTATGGTGAACAGAACTCCCATACTTTAACGAAGGCTTAAGTCTGTCACAGCACTAAGGTGATCATAACTCCCATACTTCAGTACAGATTTACAGCTGTCTCAGCACTAAGGTGATCGTAAGTCCCATACTTTGACACAGACCTATGACTGGCGTAGTGCTAAGGTGATCATAACTTCCATACCATAATGCCAACTTACGACTGTCATAGCACTACAATCACTTTAATAGGAACTTTGGCTGCTAACTGAATCCTTCCAAAGTTTTACAGTTAGGTGTTATGTTCACTCTAATGTTTCTTTGTCTTCTTAATTACAGTCTCACATTCTTTTTCGTATAAACTTCACACATGTTGTATCAACTGTCCCTATATTCCAGGCACGTGGGCTAGTAGTCCAGTCTTTGGAGCTGCTGTCATCACGGAGTCAGTTCAACCTCCCAACCAACCTTCTGTCCGATCTCGTCTCACGGGGATTCAGCGCTCACTTGCTCCAGGCTGGACATGGTAACAAGGCCATCCTCGATAGCCTAGATAGTTGGATAGTCAGTGTGCTAACTGTTTGTACTAAGGTCACCATGAACATGCAAAGCGTGAGGATGCAGAACCGCAAACCAAGACTTTCTTCAAATTGAACGGTCCAGTGTATTTGGAACAATTTTGAAATCCTCTATGGACCGTTTATTCAAATTGTACAGAAATCTAGTTCAAGTGTAGATAGCCTCAGTACAAAAAACATATATTCAGTTTTTTAGATATCTTTGTTTTGACCCTTAGTTTGGTTTTTGCACCATGCTTATAAAACCTCTCTAAAAGCACTGTAATGGTTATTTCTGCAGAAATTGCTTAAGCAGTGACACTTTGCATGCTGATTCCTATCAATATTTCCCTGTTAGTTCACAAGGTTTGAAATCTGTGAAGACCCAAGTTAGAATTGGTCTTCAGCAACTAATGATTGCTGTAGGAGGTGACTAGCCAGGATAGGGTGGTCAGGCTAGCAGACTTGTCATTGTATCCCAAATGTCATTGTATCCCAAATGAGTAGATCGATGCTTATGACTTGATTATTTACAGACCATAGCCATATTGGAGGAATATTACTGAGTGCAGCATAAAATGACAAAAAAATTCCAAATGACTCAAGGTTTTAATCTGATGCTCAGTATGGCAGCTGACAGTATGGCAACATGTTTTAGGTGACTGCCTTTGATGTTTATAAGGTTTGATTGCATATGTAGGTGATTTACTGTACCATGACACTGTCTCGTGACAATATGCCACAACATAGATGAAGGAGTGACTTCCCTTTAATGCTCTGCTCACCCTGTGTTTCAGGGTCACTTCTGCAGTGTATCAGTGCTGACGACCTCGTGCGTCTGCTCCTCACCAAGCCTCAGCTGGCGATACAGAATGTGGGTCTCATGGAGGACCAGCTCAGTCTGCTGGATGAGGAGTGGTTGGTCTCGCTGGCCGAGGTCTTTGACCCCTCCCGATCTGTGATGAGGGGCATCCTGAACAGACATCACTACTCCAGGAGGAGGTAAGTACACCTTATGTGTTACCATGGTAACTTAAGATTGTCAACATCTCCAGACCTACGATGAGGGGCATCCTGCACAGAGATCACTACTCCAGAAGGAGGTAAGTACACCTTATGTGTTACCATGGTTACTGATGAATAATCTCTCCCCATCTGTGATGAAGGGCATCCTGAACAGAAGCCACTAGTCCAGGAGGAGGTAGGTACACCTGTGTGTTACCATGGTTACTGGAGATGTTTGACCCTCATGATCTGTGATGAGGGACATCCTCAACAGACACCACTTCTCTAGAAGTAGGTAGCTATGCCTGTGTTTGTAACCATGGTTTCTGAAGAATTACTTGTTTGTTTCCAGGACAACCAGCATCTCTTCTTTGACCTCCTTTACAAGTGATGTCCTCGACTTCTCAGGGGTAGGTAATAGTAAAGTTATCTCCACATATTCTCAAATAATTTTACCGCAAAAGACTACTGAAGAATTTTGGATTTATCGGTTATACTTTGTTAAATAGCTTACAGAAATGTCAACACATGTACTGTGACATTTTCATTGTCACAGAAAAACGTTTTGTGTAGAGAACATTTAGAACATTTAGAAGCTAGTATGGGACTGTACTACCCATCTTATTCAGTATTTCCTTTGATTTGTTAGTCTTTTGGTTAAAACATGTGCTCACCTCACCTAAGGCAATTCCCTTCATGGGTACAATGGGTGAGGCGCATTAAACCAAACTCTTTCACTATGGATGGACGACATCTGTATGAAACTGCTCCTCCTGCAGGACATGGGCACCTCCAATCTGTGTCGGCTGATGGACTTCTTCATCTCCGTCATCCTGCAGCTCAACAAGAAGCGGGAGGCTGATGGCACACAGCTGGATCTGGCAGACATGTTGGCAGACATCAACACACAACTGGAGGAGCTGAGGGTATGGCAGTGTTCAGTATTGTCTCTATTCCAACAGGTGATGTACTGTTTATTACTTTGTCCTGGATGAAGCCAAATGCTTAACAATTATCCAACGATCACAAAGAGAGGAGTTATAGTTTGCCGTATGTTTCATATTGTGTCACTGGAACAAGAGTAAGAGAAAGTTTTTTTCACCATTGTCAGTCAGCCATTATTGAAATATTAGTTGTTTGACTGAAGAAACTTTGTTTGTAGGAAAAGAAACAGCCTGTCGTGGAGATGTCTCGGAAGCTGGCCCTTCAGCCGACCATCATCGGATGTGGCAGCCAGCACTCTGCTATTATCAGGAATAGTGACCTCTACGTCTGGGGGCTCACCAACAGTGGCAGGTCAGCAGTTGTTATGTCTCAGCTGTGCATGTCATATACTTGTTGTAAGAAGACACTAAAGTGCGACTGTCAAAGGTCAGCGTGTCGTAATGACCTGTCGATTTCCTTACATTGTACAACATGTTCGGTAGTTGTAGTGAATATAGACTGATAGACTTACTATCTCTCACATGATTCAATCTGCTGATATTAGCGTCGATCTCGCAATATCTTGTATTTTGTTTTCACAGTAACAAAATTCCTCTTTTCTCTTTTGGAATAATCCCTGTTTGTGATATTCCTTACAGTATCATGACTCAGAGAGTGAGCCACAACATGCTCCATGTCCTTTTTTTTTTATTTGTTTGAGGGGCATCCCAGAAGTTGCTGGTATATAGGTGACACAGCTTTATGAATGATCAGCTTTGGTTTAACAATGGCGACATTTCAGAATAGGTTCTTACGTCACCATTGCTGGTATATAGGTGACACAGCTTTATAGATGATCAGCTTTGCTTTAACAATGGTGACGTTTCAGAATAGGTTTTTACGTCACCATTGATGGTATATAGGTGACACAGCTTTATGGATGATCAGCTCTGTTTTAACAATGGCGATGTTTCAGAATAGGTTCTTATGTCACCATTGCTCAAGTAAAGAAGTTGATCATCCATTAAGTTATGTCAGCTTCCTTACCTCTTGTGAAAAATCAAAGCGTGGTTTCTATGAAGCAGATGAAACCATGTTTTGCACTTGTAATCATTTTCCATTTAGTAAACAGATGGACAGATTGAAAGATGTATGCATGGATGGATGATACTTCAGAGTTTCAGTACTGCATTTTTCCACTCACATTTAGTGGCTTCTTCGAGTGTGTCTCCTCATTCCAGACTCATCAGTGTCATACATACCATTCAGTGTCATGCAGTGTCAGTGTCATGCAGTGCCATACATACCATTTAGTGTCATGCAGTGTCATACATACCATTTAGTGTCGTGTAGTGTCATTCATACCATTCAATGTCATGTAGTGTCATACTTACCATGCAGTGTCATGCAGTCATAAATGTCATTCAGTGTCATGCATATCATTCAAAGCAATGCAGAGTCATGCATGCCATTCAGTGTCATGCAGTGTCATACATATCATTCAGTGTCAGTGTCATACATACAGTCAGTGTCATGGTCAGCTGAATTCATATAATGTGTAATCTCAAATAAATCTATATGTAACATGATCAGTCAAGTCAGGGGAGACCACTCCAGTATACGTGCAGCTGTCTACATGATCTTAGTTCACAAAAGTGTTTGTTGTTCCAGATTGGGTCATGGTGACCTGGTGACAGACAACAGCATCGCAGCACCATCGCGGGTGGAGACGCTGCACATGCTGCAGATACGGGTTCTCTCAGTGGCATGTGGAGGAGAACACACACTTGTCATCACACAGCAAGGGGTAAAATATCATATCCCCTTTTAACATCAGTACATAGATAATCTCACCCAAGTGTCTACTGATGTCAAATATATCAACACATGTTGATAAAGTAACATATATCGAGGCTTGCTGAGGATATTTGTTACCTTTATCAATGAGTGTTGATGTGACTGATATCAATAGACACAAGGGTGAGATTCTATTTATCATTCAAAATCATGCTTTATTAGTTTTCATTGAAAAATGTATATCTCTGAACACAGCACTGCCATTAGAGTTGCAGTGCAGTGATGTCATAGCATTGTGACATCATCAACTTCATGATGTCATAGCATTGTCAGGACATTGTGAAAAATCTATTGTCAAAACGATACCTCATAGGAGCTATCGTCTGATCTCACACAAGCAATGTCTCCTTGATCTCATACAAGCAATGTCTCCTGTGGAACACAGTTTTGGAGGATAAAATAATATTCTTTATAGATTATTTTAACAGAGCTGCTGAATGACAAATATGATGAACAAGATCACTGTGTAACCCAGGGCCTAGATTTTTAAAGCTCTCTTAGCGCTAAGATGGTCCTAAGTGCCACACATTAACATTAACTTACAACTGTCTTAGTGCTACAAGAGCTTAAAGAATCTAGACCGAGTATTTTATGACAGAGACGGTCCTACTGAGTAGTTAAATCATGATATCATTAGTCAAGATTTTACAATATGTAAATGTGAAAACTAAATTGAAATAAATGTAACATTTTTGTTTAGTGATTTTTTAATGTAATGAGCCTGCGGCCCACAGTTGCTGTCTGCAGTACACTGCCAAAGATGATGATGTTCTTACGTCTAAATGTGCAGTATTTACATGACAAAGACAGTTAGATGTCAGGTATATAATACACCTGCACCATAAAATACTTTAACAACTTCCTTTATTTTGATCTGTTGCCTAGTAATTCACAAAATATTGTTACAAATTAGACTTCACCTGCGCAAGGATGTCGCAATATTTTTGTGTTTACTGTTCATAGTATTGTATGGCCTAATCAGGTTATGCAGCCTGTCCGCTTGTCCAAGACTAGTAAAATACTGGAAGGACTGGTGAATTCCATGTTGACCAGCACTTGTAGCATTAATATCTTAAGCAGATGGCAACACTGTAGTAGATACGATAATTTCTGATTATTGTGACAGTATAGATGTATTTGTAAGCCTCGTGTGTTGCAAGTGTATAGAGGTGTTGTGTGGTGCAGATGAATACAGGTGATGTGTGTTGCAGGTGTAGTCAGGTGTATACAAAAGTTATGTGTTGCAGGTGTAGACATGTGATGTGTGTTACAGGTGTATACAGATTATGTGTGTTGCAGGTATACAAGTGTTGTGTGTTACAGGTGTATATAGATGTTGTTGGTTGCAGGTGTATACAAGTGTTATTTGTTGCAGTTGTATTCAGGTGTTGTATGTTACAGGTGTATACAAATGTTTCTTGTTGCAGGTGTATATAGTTGTTGTGTGGTGCAGGTGTACTCAGGCATTGTGTGTTGCAGATGTACTCAGGTGTTGTTTGTTGCAGGTGTAGACAGGTGTATACAGAAGTAATGTGTTGCAGGTGAATACAAATATTGTTTGTTGCTGGCGTAGACAGGTGTTGGGGGTGTATTCAGGTGGTGTGTGTTGCAGGTGTATTGCAGGTGTGCACAGATTATATGTGTCACAGGTGTATACAGGTGTTGTCTGTTACAGGTGTATGCAGGTGTTGTATGTTTATGTTGTATACAGGTACTGTTTCTTGCAGGTGTAGATAGGTGTCGTATACTGCAGGTGTAGACAGATGTGTGTTGCAGGTATATACAGGTTATGTGTGTCACAGGTGTATACAGGTGTTGTGTGTTCCAGATCAATACAGGTATTGTGTGTTGCAGGTTTAGACAGGTGTTGTATGTTTCAGGTGTATGCATGTGTTGTTTGTTTTAGGTGTATACAGGAGTTGTGTGTTGCCGATGTACAGGTGTTGTGTGTTGCAGGTGTATACAGGTGTTGTATGTTGTAGGTGTATGGGTGGGGACGGTCACAGTACGGCCAGGTGGGTGTGGGGACACGACACCACTACACTCGCCCCATGCTGATCGAGGCCCTGCTGCAGGAGACAGTTGTCAGTATAGAGTGTGGTCAGTACCACAGTCTGGCTCTCACGGAAAACAGCGAGTAAGTGCAAACACTCCAGTGTGTGAATGTTGGATTTAATGCTGCTACAGACATATCAAACAATTAATGAAAGAAGCATTAAACAACAAAGAATGAAAGAAAGTAAATTGTGGATGGAAAGAATGTATTTACACACTTATTGACTTTTACTACTTTTACCAGTCCATTGTTCTGACTTAGAATCCCATGAAGATTAGGGATTGGTCTTCATCAGCCAGTGTGCTAAATAGCCACTAGCCTGTTAGCCTGTGGCTAGTAAAAATCCAGTCAGGCCAGTAAGTCTCCACAGTCACTGGCGTGACTGGATAGTGAATATCATGGGGTCACTCTCTCCAACTTGATCAGTTTTAATCACTTTCAAATCATGTAAGATTATGGCCTGATAGATACGTTCATTATATTAGCAGCTTAATGATAAATGTTTCTGAGATATGAGTTTCCTTATTTGTTTTCTATGGTATTTCACCGCTGAGTTATCTTTTTCTTAATTTCTACATTCAAATTTTGGACTAGTGAATTATTTTGTGGGCTAGTAACTTTCAGGCATAGCTAGCCCGACTGACAAAATTTTATAAACTATTTCACACACTGTCACAATCCTATGCTTTTTGTAAGAAGCAATTAACGGGATCGAGTGGTCGGGGTCACTGTCTGGGTTAACACATGTCATGGTATCCACATTGCATAGATTGATGCTCGTGTTGTTGATCACTGGATTGTCTGGTCAAGAATCTATTATTTACAGACCGCAGCCATATAGATGAAATATTGCTTACTGCAACGTCATACCACGAAACATCAAAAACATTTTAGGTCATGTCAGGTAAACTTGCCATTCAATAAATCTGAAAAATCTCAGTATAAGATATATATATAGATATCAGGATAATATATCTGTTTACCGAGGGACTGTCAGTAATACCTACAACAGGTACTGTACAAGAATACAATGGTTATACAACTGTACATTTATTGTATCTTCTGTACAGTGTGTACAGTTGGGGCTGGGGTGTCCATGGACAGCTGGGTCACTGTGACCCAGAGGATCAGCTGAGCCCCACACTGGTGAAGAGCTTGAGGGGCAAGGACGTGGTGAGAATAGCGGCAGGATACTGTCACAGTCTGGTGCTCAATGACAAGGTGAGGCAGCAGTGAATGACAGAGTCTTGAGTCTTTTAACTACTTTGAGTGGCATTTAGAAGTTGAAGTAGTAAGAAAGAATGAACAATGGATGAACAACTTTGTTAGTGCTATGAGATTGATGTTTCAATGTAGGTTCTAACACCATTACCAAGCAAGTGATCACTTGCGTGATAAAGGTGTTACAACCTACACCAAACATGGCTCTCATAGCAATAAAGAAGTTGTTCATCTATAAATTGTCATCCTGACTGATAAAATCAAAGCAAAACATACAATGTTTCCAGATTAGAACATTAAATGAAACCAGCATCTGGGACAATGCACCTACAGTGTCAGTGAGAAACTCATCACAGATGAAGAGCATCTGATATGTAATGGACAGAGGGCTAGGAATAGCACAGTTCACAGATACAACAAGAGTCAGTCATGGAATGTCTCATGGGTTGGAAAATGTTATCTCTGTATCTGTGAGCGTTCAAGTTTCAATGTATAATGACTTATCGTGTATGTTGATTACCACAAATTCCTCCCCACACCATCACACCTCTTCCTCCTAAAGGATGCACTTCTTGGACACAGTTCAGCGCTAGTCTTTCCCCCACCCCACCCGTAACAGTATATTTGCACCCGGCCATCATTATGGGACATGGTGAATCGACTTTTGTCTCTAAAGACCACTCACTGCCAATTTCAAGCAAGCGACGTTCAGTCTTTGCCCACTGTAACCGATGACAACAATGTTCATGGGTTAATGCCATTCCATGCAGGGGACGTTGAGCTCGGATACACAGATCGCGGTCTTCCTGTGGGGTCTGACTGTGGCCTGTCTTGGGTGCTGCCAGTCTGCCATTATGCTGGAACAACCTGTTGATGGTACCACATGAACATTTCAGGGCCCTTGCAATATGGCTGTTGTTGACGCCCATCTGCCTGATACCTGTGGCCCTCTTTCTCTGTGGCACTGTTAGCTGTGGCATAATTTTGGTGATTTTCTGTCAGCTGAGACGTATAGCCACTGATTCGCAGCCTTTTTATGTATAGTTTCAGGTTGGAGTAAAACTTATTTTAACAGAATGTAAAGAGTTGCCTCCCTTTGACCAGATGAAGACGTAAGAGAACTTCGTAGAGGGCGTTTGGGACCACCACGCTTACATCGAACATCTTGGCAACCACTGTCAAACACATGCTTTTTACCCTCCACTTTGTCCTAGTAGCTTTACTGGTCCATCCTTGGGGTCAAGCAATGTATCACGCAATTCCTTGTCTACCCATCACTTTCCATATGCCAACTATGTACTTGCACTGTGTGGGAGATATGATATACAGTCTTGCATACTGTAACATTTTGTAAGTCACTGCATGTTGACACATTTCATAATGCATCTTCCAGCCTTTTGAATTTATTAAGTCGTGACTGCTTGTTATGTTTTGAAGTTTTGAAGTTGAAGTTAAAACCTGTTCTTGACAAGCATTTTCCAAAAACTCTGAGATGTATGTTTTGTCATTTTTTGGCAAATTCACATGCTTCTACACAATCAACATGCTGTGTTTTGGTTCATGATTAGTCAGTGTGTGGTCAAACCATTTTGGCTTGAAAGGATTTTACTAACTTGAACAGCTTTGCCAAAAATTCAAAATAAAAAGTGTTCACTTTCTTTTGCTCATTTGTTTACAAGTAGCAGTTGAAAGATAAGAATCCAAACATCACAGTTGTGTATGTGTTGGCATATGGTAATCTACATGTGTTGAGTTTACAGGTCACAAATCACGTAAAGGTTATCAGAGATGCCAACCTCTACGATTTTATCGTAGTCGCTACAAACATTAACTTCAAACTACGCCAATACGATTCCACTAGAAATCCTATGAAATTTGAATAAAATGCATTAAAATTCGGATGTATAGACAAAAACATATATTTTCAACGATGAAATACATTTTTGGACTTCACGTACCTTTCATTCATCATATTTAATGACATATTTGAACTGGAATGATTGCAAGTAACATGTAATTTTAGCAAAGCTGATTTCAATACCTTTGCGATTTGACACATTTAGTTCCTGCAGAAATAATTTAACCACGTGATTGTAATATCATTTGTTTTTTTTCTCAGAATCCATCATGATTTTGTTTATTTAGTTGACTATGAATTGTATGGTCAAACTACTAATTTTGAACATTGAAACTACTATTTGTAACACTTTGGGGTTGGCATCTCTGAGGTCATGTTATGCTGGTTGCACAGTTTTACTCATTATATTTGTCTTGGGTCCGGTCTTGCCAGCAATTAAATATGTTAGGTAAGGCAAGTGTTTTTACTCATTATGTGCCTCTGTTCACCGACAAGTGATTGTGTCTTCCAGCACCACTTTGACCCTTTAGGCAACACCCATAACAGTGCGTTGTAGATGTAACTTTGGGCTGTGTTTTTTGTTGCAGGGTGCTGTGTACTCGTTTGGGTGTGGCTACTTTGGCCAGCTAGGCCTGGGGGACAACAGCAAGAAGTCGTGCCCCACTCGGATCTCTCTGCTGCCAGACCCTGTCTGCATCATCGCCACTAAATACTTCCATTCCGTGAGATGCTAACTATGTCCAATAAAGATATCCTAACTAAACTAACTATCCCAGCTGACACAGCTATTAGGGCTGAGACAGGTACACATTTTCTCCCTAAGTACCCCAATTAACCTACCTACCCTGATACTGGTTATGTTAATTACTGACACCAAATTTGTAAGAAATGGCACTATATTCTTCAGCTCAGAGGCTACAATTTCAAGTTTTTCAATGCATTACATTCAAAATAGGTGTCTGTAAATTATGTCTAGTACTTCAAAGATGATACGACCTTTTAATCATGAAAGAATAATGTATTACATTAATGGGTCGTGGTTTGCATCCAACTCATTACCCACCGTCCAGGGCCCTTATTCTCAAAACTTTCGTAGCCCTAAGAATCCTTAACCTTGATCATAGCCAATGTGTTAAGAATGAGCTTAAGAAGTTCGTAGGGCTACGCTTTGAGAATAGCTAGCCAGATCCTAAATTTTCGAAGCTCTCTTAACACTAAGATAGTTGCAAGTGCCATACATTGATATTAACTTACAACTATCTTAGTGCTATGAAAGGTTAAAAAAATCTAGGCCCTGGGTATCTGGGTTGCCTAGGTATCCCACCTGGACTGTCACTCTGCTAAGGCCCTTCTGTTGGTGGCCCAGATTTACTCTAAGTTGAATATATGTTCAGAAAATATAATTAACACAGATTTTATGCTATACTTAAGAAGTCCTACACAAGGTCTTGACAATATTTCTACTTATATTTTATACTCTCATTTCAGCTTGATATTGACGCAATGAAAGACTTATTATTCCATGCAACTGAAATCAATAATTGAAACGTCAAGGCAAACAGTTTCCAAAAAATAACACTGGAATATATGGAATAATTCCTCCATACATCTGAAACTGATCCATGTAGTGTTGTTAGTGATTGCCAAACTGGTTTCAATCAAGTTGTACTGAGGCTGTTTGTAAAGAGTGTTCAAAGGGACATAACTCTAAGCGGTTCACTTGAAATAATGTTTGGCCGAACTTTTCAATTCAAGGTTGTAATCTAAATGCATAATTTTAAGGGGGAATAAAATGTATGGTAGCTTACCTGAGGTTTGATAATTATCATTATTGAGGGAAATGCAATATTTATATTTCATAGAGAATTGTACCTTTAAATCACTTCACAAGTATAAGATCACTTCACATGACCTGATCTTCAGTAACCCACACTTGTTGAAAGAGACTCACTGATTTGGTTGACACACCATCTTAATCCCATTTTGTTCAAAACTCATGGCATGAATCACTGGATGGACTGTTTTGGGATGAGTGAGTGAGTATGGTTTTACGCCGCTTTTAGCAATATTCCAGCAATATCACGGCGGGGACACCAGATGGACTGTTTTTGCACTCAAACAGATGTTGATGTTCTACTCTTCAAAAGTCAAAATGTAGTCAAAATGAACTACAGTTATATTTATAAACTATTTAGTCTCTTAGTTATAGGTGTAAATAACTATACCTAATTATAGCAGATTGATAATTTGAATGAATAGTGGGTCAAACTGATTAACAGCAAAGTCGAATGCAGATGATTCATTGGAATGTGTATTTGCAGGTTGCAGTAACCAGTAGCAACCGTGTGTACTCTTGGGGATGTCACCCACACAGTCTTAGATACTCTGCGCAGCTTGTGCGTAGAGCCAGACAACTGGGTCAGCATCTCAGTGACCCTGTGGAGAGCTATCTAAGTCCCAATGTCATAGACTCAGCTTACGTCAATGGGAAAATAACACAGGTTTGTGTTTGGTAATCTTTTTTTGTTCTTTTTGAGGTGACTGTCTGTCAGAAAATATAAGAATTGAGAAGTTTCATTGTAATATTCTGAGATTCAGCTCTGTGTGGATGTGAAAACAAAGAAACATACTAAACTTCATACCTTCTAAACCAAAAGTCACTGTGTTCTGTAATCTGATTGGTTGAAAAATATGATCAAATGGTATTATATTCCCGGAAACTGCAAGACTATTCACTGCGTATTGACCTCGCAAACAATTGTTTTGTTGAGTCATCAACAGTGGTGACGTCATTCAAATCATATTGTGACATAAAGTCAGAATGACGTCACAAATGAGCAACTCCAGATGCTACCATGGGAACCAGCTGAAACGACCTACTGATGACACTTCACTGCTGTACTCATACTCAATGTAAACGAGTGCAGGCAGTAACACCCTTTGGTTTACTTTTGTGTTTACAGTGTCGATAAACATCATGTGTTGGCCAATTTCCGGGTGTTATTGAGTATTTTGAAGCACAGGAATGTTTCATTTGAAACCTCTGGCTGACACCGTCGGTTCCAAATGCATTCGGGATGAGGACTGTGCTTCAAATACTCAATAACACCCGGAAATTGGCCAACACATGATGTGTGTCTCCCAATTGTACACTAGATGATAGACTGAAATACACTGAGTGTATTGTATTTGTTTTTAGTATTCTGATTGTGGATGTACTGAGATGTCTTGAATGTACTTTACTTGTACTAAGTGTACTCACTATGGTTATGCTAAGATGTATTGCATCTACTGACTCTGTAGGTGACTTGTGGCAGCCTCCACACCATCCTACAGACCAGCGAGGGGGAGATCTATGTGTGGGGCAGGAACCTTGATGGACAGCTTGGCATTGGCAGCAAACAGGATGAGGTGTGTGCAGGGGCTCAACCAGCAAGCCATATTTAACAGTGGGCCACATTTATGTATAGGCTCAACCAGTGGGCCATGTTCATGTACAGGCTCAACCAAGGAACCATATTTATGCTTAACCAGTGGGCCATATTAGTGTACAGGCTCAAGCAGGGGGCCATATTTATGTATAGGCTCAATCAGGGGGACATATTTATGTTTTGGCTCAACCAGGGGGCCATATTTATGTACAGGCTCAACCAGGGGGCCATATTTATGTACAGGCTCAACCAGGGAGCCATATTTATGTACAGGCTTAACCAGCAGGCCATGTTAATGTACAGGCTCAACCAGGAGGTAATATTTATGTACAGCCTCAACCAGAGGGCGTATTTATGTCTAGGTGCAACCAGTGGGCCATATTTATGTACAGGTTCAAGCAGAGGGCCGTATCTATGTACAGGCTCAATCAGGGGACCATATTTACAGTGTTCCCAGAAATTATTGAGAAAATCTTTGTTTTTTTACTAATGATGCTAAGATTGGAAAAAGGGCTTTCACTATGCACTAAGCATACTAAATAAGGGAAACAACTCTTGAAGGCTTAGAAGGCAGCTCATTTACATCAAGAGTTATCTCCCTTGTCTGAGCAGACGGCTTCCTGTGTTGACATGGCAGAATTTACAGCAAGAGAGAAAAGAAAGCTCATTCTAGATGATTTTGAAAGGGGTGAGGCTGATGCTAAAGTGTTAGCTTGTAGACATGGTATTCCTCTGTCTACAGTATACAGAACTTTGAAGAATATTCAAACAGGAACCAGGATAGAGCACAAAGCAGGGACAGGTCGGCCGAGGAAATTCAGTGTTGTGGATTGCCGAAGACTGGGGCAGATTGTGAGTAGGGGCAAATTGAAAAGTGTTGAGAACATCAGAAATGAAATGATTAGCAGAGGAAGTCCTCAGGTATGCAATGAAACAGTTAGGCAGGAATTACAGAGACTTAATTGGGTGAAAAAACGTGGAATTCCCTCGCTGTTGATGAAAGATGCACAAAAGGAAAAACGTTTAAACTGGTGTCGGGCTCATGAAAATCAAGATTGGGATAATGTTTTCTTTTCGGATGAAAGTTCTGTTTGGCTTTTCCCTAATTGTGTGAAAATTTGGATCAAAGATACTGTCAAACCTATCTACCAGCGACCAAAACATAGCCCGAAGTTTCACATGTGGGGTGGCATATCGGCTCGCGGAGTGACGCCATTGTGTGTTTTCACTGGAAACTTGACAAAAGAAAGATACGTTGACATTCTAAATGGTCACCTTCTTCCGACAGCACAAACATTGTATGAAGATGATTGGATTTTCCAGCATGATAATGACCCCAAACACACTGCGCGCTACACAAAACAGTGGTTGTCGGGCGAAAATGTTCAAGTTTTAGACTGGCCCAGTTACAGCCCAGACCTAAACCCAATTGAGAATGTGTGGGGAGTCATGAAGGACAGAATAAACCATAAGGGACTGAGAAATATTGAAGATATGAAGGCCGAGGTGGTCCAATATTGGGATACCCTGTCACACGATTACATACAAACTTTGATGGGTAGTGTGCCTAGGCGTATTCAGGCATGCATTGCTGAGCGAGGAGGTCTAACAAAGTACTAAAACAAGACTGAGACTGTAAAAGGATGATGTTTTAACATGTTTATGTAAGTAAAACGCCAGAAGTTAATAAACGTAATGAGTTACATGACGCAACATGATTCTCAATAATTTCTGGGAATACTATATGTACAGGCTTTAGCAGCAGTACAGGCTCAGTCCGGGGGCCATATTTATGTACAGGCTTAACCAGCTGTTATGTACTGTTGCTGTGTTTTGCATACTGCACAAAATATGTTAAACAACACCTGAATCTTTATTATAACTAGTTAGTGATTCTGTGACAGATTTACTATAAACTGTTGTTAACTCGAGTTAAATTAGTAGAGGATTCATCCAGACTTGTTTTTACAGACACTCATTCTTATAGTGGACAAATTGGTGACTGCTTGCTGCAAAGTCAAACTTATTTTTTTAAATGGCAATAAAAAAATTGTTACGTGCACAAATAAAAGTGACGTGCCAATTCCCAAGAAACATTTCACTTTTTTTATTTAGGCTTCTGCCACTATTCAACCAGTCATCTTTAGTGTACAATCTGAGAATAATTACAGTGAATCAGGAATTTTCTTAGATTTCAGTTCTGGAAGAGTTTTCATGCAACCCCTAAATGTTGACATCCCGTCCTTGTTGTTGACCTACACCTGCTTCCCACCCTGGAAGCTGTTCCTCCATTAGTACTTCTATAACTCTACCCTTGAAACTTTACCTGGAAAATCAAAACAAAATGAGGGTTTGTTAAGTAACTTTGTGTTTTGGAGACAAACGTTATGAAACTGATTTCCAGAGTTAGTCTGATGATCTGTGTGGAAATGAATGTTTGATAATGAACTGATCCCAAACACCAGACCAAAATTCCCAAACATCACATATGTTGCAACTGATTTGTAGTTAGATTTTTTTGACTCATCAGCATCATTTTGACCCAAACAGACTACATATGTAGATGAAAGCATAGTCTGTTCTTTGACTTCTAGTGACAGTCGACTCAGGATAAGATATGGAGGGTCTAGTGTTGTTCCTTCCCTTAGGCTTGTAATAAAGAAGGAGGATTATCAGACAGAGGCATTATGAACTTGTGTCGTTTTTCTTTTTCAGAAAATTCCACGAATGTTGACGAAGATTAATGACCACAGTATTGTGTGTGTGAAGTCTGGTGGAGAGTTTAACATCGCCATGGATACAGAGAACACAGTATGGGTTTGGGGAAAGAACGATACTGGACAGGTAACTGTCAGTGAAAGGGGAACGGCGTGGTGGCTGAGTGGGTTTGATCATTAACTTTGTGTGTTGGCGACTATGAGAGTGAGGGTTATAGGGCTCAACCTAACAACCTAGTTTGCGATTAGTTGGCTGACTCTGAGAGTGAGGGCTCGAGAATATCTACCTTACGGAGAAAGTGTAATCCCTAATATAACATGTTACTTTTGACCACTTTCTAGGTGTCATTGTGTGTTTAGAATTAATTTGAGAGTGGAAGGTCATGGGTTCAATCCCCAGCTGTGTCATACCAAAGGACGTAAAATATGATACTTGTTGGACCCTGCCTGCTGCCTGGCATTAATGGGTACAACTACTACTGGTCGGGTCTGAGTTAGTATAGTGTGTTTGAGTGTGTATTCATGCTTGACTGCATGGTATGTAAGTGGACTAGTACCAGCAGTCATGCATACACATGCATGCACGTTGTCATAAGTTTTAAGTTTTAAGTGAGACGTTCAATCAGACGTAACAACATTTTGTGGTTTGAATATCTATGTGAACATGCGACCAAGTGTATGAGAGTGGTGGTTGCACAGCTGTCATTTACCATTGATAATAACGTTCATTATAATTTTTCTTATTTCAAGTGTGGATAGAAAGTAAGAAAATTTGACCTGAGAGATGGTTGCTATGATTACTTTGTGTTCCAGCTGGGTTACCATGTCATTGAGTTGCCTAGCCAGTCGTTGCGACCGACTCGGTCCCGGCGACGCTCAACTCCCAGCAGTACTGACTTCCTCAGTCCCACAGTTCTCAAGGGCCTTCCTGCACAGGATCCAACTGTCATGTCACCATGGCAACAGTCGTTCCTTGCATCCTCCGAGAGTGGAGATTCAGAATATTGGGTAATCTTGTGTTTTCACCTTTGTCATGAGTGTTTGTAATAGGCTATGAAGAAAAGTGTTATGAAAATTTAAGTGGATTATGCATTTGTATTATTTTATCCCAATGTATTCAGTAATAGTTAGTTCTAAATCAAATATTTCATCAGACATTGAAATCTTGTGTGTTTGATGTTATCTGTGTTGAAGGTACTCAGGCTAACTTTGCAGTTGGATCAGTTTGATGCAATGTGATGTCACCCAGTTCACATAAGTAACAGAAACATTCTGACACTGGACCCCATATAGTATGCATATGACACCTCAAAGGCAGACAGCGAGTGAAGGTTGCTCTCAGGACCCCTATTTGAAAGCCAAGGGCAATCCCAGAAGAGACTATCACTCTGCACCCATACAGTGAATTTGCTATCATTCAGTCATTTTATGGGCTTAATGCCCATTTCTGAGTAAGTCATTTTGCTGTAGGCTGACAGTTGTCATGCTGATTACAGACCACAAATCCTTTCCAGGACTGAATGATAGCAAGTGCATTGTTTTGAAATATTGCCTTTCACCTGCATCACTCCTGCAGGTGACAGATGGCGCTGTGGAGGACCACCATCTTGCCATGATCCCCAGTCTAGAGAAGGTTGGCAAGGTCAAGTACTCTCGTAAAGTCATCCCGGTAGTGCTCAAGGTAAAGTCTCTACTGTCTAATCGCCACTGTCTAGTCTTCTCTGTTTAGTCGAGTCTATCTTATATCCACTATCTAATCTCCACTGTCTAGTCTTCATTGTCTAGTCTGTCCTGTCTGTTCTGTGGGGCGGAAAATATGACACAAGGTGTTGAATGTTCAATGCATCTTTAATCTTCTTGACTTGAACAATGGGAAAGTAAATCTACAACATACAAATAGCACAATGTTTTTTAGGTACAAGTCACTGAGCAACAGAATGAAAAAATATTTCTATATACTGCTTCATCAGCATTCAGTATACCTAAAAAATATTAATATCACCACACAATACAATAGTGTTATTTACAATACGCCATGGTTATACAATCTTAGCCTAGCCACATGGTCAAAATGTTCCATGATACTCAGTGGGCACATGATCACTATGCCACTGGAACACTGTCAGGGCACTGTCACCAATCAGAAGCAATGACGTCTACAGCTGGTTGTACTCTGATGGGCTGCCATCCAGTGATGCAATCCTTCCTTCTCCTGGGGGTTTCTTACATTGCCTGTGTCATCCCACTTCTGACACCAAAAAGTTGTGGGGCGGAAAATATGACACAAGGTGTTGAATGTTCAATGCATCTTTAATCTTCTTGACTTGAACAATGGGAAAGTAAATCTACAACATACAAATAGCACAATGTTTTTTAGGTACAAGTCACTGAGCAACAGATTGAAAAAATATTTCTATATACTGCTTCATCAGCATGCAATATACCTACACCTGACATTGTGTAAAACATACAAAGTTCAGTATTGACATTCCTGGACAGGTGGACGGAAGTATCGGTATGAAGTGACAATTAGTTCAGTAAAAAAGATGAACATTGCATATAAGATATGAAAATGTGACTAGAATTTCAAGTATGAATCAACTTATACATACAGTTGGACTGACATACATGTGACTGTAATGAAAGGGTATTTCTAATTTACAGTACAATGAAGAAAAGCACCAACAGATTGTAACAGCTTGTTCATAACAAAATCTGGAATACCTATGAATGAAAGTATACACTTCAGACTGATGAACTCACCCCCAGGAGACTTGCTCAACAGTGATGACAAGCTCGGAGTGAAGTCAGTCACCATGTACTGGCGTTCTAGTTACCTAACAAAACACAATACAATAATAGTATAAGGTTCAAAATTGGCACAAATGCTACAATAGCTAAATAACAATAACTGGATTTGGGAACAATAAAAAAAAAAACACAACAGAATCCTGAGACACACAAAATGTAAATATCACATTCTGACAACCTGAGTACATTCACATTTTCTATAACAACTGCTGCACCGAGTGTTGGCAAGGGAAGTAGCTCATGTGAGCTATAGACGAACAAAGGATTGCCTGTTCTGGCGCGAAAGATAACTTAACAGCGATTCCAAATATAATATATACTGGGTAGGTACATACAAGACAAATAAAAACTTATAAAAAGCATCAGTTATACATTAATATAAAATTGTAGAGGAATGTTAATTCAAGATTTGTAGTTTGCATATACTGGGGTCGGCCACTGACCACGTGCATTACAAGTACAGACAATTTCGTCTCTACAATTACAATTATTAGAAATATCACACACGTCAACAGTGTTTTCTGTAGTTGGTATACAACACATATATTATATAGCTCGACGAGTGTACTCACATTGAAATATAGATGAAAAAAAAAAAGGAATGATGAATGAGCGTGATGTTCTCTATGACCTGCCTCGGCAAGAGCATGCTTCCTTCTGCCGAATTTCGTGACGACTTGCCCAAAGATTGTTTAAAATTAAAATACTTTAGTGAGGAAGGAATTGATTTGTAGCCAAATAATAGTAACTGTAAAATACTTGGGAAGGTTATGAAATCTTACTGGAATTATGTATTTACAATTTGAAAACTGCCAGAATTTGCCGAAGATGGGCAAAGTTTACGAGCTATTTTTAAAACACATGAAACTCTTTTCACTGTTCTTTACTGTCTAGTCTCTGTTGTCTAGCCTTCAATGTCTAATCTCTGCTGCCTAGTCTTCATTGTCTAGTCTGTGCTGTCTATTCTTTTCAGTTCAGTCTCTGTTGTCAAGCCTTCAATGTCTAGTCTCCACTGTCGAGTCTCCACTGTAGTCTCTGCTGTCTAGTCTGCACAATCTAATATCAACTCTCTAGTCTTCTCTATCTAATCTCCTCTGTCTAGTCTTCACTGTCTAGTCTTCACTGTCTAGTCTTTTCTGTCTTGTTTTCATCGTGTAGTCTCATAAATGTAGCTTTCTGACTGATCGAGTGCTCTTCTGTTATTTTCAGTGTACCCTACTTACATTTTCTATGTACCTTGTTGGGAATGCGAAACTCATTTGATACTTAGAGGTAGTAATTCTTTAAGTGGAATATCACTGAATCTTTGATAATGTACAGTAATTAGCAGTGTTTTGCGAGTACAAATCGATGGAAGGGAGATAACTCTAAGTCTGTTTTGGGGGGTTGCAAAATCTAGCGCTGGCTACAAAACATTCTGTACTCGTGCTTCAGGCAATTCAGAAATAACATTGAGGTGTTCAGTAAGATAAACTGGTCCCTCGGTGTAAAGGAATGAGTGGACAACAAAAGTACGGCATTTCAAGCCTAATGAGAATCTTGATTCAGCTGAATTTCTACACCATGTATGCAATCTGTGTTTAATATAGATAATTCATGGATAACACATTATCTAGCTAGATATCATGATATCTGAAGTCAGGTGTCTGACGTCATGCAGGCTGAACCAGTATTAGAGAGAGAAAATGTCCACAGAAAACGTGAAGTTTTCACCACAGTAAAATAATTCTGTCAGTGTTTTGTCTTTCATCTTGAACAAACCCAGAAACTAACAAGGACATTTCCACTTATTTCAGTTCCTGCCTCACCTGTGTCAGATCACAACTGCCTTGATACAGTGTGTAGATGCTGGGGACTGGCTGACCGCCGCCGACCTACACCTGCTGTCCGGCTGTCATAGTCAGGTCAGACATCACACCTGTACGCTGTTCACAGACTGGTCAGATATGACACCTGTGCACTGTACACAATCAGTTCAAATCCCACAACTGTACACTTTACCGTTAGGTCAGACGTCACACCTGTACACTATACAAAGTCAGGTCAGACATGATACCTATACACTGTTCACAGACTTGGTCAGACATGACACCTGTACGCAGAAAGGTCAAGACATGACACCTGTACACTTTACCGTTAGGTCAGACGTCACACCTGTACACTATACAAAGTCAGGTCAGACATGATACCTGTATACTGGACACAGTCAGATCGGACATGATGCCTGTACACTATACGCAGTCAGGTCAGACATGACACCTGTACACAGTACACAGACTGGTCAGACATGACACCTATACACTGTACACAGACTGGTCAGACATGACACCTGTACGCAGAAAGGTCAAGACATGACACCTGTACACAGTACAAGGTCAGGTCAGACATGACGCCTGTACACAGTACACAGTAGGTCATCATGGACACCATTATACACTCTCACGATGTCCCAATATATGCTTTGCTATTAGCCGATAGTTGTTGTTGTTGCAGGCATTGTTGTGTCAGCTGCAGGTGTTGTCAGACAGGAAACAGTTCATGTCAGCAGAGAGTTTCCGTCACTTCAGCATCCAAGTGATCCAGCACCACATCAGGTACTGATGCTAATGTATGGGCAAGCCACAATAGATGCATTTTACTCACTCACTCATGACATGAAACCGTCATTGCTGATGTTTATATTAAGTTTGTAGCAATATTCCCCAAATATCCCAGAAAGGACACACCAGAAAAGGGCTTTGTACGTTTTACCCACATGAGGTTTGATGTTTGTTAGTTGTTTAATACCCCACTAAGCAATATTCCAACTATATGGCAGTGGGCTGTAAATAATCAAGTCTGGACCAAACAATCTAGTGATCAAGAGTATGAGCAACGATGTATGCAGCTGGGATGCGATGACATGTTTCAGTTAAGTCAGTGAGCCCAACAACCCGATCCCGTTAGTTGCCTATTGTGACGTGAGGCATTGCACAATCATCATGAATAGCAAATATGTTACCCATGCTATTTGTCTTGGAAAGTCTTCCTGTAAATATAACCAGTCTTCACATAAATGTGTTATGTTTGTCAGATGCACCGTGAATGGTGACAACACCCAGTCAGAGCTGCAGGAGGAGCTGAACGTGATTGTCGTTGAGGTGAGTCAGGAAATGTTTTTCAGATATTTCCAGTGATATCTGACATGATAGTCTGTACTTTATAGACAGAATGACTTCACTATGAAAAGAGAAGTCTTGAAAATTGTTGATGTTGTTTTAGAGAGAGTGAGTTTAGTTTTCATTTTTTAGCAGTATTCAAGAGGAATCATGGTGGGTGACATCAGAAATGGGCTTCTCACATTGTACCCATGTGGGGAATCAATTCTGGGCCTTCAGTGTGTTGAGTGAGATATTAGGATTGCCCAACCCCTTGTTGTTTTAGACAAAGTGCTATCATAGGTATGGGAATGTCATTAAGACAGTGTAGCCTTTGGGGAGTAGTATGCACAATGGGGGTACAGGACCACAGAGGTGCACCACACCAAGGAGCTTCCAAAGAGTGGAAGATGGAAGTGGCATCCCCTCCGTGCAACGAACACCGAATAGCTGCAGACGTTCCAGAGGGAATCTACACGTGCAAAAAGTTTGCCATAGCCAAATGTGAAGGGAAGAACCGGCTGTTGTTATGTGTAGTATTCCTCAAACATAAGCTAATCAGATTATTCACATTTTTCAAACTGTTTAAAGCTTTAAGTAATGATGTTATATGAAGTCTCTGTATCCTGAAAACTTATGATCACCATCTCAGGTAAGCACAAAAGTCTGATGTACAATTTCAGCACATGAGAAAAAGCAGTTTGTTTTATTATATGTATATTTGTGATTGAGCATTGTTTCCATCTCTGCTGTCCAGGTGCTGGATTACTGGGAGAAACATGACCTGTCGGTAGTCGACCTTGAAGCCATCTTCCTCCATCAGCTCACACAGCTGGCGCCAGCCCTCAGTCTCCTTCTGTTCAGGTATGTCTTGTCACATGAAGTGAGAACTGACCTCACTCACTCACTCACTCACTCACTCACTCACTCACTCACTCACTCACTCACTCACTCACTCACTCACTCACTCACTCACTCACTCACCTCTGAATATGATATTGTTCCTGAACTTTGCAGTCCATCTCATCAGAGATCCCAAAGGAATGCTTGTGAAAAAGTGTCTGTGAAAGGCAAGATCTAATAGGGGCCACACCCTCCTTTGATTCCAACTACATGGGATGTAGTCCCAGGTAGAGTCTGGACCAGACAGTCTGGTCTGCTTGTCGTAAGAGGTGACAAATGAGATTGCATTGTCAGTATCGCAAACTTGTTGACATGTTAGATATCTCATGTGAGTAGACTGATGCTCATGTCAATCATTGGATTGTCTGGTCCACAGACCACTGCCGTATAGCTGGAATGTTGCTCAGCGCAGCATTAGACAACAAACAGCACTGTTGAAAGTAATTGAAAGTAAGACACTGTTCATAGCATCATGAAACTGAATGCACTTACTCTGATCTCATGTTTGCGTATAGGAGTCTGGATAAGCAGGAAGAACCTCCTACAAAACTGCTGGGACCATCAGGCAAGTTCTTGGAGAAGTTTTCTACTGACTTCTGCCTGAAACTGCTGCACTCTGTGTTGACCAGCTTGTCCAGGAACCCGAACACCCTGCCCAAACAGTACAGGTCTCTGCTCCAGCAGCACACTTCCGATGACGTGGGGACAGAACACTCCAGCACAGACACTGTCAATGGCAAGTCTGAGCTGACAGAGAGAAAGGTGGAGATCCAGCCTTGTGATAAACTGATACCGTATGATCGTCTGTGGCAGGACATTGTACAGAACCTACACAAACATGCAGATGCCCGTAGTTACATATCTCTTACCAGGAATGAGATGGACCATCTTGAGGTGCAGTTCGAGGAGCAGATGAATAGGGAGAAGGACAGGAAGGACACACAGAGTGAGTGTAATGCTGGGATACATGTAGCACTGGTTATCCAAATTATGTTGTAAATGTTCCCACTAGATTATGGTTGCCAGTTTCCTGTGGGTGAGACTGATTTACAGAATGAAAGAGATTAAAAGAAAAACAATCTCTTCCACTCTGACACTTCCATGTCTGACCATACAGAAAAATATTATGAGGGTGTTTAGCTAACATTACTGACATCACAGCTAAGGGAGATAATCATGTAGACAATTAGGTATACCACTAGGGAGGGATAGTTATGACTAAAAACCCAAGTTTGATCAAGATTATCCTATAGACTTATTTGTGTACGGTCAGTAGAGATCACATTTGGTCAGTGGACCATTGCATTGTGACTAGATTAGATATATTGTGATATATTTTTACTTCTGTGTAATTAGGAAGTTTTTCTCTCCATTTTGAAACTTTCCCGCCATGTCACAAAATAAGTGCGTACAATTTCAATAATTCATGGCTGAGTTAGATGTGCATTTTCTATGTGTATCATGTTTTATGAGAGCCCCTTGTACACTTGAAGTTCGAAGTTTTCTATGTTATGACTTATCTACGGAGAAATGGATTACCATGGATAGACCATGTAATCAGGCAAGAAAAAGTAAGTCACTGGATTCTAATTCAGATTCCTCAAAAAGTAAGAAGTCAGCCTCTCAACCCTCTACTTCAGCAGTTAAATCGAAGCCTAAATCAAAATCTAAATCTAAATCTAGTTCTTCATCTAGCCGAGTTGAATAGCCAACTATCATGGTGCTATTGTCTTCCTTCAAGTCGGAAATTCAATCTTCCATGCAGCAGTCCTTCCATGACTTTGAATTGCTTAACAAAGAAAAAATCTTGGACTTACAGAGGCAAATTGATTTCTGTGGCTCCTTAGCTCAAAATGTGGTTTACACATATGACTCATACGATGACAGGCATGCTACGTCCCAAAGTCAAGAGTCATTTCCCGGAGGGCACCATGGTACTCTGCTCGGTCCGGTCCAGCAAAAGCCACATCATGAAGCCAGGCTGCTGATCCCCATGGTGGGAGAAGCTAAGGCTTCAAGCAGAAGGGACATAGTCTGTCAACCCTAAGGGGTCAGCACCCAAGCTAGCTATCATCTCACACTCAGGTGGCATCCCCGGCATGGCTTGGTCTAGATCCCGTTAGGCGGGTTAAGGTGATGGTGAAGGGTACTAATCAACCGTTGTATAACCTGGATTCCACAGTGTATGCACAGCATGGAGTAGTTTGCAGTACAGAGAGTGTAACGGATGGTGCATGCTCTACCCTAGTTACAGCTGCAGTTAACTGGGAATTCACTGACACTGACAGCCCGCCAATCATCCCATTGCTCCTTATCCAAATACATTTCCTCCTCCTACGTATGCTATGGAACAGGATATTCATATTGAACTGGGATCGTCAGGATGTTTGCCTTCGGAACGCTCGCCAGAATTATCATTTCTGCATTCTTAAGTTGTAAAGACTGCCCTGGATAATTATAGTGAGGTGTTGGTCAAGTCGGAAACGGAAGTGATGTCATAAAGCAGAAGGTGTCATTTTAATGACAGTGACAATGTAGAAACATTAAGTGGCGTCATAATTTTCGAAAGTACGAGGGGATGTCAATAAGTTTTGAGCCTTGAGCATTTTTCATACCCAGGTGTCACAGCCTATGGTACGACATTAAACCCTGGGGTTTTAGCTGATGCGACATTGACAGGAAGAGACCCCCCTCACGGCACTGAAAATGAATGAAATTGAGTATAGAGCAGTAATTAAGTTTTTAGTTCTTAAGGAAACTCGGCGAAGAACATTGAAGAAAGGCTTTCGGCAGTTTATGGGAAGTCATCCCCTTCATCTGCTACCATCAAACGATGGGTCAATGAATTTAAGCATGGTAGAGAGAAGATGACCCCTGTCCAGGTCGCTCAACAACAGCACTAGTCAGGAAAACATTGACAGAGTGCATAGACTTTTGCTGGAAAATCACACTCCTTAAGTTAGAGGAGACCACAGGCATTTCACACGGATCCATCGAGACAATTTTTCATGAACATCTCGTCATGTCCAAGGTGAGCGCAAGATGGGTGCCAAGAATGCTTACAGATGAAATGAAGCAAACAAGGGTCACGATAAGCAATTCCATGCTAACCAGATACAACAAGAATCCAGCAGATTTTCACTTTAGGCTAGTAACCTGTGATGAAACCTGGATCCACCACTATGATCCTGAGAGCAAACAATAATCCATGGAATGGAAACATGTCACTTCTCCCAGGACCAAAAAGTTCAAAGCCTCCAGATTAGTGCAGAAGGTAATGGCGACAGTCTTCTGGGATAGCAAAGGTGTCATCCACATAGATTACTTACCAAAAGGAAGAACAATGAATGGGGAATATTACTCTAACTTGTTGAGGCAAGTGCGACAGTCAATCAAAGAGAAGCGCCGCGGCAAGATCAGACGTGATATTCTTCTACATCAAGACAATGCTCCAGTACACACCTCTCGCGTTGCAGCCGCTGCTGTCCAGGACTGCGAGTACGAAATCTTGCCGCATCCCCCCTACTCTCCAGACCTGGCACCAAGTGATTACCATCTGTTCCCAAATCTCAAGAAACACTTGCATGGTCGTAGATTTCAGGATGATAATGAGCTTATTGATGCTACTGAGGCTTGGTTTGAGGACCAAAATGGTCCTTCTACCGAGATGGCATCAGCGACTGGCAGAAAAGATGGAACAAGTGTCTTGACTCACAAGGGGACTATGTTGAAAACTTAATGTGGTTCATACCAATATTTTGTGTTTTTCTGTGCAAGGCTCAAAACTTACTGACATCCCCTCGTATAGTCGGAACAACAAAAAGTGGCATGTTCTATGCTTCCTCATTCACTGGGGCCCTCCATCCTTATTTGATATTTTGGCAACCATAATCCAGAGGGAACGTCTATGACATTATTAGAAACAATAACGGATATTGTTAATAATTATTTGTATTATATTATCTTACCTCTGAATTATGGGATGCTTCCTCACCTCCCCGCGAAGTGTATGAGAAAAGTAGGTATTTTTCCGAAACAAAATTATGAGAGAGTGTGTAGCAAACATTACTGTGACATCACAGCTAAGGGAGATAACCATGTATTATTTTACGTATACCACTAGGGATAGCTGTGACTTAGAGAGAAAAAGAAATTGTAATCTCTTTCATTGTGTATATCTGTGTCACCTACATGAAACTGACTACCATGATCCAGAGATAAGTTTACTAATAAATACTACCAATATCCATAATTGTTCCTATCAGCACACTTGCTTATTTTTGACACAGGAATATAGCACAATATTGCATGATGGTTTCTTAAACAACTTTTTCTGTTATTGATCATGAAACATCAGATTTCAGATCCTGTAGGGTACCGAGATTTCACGATTCTGTGTCTTATTTATGTTTTCTGCAATTATCCCTATTTTGAGATATTTAATCATTCATCATTTCAACCCAAACAGACTACAGTCATGGCTTTAGGTGTGGGAGCCATGAAAATTTGTTTGAGGGTACACAAAATATGTGATCTAAACTACCAGTGGGTGGGTTAGATTTGCTGACATGGTGTGCTGTCTCAGAGCATTATGGGTTCTCAACCCAACAAAAGTACTTGAATCTGTTCTTTACTGAGAAAATGTAGTTCCATATATAACATATGTTGCTGTCTCAAGACAGATCTAAATGTCATGGGGAGATGGGATAGATTATTAGCTAAGTTGTTAGCTCATCACGCCAAAAACCGCTATGGATACAATGTTTGAAACCCATTTCTTGTGTTCTCAGCCTTGATATTGCTGGAATATTGCTAAAAGTTAGATTCACTCACTCACTCTAAAGGTCATGCCCTGATACTGCACCATTCTAAATCTTTGTAACAAATGAATAATACATTTTGTCTACATCCCTCAATTTTCTATCTGTTGAGACCTGTGAAGGTCCAGATTAGAACTGATCTTCAGTAACCCATGTCTTAACAGGATTTGATGGTCAGACCCGCTGATTTTTTGACACAATTGTATCCCAAATGTGTCAATCGATGCTCATGATGTTGATCACTGTATTGTCAGGTCCAGACTTGATTGTTTACAGAACACTGCCATATAGCAGGAATTTTGCTGAGTGCAGTGTAAAACTACACTCACTCAATCAAACTGTTGATGAACAAGTCCAAACAGTAAGATCAGGTCAATCCCAGTTTAATTCATAGTATTTAACTTGTTTCTGAAACCTCTGCTGCTTTTGTATTCCAGACAACATCCAGTCAGTCGACCCTGATTGTGCTATATTGTTCACCTGTGGCCATCACTTCACCAGGAAAACATTCACAGAAGAGGTGCTTGTCAGCTTCGACCGCGAGCTGACCGAGGGACCCAACAAACTCCCATACAGTGCATCACTTCTGAAACAATATTACAACAGGCAGGGGTTACTTCCCCTTGCTTGTCCAAAATGTGTGCTCAATGCATTGATGACAATTTGATAAGATAATCAAAACATCAATTGTGTTCAAAGTCATTATATGAGTGAACTGAGATGGTTTAGTTTTTCAGGGTAATTTATGTTTCATCTTTATCAAAAGAGCCAAATATTGTAGTGCACATGGGAACAGACTCTAAGATGATGTTCAGGGGGAGGCGCAGAAATGTAAATATTCTTCAGACACATTCACTGCCATTGACCAGATTGATGTCTTCAGTATGTGACTGTCAACCCTGTATGACAACAATCCTTTAACTGTTGTCGGTGTGTCGCCCACTACTTTTATCTTACAGATTCCACTCAGATTCACATGGTAAATCTAAATTACCATATTCTCTATGATGTGGGCCTTAGATGATTGAAACATTGAGGTTCTATAATAAACATGTTCTGTTTGTTTCTGCATCATGTGCTACTGAATATTCCCATTTCAAAGGTTGATGAAAGTATACATTTTCCTTTTTCTAATAATTACACTGAGGATCAGTATGCTCCTCCTGTGTTGTTTTCTGTTCAAAATGCCTGTAAGAAGCACTAAAGCACTAATGGTGAGATGGCACTAAAATATTCCGACTGTCTTGGGAAATTAGTCTTTGCAGGGGCACTTTTAAACATAACCAACAGGTTAGTCCTTTGAGTTGTGTGAAGGTGTTGTTTCAACAGGGCACTTCATGTGGCAGATACAATGTATTAAATCAGTTATGCTTATACAATGTATGCGAATGGCAATAGAGGCAACCACAGAACAAAGATAGAGTTATCAGGACTTAGTTCTGTATTTTGTCAGGTATCTCTACTTTTCTGCTCACCATTATAAGTTCTGTATAATTCATACTTGTTTCTTAATGATTTGTCAACTGATATTTGTTTATTTTTAACATAGTTGAAGAAAATTAAGCCTTTTTTATGGTGTGCATGGTTTATGCTGAAAAAGGATTCACTTTGACAGCAGTATACAGGAACACAGTGGGGATTCAGATTTGGTTCACAACTGATACCAGATTTGTTGACTGATAGTCTTGTGTGAAACTAGTCATTAATTCCTTGGGGTGCTCGTTGATATCTGGTTGAAACTGTTCTCACTGATTTGCAAATGGATGAAGGTCAATGGACATATTGGTTTCGCTGATTTCAAACTGGATGGAAATACATGGCCCTTATGGTGAGATGTCCAACTAAATGGAAATCCATGCCCCTGATGGTGAGATGTGTTCCTGGTTGGAGATCCATGGCACTGATGGTTAGATGTCCTACTAGATGGAGATCCATGGCACTGATGGTGAGATGTCCTACTGGATGGCGGTCCATGGCACTGATGGTTAGATGTCCTACTGGATGGAGATCCATGGCACTGATGGTGAGATGTCCTACTAGATGGAGGTCCATGGCACTGATGGTGAGATGTCCTACTGGATGGAGGTCCATGGCACTGATGGTGAGATGTCCTACTAGATGGAGGTCAATGGCACTGATGGTGAGATGTCCTACTGGATGGAGATCCATGGCACTGATGGTGAGATGTCCTACTGGATGGAGATACATGGCACTGATGGTGAGATGTCCTACTAGATGGAGATTCATAGCACTGATAGTGAGATGTCCTACTGGATGGAGATCCAAGGTACTGATGGTGAGATGTCCTACTGGATGGCGGTCCATGGCACTGATGGTGAGATGTCCTACTAGATGGAGATCCATGGCACTGATGGTGAGATGTCCTACTAGATGGAGATCCATGGTACTGATGGTGAGATGTCCTACTAGATGGAGATCCATGGTACTGATGGTGAGATGTCCTACTGGATGGCGGTCCATGGCACTGATGGTGAGATGTCCTACTAGATGGAGATCCATGGCACTGATGGTGAGATGTCCTACTGGCTGGAGGTCCATGGCACTGATGGTGAGATGTCCTACTGGATGGAGATCCATGGCACTGATGGTGAGATGTCCTACTAGATGGAGATCCATGGCACTGATGGTTAGATGTCCTACTAGATGGAGGTCCATGGCACTGATGGTGAGATGTCCTACTGGATGGAGATCCATGGCACTGATGGTGAGATGTCCTACTGGATGGAGGTCCATGGCACTGATGGTGAGATGTCCTACTGGATGGCGGTCCATGGCACTGATGGTGAGATGTCCTACTAGATGGAGATCCATGGCACTGATGGTGAGATGTCCTACTAGATGGAGATCCATGGTACTGATGGTGAGATGTCCTACTGGATGGCGGTCCATGGCACTGATGGTGAGATGTCCTACTAGATGGAGATCCATGGCACTGATGGTGAGATGTCCTACTGGCTGGAGGTCCATGGCACTGATGGTGAGATGTCCTACTGGATGGAGATCCATGGCACTGATGGTGAGATGTCCTACTAGATGGAGATCCATGGCACTGATGGTTAGATGTCCTACTAGATGGAGGTCCATGGCACTGATGGTGAGATGTCCTACTGGATGGAGATCCATGGCACTGATGGTGAGATGTCCTACTGGATGGAGGTCCATGGCACTGATGGTGAGATGTCCTACTGGATGGCGGTCCATGGCACTGATGGTGAGATGTCCTACTAGATGGAGATCCATGGCACTGATGGTGAGATGTCCTACTAGATGGAGATCCATGGTACTGATGGTGAGATGTCCTACTGGATGGCGGTCCATGGCACTGATGGTGAGATGTCCTACTAGATGGAGATCCATGGCACTGATGGTGAGATGTCCTACTGGCTGGAGGTCCATGGCACTGATGGTGAGATGTCCTACTAGATGGAGATCCATGGCACTGATGGTGAGATGTCCTACTGGATGGAAATCCACCCCCCTGATAGTGGGATGTGTTCCTGGATGGAGATCCATGGCACTGATGGTGAGATGTCCTACTGGATGGCGGTCCATGGCACTAATGGTGAGATGTCCTACTGGATGGAGATCCATGGTACTGATGGTTAGATGTCCTCCAGGATGGAAATCCATGGTCCTGATGGTGAGATGTTCTTTTCATGGAAATCCATGGTCCTGATGGTGGGATGTGTTCCTGGATGAAGGTCCATGGCACTGATGGTGAGATATCCTACTGGATGGAGATCCATTGTCCTGATGGTGAGATGTGTTCCTGGATGGAGGTCCATGGTCCTGATGGTTAGATATCCTACTAGATTAAGATCCATGGCACTGATGGTGAGATGTCCTCCTGGATGGATATCCACAGTCCTGATGATGAGATGTCGTACTGGATGGAGGTCCATGGTCCTGATGGTTGATAGCATATAGTAGCCAGTATAAACTGGGTAACAGGTTGCTTTGTCCAGATGTTATCAGTCGTGTGTGTGTGCTGAATCATGTCTTTGTATACGTGCATTTTATTTAAGCTTTGTATGTCACATATGAGATTATGTGGTATTTATTTATACCTTAAATGACAGGTGTCAAAATTTGTTACTTTTGTTGAATAAAAACGTTGAATAATATGAATATATTGTGGTGGTTTCTTCATATAAAATATTGCAGGAATTTGTTCTCATGAAGTCTGGCTTCAATGCAAGATTTGTAACCATATTGTGTAACTGAACATAACACTTAACACCTGTTACACATACTTGTCATGTGAGGCGATGAATGGTCAGACTCGCTGACTTTGTTGACACGTTATCATATCCCAGTTGCATAGATCAATGCTCATGCTGTTCATGACTGGATTATCTGATCCAGACCCAGAATGCAGGCAACAGCTGGAATAAGTCTGAGTGCAGCATGATATAGCCCTTTGGTTAAAGTATTTGCTCATATCACCAAAGGCCAGGGTTCAGTTCTGCACGTTCTTCTCATTTGTTGAAGCCCATTTCTGATGTCCCCAGCGTGATACTGCTAGAACAGACTGACTAACTCAATCAAGACAGCTTACTAGGAAAAACGTTCAATGTTGCATGGCCATTTTAATTTATCATGTATAATCACAAGATGATGCTTATGAAATCTGTTCACCTTGGATTATGAGACATTAAGTATTTAACAGAGGTTAAAAAACCCCATGACCCGACGCCTGGGACATGTCAGTTTTCATTTTGGGCAATGAAATAATGATGTCTTACTTGTCCATGTACTACTAGACAATTTCCACTTATGGTTTCAGACTGCAAATAATCTAGGATGTCATTTCATATCTGCTCATAATGAACTGTTAAAGTTCGCAGTAATAATAAAGTAGAGATGGTAGAGAGCAAAATTACCACTTTTCGATAAAAAGTCCAGTAAATGTTAACATCATTGTGTCATAAAAATCAGGGCAAGTGGAAAATTAGTCAGGTCAAGTTACTTTCTTGAAGTCATTTGCCCTATTGGCTTTTCAAAGTATTTGAAGTGAACCCCTGTTTTAATAGACCAACTGTTACATCTGTGTATATTACAATGCCAAGCAGAACAAAAAATAATTTCAGTAGTATATAATCATGTCTAGTGAGAACTCTTTTATTGACTAAGATTGCAATCTGGAAGGATATTGTGTATTGCATTTCTGTAGCCTTTACCATATAGCTTTTGATATATATTCACCTAGTTTTTCAACCTTACAGCAGGTCTCACTAACACAATGCAGTGGAAATTGCTCCAAACACAGTTGAAATTATTGTCCACAATAAGGAAATGTTTCTGCAAATAAATAGCAAATCAGTGTTTCAATATTTCAAATCAATGTTGTTTCCCTCTAACCATATTCACATTAAAAACTCAAGTGTTCTTAAGAGGTGACTATTGTGATTGCATGGTATGGTTCGCTGACTTGGTTGAAATGTCATCATAACCCTGTTGCTCAGAATAGAGCTCATGCTGTTGATCCCTGGACTGTCTGGTCCAGACTTGATTATTTGCAGACCACCGCCACCGTTAGAATATTGCTGAGTGCGGTGTTAAACAACAAAATGATGTATATCTTCTCCCACAGGGTAATAAACACAATAACATACAAGAGAAACAGTTTATGTACATTTTATTGACAAGGATATTTACAGAATGTACAGTGAAGCATAGCCGGAAGCCAACTTACCCTGAAGCCTACTGGGAAATACTACTGCTACCACACAACTAGTTCCAGCGTTCAGCAGTCCATCACAAAGACATATATACAGAAAACAGTGGTGCTGGGAGAGTTTCAAGAGGAGGAAGTATAACACTAAGAATGACAATCTGTGACAATCTGAATATCCGAAATTAATTTTTGTGAATTAAGTAATCATGTATCTTCAATGGATACCAAATATGAAACCTCATCATTAACAGTTCATGGTTAATATGAATTTATTCTTAAAAATATACATTTTTTTTACATAAACATAATTTCTTTAACAGAAGTATACATATCCGTTACCATTACTGGGACTGAGAGACCAAAGTTTGATGTAACTCAAGCACTAGTTTTTATGAAATATTTTAAAATATAATTCATTTCAAGACTAAACAATATTGAAATAATACTTTGTAGTTTTGCATATTGAACCAAACAATAACATTCTTTTATGCAGTTATTTGTTTTGGAAGACTTCTTATTATGAAATTATTTACATGCGCATGTAATTAGTTATATATTTTTTACACAGCTGCCAAACAGCCATTCAATGCATTATAGAAAACATGTTTTGAAATATGTTTACTGTAGTGAAAAACTACAGACAGGCTCTTACTGTTTCATCACACTGCATGAAGAATACTTGTTTCACAGAATGGAAAGGGTTGATACAATTTCCCAGAAAACAAATCACAGAAACGCTAATGAACCATCATCTCTAGCCTGTAGAAACCACCTATACAACAAGGTGCAAACTGAACCCACTCCATAACTCTAGCTCTGAACATATAACTTAACTGCTAGCATATATATATACAGCATTTCCATTGGCTAAAACACAATCTCCTCTATGCTGATTGGTCAAAATATGTCTGCTATTTCTGGAAGCACAAGGTCCAGTGAACCTCCTTTCACCTCTAAACAGCAAATATCTCTCATAGATTTTATTACACAATGTTTTCTCTCACTTTTACTTTTTTTGTTTACTTGTTTCTTTATTCCATGGAAACGGTAAGACAATAACAACATATGAAAATATCTTAATACCAGCACTGTTGATATTCCCAATTGTGTTTTCAGCATTGATTTCATGGCATAAATTCCAAATTAGAAACTTTTCAGATTTGAAATTTTATTTTCCATAGGAAATGTGCAGATGACATTTTACCAAAATAGAATATTCAACCATAAACCATCTGCTTCTGCCTTGAACTTCAGAAATATAGCCACATTTGCTCAACGAGCATTAAAACATTAACTGGACGTGTATGAACTAAATAACAGGTAATTACTGCACAAGGGAAGACATGAACTTATACAACAATCTAAGGCAGACTTAAGTCAAGATCGGATGCCGATGTTACTCTAAATCAGTAAATAACCTGAGATCGTCTCCCAGGCCCTCAGGAATGTTTGGCTGTCCTGGATTAATCTGGCTCAATAATGAGTCGGTGGTGTAATACTCATTTACTTTTGTTCTGTCATAGCGATTAAGTGACAATATATTACATTTCATTTGTTGTAATGGGACAAGAGGGTAGCCTTGTGGCTGCGGTGTTTGATTGCTATGCTAAATATCTGGGTTTGATTCCCTAATTGTTCATCTGAAGCCCTAATTATGAAATACAGATAATAATATGTCTTAGAGATGGTAGCTTTGGAAATGTCCCAGCTCAAACCTGCTAAATCTTTCCAGTTATTTGTATGTAGATGAAATAAATATATTGTCACTTCAATGATATGATCAAAAGTTGTTAACAACAAAAAATCTGAAAACAATACTATACACACACTTCGTATTTTCCACTTTCATAAATCATTTTGCAAGCAAAATGTAAACCATTTATAACACATGCATGCCATTTTTATCATAATTATATAGTCAAACAGATGTGTGAATATTCCAAGCTACAGATACTATAAGACTGCTGCAAGGATAATCGTCTACACAGAAAACACAAAATAAAATGTTGATGAAGGATGAGACCAGGTGAAATGAACTGCTCAAATCAAAATGTTAGACTTAAACCATCAACCTTTCTGTTTATATTAGCTTACGATGGAAACATTACAACTTATTGTGCGTTAAATTTCCATGACCTAGAACAATGATGATTATAATGTGTTGCAAAGCATGCCGTATTTAAAAGGAAGACTTGGAATAATGATGATTATAATGAGTTGAACAAGAAGCAGTTTTTAAACAGACTTATAAGGAAGACAATTATTATGTGTTGCACAGAAGTATTAAAAGTGAGAATTAGAATAATGACAATTCTGTGTTGCATAGCAAGTATCTAAGGGGATAATTAGAATGATGATGATTATAATGAGCTGCAAAGTTTGTAGTATTTAAAGGGAGAATTAGAAAAGTTATGATTATAACATGTTGCAAAGCAAATAGTATCAAAAGAGATAATAAGAATAACAACGATTATAATGTGTTGCAAAGCAGGTAGTATTTAAAAGGAGAATTAGAATAATGATGACTAGAACAATTGTTGTGTAGCAAGTAGTATTTAAAGGGAGGTAATACTACATGGATTTCCTGGTCAAGGTGTGATGAGGATCATGAATGAGACAAAGACAAGGTTTCTGTGTAATCAGATCAAACATTATCAAATGTCAAACTATATTTGTTTGAAACATCAAACAAATATAGTTTGACATGTCTTCAGTCAAAATTTTCTGTTACTGCCTGTCTCATCCCATGGCTCATGGCAGCAAAACATGAAAATTAGTCAGTATTATACCTGTAGGTTTATCGTGGATAAAATCTAAACAGTCAGATCTAAACTCGGCTGTCAATGCTGTGTCTCTGTTTAATTGCACAAAGGGCATGTCATCTTTAAATGTTTAAGCTGAAGAGACTGAATCATCAATAGATTTGAAAGAAATTTTTCATTGTCGTAAGCTCTGTTTAATGCCCAATTATTTTGATTTCAATGTTAAACAATTATCCAGCACACAAAGTTTGATGGATGACGAAATATTGCTATTTCATATTCTACTCCAGAAACATTTAAAATTTTGTGAATGTGTCTGTGAAACAGTATTTTTCTGGTTTCATTCAAAATAATCATATTTTATGGAGGAAATTCCCTTTCCTGTAGTTCTCATGGAGCTAGTCAGAGCTAACGTTAGCAGGTGAAGTGCATGTGGAGACCACCATTAATGATAGGGGATGCCAAGCCCATCCTCTGAATCCTGAAAACCATATAATGTTTTAAACTGAATATCATTGCTCTCTCCTAAAACACAGAATATTTAGTAACATAAATCTCTATGTAAACTATGACACTATAAATAAATATGTATAAAAAGTATGTACAAACAGACAATCATTTTACTGAAAACATATTCAGAAATATACTTATTAGGCCAGACAAATTATATTTCTTGTTTTATGGATCTGCCAGTCATATTTTTTCATGAATGACAAAACAAATAGAAATTAATTTTCCCCACTTGAAAAATAAAATCTTATTGCCAAGAGTGAGACTTCAACTACACAAGACAGTTTGTTGGACACTAAAACACAGGTATGTGTTTCCAAAGACTTTAAACTGAATTATCTAACAATATGTGTGTGACAAATCAATGCTTCGAGCACTGCAGTGAAATTGAAGAAAAATGGTTTTGAAAAAATTCAAGTTAATTTTTTATTTGATTATTGATTTTTTTTCTCTCCAGCCTTTAGTTTTCCATAGATCAGGAAATAAAATTGTTCTGGTCTTATGCATATTTCTTATTTATACCATTTTTTTCAAAATGTTGAAATTGCATGCCAAAAATAATAGTATTGCATTGCTGAGTCCATGATAGACACTCAAGTCTAGTATGCCAAAAAGGGTTGGCAGCTTTTTAATAACGCTTTACAGTTTTTCGTTATTTTCCATGAGTTATTACTGTACAATTGCATAATAACACAAGTTTAACATTGCTCTTGAGACATGTTGCATAGATATATCACAGATGTTAAATAGATATCATGTATATGTTAGCTGTATACAGCACCATTGCAAATATTCCAGAAATGCTATTTCCAAAGGCACTACAGATATAGTGTATACAAAATATATGAATATCCAATGGACATTATACATTGAAATACAAAGTAATTAAGCCTTGAGATGTTTTTTAGCAATATCACAGATATATGCCAGGATATACCACATTAACTGGCAAGGATATATATTACATATTTCAGCCAGGATATATGATATATATTGGTTGCAGAATAAACCGGTCAAAAAAAATGATTTCTTTTAAGGATGTCCGCTGATCTGTTTCAAGATTATTTAACTTGCTCTAAGACAGGTTTCACGATATATGTTTCATTTTCATAAAATACAGTCAGTACAAAGGAAAATGACACAGGGCTATAATCTGCTTCTTACTGTGTTGGATGTACCAGCTGACATCTGTGCCAAGTTCACACTTCTTTATAAACGTTGATGGGGAAATCACTGTGACGCCAGTTTCCCACAATAGAAAAACATGAAATTTAAACAGAACTTTTTCAAACAATTTAACCAAATATGGATATGACCAGAAATAAAAAAATAACAATTTTCATGTTACGTTTACCATTACTTGTAAATTGATAAAAAGTTGCTTATTGACATATTTGCAACAATCTATTAATGATATCAGTCATATTGGTGATTGATTGAGTTAGGGTAATGAGTAGTGCACTCATGACAGTGAGCACAGTAATCATAAAAATCTTACCAGCTGACATCCTTAAAGGATTAATGTTGTGTCATTAGGGTTCCTAGCAAGGATTATGGCAAGGTTTAAGGTGATGTAAATCTCGATCCTTCCATTACTTGTTGGCTTAGTCTTGTATGCAACTATTGCTAATATTAATATACTTCAATATACGATAAAGCCATATGAATGGTACATGGATGGAGCACATATATGTTCAGGGATGACAACTACTGAACACTCTTTCAGCATAACAGCTTAAACGTTAGAACCAAGGTGGATCTTAACACGAAAATATCTTCTCATGACTCTGGATTTCAATTTTCTCATCTCTGATGAGCCATGTAAGATTGTCACCCCTGAGCCTCTAGGGACTGAGTGAAATTTTGGAAGACTGCAATTCTTCCACTACAAGTTTCTTCAGATGAAAAGTCTGCACCTTCTTTGTTTCTCCAGAGAGCATATACTCATATATGGACTCAGATCAATCTGAAATTCTTTCAGCCCATCAGTGCTACTTAGAGGAGGCATCACAAGATCACCATTCATGGGATCAACTGAGATCAATGAAAGGACCTATGATCACTAGCTGTTCTTATCTTGGACAAGAATGTAGCAAGGGAGTTTAACTGGAAGGAGGGAATGTGTTTGTAGAACAACTCCAGACTCTCAGCACATTCATAGCTGTACACTGTTCCATCCAAATTATGCATGTGGACGCTTTGCTTTTGTGGCAGCTTGTTGCGGCTGAGGCTGATGCTTGGCTTGACCTTGAGGCTTGGCTTGACCCTGAGGCTTGGCTTGACCCTGAGGCTTGGCTTGACTTTGGGGTTTGGCTTGGGTCTGAGGTTTGGCTTGAACTTGGGGTTTAGCCTGACCTTGAGGCTTGATCTGATCTTGAGATTTTGCTTGTCCTTTAGCTGGTTTTCCCTGTGGGACTGCTTGTTTAGGCTGTTGTTTTGGTGGTTGGGTAGGTTGTTGTTTTGGCTGTTGCTTTGGCTGTTGTTTTGGTGGTTGTGCTGGCTGTTGTTTTGGTTGTTGCTTTGGTTGTTGTTTGGGGGGTTCTTTTGCCTGTTGTTTAGGTGGTTGTGCTGGCTGTTGTTTTTGTGTTTGCTTTGGCTGTTGTTTAGCTTGTTTGTCCTGAATTTTAACATCTGGTTTCTTTTGCCCTGGTTGACCTTGAACTGGTTTGACTGGTGCTTGTGACTGCTTCTTTATTTCAGGTTTAATTTCTGGAGTTCCAACACCCGCCTTCTTGCCTTTACCTTGAACTTGCTGTTTCCCCTTGCCTTGCTCTTGAGCCTTGGCAGCTTTCATTTTCCTAATTGATGCTTCTCTCACTGCTTGTTGCTTGAGTCTCTCCACTTGCTGAGCTTGCTGCTTAGCTCGGACAACCTGAGGAAGCTTCTTTTCTGCAGCCAGTTGCTTCATTCTGGCATTCTGAAGCAGTTGCATTTGGGCCTTCTTTTTTGCCAGTTTTTCTTTAACATCTTCATCTACCTCAACATCCTTTCCAGGTTTCTTATCTTTGTCATTATTGCTATCATCATCATTAACTTTTGATTCTACTCCAAAGAATCTTTCAGACAGTAGTTCAACAATGTCATACTTCTCTTCATGGGCCTTCTGCTTGATTGGAGCATATTTCATAGCAGGTTCCTCTTTAGCACCATCCTTGTCATCCTCTACTTCAAACATGCCCATCAAGGAACTTGCCATCTGGGAGAAGAGGCTGCTCTCAGAATGACTTCCTCCTTTCTTCTTCCTCTTCAACCTTTTCTTTGGGTCAAGTTTACATCCGTCCTTCTCACATTGTCCCTTCTCTTCACTGTCAGGGATGCCATCACCATCATCATCATCATCAAGTCTATCAGGAATTCCATCATTGTCATCATCATCATCCAAGTAGTCAGGAATACCATCTCCATCAGTGTCAACCTCTCTGTCTGGTATGCCATCACCATCAGCATCCTCATCCAAGTAGTCAGGAATCCCATCACCATCAGCATCTTCTTTGTCATCTGGAATGCCATCATTGTCATCATCATCATCAAGATGGTCTGGAATGCCATCACCATCCTGATCCGGGAGTTTGTCAGGGATGCCATCACCATCAGCATCAAGATCCATGTAATCAGGTATCCCATCCCCATCAAAATCTTCTTTGTCATCAGGTATGCCATCACCATCATCATCATTATCCAAAACATCTGGGATGCCATCATTGTCATCATCATCGTCAATATAATCTGGTATACCATCTCCATCACTGTCTTTCTCCATAAAGTCAGGAATTCCATTGCCATTGGCATCCGTATCACTAACATCTGGAATTCCATCATTGTCATCATCATCATCGAAAAAATCTACAATTCCATCTCCATCTGTGTCTTGCTCAAGCTCATCAGGAATTCCATCCCCATCTTGATCCTCATCTTCATCATCAGGAATTCCATCATTATCATCGTCATCGTCTAGGTAGTCTGGTATACCATCACCATCTGTGTCCCTCTCCTGGTCATCAGGGATTCCATCGCCATCATCATCCTTGTCCAAATGGTCTGGGATTCCATCACCATCATCATCATCATCCAGATGATCTGGTATTCCATCTCCATCTGTATCAATTTGATCTTCATCTTTGATACCATCACCATCATCATCGTCGTCAAGATGATCTGGGATACCATCATTATCATCGTCATCATCTAGATAGTCTGGGATACCATCACCATCAGTATCAATTTCTTGGTAGTCAGGAATTCCATCACCATCTGAATCTTCATCAAGAGCATCAGGGATGCCATCATTGTCATCATCATCATCAAGATAGTCGGGGATACCGTCACCATCTGTATCAAGTTCTTGAGAATCAGGGATGCCATCACCATCATCATCATCATCAAGATGATCAGGAATACCATCATTGTCATCGTCATCATCCAGATAGTCGGGGATACCATCACCATCTGTGTCTAACTCTTGGTCATCAGGAATTCCATTGCCATTGTCATCATTGTCTAGGTGGTCTGGGATGCCATCATTGTCATCATCATCATCCAGATGATCAGGAATGCCATCTCCATCAGTGTCAACAGCTAAATGATCAGGAATTCCATCACCGTCATCATCATCATCTTCATCATCTGGAATGCCATCATTGTCATCATCATCATCAAGATAATCTGGAATACCATCACCATCTGTGTCGACCTCTTGATAGTCTGGAATACCATCCCCATCATCATCTTCATCCAAATGATCAGGAATTCCATCATTGTCATCGTCATCATCCAAATAGTCTGGAATTCCATCATTGTCTGAGTCTACTTCCTGATAGTCTGGTATACCATTTCCATCATCATCATCATCAAGATAATCTGGGATACCATCACCATCTGTGTCTTTTTCCTGCCAGTCAGGGATTCCATCACCGTCATCGTCATCATCAAGATAGTCTGGAATTCCATCACCATCTGTGTCACCCTCCTCACTGTCTGGGATGCCATCATTGTCATCATCATCATCCAAATAGTCTGGAATACCATCTCCATCTGAATCACCTTCTTGGTCATCAGGGATGCCATCACCATCGTCATCATCATCCTCACTATCTGGAATGCCATCACCATCGTCATCATCATCTAGGTAGTCTGGAACGCCATCACCATCAGTATCAACTTCTTGCCAGTCGGGAATTCCATCACCATCATCATCATCATCAAGCTCATCAGGTATACCGTCATTGTCATCATCATCATCCAAATGATCTGGGATTCCATCACCATCTGAATCAAGTTCCTGGTTGTCTGGGATGCCATCACCATCATCATCATTGTCCAAATGATCAGGGATGCCATCATTGTCATCATCATCATCCAAGTAGTCTGGGATGCCATCACCATCAGTGTCCTGATCCTTGTCATCAGGTATGCCATCACCATCATCATCTTTATCCAAATGGTCTGGAATCCCATCTCCATCATCATCCAGATCCAAGTGATCAGGAATGCCATCACCATCCGTGTCAGTTTCTTGGTCATCAGGGATACCATCACCGTCATCATCATTATCAAGATGGTCAGGGATGCCATCATTGTCATCATCATCATCAAGATAATCTGGGATGCCATCTCCATCTGTGTCAAGTTCCTGAGAATCAGGTATTCCATCACCATCATCATCATCATCCAAATAATCTGGGATACCATCATTGTCATCATCATCATCAATGTCATCTGGGATGCCATCTCCATCAGTATCTAATTCTTCGCTGTCAGGAATTCCATCGCCATCATCATCATCATCAAGGTAATCAGGGATGCCATCATTATCATCATCATCATCAAGATAATCTGGAATGCCGTCACCATCCGTATCCCTCTCGAGACTATCAGGAATGCCATCACCATCATCGTCATCATCCAAATGATCTGGGATACCATCATTGTCGTCGTCATCATCAAGATAGTCAGGAATTCCATCCCCATCTGTGTCAAGCTCTTGACTATCAGGAATCCCATCTCCATCATCATCATCATCAAGATGATCCGGAATTCCATCATTGTCATCATCGTCATCAAGGTAATCAGGAATTCCATCACCATCAGTGTCCACTTCCTGGCTGTCTGGGATACCATCACCATCATCGTCATCATCAAGGTAATCAGGGATGCCATCATTGTCGTCATCATCATCAAGATAGTCTGGAATACCATCACCATCTGTGTCAAGTTCTTGAGAATCAGGAATACCATCACCATCATCGTCATCATCCAAATAATCGGGAATTCCATCATTGTCATCATCGTCATCAAGGTAGTCAGGAATTCCATCACCATCTGTGTCAACCTCCTGGCTGTCTGGGATGCCATCACCATCATCGTCATCATCTAAATGATCTGGGATTCCGTCATTGTCATCATCGTCATCAAGATAATCTGGGATGCCATCACCATCTGTGTCTAACTCTTTGTGATCTGGGATACCATCACCATCATCATCATTGTCTAAGTGATCTGGAATCCCGTCACCATCATCATCATCATCCAAATGATCTGGAATGCCGTCACCATCAGTATCAATTTCCTCCTCATCAGGGATACCATCACCATCATCATCATTATCAAGATGATCAGGGATGCCATCATTGTCATCGTCATCATCTAGATAATCTGGGATGCCATCTCCATCACTATCCTTCTCCTGGTTGTCAGGGATACCATCACCATCATCGTCATCATCTAGGTGGTCAGGAATTCCATCATTATCATCATCATCATCCAAATAATCTGGGATGCCATCACCGTCAGTGTCAATTTCTTGGTCATCAGGAATTCCATCACCATCATCATCATTATCAAGATGGTCAGGGATGCCATCATTGTCATCATCATCATCGAGATAATCTGGGACGCCATCTCCATCGCTATCCTTCTCCTTGTCATCAGGTATACCATCACCATTATCATCATTGTCAAGATGGTCAGGAATTCCATCATTATCATCATCATCATCAAGATAGTCAGGGATACCGTCACCATCAGTGTCTACATTTTTCTGGTCATCAAGGTGATCAGGGATGCCGTCATTGTCATCATCCTCATCAAGGTAGTCAGGGACACCATCACCATCTGAATCAACCTGCTTGTCATCAGGGATACCATTTCCATCATCATCTCCATCAAGGTGATCAGGGATGCCGTCATTATCATCATCCTTGTCAAGGTGATCAGGGATGCCATCACCATCAGAGTCCTTCATGGCATCTTCCTTCTTGAAGAGGAACATCAGCTTTCTGCTGCAGAAGGTGCATGTTTCCTGAAAACAAATATTAGATAGGGATATAATCAAAAGACTTGCATCAGAAAGACATTATTCAACAATAAGGTTGTAACTTGCTCTTGTTAAGACATTAGAAAAATGTTCATTGGGAACCTCTTGAATCAGTTTCAACTCATTTCATTATCACCTGCATGTTCACAGAAGTTACAACTCAAAAACATGCAAGTGTTGATTTTGCACATTTGATTTAATTCTGTTGTGTCATTAAGGGTAATACTTTTTTTTTAGAATAAAATCATTTACTGAATCCCGAGATCTTTCATTAACCTTGAAAAGGTGGAAAAGACCTAGAGCTTCTGCAAATGATAATGCCCGCCCCCCCCCCCCCCCATAATGTTACCATTACCAGCTCAAATGGATAGACTTTTTACTTAAAAAAAACCAATGAGGTTTGAAGCATTTACTGCTAACCACAAATGACGGAGATCACTGGCCCACTTTTTACAAATATGGAAACGTCTTAGAACAAAACAGATGAAGTCACTACTGAGCGTCACATTCGACCTTGACCTTTGCCCATACTACCATCCGCCATATTTTTCATTACTCCACAACATTAGAGTTCCAGTTGATGTTTTTGTTAGTGCAATGCATGTTGTAATTTATGGTACAATTGAACAGATTGGCACAAGTAAGAATGTACATAATGGCACAGGTACATATGTTGAACTGAAGTCTTGATTATGAAAATCAAGAGCTCATCTCCTTATGACATCACCTAACAACAGGTAAGATAATAATGCTTAACCTTATCGAGTTACAATGTCCCACTAATTTATAACAACATGAGGGGATTTTAATGATAATTCTATCCATCTTAACAATAAGGGTTTGTAATGAATTATGGAGATTCTGAACATTACAATGGATCCTTAACATGCCCCATCCAAGAAGAGATGACAAAACCTTATGAATGATCAACTTCTTCATTTACACATTATTAACATTTCGGGATAACTTCTGCCATTTTCAAGCATATGGTACAAGAACCTATACTGAAATGTTGCTTTCGTGAAAATGAAGAAGCTGATCATGCATAAAGTTATGTCATCTCTACACCACCAACTTCTAGAATGCCACACAAACTAATCACTCATCCAAATAGCTGTCATTTTGGATCAAATTCAAGATTCCTAAACGCCAATCTACTGATTAATTTCAGGTATCAATCATTACAAAAAATATGTAAGAAATATTGTGAGCTTTAAGCTTCTTTAAGGACAGTGAACTAACACTACCTACTGTAGGGTGAAGATGGATAGCAATATCATGTGAAAACAAAAATATATTGTGCACTTTAAGCTTCCTTAAAGATAATGAACTGACATTACCTACTGTGTGGTGAACATGAATAACAATATCAGGTTAAAACAAAAATTGTGCTCTGTAAGCTTCTGTAAGTATAACGAACTCACATTGCCTGTTTTGGGGAGAAGATAAATAACAATTAAAGGGTTACCAATTGTGACTTCAGTATAGTAAAATGCTCATGCTGGTAAAATACACTCACATGCTGTTTTAGTCCACACACAGGGGGCAACCAGTCGACAAACATCTTGGAATGTCTTGCCATATTCTCCCTATGACAGCCTGTGCCGTGCTACGTCCTGATCATGAGGATGTATGCTGATTGAAAACATTGGATCAGAAACAGCTTGGGAGTTATTTCTGAATTTTTGTGGTAAGTCTTCACTATCAAAACATATCTCCCCAATTATTCAGGATTTCAATTTTTTTTACATAAGCATGACATTGGAATCTGTTGTTCTTCCAGTAGGTTTCATCTTGAAAAGCACATTCAATTTCTTTAGTTAATCCATTTGATGTGTTGAAGTGTTCCAATCATGCTTTTAAGAAGACCGATCTGATGCCGATGTTGGATTCAGATCATGACCAGCTCAAACCCACAAGATCAGGTATACAAGTGGCAACCACTGAATGGTCCTGTGCATAGAGCTCGGGTCACAAATCAGTTGAAGTTAAGCACTGTCGATCTCAGGCATTCCTGGGATGGGTGACTGTATTTGGCAGCTTGACTCCTGAGAGTTTCTAGGACTTCAGTCTTGCCCCACAGAGAAGCACATGACACATGTGGTCTCACCTTAGGGAAGTGAGTTTGTTCAAAATTGCCTCAGTCCACCCAGCAGAAAATGGGTACCCGGTGAGATAAAGTCATGTGACTACTGTGACTATAACCTTTTAGTGCCTAAGTGGCAGCTTGGGTTATCCAGGGTTATCCAGGGTAATAATAATCAGATTCTGATTACAGCGTCCAGTGAGCAACTAGTCAGATGGATACTAAGAACTATATAAGTGAATTATAATTATTATTATATCCAGCTGACAAACATCCAAATGATAGCCTGCACCATGTTACATTCTGGTCATGCGGAGAGATGTATGCCGGTCAAAAACGTTTTATCAGAAGAGTTTGGATGTTATTTATGAATTTTTTAGGTATACCAGAGATATCCCCCAAATATTCTTGGTCTAAAATATGTTTTCCTTCAGCATAGTAATGTAATTGTGACACTGGAATCTGCAGTATTTTATGTAGGGTTCACCTTCAAAAGCACAGACAGTTTCCTTAGTTTTATCAGACCGGTGCGTTGACGTTTTCCAGCCATTTGACAGTATGTCAGGTCAGTGTTTCAATAAGACCAATTTGATGACAATCTTAGATCCAGATCTTTGAGTTGAAACCAACACGATCTGGTATGGTGCTGACAAACAGGGCAAATGTTGGACTGCAACAAAATTGAGCAAGCCAAAGGGAGGCAACTCTGCAGATCAAATTGCTGTATATTATATGTCTGAGGTACCTGATCACCTATTTCAAAACACCCAGAACATGCCTTGTCTCACTGCTCTTAAAAAGCTTTAAACCAAAGACAGTCCTCATCATCCATTTTTGTTATATACTTGATGTCAGTATTTACAGCCATTGTGGTTGGGGGTAGAGGTTTACATAACTGCAAGTAGAGCTCTTGGTGTTTAGTATATTTCAAGAGGGGGGCAGTCATCAAAGCAATTTAAGAGATAAATGTAAATGTGTCTTCAGAGTGTGTGTGCATAAATTGATCTCAATACAAAACTTTGAAACAAATATTTTCCTCCTGTACAACACAGTACTTCTCTGCTTCTAATCTAAGGACACCTTGCTAGCAAGATGGTGGAGTCTATTAATCAGACAATCAGCGTTGAGACTTAGTGGCAAACCATTCAGTCAAGCATGTCTGATGTTTCTTGAAAATGTTCAATGTTGACACCATATTCTACTCTGTATGCAAATGGTACAAACTGAGCAAGTATTGTATGCATGCATAAATCTTAACATTTCCCAGAACTATGGTTTATTTTGTTATGTAATACCGTATCAGCAATATTCCAGTTACATGAAAGACAGCAGTCTGTAAATAACTGACCAGACAATCTAATGATCAACACCAGAGCATCAATATATGCAATTATGATAAGATGATGAGTCAAATAAGTCAGCAAGTAAAAGTGTCAGCAAGTCCCGTTAGCTGCTTCTTAGTGTTTCCTCCACAGAGTTTTAGAATGGCGCTGCACTCTGCCCTTTTCCTATGGCGCCCTGCCTTTTTTGTGGTCTGGAGGAAACACTAACTCCTATGACAAGCATGAGTTACTGAAAATCAACTCTAACGCTGATCTCCATGTTCCTCAGCACCATGGTATCTAAATCCTAAAAACAAGGTTTTCGAGTTTTTTGGACAAACATTTCCTGCTCAAATCTGATTGGCTCAAAGACCGTACATCCTTGATCAAGACTAGGGGTCAAAGTTCACCATATTCAACATTCTATTGAAGTCTCCTCTGATGCCTCTGCAGAGATGTATCGTATTCAAGAAATTATTTTGACCTGGTTGTAGCCCGTTACACTACTTTTTCTCACCTGCTTTTATTGACTTCAGATACACTATGGAACCCTTGGAAACATGAGACCTCCAAAACTAATATTGAAGAAGACATGTTTCTAACCAAAAGATCTTGATGACTTTGTTGGAAGACTGTCAATACTGTTTCCCTTCCAAAAAATGCCCCAGTTTTTTGTTTGATATGAAATATGATAAAAATTTTGATCTCATTCCCTATGCATAATTACATCACTCGTCAGTGATGGGAAATATGTTGATTTCATATTTGGCATTTTTGCTTCTATTATTCTGATATTTAGTTCATGATTATCATTGTGTATCATCTGTACAGATAGCCAGCCCAAATCTGGGTCATTTGAGACACAAATTAGCCCAACACAGAAATGCAAGTTGTAAAACAACTTTCTGTACTCTTCACCATGGAGGAATAAAAGATCATATATACTTTGCAAAAATGGCTTTTTACATGGAATGCAGGGAGAGGTGGTTGTGCTTTTCCTTGACTACTTTTCCATATTCAGCTTTCACTTTCTCCCAGTGGTATTTGTTTCTGAAACCTAGAAATACAGTCAACTTGTTTAACCTGCACAGTATTAAATGCCCTTTTGCCAAATAAGCACCTTCCTACTAACCTTTAGACCAATAAATAAGCAATTTCTAAATAATACCTTCACATCTAAGGCTGAAATGTCATAATTCACTCAGTATTTTTTAACTGACGTACTGCAGAGAGTGTGAGTAGTTTTAGCAATATTCCAGTAATATCACAGCAGGGAACACCAGAAATGGGCTTCATACATTATACCCACATACTAATTCAACCCAGGTTTTTGGCGTGACAAGCAAATGCCTTAACCACTTGCCTACCCTTTTGTCCCTTTTACCTGTGAAGGTCCGGGTTAGAAATGGCCTTCAGTAAACCATGATTGTTGTAAGAGGCAACCAATGGTATCATATGGTCAGACTCACTGACTTGGTTGACATGTCATTGGTTCCCATTTGCAAAGATCGATGATCATGCATTTGTTCGCTGGATTGTCTGGTGCAGACTCAGTTATTTACACACTGCTGCTATACAAGCTGAGTTATTGCTGAGTGTGGTGCAAAACTAAACTCACTTCCTCAGGGAGAAGCAGTTTAGGACTATATACACTGAACTACTGTTAAAACAAATCTTAAAGGGGCCACCAAGTATTGTTCATTACAAGCAAGGTATACTATACACATGCTGATATAAACAGCAAATAGCTGTACATTTTTCCACACAAATTGTTGTATCTGTCAAGTTAATTGCAAGAATAATAATGACAATTTGCTCTTACTGCTTAGTATCTTTTATGTAAAAATGTTAAGTTAAATTTGCACTGAGTGTTACTGAAATCTGTATTTTTCATAGATGGTTCATGACCACTCAATCCCTTACAAAATTAACTGAAGTTTGTTTTTAATCAGTAGCTCTATTTATAGCTTTGAAGTTCCTATGGTGTCTGCAGCAAACATGGTAAGTATGCTCTAGGACTCATATAACCCTGGAATATAATATAATGTGTAGCAGTGTTCATCTTCCTCATGTTTCAGTCTGGCTGTGTAATGAATTCACACAAACTGAAATTTAGCAAAATAGCTGTTTGATTGACCTGAGGTTAACTTGTGCATTGTCATGTGACCTGACCGGAAGGATACCTCAAGACATCCACATGACCCAGCCACTGAACCATGTCACAAAGCCTGACTAAACATCCCGTTTGGTTGTCTCATACAAGTACAAAGATGTAACAAGGACTGCTTTGCCTACATTTCTGTGTTTGTGTTGAGTGAGCGAAATTGTTTTGGAGGATTCAATATTTCCAAAAAATTATTTCTGACAACATCTTCAGCTAGTCAAAATCTAATGTTACATCAACAATATCTAAGCCATATTTTGACAAGATGAAGACACAGGAGCTGGACACATAGTGCACATAAATGGAATGACTGTACTTCTTGTATTCAGCACCCCACCACAATTAGCAGACTAAAGTACAATAATGGTTAACAACTGACAAACCATTTCAGGTCTTTTAGTAAACCCAACAGTGAAGAAATAATACTTAACTGCTTGGTACCTACCATTCATGTATGAAATAAGCCCCCTCCCCCAAAAACCCCTGGAAACACCAGACCTGGTAACTTCAAAATTTAGGATTTAGCCAGACCAGATTTGGTGAATTTACCCAGATGAATGGAATATTTAAATTTTTACCAGACCATTGTGCTGGCTAGCTGAAAACTTAGACCATCTATCAGAAATATAGCTTGTCTCAGGTGGTCAGATGGGGGCCTAACTTCATACACTGGTACTACGATCAAAACCATTTCAGTTTCATGAATGTCTGATAAAATTCGGTTCCCTACAACAGATTGGAAAACAAAAGTTAACCTGTGCTATTAAGAAATTTCTCCCTTTGTCTATTATTTAACTACCTTGGGCAATTATCACAGTGAATACGGTATACCAAGGCCCTTAGAGCTAACAGTCTTAAGTGAAAAGATTATTAAGTTCCTAAAAACAAAATGTTTCAAGAATAGGTCTTGCATTTGGTGAAAGATCAACAAGCAAGCACACTGATAGGAAATAAAACCATTATTTAAACAACCTCCATCTTTTGCTGAAGGATTAAAGAAAACAAATCAACATACATTTAATAAAGAAACTTTATTATCTTACAACAAAATACATTAAGATGGGTAGTTTTTAAATGAGCTTTTTGTACAAGGCATAACAAGCAGTCTGCCATAATTCCTGATCGACAACGCAACAACTACAATGAATAAGTATGGCATAAATCTTAAATATATTCTTTTTCTCCCCACAAACACACGTCATATACAGGATTGTTGTCAGTCATACGCAAACATGAAACACCAAATTTTGTATCCACGATGATCAGCATCCCAAATATCTATTGTTGTGGTAAACAAGGGATGAGAGTTCTCCAAAGCAATTCGATTTAGTCCACACTGATACACCCAAGATAAAGGCCGTCTGTCCCTGGCAGCCATGTTGACACAGATGAGAAAATGAAGATGGATGATAAATGATTGTGTAAAATGTCTATGAACTCCACTGATCAAAGCTCATCGTGTGAATCATCAGTCTGTGGGACAAAAAAAACATAAGATGGGAGTTAGAAATCGGTTTCCGTCTTATCTTGTCCCGGTCCTTGTTTCGGTGCCGAATGTGCCAACGCGTCCATGAGTTGTCGGTTTAAGTGGGAAAAAAAAAACTGACGTTAAGAATACATCAAATCAATTTTTAGTAATTTCGGAAGGAAATTCTTTGAAAGTTAGTTGTAACATTTACCATGCGATCATGCAAATTATCAAAATTCGATGCAGCTAGAAAAACAAACCAAACGTTTCTTCACATCTAAGAAGTGCTGGTAAATTTCAATCTCAAATTTGTATTTGGACAAGGATCCGACAACACACACGAACTGCCATTAAGTCTGATTGGTAATGTCGTCATGACCAAACTAGGATATAGACCTATAGTCATGGCAGTGCAATTGATGGACACACAGGCAGAAGCAAGGACGCTGGGATAAAATACTCACAGCACAGAAAAAAGGTTAGTTACCATTCATGCAAACAGTTTCAGGTACTTTAAGAAAATATACCCAAAATTTCAAGAAAAAGTATCCTACACATTCAAGTTTTTGTTTTCCAGTTATGACAAAATCCTTAATGGTAACTCATACGATTAGATATCATCTCACAATTCTGCCAAACATTTTCCAAATGATACAATATATTGCAAGATTATGAAATCAATGACTCAATATTTTCTTCTAGGTAAACAGTTAATTGTACAAAATTCTATCTTGAAACATGTTTAAAAACATTTTTCAGTGTACTGTTTGACAAATCAAGGAAAAACATGTGAGTACATGTGTCTATATCTCTACCCATTCCCTTTGTACAAACGAGTCAAATGCTGTGTTTCCATGGTAACCATCATGTGAGGTAACAGGATGTCATGCCGGGCGGAACCTACCTTTTCTTCGGTTTTCTCTTCTGTTTTATCCTCATCAGCATCAGCGTTCACTTCCTCCTCTTCTTCAGCAGCTTCGGCTTCTTCCTCGGGCTCCTCTTCAATCTGGAGAGGATCAACAAAGTTATGGTCACAGGACATCGTAGAAGATTTGCGTAAGAAAACAAAATTAACATCTATTCATAATTTTTCACCCTTTAAAAGATTCACCCTTTAGAACCTTTGATGCAGACAGTCTTTGATATCATATCAGGATTTTTGGGGTCAAAAACACTTTTAATAGTATTCCAGGTCAGAATGGATATGGAGGATAAAGGCACCCTGTTTTCAGTTTTGTGGTTTACTTGATTTAAGACCGCTAAATATATTCTAAAAACCTTACACATTATGTATGGACGAGAACAGACAGAAAGTGAGTGAGTGAGGGAGTTTAGATTAATGTCGCACTCAGCAATATTCCAGCTATGTGCTAGTGAGTCTGGACCAGACAATCCAGTGATCACAGCACTGAACAGCTGGGAACCGATGACGTGTCAACCAAGTCAGCAAGCCTGACCACCTGATCCCGTTAGTCGCCTCTAACGACAATCATGAAGACAGAAAGAGAAAGCAGGATTAGAAACCATACATTTGAATCAAGTATAAAATTAGTTGCCTCTCAATATGTCCTGTGGTCGTACCTAACCCTGAAAAGTTCTTCAATGTCCGTAAAACAATGTGTTGTTTCTGATTTTTACAGTGTTAATGACCTGTTAATGATGATGAAATCGAAACACAAACTTGTGGTTGACCACATTGCGATTTCTTCATTGCATACTCAGTCACATGCAAATCTGAAACCAGATTTTTCTGGGTGAGAGAGTGAGTTTAGTTTTACGCGTCACTCAGAAACATTCCAGCTACGTCACAACAGTCTGTAAATAACTGAGTCTTGACCATTCTGATCTGCATAACTGGGAACCGATGACATGTGTCAACCACGTCAGAGTCTGACCACCCGATCCCGTTAGTCGCCACTTACGACAAGCATGGTCTACCGAAGACCAATACTCTAAACCAGACCTTCATGGGTCAAATCTGAAACCAGGTCAATCCGAGCTAAAACCGAGACCATGACCAAAATCATCATCAACTCACAGCTGCATCAAGAGGAATGTCCAGACTGAGTCGCAGCATACGCTCCACACGTTCAGCAAACCCAGCAGAATCCTGAACAGAATATCCAGATCGGACAGTTGCCGTTTCAAACATCACAAAAGCAAGGTCCTTTGCCGTCTGATCCTCCTTGTTACTCTGCGGAGATAAAGATATCACATTGAAATCTTTCCGAATCTTTCTCAATGAACAGTGGAAAAAGTATTGAAACCATAAGAGTTTATTGGCTAAATGATTAAAATCTGAAACTACTGAAGCATGCATCAGACAGTGTCACAAGAGCTCTAGGAAACATTCTGAGTGACTTCAGTTTTATGCCACTTTTAGTAATATTCCAACAATACACCATAAATGGAAATGAGTGAGGTTAGTTTTACACCACACTCAGCAATATTCAAGCTATACAGCAGCAACAACCATATAAGGGATTAACTTAAATACTACAGTGTGCACCCTGCACATTCAACTCTGGCACAAAGCCACCTGTTATGTAGTATGACTCACTTCAACTCTGCGTTTGAGCTCCTTGATCAATGGATGGCGGGGGTTGACTTCCAGGGTCTTCTTCTGCTTGGAATAGAAACTGCAACAAAAAGAAACTTGTTACATTTTATGTGTGAACAGTTACATCACACAGAATAAGACATGTTTAAGACAGATCCCCTTAACCAGAGGACCCTAGGGGCCCGTTTCACAAAGTGATTGTAACATTATGATTGTCTTCAGACCATGTTAATGCATGAGAGTTATAATCACCTAACCGCTACAACTGTCTTAAGTCTATGTTAAGCGTGAGAGTTACGATCACCTAAGACCTACGATCACTTCATGGAAAGGGCCTTTGATCACAGAGGAAGGTCATCTTCTGAGGTCAGTCATTGAACAAAGGAATCCCAATTTATTGTGACCTTTACAATCATTTTTTGATCTTATACATAACAATCAGCAACATTTCAGATAACAGTTAGAATATAATGAAGCTTGGGCATGTAAATCCAGTGACTGACATCATGAGAATCCATTAATGCAATATGGACACTTGCATCAAACTCATCGAACCATAAGCTTTTCTTATGACAAGTATGGGTTACCAAAGGCCACTTCATTGGTTTTACAAGCACTGACTTGCAAGGTCTTGTTTTGTACTTACTCTTGAGTTGGGTCCTTGGCTTTGGCATAGGCTTGGGCTCTCATAATCCTCTCCATGTTGCCAGACCAGCCGAACTGACTGGCGATCAGAGCACAGGGGGATGTGGTCAGACGCTCGGACACTGTGGCCTTCTCAATCTGAAAACAAGCAGTCAGACATGATGTATTCAACACAGACTAGCACAGTTACACCTTTATCTAAAGAGGAACAAAACAGAGCACCAGACAGCTGAGCCACCAATTAAAAGTAGTTATGTTGGGTTTTACAATGTTTTCAACAATATGACAGCAGGTCATATCAGAAATGGGTATTATGCTCTGTAACCATGTGGGGGACTTGAACTCGTGCCTTTGTGTGACAAGCAACCACTTTAACCAGAAAGCTACGTCACTGCTGCCCTTTCGACATGAATTTCATACGACATGCAATATTTCTCACTTATCAAGCTTGCTTCTGTATATCTCACCTTATCCTTGAGAGCATCGTCCTTCATCCAGGTGAGCAGGGGTTCGAATTCCTTCTCCATTTCTTCCTTCCTCTCTTTAGCCTTCTCCGAGTCATCCAGCTTGAGTCCATCTTTAGCCACGTTCTGGAACTTCTTGCCCTCGAATTCAGGCAGAGACTGGATGCAGTACTCATCTACAGGTTCTGTAAGGTACAGAACCTCGAAACCACGCTTAAGCAGACGCTCTACAAAGGGTGACTTGGTTACCTAAAATCAGTTCATAATTGTTTCATTTTTTATTCATTTTATTTTTTACATTCACAGGGTACATCAACAATCAATTAATGTTTATTGCTGCTTAAAGGACATTCACTGGTATTCAAGCTTCATGACAGTAGTCAGCAAATATTTAAGTGTTGACCAAACAATTCAGTGATTTATTCTGTCAATACCATATCAGACTCTCTCGGTACACTGACAATCAAGAGATCATAAGCACTGATATACACAAATGGATATGATGACCTGCAGAAACCAAGTCATCGGGCCTGACACCACAATTTAGTCAAGCATGGACTGCTGAAGACCATTTCTAATCTGGATCTTCACAGGTGACCAGGGCCCCATTCTGAAAGTGATCGTAGCCCTCCCATACTTGAACACAGACTTGTGAGTGTCATAGCACTATGATCGCTTTCAGGAATGGAGTCCAGATATTTGAGTGGACCAAATCTAAAATACAGGTTTGACATCAATATGGACTGACCTCCTCCCTGCTGGTTCCAGCAACGAAGTAGATAGCGTCCTGCTTCTCCTTCATCCGTTCTATGTATGATGCAAGTGACGTCATCTCGGTGTCAGAGTTGGAAGAGGCGAATCTCAGCAACTTGGCAAGGCGGGTACGGTTGGAGGTATCTTCGATCACACCCAGTTTGATGCTAGAGATGCAAAGAGGATCATTAGGAATACAGTACGTTAAAGGCAACTTACGGCACATATGGATAATCTGCAACATGTGTCAACACTAATTTACACTTATTTCACATTTGTCAGGTTTTGGTTCATTAAGTTACAAAAAGGTTCAGTTTCATTCAATCACTCTGAAGATGAACAACTCAATTGAAGCACATGTATGCATCACTGTTGAAAATGTTACTAAGATATTTTCTTCTCTGAGTGGCATTTAGTTAGAAGTTTGTGTGATGTACAAGGAGGGTTCTAAGGATATATTTCTTTAATATAATAAAAGCAACGTTTCGGTGTAGCTTCTAACACCATTATAAAGCAAGTGATAAATATATCATATACTTGATAATGGTGTTAAAAGCTACACTGAAACATAGCTGATATTAAACTCGACAAAATAAGGCAGGAATAGTGGTATTTTTATGATTGTTATTTCATCAGTGTGTCGATAAATAGATCATTATTCATAATTTCAAAATTTACACATAACCCTAACCAGTTTTGTCAGGTATATATTAAAAGAAGTTGTTCAAGATATTATCTACCCAAAAAGATGTACAAATTTCAGCACAAAGTAAGTCTCACTTATTTCAATTCCTCACTATTTCAACACAAATCCTCCATGGCTATGAATAACAGTTCACACACACAAATGAAGTATTCTTAATGAACACAAAATGGGAGTCCTTGAGACTGACATTTATTAGTTTCCCCTACCAAGTCACAGAACCTGACTGAACAATCACTAGAACTGGTTACTTGGACTTGTATTTAAATCATGATTATGCCTGTCAACCCTGTGTATGCAAGAAGACAATGCAAACTTGAGTCCATTAGATCAACATTTCATAGTTTCCCCAACCAATTCTCAGAATTACATGTACTGGAGACTTGGACTTATGTTTCAATCATGACCCTGTGTAAGTACGGAGACTCACTTGGTGCTGTACTCCTTCCAGAAAGCATCGTAGTCATCCTTGGTCATCTTCTTCAGCATGTCCAGGGTCTTCCTGACCAGCTTCTTCTTGATGACCTTTAGGAGCTTGTGTTGCTGCAGGGTCTCTCGGGACACGTTCAGGGGCAAGTCATCAGAGTCAACCTGGATACAGACATAAAACCATGGTAACAGGTTCCACCTTGTGAATGTCTTGTTCAGGCTCAAAGATAAGTTCAGACTTGGGTTCAAAGTTGTATTGAATAGTTAACAGACAATACCAGTTAAGTCTTGATTATCACACTCAATTTAATTTACAGACGCATCATGCATTTGTGTAGATCAACTCAAGAGGCAGATATCACCTAAACTTTCCCACAAAAGTCAGCTAAAATCTTGTTTAAATTGTTGCCTTGTGCCATGTTGTATTGACTGTTATATAAAGCCAAGTTCACCAATCACTAAAATATGCACAATGTGACAGTCTGATTTATGTGTACTGAAGTGCCAACACTACTCACCACTCCGCGAATGAATGAGAGGTACTTGGGCATCATGTCTTCGAAGTCATCTGTGATGAACACACGCCTCACATACATCTGAAACCATGATTGCTCCATGCTTAAAATCATGCACAAGGAGACAAGACTCTCAGAAAGCATGCCATGATACTTTTGTGGACAAGTACATTAATGTAAATTGAGATTCCGCAACACATAAGTGGCACTTAGTCAGAAGCAACCTTCGAATCCGAAAACATTCTTCAAAAGAGTTTCCAAAATGAGTACGATACTACAATCACAAATTATTTTCAAGAAGAACGTTAGTGACAATGCCTCTGCTTTTGCAACACCATGTCCTTTTTACTCGGTTTAAGACAGAAATAAGATGCAACAGGTTCAATATTCCCATGTAATTCCAATGTGATCTTGTGATTTCGTGGAAATTACATGCTTTTTACTGTCATCTGCGCTGCCATGTGCGACGGAAAACCACCTGTAATCAAGTTTCAGGTGCATGTGCCTACCTTAATGGCTTCCACCCTCTTGCCGTAGTTCTGGAACATGTCTGATGGTGAGGACTTGGGGACATACAGAATTGATTTGAAGGTCACTTCTCCTTCTGCTGTGAAGTGGGTCCTGGCCATGGGGTCATCGGAGTCCTTGCTGATGGACTTGTAGAACTCGTTGTATTCACTGTCCTCGATGTCAGCAGTTCTGCAGGAGAGACAGAAACCATGGTTAAGTAGATACTTTCTGGTGATAGATGGGTAGTATTTGAATGTATGTGCTCACAAATATTGAATAAGTGAGTCAGTTACTTTCCGCAATGTTTCAGCAAATATCTGGATAGTGGACACCAAAAATGGGCTTCACATCTTGTACCAATGTTGGGAATTAAACATGTGTGTTCAGTAATGAGCGAATGCTTTAACCACTAAGCTACACCATCGCCCCCAAATGTTGAAAACAGGAAATATGAAACATTGAATGCCTTCAAGCGTTCTATATATATTTTCTCACAAATAGAACACTGAGAGTGAGTGAGTTTAGTTTGATGCAATATTTCAGAAAAATCTTTAACCATTTGGCCTTCCTACTGTCTCATTAATCAGTGAATCAGTGAACCACTCACTTCCTGGTCCAGATGGGCTTGACGCTGTTCATGAGTTCCCAGTCCCAAACGGTCTTGCTGACTTTCTTGGTCTTGGGCTTATCTTCATCCTTCTCCTCCTCCACCTTGCCGTCCTCATCCTCATCTTCTTTCTTCTCAGCATCAGCTTCTTCCTTCTTCTCTTCCTCCTCCTCTACTGGCTCATCAACCTCCTCAGTCTGAAACACAAAAACATTCTTGTACACACTAACCCTTTTGGAGAGAGCAAGATTATCCTCAATTTTTTTAAAAGTATTTGTCATCAGAGATTTCAGAGAGACTGGACAATTAATCAAGTGCCTCTAATGCTACAGTGAGGAAAACCCACCTTGCTGGTCCAGAGATAGATGTTGAAGGTGATGAACTGGCTGTACTTCTTGACGATCTCCTTCAGAGTGTACTCTTCCAGGAAGTCGTGGGCCTCTTCCTTCAGGTGAAGACTGAAACACAATGGAGACTATAGACTAGGGCCATATATACAGTGTGACATTGCACTACACTGTGGGGATGGTACAACAGTGCCATACTGAAAGGATGATACAATAGTGCTATATTGAAGGGATGATACAACAGTTCTACAAAAGAGGGGATGACATGAGAATGCTATACAAAGGGTATGATACAACAGTGTTATACTGAGGTGATGATATGGCACATTGTTATACTGAGGGGATGATACAACCCAGTGTTCTACTGAGGGGATGATACAACCCAGTGTTCTACTGAGGGGATGATACGACCCTGTTCTATATAAAGTGGGTGATCCTACCACGTGTTATACTGAGTGGATGACACGATCCAGTTCTATACTGAGGATATGATACAACTGGGACAAAATGTCATACTTAGGTGCTAGAGTCACAGTGATGACATAATACAATATAAATGACGCCCTAGTTCACATGTCAATTGGCTCAAACTGAACAAAACAATCATCCTAAAGTCTTTGCAAATCACATCATGGAACAGTTCTTTCCATACTGACATTTCATGTACAGGTGAGCTTTGAGCTGAATCAGATGAGATCAAAAAGCAGTTCCCCCCCAGTAGAGACTGAAATGTCAGGTACAGCAAGCCTCTCTATATACAGCAGCCTCTACTCCCTACTAAACACAGGTGTCTGATGAGCAACTCTGTACAGGGAGCAATCTCACACAGGTGAACACAACGTGGCAGTGAGGTGAAACAAAGTTGAATGTCTTGTTCAATATTATACACTTACATAGTGATGCACATATGGCCTCTTGTATTAATGAGGACATATGTCTGTTTCAAGTGAGTTGAGTTTTACGTCACACTCAGCAGCATTCCAGCTATACAGCTTAGTCTGTAAATAATCAAGTCTGGACCAGACAATCCAGTGATCAACAGCAGGAGCATCGATCTGTGTAATAACATGTGTCAACCAAGTCTGACCACCCGATCCTGCCTTTTATGGCAAGCATGGGTTGCTGAAGGCCTATTCTACCCAAGATCTTCACAGGTTGGTTTGTTTCAAGTGATTGAGTGATGTTTTTATGCTGCTTTTAACAATAGTCCAGCAATATCACGGCAGGGGATACCAGTGATAGGTTTCACACACTGTACCCATGATTGGAATCGAACTTGGGTTTTCAGCATGATGAGTGGACTCCTTAACCATTAGGCTCTGACACCATCCCTTTTCATAGTGCTAGCTCACTGAGATACCACAGTGCAGTTTAACATGGATACCACTCTCAGAGACAGTCTACTGATGCCAAGCACACATACTGAATAAGGTGACCGTTCCTGTACTTATCTCCTGAATGACAATGGCAGGGCAGAATAACAAAAAGCACCTTAACTTAACATTCCAGCATAATCCAAGGATAGAACTACCTAAATGAAACCACCGCGGCAGCTGAATACAGATATGATGACAAACAGAAAGGAGAGAATGGAGTACGGTGATAAGATGTGTCAAGAAGTAGTTTGGTTATTAGTGTTTCTGTTTAATGTGACAGGTTATAGGTATTTAACAAGATCGGCCAATTTAGGAGCTACCATGAGAATTCAATGAGATGTGGTGACCAAACTCAAGACAAACTAGTGATGGATAGCATGAGTAATTACTCATGCTTTTGAGGTTCCCTGCTCAGTGAACTAGGTCAAGCATGTCTGACTGGGGACTGCTGGTGCTGATGGAATGGGGAAAACAGCAGCTTAAAAAAACAAAAAAAAATGAAAAAAGAAAAGAAAAAAACAATAAAATAAGAAAAATTGAAGATATATGCAAAAATTAAATTTAATGTGATGTTGGAAACCACAGCATGTGGACAGGTATCCAGGTTTAGCAAACATTTTCCTTACACGACAGATTGTCTTACCTAACTGTGGTTCCTCTGCCGAGGGTATTTCCCCGAGGATCCTTGGCAATGCTGAATTGCTGGGCATCAGACTCCCAGATGTACTGATCATCATCGTTGTTCTTGGACGTCACCACCACACGGTCCGCAACTGCAGAACAAAGGTCAAGGTCAACAATAAATGGGGAACAAAGGTGAAGGTCAGCAACAACATATCACATGTGTGCAAGTCTCTCTAACACAATTTACACAATCGCTTACTGTGATATGACAATATAAACATTGTTTAAATGCTTGTAGCATATCAAAGGAAGATGTAGCAATATGGAGGTTGGTCTCACAGTGATGCAGCCAGGAGTCCTTGGAAGTTGCCCTTGCCTTTAGATAATGTGGACCAATTACCAAAAGTGACAAAACTGAGTCCATCATGGTTTTCTTTAAATGCTTACAGCACAAAATACTATTAATAAAACTGTTCAACTCACATTGTTTATTCAGTTCTTCTGTGATTCAACGACACACAAGTCAAATATCAGCTTTTTATAGCAATTCATATTACAGTTTCGTATGCAAATAGATGTACTAGCAATGTACCCTTGGGAACCCTTGCTCCAGCAGTTTCAATATTTTGATTTCCAAATATTTGGCATAGCTTTCAATGAAATTATTTGTATTTTAACATTAATAATTTAATAAACCCATGCATTTATAAAGAGTTAAGGTAATTATGATTAGCAGGAATCCCACAATTACGCAGGCTGGTGGCTGCAGCACTAATAATGGATGTAAGTGAATGCAAGGATGAATGACTGTCTTCTTGAAGTTGTGATGTTGTAGAAATGCAAGAGTAAGATAAACATGTTTACAAAATCTTGAATCTGCAAGTACTTGTGATTGCAATTCCATGTACTGCTCCAGACACTAAAGTACGGTATAATAAATATGCCTACCCAGGAAAGATGAGTAGAATCCAACACCAAACTGTCCAATCAGATCACTGCTCTCCGATGCTGACGCCTCTCCCAGTTTGGCTAAAAAGTCACTTGTTCCTGATTTGGCAATAGTTCCGAGATTCTTCACCAGATCATCTTTAGTCATTCCAATACCTGTGTCTGTTATGTGGAGAACATGGTTGTCCTTGTCAGCCTACAAGAAGAAACACCTGCCATTAGTCTCAGAATCAAAATCTTGTAGTCTGATACATCCAAAGGATGATTTGTTTCTTTCATCTGGCCCTGTAGGTTTGGACAAGGCTGTCAAGTGACTGAAATCACTATTGGGATATGATGACATGCATTAACCAACTGTCAGGCTTACTACCCAAACCCGTTATCCCCTTGCCTCTTCTTTCCCACTCCTCGCCCCCAAAAGAAATAAAAAAGATAAAAAACTTCACAATATTACAGATTTACAAGATAAAAATCAAAGGTCTCAGCAATATTCCAACATCATGTATGAGGTAACACAAGGCTGCACACACTGAACCAATGTGGGAAATCAAACTTGGGACTTTGGTGTCACATTAATCACTTGAATTTTTCTTGTACACACTGAGTGCCTTGAAAATCTATTGAAACTGATTTTGAATAACACAGAGTTTTTGTGGTACTTGAGTCCAGTTTCTCTATTGTTTCCCAGTACAAAAGTCTTTAATAAGGAATCATTTTCATAGAAAAGCACATACAATCCTTCAACACAGAAACACTTCGTAAGCTAAGCCAATGGCAGTTAGAACTCCACTGCAATCCCATCTTGGACCCCAATTAAACAGGTGTAACCACCCAATATCCAATTATGGTTTCCAAACCAAACAAAAGGGCAGCTCAGTTCCAATGCAATCTCATCCTGGTGTCATAAACCGCATTGACCTACGGCAAGAGGAACATGGATGGTAGTCAGAAACCATGAAGCATGTGTGAATTAATTGCAGCATGTGTAACTAATCTGGCACCTGAAGTCTGCCCTGATTTCACGATTCACTGCACCATGTGCATCTTTGGATGTTTGGCCCCAGTCATATCCAGCTGGTCGTACACATTGTGATCAGATCATTCATGATCTTCATGTTGACTAGTAAGAAGCTATTAAGGAATGTTTAAGAGTGACAGGTTAAGGCTGCCAGTATTGCTGATAAGGATGGAATCATCCAGGTAATTCTTATTCCAGACTAGGAGGCAACTTTAGAAGTCAGGTCCAGTGGAGTTACAGGTTAATCATTAATCTGTGATTCAGGTTCTAAACATTGCCACTTTGGAACAATTCATGAGCATGGTAATGGAACTGACAAACCAAAATTCATGAAAGTGAATCTTGCATTTTGACCAAACTTAAGCAGATCCTTCTGCACTAAGGGACACAACTGCTTACAGTGAATACTGAATTAAAATGCTTCAGACTACTGTTTACTGTTTTTCAGTCAAACTGACTTCTTGGTACAGCTAGTGACTTGTTAGTGATGTGCATGAAGAAACAATTGAAGCAAACGTATATCTGGCACAAATCATTTGAAATATATGTAAGGAGAATGAATGAGTGTTGATTCTGAAAAAGTGTTACTGTTCATGCTGGTAGTAAACTGGCCACCTAATCCCCATGTCTGTCATCAGTTGCAACATGCCCAAGACAAGAGTGTGCCTGTATGGTTTTAGGCTGCTTTTAGCAATAATCTAGCAAAATCACAGCAGGAAACAATGGCAATGGGCTTCACACTTTGCACTCATGTGGGTAATTGAACCTGCGTCCAGCATGATGAGCGGATGCTTGAACTTCTAGACTATGCTACTACCCATACAGAACAAGAAAACTTATCAGCTCAGGTACATCAAGGATGTAATAAATGACTGAATGTTGACTAGGAAAGCAACTGCCAGGCAAACAAGGTTTTGATAATACAAGCAACAATCAGCCAGGTCACATGACTAATATTCAACCAATCCTCTTTAGTAAGGGACACTGAGGACATTCACACACACACACACACACACACACACGAATATGGCAATGATAATAAACAGGCTTATGTAAAAAAAAGACAAGAAACGATTAAATTAAATAGGATCAACTTCAAACACACAAAAATAAATTTGTTATCTGTAAAGAGAACTCCCTCGGTGTGATAAAGCCTCACTTTCATCACTAGTACAGAATCAGTCTGTCATGGCCACAGCAAGAAGGAAATAATGTCCATATCGCCATTCTGCATGTACCATATGGCATGGCTCAATCAATGGACAAACTACTCAAACAGTTCCAAACCAGGAGCATCATGGCCATTCCACAGACAGACTTGCTTATCTTTTTTTCTGGGCATAATATCAAACAACATACCGTTTATCTCTAGTAAAATACGTACCCACCTCCACTCTTGGCAGGAAATATTTACATAGAACGCTTTATTACAAGAATCAGCAATAAACACGATAAACAATCAGCCATAAAAGACATCTGGGTGAGGATTATGGACAATGTGGTGTCAGTTTGAGCAGAAAATCTCTTCAGCTATATAATGTATATTCCAACACTGTTTAAGTATTTTCTGGTCGTTCCATGCATAGCCAGCAGAGTGTGCCATATGTACAAAGTTAATTATAGCTAGCTGTGAGGGAAATAGCATTTTTCAAACTGGGTTCCTCTCTGCTGCATAGTGATACATTACAAGGCAAGGAGGGAGCAGCTGATGCTATCTTCGGTTAGTTTACTACCTGGCCAGACAGTTGGTACTGTAACCTATAACATGGTCACTTCTGTTGTCAAAATACTGCTTTCCTAACCTTAGATATTCAGTTCCAAATACTTACAATACAAACATTTCAGAATTAATTAATTTGAAAATATTTTAATAAAATCATTTTCTAAATGATAGAGGCACTTTTTGGAGATTATTTTTATAATATAGACATACATACTTGGCACTGCTTTAGTAATAGTATTCACAATGTAATGGATGGAATCAAGAATGTAGTTGCTACCTCAGATTCAGTACTCTTCATGTCAGACATTACTTTTTGATGGCAGATAGTCTCTATTCATAATTTTTCTGGCAAACTTTTCTGGGTATTTTTTCTGTATCTACATGTACAGTTAGCTGATCCAAGATTCTGAAAAATGAGGATGCCAATCATACCCCATGTCACAAACGAAAACAAATTATAATTCAAGTATGAAAGAAGGGGGCCACAATACCCAAAATGATTTACTGACCAGTTCATACACTATTTGCTTCAGTGACAATGTTGCCTTGCTGAGAATGGTATCTTGTTTCTGCAGCCAACATGAGTAATCCAGCCTAACTTAGGTTTCTAATATCAACAACCACATGATTTTACCACTTAGATATGCCCCGAATCTCTACCCTGTAAGAACTGGCAGGATTTAATTCCAACAGTGTGTGTATCAACATGCCGACATTTTGGTGTAGCTATCATTTTGAAGAAACATTTATCCACATCTAAACCATAAAATTAAAAAGATTACACATGTACTTCAACCTGACACAGCTGCAATAACACACTGGAATATATCTGAACCAGAATAAAGACAAATTGAGCCCCGATGGAACAAGTGGCTTCCCCCAAGAAACAGAATGACCGTGAAAAGGTCAGACAACTCTGAGCAACACCTGGAAGGCAGCCTATACCAATAGCAAAGCATCACTCAGCACAGGTAAGAGTACACCCAAGACCTTAGAACAAACCCTCAGCAAATGGCGCAGGTGCTTTCCCTCAAATGCAGAATGTATTAAGTGCTCCGGTAACAAGACCAAAATGTTGCTTCATCTAAACATTTGTGTTGGTTATGGAAAGCAAGATAGGTTAACTAATAGGAAATCTAAACCTGGATTCTAATCATGCCAAAATGACTTGAGTCATGCTTTGGCCATTTCTGTGACAAGAGTAACCTTGTCTGCATTAAATCATGACATGATAACAGGCACCAATAACATTTCATTAACCATATCATGAGTCAGTTCTTGCATCAATCAACAGACTCAACGGTAAGTCAAGGTGACATTTGTCTGCTATACTGATAAGTCTGCCCTGAAAGAAATCATTCCAGATTCTACACTGATTAACAAATAGGCCCTTTGCACGGTAGTCTACGAAGGTCCTGTATCATACCCAGATTTCACTTTGCGAAACATTCACCTTCCCAGATAGGTGTAACAATACAATGAAGCAGCATGCCAATAGTATGGGTGTGATATGTCTATACTGCATATTTGATAAATCATAATCTCCTTTTCTGTAAGTAAATCACATCCACAAATCATTGTTTTCGTAATCTCTGACAGCAAAGATGGTTATTGTAGAGAGAAACACCAGCTCAGGGTAATGAAGATTCTGCTATTTATAGTCAAACTGGAAATACTACAGAATCTGCCTAACCACCACTGTATCATGGCAGGACTCACAATATATCGATTTATAATTCCTGTATGGTAATACAAGTATATATGTATCAGGTGTACAGATGTAAATATGTGAGTAACAGGAACTGTTAAAGAATCAGTTGATGCAGATTCTCCAGTATTTTCTGACTAGACATAAATAGCATAATCTGTACTGAATCCCCTAGCTAACATGCTTCTGATACTTAAGAAGAAATGATTCAGTGCTGTGATTCACCTGCTAAAAGGGAGATATGAACTTAAAAACACTGTTTCAGGGTACAAATTGAATTGCACCTTATTGTTACATTCCTGATTATACGGATCTACCATGTTATCATATATCTATTTCAAACAGAGAGAGCAATGTTAGCTTAGCCTCGCTAATATACATTTCAAAAAGAATCCTAGATAAGCAACATGATCACTACACACAATTAGCTGTGCAAGCATACCGTGCATTACACCTACAATAAGTACAGGCATGGGTATTCTGGGATGGGACATAGCGAATCCAATCGTGATGTGTCAGGACTGCCATGATGGAAACAGACGACAACCTTTGGCTTTAGTCTGCATGGCCTCCTCAGCTGGCAACCATGGCGAAGACACATGGCACCAAATGGGTAAGTGAGTGAAACACAGACTCTGACAAGGCTGAGTGAACTTGTTTGATGCAAGATTAAAAACCATGACACGACGTGTCATGGCAGCCTGTCAATAACTGACCCTGGGGTGGCAAAGAAGCAGTTTATAGTAAAACCAACAATCCACCCCATCGGGTCACACACGAAACACCTTAGTGTTCAACCTCAGAATCACTCACACATGAAACAAAGGATCTGCCACCTTCAAAAGGTTCCCTTTGCAGGAGTGAGGGTGTCCAAGTTTACTGCAGGCATGCTATGCATCTCCAAACCCTTATGACAAAGACCATGACTTCTATCCTTTAATAACACTGGTCTAGAGGCTGCATATCTAATAGCAGCTTTTCTATTACTCGTGTCATTCTTAACAGTGCTCCAGAAACGAGTCCTCTTAAACACACTAGTATACAGAAACCTGCCAAGCACAAATCAACATGGCGACAGTCCTGGTCTGGCACAGATCCACATGAAGATTCAGCAGATTGCATGTTTACATCCCACTCTCATAACATGCACCCTCCACTGTCTATAGCAATACTTAGCACGATGGCTGGCAACCAGGCTATCCTATCTCTCAAACACATGCCTTGCAACTCTGGGCATCAAATAGCATCTTAAAATGAATATTTCCAGCTGAAGAAGCAAGTTTCCCTGATTATGAGATACATACTACAAGAAAAATGTGAGGAGGTAGTGTGTTTCAGAATAAAAGAAGTTTACTAAAAGCATGAACGTGCATCTGCAGTTCTGCTTAGACCATCGACTGAAGGCAGACGTGTCAAGTTTCTTGACTTGCCAGGTTGGCCGTAGATCAGATATTGATATCCTGTTGCCAGATGCTTCAAACTAATTTGGTTTTAATGAGATGTTTTAAAACTATAGTTTATTCAGGACTAGAGTGATAACTTGCCAAGCATCTTATCTCACGTGGAAGATTTCTTCCGAAAAACACATAACAATGTATACCATTCATCTAATGTTGTAGATTTGTAATTAAGAATTTTTTGATTAATTGATATACCATAGCTGTCAATAAACAAATCTGCCGGAAATAAATCACTGGCCAGGCTAGTGGAGTGAAAATGTTTCCCCACTTTCATGCTGCTTTTAACAATATTTCAGCAGTATCATAGCAGGAGACATGAGAAATGGGTCTTCAGCGTGATGAAAGAATGCTTTAACCACTAGAGCACCCCACTGCCCTGTCTCCACTCTTAGAATGTTGTCTATACTCAACATGAGGCGTCTTTAGTACTTACTTTTATCTTTATTGACAATTCATCTGTGGCTGATAGTGCGCTGGTGTCTGTGAGAGACAGGAACCGTATCTTGTCCAGGGCATCAGATGCGTTGGAGATCAACTCTCTCAAGAAAATCTGAAAACACAGACACAGTGTCAAAGATGAAACATTGTAACAATACACTTATAAACCTTGAAAAACTAATAAATATTGCTGTTTGTGTAGTTAACTGTGCTTAGATTAGAATGTAATGACTTCCAAATATCTAAGATTTCTTTATATCTACAATTTACCATTTTGAAGATATAATTAATAACTTTAAAGCAAACACATTTAGATTGCATGTAAGAATACTGAAGATAGGATTCATCCACAAATCTTCTGTATCTCAAACTAACTAGAACCACCTCATAAAAATACAATTATAACTGTTACCATGGCAACTGCAAAGTATGAGTAACAATCACAGAAGAATGCTTACAAACTGTCGATTTTAGAGCAAAATTTTAAATACCTAGGCTTACCTTTAAATACATTTAATAATGCACCTGATACAATAAATAAAAAAGACAGCACTGATTAAGTGCAAAGTGTTTATCAAGTTTATGTGACTACAGTGTTTATCAGAGTGTGAAGCACGTTCCAAACATGTATGCATCACCATACATAAATCTGACAGGTGTTCTGTCTGTTTATCAACGTTCCTGAAGAATGTGTACATGAAAAACATGAAACTTACTTTCCCACACAAACTGTTTCATAAGACACTGATAAAAATGGTTGAGGCAAGTGCATTTAGCAGAAGTAAAACCTATATTATGTTATATATAATGAGGGGAATCCAAAACCATTTGCTGAGTCAGCAGTTTAGTAGAAATCAGGGATGAGTGAAAAAAAAAGAGGAAAATGAGGCGGGGATCTTAGGGGGTGCAGTTCTAAATGATTCACACGAATGATCCCAGTGAGATTCAATACGTGGAATTCCATGGTAAATTCTCATCCTTGAGAAATAAGCAATGAACAAAAACTGAAGCATCATGAAAATATGAATGGATATTTTTTACAACATTGTATCCATTGTCTTTACAACAACAAAAAAAGTATCACAGAAAATATTTATGATCCCAATTATAAATATATATGTTCAGTATCTTAACCAACAGATAATGCATGACACCTAACACGGCAGTTACCATGGTTTTGCTGCAATATGCTGCTACATTTGTGAAAAAATCCTGCTAAAGCATCGAATGTAATGCTTGCATATACTTGCCTTGACTCCAGCTAATAATACAACTTTCTTACAAAATGTCTCGCATTCCAAAACAGAACATAGTAGGTAGAGAAACAGGCATGAACACCAGGCTTTAGATGTCTGTTTATACTTGATCGCATCCGAAGAATTAAAGTAAATTATAGGTAGTCAAAACAGTAGCATTCAGTAACTAGAAATTCCACAAACGGAATGTGTGCAGCCGCATTACCAAACCTGTGTCAGAAGTCAGGATGAAGTATCTGGAACCCGCAATTCTCTTGACTGAGGCTATCAAAGAGCTGGCCTCCACGACAAATACTGGGTAAAGATTGAAACTTTACCTGGAGGCAAGATGCTTTTGTATCCAACAATTATTGTTTTTTTTCAGAATCATCGAAGTGAGTTATTGGTCATAAGTTGAGTAATGTTGGGCAGTAAATCTAGTTGTCAAGAAAATCATTTCCTGGAAAATGTGTTGAGGTAGATCTGGCAGAGAGAATTTCTACGCTGGTGAGCTTCTTTCATGCTTAATTAGCAGCAAATGGTGGTAATTAATGCAAGCAGACGTCAGTTTGTGTGATTGTTTGGACAGATATGTGTTCAGTGAGCATGGACAGTCAGGAATCTTCCAAAAGAGCTGACAGGTGATTACTGAAATGTATTTTACAAGACTATTTTTCTTACAGTGTCAAGCTTTTACAACCAAAGCAAGTAGTATTTTATCGCCTCAAAATTCATGCCTGATTGCCTTCTGCTTTCAACAATGTCATAGTATTTCACAGAGTCAGGCTTATGATGAAACAACAGCTAAAGCAATGTGGGATGAAAGAGACAGTGAGTTCTATTTTTACATCATCTTGGTAATATTATGTTGGTGAGGTTTTACGCCATTCTTAGCAATATTCTAGCAATATCATGGCGGGGAAACTCCAGAATTTCAGAAATAGGCTTGACACATTGTACCCATGTTTGGGGAATTCAACCTGGGTTTATGGGGTAATGAGCGAATGCTTTAACCACTTGGCTACCCCATTGCACATCATCTGACAAGCTGACCATAACAGTTTAACACGTTTCAAGGTTTTATCCAATCAGAATCAAAACCAATGACAAGGGTTTCCAACACCTCAGTGTCATTGTGGGCATCCAATCCCCAAGTTTACAGTGGCCCATATGAGGAATAACACGAATACCTCAGAGATGCAATAAGAAAAATGATCTTAAACAGCACAATGAGAAACACGTTTCGTAACACCAGTCCCCAAATTTGTGTCAAAGAGAAAACCATGATCCTAAGTACCAAAAAAACAACTTACTTCTTTGTTTTTGTAGAGTGAGTTGATGATGAGTTTCATCATACGATCCACCTCCGCTTGGAATGCAAACTTCTCTGACTGCTCTCGCAGCTCTTTCATTTGAGCAACATTTAGTCCGTCTATCTTAATGGCTTCCTCCTCCCTGAAAGAAACAAACATATGTTATCATTGCCGGTCAGTTTGTAAACAAGTTCAACATCAGCTACTCACAAGGTTGACATATATGGATGTGTTGGGTTTTAAATCTACATTCCTGTTCACATTTAATGAAGGAAGAATAAAAATAACCAGAGAGTGATACCATGAGCAACAATTCCATTGTTATACCACAGGTTGCCAAGGGTTAATACTAACAGATGCACAAATTATGCCTTGTTAAGCCCCATTAGATCGCATGTTGCATGCTGGAAGCCTAAGGTAGAACATCATGTATTCAAGATGCCAAGGAATTTTCAGATCACACAAATAAACAGCATAAAATGTCATTCATGGAAGAGATATCACCAGAGTCATGGTATTTATTTCCACTTTGAAAGGTATACTATGAAGGGACAACTTAATTTATGAGGACAGCCACATGTGACAACTCATAGACATTGCCATTTTGGTGATCCAGTTACAAACCGGTCAAGGATAATAGCAGTCTAGGATAACAGTCATCGCCTGACTAACATGCACATCCTTGCATCATCACTCATCAGGGGGGGAAACTCTGCATATGGACTTTTCAACTTAAATCAGACTTCATTAAGAACAAATATTGTTTTTATGATAGTCTGTGGTTACAAATTATGGAAGGAAAAACTGTCCATAGTTTGATAAACAAGACAGTTGCAGTGTCAGTTTTTCCTGTCTGACAACTTCAACAATTGTTTCAGTGTACCCTATAGCTCCACAGACACATCAATCATTTAGTAACCAACACTGATTCTAACCATCAGTAGCACTGGTGTACAAGATCACACTCAACCTTCCTCAGTACTAACACTGGTGTATATCAAAACTCTCCATTGCTACTGCAAATAAACTTTTCAGGCAGGCAATAAACATCCTCTTAACATTTGCAGTTATTTACTCTTCCGCAGTGGTTATTTTTGAGTTGGACTGCCATGGCTATCCATCTTGTTGCCAAGAGTTACCCCAAGGCCCTATGCCTTTGGTGAACATAAGAATGATATCCAGAGCCATGAAAAATGGCCATACAACAGCCAGATGGTTTATTTTGTCGGCAAACCAACAAACACAGGTATTTCTGCTGAATGACCCTAGCACCAAGAGACAGTCTTGTATTGTTGGGAATTACGTACAGTGGTAAAACCAGCAATGCAAGCATCTGGCTGAGTCGTAGCTATTCTGAGATGGAAGCAGTCGATACTTTAAGGGTTCAGCTGGGAAAATCATTTTAACTCTGAGTTTGATAAGATAAAGCTTTGTAAGTAACATTATTAGGCATATCTTGGCTCAGGTTGGTGGGATTCTCCAAGTGACTGAGTGGCGAAAACTTTTAATCTTGCAGGTCTTTGTGGTGGATCATATAAAACATCTACATCTTATATGAATACCAGTCATCAACTGCTAGATTAAAACTGTTCCATGGATCTGACTGCTAGAAATGTCAGTTGTAGACAACTACTTTATTGTTCTCAGAAATCAGAACATAGATGAAACACACAAGATTACATATTGAAGGCTGTCATTTTAGATAGGAATTGTATTAACTGACAATTATTTCACACATTTATACTGAAAATAGCAATAGGCTGATCCAGAGGTATGCACCGTACCCTTTGTCCTGATAGCTTAGTAAATGAACATCAAAAATGGGTGAAAATTAAGTGTGCACCCCCACTTTCTCAAAAAGCAGTATCCATCCCTGGATGTCAAAAAACTTCCTCTTGGCTTGCGTTTATTTTAAATTAAAAAAACCCAAAATCTCACTATCCTAATACTGAAGATGTCAAAAACAAATTTAAATTTCTCCATTTCTGCAAATAGCTCGTATATCTAATGATTTGAAAAGCATGCTCATATTAACAAGACAAGGGCTAAGTGATATTCCATGTATAAGTTGTTCCTTTCAAATCCCACAGTAACCTAATAACATTTTAACAAATTCATATACACCATATTCTAGATAGATATGTAAACCTATCCAGGAAAATTGATCTATGTAACATCATCCTGGTGAAAAATGTTCTATAAATCAATTCACTGCAAATTAACTTGCACAACTCGTATAAACCACTGAGTATAAATCCCTCATGTCAAGTAAATACTCAATGGCAACCACAGCAACCAGTTGTTCACCATGGATACCAAATGATTTACATATATTTCCACTTCAATACTCTTTTGTAGTCAGTAGAGTTTCACATTTTTATCAGAAGAATGCACGCAGGATGACAGCAAGTAACCAAAAAATCATATCCCCACGACGAATAAAACAATCTTCGGCTTGATGGGCACTGACTAACCATATCAAAGAGACAGATGGTGTGGAACAATTTTGCTTGTTGCTCAACAGTACACCCAGCTAATATCCACCAGTTAGGCAGCGATTTCTAAATAATCGAGTCTGGACCAGACAATCCAGTGATAAACATCATGAGCATTTGGATACACATTTTGGATACAATGGAGTGACAACCAGGTCAGGGATTTAATTTTACGCCTTTTACAAAATTCCAGGAATATCATGGTGGGAAACACCAGAAATGGGCTTCACACATTAAAACCATGTTCGGAATCAACCCCCGGTCTTTGGCCTGATGAGTGAAAGCTTTAAGTTTAACTACTTGGCTACCTCACCATCCCACTACATAATACTAATAATCAGTAGTTGAACTTATAATATCATTAGTCATGGATAACAGGCCTAAGTGTTCCTGTATTCTCTCACTGTTCTAAGACCTGTGTGTTTGTTGTCTTCATGTGGAATACATAACAGATGAGATTCTGCAAATGTTCCAACTCTGCGATCTCAGCACCAATGTATTTGCCATGCTGTGACACAGTCCAGGTAACATGAGAAATACTGCATGCCATATAACCATTATCACCACTGGAACTGGTACTATTTTCCACACAACTATTACCAATGTTGGGAATGGCACCATGTTCCACACAACTTTAACGGGCATTACACAAGACCATTATCAGTATCATAAATAATATTGTAGTCTACACAAACATTTTCAGTGGCAATAATGGTACTATATTCGACACAACAGAATTATGTTATTGGAATTCTGACATTTAACTCTCATGACACTGACCATTGCTTTTTTTCATATCTGCAAAGACAACTGTTTAGTGAGGTACAGTACACATAAAAACTTATGGAAGTACAACATGTTTGAAAGATTAGAAACCACATGTGCAAGTGATGAAAATTGCCTTTCATTTCACTTACTTGTCAAACCATATCTTTATCCTCGAACCAAACGGTAAGGAAAATGAGTTTCCGACACTGAAAAAGTTATCAGTTGTATCTATGGCCTTGACATTTCAGGTAACTGAAATTCACCCTACATGAAAGAAAGCCTGCACCAGTAAATTCTCAAGAGGCAAAATCAGTTAAGCAACCATGTATTTTCTCTAGTCTCTAGTGAGTGATCCAAGACAAGTCCTGGTCTAAGCAGATAGGCTATTCTCTGGAGATGTTACTTCACCAAACAGAATTTTACTGGACACAGGCTTCAGACTAAAGACTAATAGTGAAATAGTGCACTGTGCTTTATGATGTGATATTACGTTTACACATGAACAGCAACTCTTTTCGTACAACAAATTCTACTTCATTCCATTGTGGCATTATAGATATTTTTTGTCCACACATTCTATGCATAATTCAAACATTTCAGCATCGCGTGAAACCAAGCATCTCAAAACTTGCACAACAAAAAAAAACCTCCAACCTAAACACCAGGTTAATTTGTTCGTCTTGTGGTGCCGTTCCAAAATGACAAACACAATAAAGAGACTGTTGTCTTATTTCTCCTCGGCACATGTGACCTTAACACACAAGAACAATGCTCAGCGTTCTTGCTCGGGCCAGCATTCTACTGTGGTAATTTACACAAGCCAGGTAGCAGTGTATTTTTGGCAGAGGGAACCTCTAGTCAAAGCACTAGCAGTGTTGGAAGAACAGAACAGTGTACAGCCGGCACTCACTGTGTGAGTGGCCAAACTTGGGCAGATATCGTGTTGCATGCCGCACAGTGATACGCAGTGTATACACTCGCTATTGGGGTGCTACCCAGCTGGTTCAACTTCTACTGTGGTAGCAGCAGAAATGTGCAATATAGACCAGGTGTTATTAAATACTGAGCTCACATGTTTAAGCATGGATTTAATATGGAACCTTGGTTGTCTACTATGGCAAAAGTTCATACGACACCGTTGAACAGTGAGACAGTCTTGGGGTGCTTGACATTTGCTGCCATTGTTTTGCATCTGGTGCAAACACCAAACCACCAAAAAAACCATCTCACCCCCACCATCCACAAGCCTATCCTACATCCCATCCCTTTTACATCCCTAAACTCACTCACTTTCAACATTGGGGCACATTATATGGATGCCCTGACTGCTTTGCCATTTTTCCCAATAACTTTAAACCATTATTTCAGCTTAATTTTGATTAAATTTCGAATCTGCTACACATAATGCCTGAAAATTGAGGGAACTTGAGTCAGCCATTACTTGTGCAAAACGTGCTATAGAGAAATTCCGCTTTTCAGACAGGAGCGTCACTGTTATTTGTTTTCAGGGTCAATGACCCCAAGACTTCCAGCATGCAATGTAAGGTCTGATGGATTTCAACATGGCATGGCATGGCGTGGCGCACGTGTGTGTGTGTGTGTGGTGTCATAGAACAGTGCGCTGTTCATGGTATCTGTAGTAGTATCAAGCCAGACATTTGCTGGTTTTATAGTTCTAGCCCACATAATGAAAACAAGAACATGACTAACAGTGTTGACTGACCCTAGCAGTATTTGTTTTATCCCTTGAATGTCCATCAACAACAAGTACCACTTTTTAACACATGCTCATATCATGCATGGTCATCAAACAACAGGTCTTCTGATCTCTGGATAGACACTGTATTGTTGGACAACAGATGTTTGAGTAATCAATAAACACGCTTATGGATATGACTGGTATATAATCATAAATCATAAATTATGTAGAAGAATCAATAAATAAAAAATGAAAAAACAAATGTTATAAAGTAGCCACGAGTATGTTGATAAGATAAAGATACACAGACATATTTCAGACATAAATAAACCCTGTTTATTCGTGGATGAGTTTTATTTGTAAATATTCTCATCATATCACAAAGACACTTGGAAAAAAACTTGGAACCTTTATAATGGGCATGAACTTGGACCTTTGACACAAACATAAACCAGAAAACCTCAGGATCTCACTGCCAGAAGCCAAAAGAGAACCATTTTCCCTTCCACTGGAAGCAGCCATTGGCAATCCCACCACATCAGGTGGTAGACATCAAGCAGCCATTATCCTTAACTGCTTTCTCATCAAGGATGGTCAAACATATTAGCCACTTTCTCATGACTACAAGTCTGGGAGCAATGTTTGATAATTGTAACTGGTTTAAGGGTTGTTGCATCTCTAGGTAACCATTCTGGGCTTGACTCCAGATGGGTGGACACCCTAGGATGCACAGTCAAGGTTGGAAGGGGGTAGTCATTTAATCTTCCACCTTAATAGATCACTGAACTACAAGACACAGGTGCAGGGATACAGAAACAGTGCATCAAACATCTTAGTTTCATGGCAATGTTTCACAAGAGAATAATAACTAGGTTCTAGGACTGTCCATTTGTTCAATTACTTGATTTGGACATTTTGATCTGTGACAAAGAAAACACAGAAAGCATCCTTAACCCTCTTTGGGTTATTGTATATACTACTCAAACAGGATATATAAAATCTACAAAGTAAAGTACACACTAATAACACATTTATCAATTCAGTGTGTAATTGTTTATTCAATCAAGTTGGCAGACATTTCAACTTCGTCTATCAGAATGACAGATGTCTGTAGTGCCAAGAAAAAACAATGATATCTGAATACATATTTTATTCACACTGCTTAAAAAATTGGGTTACCAGAATTCAAGGGTTGTTCACATAATTGAGACATTTTCTTAAAGACCGTTTCATGACTGAAAACTTGCCTATAGCATGATGAAGATTAACTGTTTCATGTTCTCTTAACATTCTAAAATAACCATACTCCATAAGTCAAAACGAAAACTAAAAACCATCTCTGTATGACTGAATAGAGCACTGATCTTGCTCTCTCTCAACAAGCACCTACGACAGAAATTGTAAATATTTTCAGAGCCATGTGAAAACGACTATACATCTATCTGCAGGACATGACCTATTTCGCAAATCTACTTAAACCATAAGCATGATATAGGATAATTTATTGAAAGCTTTCAAATCCTGTTCTTACAAGCTCCATCAGCAAATAACAGCCGGCCAAGACTCTCTACAAAGATCAATATTACATGTGCTAAACATGTTAAATGCTGACTATGCAGCAAGAAATTCACACATCCCACTCTACGCAGTTGCCAAAGCCTCGTGCATTGTATGCACATCGACACCAGCAACACTCGTAAACTTAAAAATAACATCTATAACGATATCTGGCATGCCTGCCTTCACAGTCTGCTTGGACCAAAGTCGCCACTATTTGGGGGAAATCTGTCAAATGTCAGGAACATACAATATTGGCAATGACTACAGTGGTATTTCAAGAAGTAGCAAGCTGAAATACTGTCATGCTATGCTACAGACATTATGGTTTTTTGTGGTACCTAGTAATCAAAAACAAGCTTTTAGTCTAACTGGGTCAATTTATTATCCTACCCATGGCAATATAGACAGTGTTTTTTGATGTTGAACTCATAGTAAGTAATCACAACAGACAATCAGATGATTTCCTATGTGAGCATCAATCTAGATTTGACACACAACCATGCATCAATCAAGTCAATGATCAGGAGCTGCGAACAGTAAGTTAGATTCACTAAATCTTATAATCTGCGCAACGATAACAATGATACAAAAATGAAAACAATCTTTCAAATCCAATCATTTCACCATCTCTTAATAACTTGCAATTCATTATTTTGTATATGTATTCCAATATGCTTGCTTTCAAACAAACCAATGCATATTTCCCGCTTCTACGGTTAAAAAACATGACAAATGTAAATATCATTATCAAAGCGAAGATCGGATGTTCTGACAGGCTCCAGACACAAGAGGTTAATTACAGGTGAGCTTCCATGTTGCTAATACCCTGACAGCCTAGGCAAGCATATGTAGCTAGTAGCCACGGAACATCAAAGTAGCCAATCGCCAGAGTTGATTACAAACACATGTTAATGGTGCACTGCCAAGAACATCAACCAAAGCTGTTGGATGAAACTTAACTGCTCTGCTGGAAATTACAACACCAAAAAATGAAAACATTATTTCTAGCAGAAGGACTCACTAACCTTGATCATGATCATACTGGATGCACGTATCATATTTCAACATCATTGTTAATTTATTTAGTTTGTTAATTTTTATTCCTTTCATTACTTTATTTATTTCTCCTTATTGTTTTCTTATTTCTTTTCGGTTTTTCGGTTTCATAATTGCAATTAGCATTATTTCAATGAGTGTGTTTAGTTTTATGTCGCACTCAGCAATATTCCAGCTATTTGGTGGCAGTCTGTAAATGAGTTTGGACCAGACAATCCAGTGATCAACAGCATGAGCATCAAACTGCACAACTGAGAACTGATGACATGTGTCAACCAAGTCAGCGAGCCTGACCAATGGAATAATGTTCACCACAAATAACATTCCCCGAATCTCCCAACTTAAAACCTGGATAGTTGGAAAAGACTATTTCCATGGTAACAAACAAATTTAAAGCCCTGCCTCCACTAAGACAGCAAAATTTCCGGAATATGTAATATGTCAGGTTCCTGTCATGAATTGAAGTGAAAGATCAGGTTCAGAAACGTAAAATAACCATGCACTAATCCATGTGTTTTGAAACCACTGGTCCCAGTAATCAGCAAGACAGGTTTGGACAGTAGATGAACAAGACCAGACAAGCCTTAATCATTTCCTTGTGTTTAGATTGGCAAGTCACTGTACACCAACCTGTTAGTTTGTTCTGTGGGAATTCCACTTTAGAAAAATATGAATTGGTTCCCCTTGGTTAACACCACACTGGCACAGTCTAGCTATATGGTGAGTTGTCAACTGACCACAGTGCACTGTAGCTGTAAAGAAGCGAGTTTAATTCTACTCTGTTTTAAGCAACATTTCAGCAACATCACAGCAGGATACACCTCAAAAGGCATTACACAATGCACCATGTGGGGAATCGAACCCGGTTTTCAACATGACGAGCGATCACTTTAACAATCAGGCTACCCCATCAACCTGCTTTCACTGAAGGCAAGTTGTCAGTGCTGACCAAAGTGTATTGGTGGGCCACAATATCTGACAAGGTTGATCACCGAGTACATATTCACTGATGACAAGAATCTGTGTTCATGGTATCAAACACTTGTTCATGTTTGATTAAAGACTAACAATGATGACTGATATTGCTCTTAATGCAGCAACAAAATGATAAAGAACAATGTGATAATAACATTCTAAGAACATTCCACTTAATACTGCAACATTCCAACTATATGACAACATTCCAAAATCCTGCCAACATGATCAATCAGCTGTGTGCTTCAGGCAAAATAGTGACTGAAACATCTCATGAGTACACTTGCAAATCTACCATCACAGTTATTGTGGTGTTTTCTGCCCCAGAATCTTTGGGGCTTGTACAAGTGTTGAATCTACAGGTTGTGAAAGTTTGATAAATGTAAGGTAGAAACATACAATCAAGGATTGGGATAAAGAACTTTGACAATGGGCCACTTTCAGGATTATTAGCCATTTTCGGAATTTAGAAAGGGATACTCCCCTTCTATCAACAGTAAACTTCAAAATTTAAATGGGCCATTTTTTATTCTTATGTGCAAAATGGCCCGTCTTTCCCTATCCCTGTACAATTGTGACAATCACCTTTGAACGGCTTCATCGTCAGTCCTGGACCCTTCTCTAGACTTGCCCAAGTCGTCACTAACCTTCTCCTCCCCCTCTGCATCGTCTGCTGCTGATACAGCTGGAACACAAATCAGGCACAATTAGGGAAGTTCTGAAGAACACATAATTAATTGTATACCTCATGACAGCAAGTGTCATGTTTCCATGGAGTCATATCAAGATACAGTTATTAGTGGTTCTCCATGTCTTTTTCACATAACATATCCTCCCATGAATGTAACGTGTTGCATGACAAGGTCTTGTTTTCATGAATATACAGTGTTTCAGGACTTCATAAGGTGAATCAAGTCGTTGTTCATCATTTGTTTTGTTATTACTTCAGATTGAAGCGATCCAACACCTATATTCCTATTATCAACATCATTTGCTTCTGTCTTTCCTGCTGTGTTGACATTGAAAACATGGATATATTGTTAATCAAAACAAACTTCCTGTCCATGGAAACTAAGGAGTTTAAAATAGGAGTATTAGGACATTTGCACAAAATAAGTCACCTGGACAATGCTACCATATTAGTTTTCGAGTGTATGACATGAACTAAGATTGGGTAGTTGCTTATTTCATGCTGCACTGGGCAATATTCCAGCCATGTGGTGGCAAGCTGTAAATAACAGTTACACCAGACAATCCAGTGACCAACAGCATGAGCATCAATCTATGCATTTGGGATACAATGACAGGTGTCAACCAAGTCATAAGCCTGACCACCTGATCCCGTTCGTCACTGCTTATGACAAGCACAGGTTGCTCAAGATAATTCTGCCCCAGATCTTCACAGGTTCATGAAATAGGAAATCTGCAGAGTCCCTTACACTGATGTGATCTGACACAAACTACAGATCAGGGACTAAATATCAGACTACAACCACATTAAGTTCAACAATACACCATTGACAAGTTTTTCACACTACTATGGCTTAACATTGTTATTTATCATGAAAAAAATAATACAAAATAAAAAAAACAACAACCATCAACTAGAGGAAAAAACACTTATTAATCTGTATATTTGGTCAGCAGACATGCAAAACAACAAATAAAAACTACAAACATACTTTACACCTTATCTGCAAATATGAAAAATCTAGTTCACTTGTAATCTATCTTCAGGTCACATGTATAATTATCTCCAAAATGGCTGACAAATCACAAAAAAAAAAGATCCAAACTGCTGACAACCTTTTTCACTGATCATAAAGTTTGTTACATTTGCTGAACAACAGAGCAGAAATGATGCATAGTCACCATGGCGATCAGCCAAGTGTTGTAGCATCATTATTCAGCCTGGCTTACATCACCCAGCTGGATAGTCTACACTCAGTTTGAGCTGAGTGCTCTGAAGAGAAGGCACCAAGTCCAGCAATTAACCCTTTGTCATATTGTGTTGGGTGCAGACTACACAATGGCACTATCAGATATCATGCTGGTAGAAACTGATTACTGAGTAACATAACACATGAAATTAGAAAAAGACACTAACAAATCAGATTTATCTACTTCTTAAGATTGATTTAAATGCTAATCTGATTTTAGGTAACCTTTAAATTAACCATTATTTGCAGAAAGGGTGGTCTTTGAAATATTTGATCAAATGTAACTGTTGACAATGAAGCAATATGTTGTATGTGAGAGTTAAGTTTTTAAACATACTTTAATTTTTGAAATCTACTTCCAGTAGGACTTCCAGTAGAACATGGTTCTACTATTTTAAGTAATTCTGACCACCCTCTTTCAAAGTCTCATGTATACAGTGATCACAAAGACCTACGGTAATCACCTAAACAATGCATTTTCAGAGATCAGTTTAAAAGAACGCTGATTGACAAATTCAAAATTCTGTTAAACTATTTCACTGAAAATTGAATGAACAGTGAACATACTTGAATGAAGGAGTAAGCATTAACTCCGAAATGTTGTGTTCTCTCATAAAGAAGTTGATATCCATAAAAATCTTCATTCTTATGTATTTTCACTTCTAAATGACATTCAAAGAAGTGAACATACTTGGATTTTAAGGTTGATAGTGTGTCAAGTTCATATACTCTTATAACAGGTTTGTACATGAACAATGAACCAACACCTTCATTATCGGTGAATTCAAAACATTCAAACAATTTTTTTCCGTTTCAAAATTCTTTTAACAGTGTGTAAAATGTTAATCTAGCCTAATCTAAACATTTGTTCCCAATGTTGTTTGTCTTAGGCTCGAAGGATCAACGTGGAACCACATTAACCCCGCCCCTTTGTTAGTGACACATGTCTTCAGCATTACTTCTTTGAGTTGACTGACATGCACATTATTGTCTCGCCTGTGCCTGTACATAAGTTATTTTGGGCATCATCCCACGAAACGATCTGCAAGTAGTCAAAGATTCTGCTGCCAAATCAGCACGCTACCTATGGTACCGGACCTAATGCAAGAAATGTCATTCGATACGCGTTTTCGTACACGCATGCCGGACCAGTTCAACGAAAACACGTGTCTTTCGCAGTGAAATTAACTTACCAGCAACGAAAAGAAGGCCTATAATTCCTAATACGAAGAGCTTTTTCATTTTTATCCAAGGAAACCCACTCCTTCGTCTCCTGGTAGGACTAGGAGAGGTTCTGTTTCGATGTTCTACGTGTAGACGACGGTGTGTCCTTGCCTCACTCGGCAGAGCAACTTTTAGGGAATTCCCTTCCGCTGTGTGATCAACCAATGAAATATGACCACATATAGAAAATTGACCAATCAAATTGAACCAAGTACGAGTCTTCGGCACGACTTGGCCCAACTTGATTGGTTGATTGCAAAATACTACGTGTAAGGCACCTAATAACAGCATGGCTACGACAACACATCTTCGATTGAAAATTAATATCCTGTACTCGTTTGATGGTATTATGAATCGGATTCGTCCTGCCCTTACCACTCAGAGGGGTTTTGTTCATTCAGATATGACTATCTGTATTTATATCTGCTAATATTTGCATTTGCCGAAGTGTATTTGCCAAAGTTCGTTTTGCCGATACCGATAACAGCCATGATACTGGAGGATGAATTACCAGTGTCTTTCTGAATATAATCAAACACCATGACAACGGATGCGCCGCGTAGATAAGGCTCTGACACTTAAAACATTTATTATTTCTAACACATGTTGCTAGAATATGATTGGGATTGTAATTTTAAAATGCCATTATGGCCATACATGTATTTATAATTTAATGCATATTTTTTCACGTGTTATTTTGTCTTGTTGTTTGTTTCATTGTTGGTGTTGGTTGTGGGGCTGCAGTCAACAAGTTTCCTGCTATGTGGTGGCGGTCTCCACAAAATGTACCGTCTGGACCACACAACCCAGCATTCAACAGCTTGAGCATCGATCTACGAAACTGAGATACTTAGCTTGTCAACCAAAATAATCAGCGAGAGCATTTTGTATGGGATACTATGAGCGTGTTCGCATGCGTGTGTTGTGGCACATGCGTGCATGCTTGGGTTCGTTGGTATGTAAACCGAACCTTAAAACGAAACTGAACAAAATATCAAAAATCAAAACTCGGTCAATAAGTCATGAAAACATTTCATACAGGCAGCAAACTCCTGGTCTTATTTGTTTTATTCGCTGGAACAGTTGCTGGCCTCATGATCAGAACAGGTCTATTTTTCACTATCATGTAACATTGATTCCTAACTGCCAAGACATAAGATTCGTATTTGTTATTTAAGCCCTATTATACATGGGTAGGTGTTCCGTTCCAAACATAAACTGGACAAGCGTTTGCTTAGTCAGGGAGACTATATACAGATTGTAGTAGATTATCCCTGGTTTTGTAAGCGTTTACGTTTGCCTTTTCCCAGTTATTTTCAGTATTTACAGTTTGAAAAAAGTGTTGCACGTACGTATTATCAGCGTTTGCGAATATTCCTTTATCCACCCCTCCAGTATCCGTGACATTTGTAGGACTTGACAAAATCAATAAAAGCCACCAGTCAAATATTTTCTTGAATAATTTACTACGGAACACAGTCATTGTGACAGATGTAGAAGAATTGACAGAGATGTTTATTGATTTCTTTAATATTATATATAGCTCAGAACATGTTAACATGCCACACAAATCCCTCAATCCATTACCAGATAGAGCAACACATATGTATTTGTAGTCATACGCCATGGGAAGAGGGTTACAGTTCATACTGAAGTCGCGGTGGCTGAGCCGGCTAGACCGCTGACTTTGTGTGCTGGCGATTAGGTGCCTGACTCAGAGGGTGCGGGTTCGAATCCCGGATGGGACTCAACCCAAAAAAGTACTAGAATTTGTACTTTGCTGAGAAAGTGAAATCCCAAATATGACATATGTTGCATTTGACCACTTTCTAAATGGCATCGTGTAATCAAAGCGTAATCATTTTAACAGACACATTTCGCAGTGTATTTTAATCACGAGAATAACCTAAACCGTTCGATAGTATCATGTAGTTGTTTGACGTAAACAAAGTAAAGAATTCAAGTTTTATACCATTTAATAATCTTGTCTTATGAGACAGTTTTCTCATGAATGTGGTGAATATGTTCAGTCTGATTTAGTTTTGGTCCATCTAAATTTACGTGACGGTAATCTGTACATCAATATATTGCGCACTTGAAAATGGAATAAGTTCTGGCAAAGGTCTGAAGTAACAGAACTGGACAATCAAGCCTTAATCGAAAGCCTTAAATGAAGCAAGTCTATATTTCCTCAGGTTCTCTGGTCTCCCTGGCGATCCTTTTCAGTTAAAATGTTTTTGTTACTATCAAAATTATATATATTCAGACTGGCCTAAGATCTACACTACGTTCTTTCGTGGTGCGCGTTACCATAGTCTGATTCGTTCGTTTGTTCGTTCGTTCATTCATTCATGGTGAACCCCTTATTTTTCTCTACAGCTTCGTGTGTTGCAGTGTGCTGAAGGGAAATTCTCGCTGTTTTTCTACCTAGATCTACTTAGCTACATAGCATGACTATTTTGTCGTCAAGGTAACCAAATACATGAAATCAACTAGACAGAAACGCTCAACAACAAAAATGAATTGCATTTCTAAAATAGAAAATCAGGTTTAATCACGGCTGATGAGATAACAAAATTCTTCAGTATGTAATGAACGTTATCATTAAAAACCCATTTTGATCCGAATTATACGATATTTTTCTGACCCCATTCTTATTCTGTTATCATGCTGATCAAAAGAGTGCTTTCAGCTGTGACATATCGGCTTAGAATGATCTCAAGCTATCGGCTTTTATCAGCTGACGTGTCACCTTCAGAAGACGTTGCCTTGATTTTATGTATGTTTCAATGTTCAAACACCATTGAACTTGCAAATACATCATCAGCATAATTTTTAATTGTCTCCTTTAAGAACCCGTCGGTTTAAAAATTGGTGCTTATTACAATTTTGCACATATGTCGACAGAGGGTTTTGTAAATGTTATATGTAGTGCTGGAACTGGTATCCTATATATAGATCTCGACCTTGTTTTAAGCACGTACCGTTACTCTACGGAGAAGCCGGTCTCGTGCCGAAGATTACCGAAGATTACTATCCCACAATTCCTGTTGTGACCCCGCTTCACAATCATTTCCGGGGCGTCTGCTAGTTAGTGTACACAGTGTGCATGGTGATATGAATGATCGATCAGGAATATCAACAGGTTGGAGAATCCTCAATGGCGCCTGATATGAATACGGAATATTTATGAAAGATACAGGTATTTGATATCTATGATGACCTGACAATATTTTTATGTCATACTTTATCAAATTTCTTTTGAGCATTAGGCCTCAGATTTAGACTGGGCCTTGTAAAGTTTTGTTGACACGAGAGTCACTTTACATAGTGACATAGTACTGTGGGCAACATAACTGATTCAAACTCATTGGGCATAGGAACCACTTTGAATAGCTTACTATTTATGACCAGTCTCTTGCAATGTATGTATTGAAGCACATGCGTTAGATTTAATATTTTCATTTATTATTAAATAATCGACATGTTGATTTAACACTCTCACTCTCACAGTCCCAGAACCACATTATTGTCCCTACTGACCGGCCCTTCCTGCAATGCTACAGCCGTGAATGAGTGAGAGTGAAGTTAGTTTTACACCGCTTTTAGCAATATTCCAGCAATATCACGTAGGGGACACCAAATGGCCTTCACACATTGTGACCATGTGGGGAATCAAACCTACATCTTTCGTGTCATGAGTGAACGCTTTAACGACTAGGCTACCCAACTGCTGGCCCACTTAAGGACGTGTAGCAGGGCGTGGAGTCATCCCAAAGATGACATCCTTACCTTGTCAGCTTGCTGACGGGGTTAACTTCTTTGGTCATGTGGACAAGGCGTCTGACTTCGGATCAGAAGGTCCGTCATTTGAATCCAAACATGGGACTTGGAAATTTTATGGCCGCTACATTGGTGCCCAACGTGGGGCTGAGCACTTTCAAATCAAATTTGAACAAAATAAGCCTCAGTACCCAACTGTGTGGCCCGGGACGTGCCTTCTGTTGATGGGAGAGTATGTAGCAGGGCCTGGAGTCATCCCAAAGATAACATCCTTACCTTGTCAGCTTGCTGACTGGGTTAACCTCTTTGGTCATGTGGACAAGGCGTCCGACTTCGGATCACAAGGTCCTTCATTCCCAGCATGGGACTCAGAAATTTTGTGGCCACTAGTCAGAAGCAAGTACAAATTTTCTGAATTTCCCATTTGACTGGCTGCTCTTTTTCAGTTTAATGGGATTATTTGTAACTATCATTATATTCAGAGACTAAGAGTTAGTCTGATTTAACCCCAGTGTATTGAAGTGTACACTCATATCAATGTTTTTCATGTGCTTTACTGACCTAAATAGTGAAATTGGAACCAGGCTTTGGTATAAATTCCAACATTGGTTCCAAATAGTACACAACTATAGAAATAAGCTGTTAAATATGACACACTAAAACTCATACCTGTGAATTATGATAAATTATTCCAGTATACTGGTTGGGAAGAGACGTTGCACTGCCAAGAGAAATTGCAGCAATGACTGATCAAACTGTGCTGTAGGCCATGTTATGTCCTTAAATAGTAATCATAGTGCTAGGCTTAAAGGTCACATGCAACCAAAAAAATCAAACAAAATTAAAACACAGTTATCTATTCATGATATATAAAATTCATTGCTGATTAAGAAAAAAAACAAATAAACAGAATTATAAGCATATAATCGCAAATCAAAAGTGCAATAGTTTGTACTTGGGTTTAGATCCCTCGAAACAAAGCAGCTGCAATATTGAACCTGATCAGAGCCGGTTGGTGTGCACCCAAGTGTAACGAAGTCATTTCATTGGCCACTGGTTCATTTGCTGATATGCTTAGCTGGTGCCTTGTTTATGGTGTATAAGCCCGATACATGCTCATTTCAAACTGGATGTGGTCAATAATTGCACTTGTGCATTGAATATTGTCATTTAGCAGACAGGCAGGCCGACATATAAGTGTGAATAAACCAGACATTGAGTTTTCTCTATGAGAGAGTCTGCTTATCACAATCAACATTTTTTTATGATGACCTCATACTCTGGGGATGCATACTGTTTCAAGCTCCGCGAACGTATTCACAGCGCATGCATATGAGTGCAGCGTAGCACAGTATAGCTGTTGAAACCACTTTTTCCCCATTGCTGGGGGATAGTTAGTGAATCATCTGAACTCCAATTTTGGGGGTTTGTTTTTAAACTTCAAATGAATGTAATAGCATTGATAGTTAGGTAATATACAAATCTTATTTTGGTCCCGTGAAGTACAGACAGGACAACTAAGTATTGTCCAGTCAATGGTTCTGTGGTCTAGTGGAAAATTTTGAGAGTTTCTAACACTGGAATAGATGGCCATTGTTGAAACATATCAGTATATCAGTATATGGCTGACTTTGTTGAAACATATCAGTATATCACATTTGTGCAGGTAGATGCTCGTTATGCTAATCATCAGGTTGTATGGTCAAGACTTGGACCCACTTACAGACCATTGTCATATAGCTGGAATATTGCAACAAACTGACAAAAAGACTTTCCTTATGTATCAATCTTCGGTCATAACGGAAGTCTAAGTAAACTTTAAGTCTCAGTATTATTCATGACACTCTTCTGAGTCTAACAAACCCTAGTGGGAGGTTGCATCAGGTATACTTTGAGTGAGCTATGACCGTCCAATCAAATGTAAGATGGTTGAACAGAGTTAACCAATCAGACAACAGCTACTGTTTGGACTTTGGCAACTTCCCCCAGTCACTAACACTGATCCCACAACTAACGAAAATCCGCTCAAACCACAGATATCTGACCTGCAGTATGTACGTTTAGGGCTTTCAGATGACATGGTTACCATTAGTTATATTTCCATAAGCTGACATCCTTGAATATTGACAAAAATGCTATTTTCAGCTACTGTTTACACAGTGTTGTAGCATGCTCCATGTGCATAACCTGGAAGTGATCGTTCGGAAAATAGCATTCGGAATTGTACAGGTACAGATATTTTCAGGGTAAAAGTTCAAAAGGTATGTGCGAATGTGCACTTTTGCGATTTGGTAAGCTCAGCCTGTTCTGACTGGTCAGTGTCAACGGTTACCTGATGTGACCTCCTACTTGGGTTTGTTAGACTCAGTATAGGAGTGTAACGAAAAATACGAAGACTAAGTTTACTTAGAGGGGTTATGATGGGGAAACATTTGTATTCATACTGTAAAGTTATTTAGCTATACTGTGAGAAACAAATAGAGGAACAGGAAAATTCAATTAATATTTTCCAGTTTTCATCACCAGCTTTGAAATGATAAAGGAATGCTTGAAATTTATTTGTTTATATCAGTATATTATCTTTGAGTATCAGCCTGAAGGATCTCTTGTTAAATTAGCAAATGTTATATGTTCAGACTGATTGTAAGTAAACCCAAAATATTTCTAAATTCCATCACTGGTAGCATCCTGAAAAGAGCATTGCCTTGCCTTTGGTGACAGGTTGCCTTTGATGATGATATCATTTTTTTTTATCATGTTTGGTTTACAAGTATTTCACATCATAAGCATGGCAACAAATTGATGATTAGCTAGTCACCATGTCTGACCATGTGGTATTAGAGTTAAATTGTGCACAGATGAGGTAGATGGAAGGTGGCACCATCAGCCACCATTTTAACTGGCCCACATTCTCTTGTTACCCGAAAGGTTTAGCTGGCAAATGGTTAAACTGTCAGCTAAACCTGCACTTTCACTGAAGAGTAAATTGACTGACTGACCGTGATTGACTGACTGACTGACTTACTCACTCACAAATAGTTGACTGAACTGAATAATACCTTGGAGTTTAGTGAAAACTAGCAAAGTTTCCACATTGAACTAATGTTTTGTCACGCAAGAACAGGCTGTATGTATGGATCTTTAATCAACCTTTTAGTGCCATGGATACAAGAGTTATCTCCCCTTTTCCGAACCCCTTAGTGAAGTAGGCAAGCAGCAACCCCATACAAGCACTAATTAGGCTAGTGTCAAATGTCTACTGTGCCACGACTGGTCTTCAGTATTTCAGGAAATGATGTTTACATATACTTTACTTTCATAAGAGCGACACCTAATACCTTTTGATCTAGGATGAGTTGGGTAGCCATGTCTGTGTCTATTGATTATTTTAGCACACTTTTATTGAGGTGTACCGGTTGCCTGGTGGCAAAACATGCTTGCTGGTATTTTAAAACTGAACACATCTTACAGGCTGCTCTCATGTTGAATTAATTTCGTAAGTGGGTAAATTTCTCTTTTTTCATACTGAAAAGCTGAACATTGTGGCTAGTTTAACATATTAATTTGAAGCAAGACTTCAGTCCTAGGTAAAACATATTTTGACTCTAACGTAGTAGAGTTGAATAGAAAAGTACTATTTGGTGCACATTTTGTTTCTACTTTTACTGATTATTGGTAGTATCCATGATGAATGTTAAATTGCCTGAGACTGTTTTCTTGTATGAACCGCATACTACATTATTAAAGTGCTATATATATGCTAGAATTTATGCTGAAATATTTTATATTTCAAATGGAGAATTCAGTTTTCAAAGATTATAAACAACAATCAGTACTGGTTCAATGTCAATATTTTTAGGTTGGAGGTAAATAAAATATGAATCATGTGCTCTGTAGATAATGCATCTGATTGTATAACCCTTAAATTGTCTCTTAGTACATTTTTCAACAAATTGTAGTGCTTTGAACTGATTGTATAGACAATTATAATTATATATTAGAAATGGTGTTTTTATAAAATGCATCTCTAACATCATTTTGATTTCAGTGAAAACATGTTTTCATTTGTAATCCTTATGGCAGAGATACTTACACTGATAACTTAATATCGTATGCTTGTTCTTGTGAAATTTTCATATTTTTGGAAAGGAGAACCCAAACATACTTGCTTAAGTCAGCAACAGAGGTTTGATGAAAATATACCCAGTCTAGGGACGTCACGATACGGATGCCTCACCATACGAGGTGTATCTCAGTATTGAGATCATGATACAAAATTGCGATTTAGCATTTTCGACATTTTGGGCAGTCGTTATCTTGATGGTAAGTTGTGTAATGTTGAAACCAATATTAGTTGATTGAATACCTGTTAACAACTAATCCAAGTCGTTTCTGTTATATGTAGTGATTATTAGAGAAAGGACAACTACCCATCAGCCAAGTATCAGGCCCCCCTAAGGAACTGGAGGAAAAATACGGCAAATTTGAATGAATTGCATCTCAAATGTAAACAAACGCAGCCCAAGAGCGTCATAAGTCATGCCCCCAGAGGTTGTTTGCGTCTGAACATTGGAAGCATGATTTATCATGCTCTTTTGCAGCGACGATCTTTTCCTAAAAAAATAATTTATAGCTTCGACAACACCTCATACCTAAACCCGTTCAACACAGGTGGTCAAAGATGGATAATTATAAAAATGAAAACAGTAATGAGACGGGTGCTCTTTCCAGTGACGCCATGTTTTGTTGTGTGAGTTTCTGGACACGACCGACAAATCATGGAACTGAGCCGAGAAATCTCTGAAAATGGTCTAGTTTCAAGTATTAACGACATTGTTTCCGATAGGGGCGTTGTGTTTATGTTATTACTGCTAAACTACCGATAACTACTGCAATTCTTTTGCGAGTGGGCTGCATTTGTTTATGTTTGAGATGCAATTCCTTCAAATTTGCTGTAATTCCTTAATTTGCTGTAATTACTTAGAGGGGCCTGAAGTATGCTTCACTCACTCTCAGCAAGTCACATTTGCTGTCTTGTGTAAGAAATACAAGAAACAAATGTGTTAAGACTCTAAATTGTAATCGATATATGAAAAAAAATGAATTGAATTATTACATGCAGATCTCAATTTAGTGCTTGTTACTTGCATTGGTGCAACTCATTATTACAAAGTGCAACCTAGTTCTTAGTCAAACATGCACCATGTGCAAGTCAATTTTGGAGAAATATGTCTAACATCATAAGAATAAGCAAGTCAGATAATTTTTCTTCTCTTGTTTGAATAGCTGAGGCACCGAAACATTGCATATATTTATAGACTCATTTCGGCTATGACAGCTCTTGTAAACAGGGATCTGTCTTTGTGTTGCAATGGTTTCATGGGTACTGCATCATGGAAATATACACTGCAGCTGGACTGTGCAACACGGTTTTCATCTTAGGTTGCCCCTGGTGCAAGTAGGTTAGCATCTCTTAAATTGAGCCCTGACATGAATAGTGCCCAACGTATCGTGCAAAGCTTGCTGACAATACACCAGTGCATCGGTGAATCATGACATCCTAACTCACTACATGTGTTTTGGGCCTATTGTTCTTCTAGACTCAAATTGTTCCCCATTTCAGTACAGAATTAAGTCACTGATGTTGTAGTAGTTATCAAGGTAACCTGTAAAGAATCAGACAACTGCAAATAGTTTATGGAATATATTGTATACACTGTAGCATTTTAAGCATTGTCTAAGGTAAAACAGAAATAATTAACAGTATTTATGCAGTTACATATCTAGAACAACCCAGCATAACTCATTTGTAGCCCAATTTACAAATAACTTATTGCAAGATACGATATGGTTTACACTACTTATCGCTCAAACAAAAGGTTGTAAAACATGAATATAGATTGTAGTCATTTGACACGAATATATCCAAATAACACTAGATTGTTACACAAAGAAGTAGATCAGTCGGGTTTGAATTTGGGCTGCAAAGTTGTTAACCACTCACAATAAAGTAATTTCCCCTGAGCAAGGCTCTAAATCACGGAACAATGCAGTATTATTAATCCAGGTGGACTTCATGCCTGTGCTGGTCGGCATTAGAAAGTTAGATGGAAGGTGATATATGGTAGAGATTAGTAGCTGGATATTGAAAGAAGATAATAGGTCGGTAGTCCAGGCGTGCGACTCTGTGAGGGATATTTTAGTTACCCTTGATTTTGCTTGTAGTTTTATAGATTTTGTTTTGTAGTTTATGGGTTTAACACGTATGGGGGATTTGGTGTCTTTACTATCTGATTATTCAGGTTTTGGATTGGCCTGGCTTATTGATGTAGATGTAGGATCTACAAGCAATGAGAAGGGTAAAATTGCTTTCTATGTTTGCTGTCAGTGCCAGAGGTCTCTTATAGTACTTCATTTGTTTTGCCAGATACAAATGATTTGGACAATGTCATGATTCTCTCTAAGAAATATTAGAAACAACCATTGAAATATTATCTGTTTTATTTTAATACATGTTACACCATGAAGGAAGTATTTTTATATCATGTGTACAGCAACATCCTCAGGGATAGGGCAGGAGAACTTTGACAATGGGCCATTTTTAGGATTCCTAGCCATTTTCTGATTTTAAAATGGGTCACTGCCCATGTAACAATAGTAAACTTCAAAATTTTAATGAGCCATTTGTCATTCTAATGTGCAAAATGGCTCATGGCCCCTGCCTTTCTCAGTCCCTGCATCCTTGCTACTTTCCATATGTATATATATACTGCCAGGTATCTACTAAGAGTAAACTATGTGGCCGTTATCTCTTGAAATCAAGCCCAAGAAACCAGTCCTATGATGTAGACTGTTTGTCACAGCTGATACATCGTGGCAAGGCCACATGTTGTTTTAATGTCACGAGGTATTAAGTCAATCTTCAGCTCCCATGTCTTGGACCAGCTGTGCTATGTAGCCTCTTAGTGAATCATGCGACCGTATAACAGATGTGTAACAGATTGAATAATTTTCTCTAGTGTGTGCTAGTGTGTCATTACTTCAACCAATTGCGGACATGAAGAGATACAGCTAAGACTCATGGTCTATAAGCATTAAAGTGTTTCCCATTCTACAAAGCTGTGGCATTAAGTATCAAAGTAGAAGGGAATTAGTTTATGATAAGTCATTCCTTGATTAAGACATGATGTCAATGGAATGTCATTGCATGTTAGAAATTTGTGTGAATACGTATTTTGCACATTTTTATCAATGTAAAATTTTTATAAAATAACACACTAACATACATATACTGGCATTTATAAAGATATGTGTTGTGATGCTGCTTTTTTAGGTAAACATAATATCCATGTAAGGGTAAAATAGTTTCAAAGTATTTTATATTAACTGATATTTGCTTTTGTTTTTTTTATTTTTCTGTTAATTTCCTGAATTTAATTTTCTGTTTTTCTTAGTAAATAGTCAATTTGTTCATTCCTCTCTTTCCTGTTTTTTTCATGGCTTTATGTATTTACTCTCAGCATTGTTTGTAGTCATGGTAACATGATGCCAGTCTTGGCATTGTCTGTAACTATGGTAATATACTGACACATTTTTTACAATGTTATCCAAATCCTTGAGATTTTCTCTCCAATGGACCCCAGTCACATTGGCCGGTTGACCTCGTGGGAAAAGTATGTCTATCTGTAACTACAAACGTATAATGAGATTTCATTCAATTCACTTCACATTATTCAAGGGTGCGAAACATGCAAGGATAGATTAGTGCGAGTCTCTATCGATCTCTGCTTAGTATAACATGATTTTTTATGAAGACATTGAACATTTCATTGAAAGCTGAGCCAGTCATGTGATAGGCAGTTAGAAGGTGGTCTATTGTTGAGAGATTTGGACAGGGGACTGTGATCAACTTTCATATGTCAAGTCTCGTGATTTGGGCAGGTAGACGCGGATCATTGTCGGGGGCGTATTGGGAATTGTGTTGGCTTGAATGGTTGAGTGTTATGGGCAAAATGTCAGCAGTAACATGGCGATAATGTTTATCTTTGTGATGGCTGATACACAAAGCTGATGTTTATTGGATAACTAAGTGACATCTGTTATTTATGAGCTGCCATATTTGTTTGGGGTGCCTTCTTTTAAAGTTATAGATATAACCTTCTGCATGTCATTGTCAGTTTTTTGTCAAAAGTATGAAATGTACAAGTGAGCTTGAGAATCATTGATTTAGAATTTATGCAGTTTGTTTCTTACTAATGCATTACCATATGAAATCACACATGTTGTAGTTTGTTTTAGTCACTAGTCTGCTGTCTGTGTCTACTAAAATTCAGTTTGGACAAGTAAGATCAGCAGACAACTATCAATGCCACTTGACACCAGATCTGGATGGGCAATACCATGAAAAGTGATAGAAGTTAAGCTCAGAAACCAAGAGGTGTGCATGTTAACGTGTAGGGTTCTTAGAAACCCACACCCTGCTAAATGTTGAAACTAGTAATTTAAGATGACCAGTTGCTGGCTGATTGGGCAAATAATGTGCTATTGCATTGTAAAAACATGGATTGTGAACCAAAAGTCACCATGTTCTGTAGTCTGATTGGTTGAAAAACATGATCGAATGGTATTCTATTCCTGGAAACTGCAAGACTATTCACTGCGTATTGGCACATGCAAATATTGCACACAATTATATTGTTGTGTCGTCAGCAGTGATGATGTCATTCAAATCGTATTGTGACGTAAAGTTGGAATGATGTCACAAATAAGTCAGTTTCAGATGCTACCATGGGAACCAGCTGAAAAGGTGAGCTGATGACACATACCCAAACTTGATGTACATGAGTGCTGACAGTGGGGCTTTTGGTTTACTTTTCGTCTTAACAGTGTCAATAAACATCATGTGTTGGTCAATTTCCAAGTGTTATAGAGTATTTGAAATGCAGGAATATTTCATTTGAAACCTCCGGTGGTTCCAAATGAGTTCCCATACTTCAAATACTCAATAACACCCAGAAATTGGCTAACACATGATATTTATCGCCTAATTATTCCATGACCTGATTACGACTCACTCACTCATTCACTCACTCACCCACTTTACCTTTCCTAATTATCACAATTACATTGCAGCAAAAAAGAATACTTTTTATTTACCCGAACCTGCTGTCAACTCCTAAACTGTTGATAGATGTTCCACTTGTACAATGATTTATTTTATTACATTAACCATGTACAAACAGAAATACAATCAAGCCTTGGTTCATAATAGAAAAGCAGCCTGTAAATGCTTGGTGGACAATCACACTGTGTCAATGGGAACACACGCTATGAAGCATTGCCCAACTGTGTCAGCTCCATTGGCAAGACCGACTTGTTTAGTCACCACAGTATACTAACTCCAAACTCCCTCCTTAGAAACCACTCACTGTCACTCAGAGAGAACTGTTCCAGGTTGTTTTTTCTCTGCTGGTTTAGTATTTGGATCAGACATGATCAGAAAGGAGGACTTTGTTAAGAGATTCGCTTAAGGCACTTCAGGTGCGACAATACTCTTGTGCGTTGGAAAGGTAACAGCTCTGTGATAAGCTTATTGGTGTCATATGTACATGTGAAAGCCACTGGGAGAACCACAATACATGTCTTAGAGATTGAGATGAGGCCTGAATATTCAGGCTTTCTGCTGGATGTTATGTGTGGAAGAGTTTTGAGTCTATGGAAATGTGCTTAAAGAGGACTTTGTTTTCTGGATGGTGAGATTCAAGGTACTTTGTGCGATTTATCGAGGGGATGTAGGGGATGTTTAGTAGGGGATGTTTAACAATGATCAATTTTGTAAAGATTAGATGCTAGGCATGCTAATATAAAAGGAGTTTATTTATCAATATTTTACAAAACGTGGCAGTGTTTAAAATGAAGAGTTCATGTTGAAAGACCACAGCATGGCTAACATTTTAGGTGATATAACAGAGACGATTATCAGTGTCATTAACATTTACTTTAATTTTAATCACTGCTTTGGAAAAACTAATGATTTATTTTATAATTATATAATTTAATTCATAATATTCATTCATTTCAAGTTCCAGCAGAACAATGCTAGTAACCTCTTCATGAGGTTGGTGCAAAGGCCAGAGGCACTAATGTATTATGGTTGTCATGTTTTGAATGATGCTCTTTGCATATCTTCTTTATGACCTCTGTTTAAAAGACAAAAAGAAAAAGCATTGAGTATCGGTATGTAATTTTCCTAAATGCTAATTTTTTTCATGTTTGTTGCTTTTTAGTAACCTGCCTCTAGAGGCAGTGATAGTTTACGGCTTCCCTACCATGATTCCTTTTGACAATTTTAATACATGATAGTGTTCCCCGATAGCTGTAAAACTTTGAAACTCATAGCTCTGTGATGGTGCTCTTTACTGGGTAATACGAAACCTAAACATTTCATATCTGTGTGATCTTCAGTTTTAGCCACTGTTTCGAATCCTTAAAAATACAATTTTAAAGAAGACATAAGAAATACAATATTAAGTAAATCTGCTTCTTTAAGTTCATGTAGTATGGCTGAAATGTACAGAAAATTGAGATCAAAATACAAGTCCGGCTTGTCGATATAAGATCATGATGTCATAGTCAGTAAGATATCATCACAGTAATAGGCTGGCCCCGACATTAGTGTGCAAATTAGATCAACAGAACTGGACATGTTTTGCTGAATGTTACATATCAGTGAGCTCATACCAGATATGTAATCAAGACATGCAGAATTGTTACTATCAGTTCTTCTGCAATCTCTGTTCATATAATTTTTAAATATATTTATAATCACTGAAACTTTGTCTTCAGTGAATGCATATCCAAAAGAGGAGTTAACAAGACATTTATTTTGGTTCATATTGCAGCGAAAATTGTATAATGACTAATATATCACTATAATCTCTCTCTCTCTCTATATATATATATGTAAGATTTCAATATGTTCCTGATGTCAATTCTGATACATTTAAAAGGGAAACATTGATGGGAAACTGATAAACAGAATTAATCAACCATGTTTCGATTCTAAATGTGGAAAATGTCAACCTTGCCAAAGGCTTGGCAAATACTGATTAATGAAGACTTGGTTGATATTTCCCATGCAAAAAATATGATTGATGTTTTATAAACAGTACACATCTTACTAACGCCTGTTCATCTTATCAACATCGTGGGTGCCTCTGCAGTATCGTTCGATTCACATGTCACATCCAGTCTAAAAAGTCGCCATTGTAGCAAAGAAAATTAAATTAGTTTATTAATTATCTGAAGATGTCATTTATCTGAGACATGAGTTTTTATTGAAATGCTTGGGGTAACTGGGTGTATTGTAGACAGTGGAGTGGAAGTGACTATTGATTGTCAGTGCTGTCTGGACATGGCGAACTGATATAGAGATCAGTCAGTTTCACCTGCTCCTATTCCCAGCCTGGCTTAAACGCTTCAAACAGCTTGGTGCAGACTTCAGGACACAGGTAACATGTCTTACCATCTGATGTCTGATTACAGAGATTTATGTATAGTGTAGTTTCTCTGTTAGATGATGTTTATCTGTTTTCTATATGCTCAGACCTGACATGTATTGTTTTATGTTGGTGTAGCAGGGTATGAAGTCAAACCGGCACAAAAAGCAACTGTCTCCTGGCAGTAACATTTAGAACACCTGGAGACATTTGTTTCTTGTGCTTATTTTGCCAACATGTGAAACAAAAATATCACTGATGGAACTACGAGATAATCTCTTGGTCATGTGGACATGGCATCGAACTTCAGTTGAGAAGAGCCTGTGATGATCCAGATTAGAGTAGCCAAAAAAAGGCAACTCTGCATGTTGTAAGAGGCGATTGGGTGGTCAGGCTTGCTGACTTGGTTTGCATGTCATTGGTTCCCAATTGTGCAGAGCAATGCGCATGCTGTTGATCACTGGATTGCCTGGTCCAGACTGTTGTTCAGCAGACTGCTGCCATATGGCTGGAATATTCCTCAGTGAGCTCACTTAGTCCAGAAGCATATGGCCACTGCATTCACAAAGTAGCAACTGACAACCTTTATCGAATTGGTAATTCTGCAGTTCAACAAAAGTTACATTTGTCCGGAAACGGTCATTATTAATCTCTGACAGATCATGGTACAGTATGCTAGAAGTTGTCGTAGCTGATCAGGTTAGGCAGCTAACTTTGTGTGCTGGCGCTTTGGTGCCTCACTCTGAGGGTGTGGGTTTGAATCCCGGAGGGGCTCAACCAAACAAAGAGCACTAGAGTCTATACTTTACTGTGAAAGCATAATCCCAAGTGTATCATATTGTACAGTTGAACACTTTCTAAATTGCATTGTGTAATCATAATTTCAGATCTGAAAAACACAAAATTACCTAAGGCTATCAGCCAAAGTGATTTGTTTAAATTGTATTTTAAAATTTGGTGAGTAATAATACATGTATAGGTTAAAATACTTTGTAGGTGACTTTCCTTATTCTTTCATTATGTGACACTTCGGTACAGTGACTTCACACATGTCTTGATCTGCAATAGTATAAGGATCCATACCAAAGTATTACATCATGACAGAATATTATAAAGAAGTTGTCATCCATGAACCTTGCCTTTATTGGTGTTCTTAGTGAGTTTAGTTTTTCACCACACTCAGCAATATCCATGAACAGTTGCGCCTAGACCAGAGAATCCAATGATCAACTGTATGACCATCGATCTGCACTATTGGGATTATGATGACATGTGAACCAAGTCACACAGCCTGACCACCTGAATCTGTTAGTTGTCTCTTGTGAAATGCATGTTTTACAGAAGTTCACTTCTAACATGAATCTTCACAGGCCTTTTTTCGCTATCAGCCACATCATTCAAAATTGAACATGGAGGAAAAGAGGCTCCTTGAGTTCAGATTGTTTATTTTTAAGACATTTACTGATTGTCATACGGAATGGCTAGATGATATTTTCAGTTATAATGAAGGTATATAACAATATAAAAAACTGCAAAATAAAAATCATGCATGATTTACTTATAGTATAACCATTCCTTTTTATAAAAGTTAAACTTAAAGATATATTTTGTCAGCCATTTGCAATTTGTTTTACATAATATTCTCTGACAGTGACAGATAAAAATATGTTTCTCTGAAGTGGACTCACTGATTAGAGTATTGCAGATGAAAATGCATTGGGTCATATGCACAGAATTCCTGGAACCTGTTTCACAAAACTCTTATAAGCCAAAGTTCTTGTAACTTTTCTCATAGCATTTGTACCTCCTATGTTACAGTATAAGAGGTACAAATTCAACAAGGAAAGTTACAAGATCTTAGGCTTATGAATTTTTTTATGAAACAAACCTCTGCGTGATATGAAACCCCTCTCTGATATCAGCTGCCACATACAGTGCAGTACAAACCAGATCTCAATAATAGCAAAGGGTATGTTTTCTGACTTTTCATACTAAGCAGTTTTCTCTGATAGACAGCAAGAATTATGAGCATGCATTTTTAATCAATCTGTTTTGATAAATTTTGATGTTACCATATGATTCAAGTAAATAACTATTTTTTTTGCAAGGCAACAACTAACAGTAGATAAACATGGTTCATTTCAAGGAAGATTAATGTGATTTAATTTTGTGGTGTAAGATTAAGGTTTTAAAAAATATCATAAATTGGACAAACATTAAAATCTTCAAAGAAGCCTCAGCAAGAGTATGGTTGTCATGACAACGAGAGCTTGATAGCACTGACAACCTTTAGGCCATAGATTTGATGGTTGATAAACATAGATAATACTCATGTTTACAGCCCCTGTCCGTTGCACTGTCTCCCAATCAGATCTATGACCTGTGTACAAACAGAGGGCTTTAGGTAGCTGCAGTGTCCCTTGATGTCAGATCAACTGGTCAGTTATTGAACCCTCCACTGTGACCAACACTAGCAGTAGATGGTTTCTGGATACCATCCGTCATGGTATAATGTGTCTGTCTTCTGTAACAATGGCATTTGAAGTAGGCTCTCTGATTGTTTTATGCTGTTTGGGATTAGACAGTTGTATGGCTTACTGGTTTACTCGCTGATATCTGATTTCTTTTGTCAGAGAAGATTAGGGTCAGTGAGTGATCGATTGAGCAGTAATTGTGCAGGAGATGTGTGGCATTTATTTCAATGATTTTTTAGTGGTACATATTTATATCAGAACTTGCTCTGACAAGTTGTGGGACAATTTTGATGGCAATCAATTTCCATATTAAGGACATTATGAAACCATACATGTGTGAATGCAGTCTTATGGCACATTTTGTTCAGTGTGTGTCTTGGTGGACTGCAAATGTTATCCAGTGGTTGATAGCTTGAGCATCAACTATCAGGAAAGTGGATGAAAATAGTTGTGCCGTGTAGCCAGGATTCCCAGGATTTACTTGTTATGGCTTGAAATGGCTTGATGTCTTTATAATGTGGATTACTACCTGTATTGCTAAATGAACATATTTTTCAAGAATTTCACTTTTTTGGCCATTTGGAAACCCGAATTTCAGACCTTGAATTTCAGAACCAGAGACTTTAGCTGGTCACATCTGAACAGGTCATCTTTAATGAATTTGGTTTGTTTTTCTTCCCATTTGAGTAAACACGATCTCCCTTTTTGGGAAATAGTCGACGCCTCGTCTGTCCGTCCGTCCCTCCGTCCATTGTCCATCCGTGTGTCCTGTCCACTGTCCATCTGTCCGTAATCATTTTGTTTCTGGAACATAACTCAGAAACCGTACAATATTTTTAGACCAAACTTGATAGATATAGTAATCTCAGCCTATGGTTGTGCCTTTTGCTATTTACAGATTTTTGGCATTTATATTTTGTTTGTTTTTCCATGGAACATTTTGGTGTTAGTGGGTGGACTTCGTTTCCGGAGCACAACTCAAAAACCGTTCAATATTTTTCTGCAAAACTTGGTAGATATATCAGTCAGAACCTGAAGTGGTGCCTTTTGCTATGTACAGGTTTTTGTGATTTATTATTTTCTCGGTTTCCATGGAAATGTCTTGGACATAGTCTCAAAAGTGAGAGGTGTGTTTCGTTTCCGGGGGCATAACTCCAAAACCGTTCAATATTTTTCTGCAAAACTTGGTAGATATATCAGTCAGAAGCTGAAGTGGTGCCTTTTGCTATGTACAGGTTTTTGTGATTTACCATTTTCTTGGTTTCCATGGAAACGGAGGGATGGGCTTCGTTTCCCAGAACACAAGGTGAAAACCATTCATATCTTTCAACAGAACTTGAAATTGTGACTTTGCTGAATACAGATATATGCCATACATAAGTTTCAGGGTTTCCATGGAAACAATTCAGACTTAGTCTAGGAAAACAATGAGTAACTGTCAGATGATTTGTCCTTTCAAACATGTAGGAGCCGGGGGGATATGTCATCTTCTGATGACTCTTGTTTCCAAAAGCATGCAAGCTGTTTTATCATACAAAGGATCAGTGGAAAATAAGAAGCTTAACTTGCATGACAGTTATGCCCTATTAGAGACAGTATCCTAGTCAAATCCGTGTGAGGGATCAGGGTGTTATGCTGCAGTTCAAAGTAGAGGAAGCATGTGCATTGTATTGCTGGATGGGCAGCTATTGTGGTCACACGATCTACCTGGAACAAATCATGTAAGTCTACACCTAGGGGATGTGTGCAATTGCAGCTTTTGGACTGACTTGTCACCATGGGCGATAGGACTGGGTGACTGTTAGTGTCTGCAAGATATTTTAGGCTTTTATCTTTTATTCATTATGAGAAAAATGTAGTGTGTTTTTTCAGTAATTATAATAAATGTGCTTCCTCCTTGTAATTTTATGTGAAAGTGGATATCAAATCACTGACATAGATGAATTCTGATTTAAACATCCAGTGTAGAATGTTTGCCACAGACTGAAGCATGGACACAACTTCTCTAGTCCAAAGGTGAGACTATTATCTCCTTATTACAGGCCATGTTTAGGTTGAAAAACTGACTGACAATATTTTCCCTGCTGTCCTATCTTTGATGCAGAAGCCTTGTGTGAAGAGAGTAGATCGATGCTCATGGTGTTGATCAGGGGATTATTTAGAGTACATGGCATTGATGTTTCAGATGAATGTAATCTGCCTTGATTATTATAAATAATTTTTTCATCTTATCAAACACTCAGTCTCCAGTGTCTCAGGTTTCAGATCTGTTGTCATATAATTATGCAGCCATGTTTTAAATGACCAGCTGAATGTGGTCTGAATTTCATCTTTGCAATAACATTTGCCTTGCTTTAATCCATAAACTCACCTTGCATATTAGTGACTTCTTGCTGAATTACTCCACAAAACTTATCGCTCGTAGCTGAATGTCAATATTACTGCATTCAATGTATAAAGCATTAAAGTGCTCCCAACTTCTAGAGCAATCTGTAATTTGTTATAAAACAAAAATGAAAATTTGTGTAGTGTTGGTATAACATTGCTCAGTAAATATTAGTTTTGTTTGTTTGTTTGTTTTCTTGTTTGATGTCACTCTCAACAATACTCTAGCTATATAATGACAGTCTGTAAATAATCTGCACTCTGGACCAGACAACCTAGTGATCATCAGTGATCAATATGAGCAGCAATGAGATACAATGGCATGTGTCAACCAAGTCCGCGAACCTGATCAACCGATCCTGTTTGTCACCTCTTACAACAAGCATGGGTTACTAAAGACCAGTTCCTACCAGCGTCTTCATGGGCAGAAAAAACATTTATTCAAACATTAGTTAAATGAGATAAAGTGTTTGATGCCTTTCATCATTTAGAAGTTGTTACAGATGGCTAAGATATTTTATGAATTAAACTTCTTTAATCTTTTCCACACAATGTTTGGGGTCATCGCAGATGCCTTCATCAGGTATCAACTGTCAGTTCACATGATGAAAGGATCTGGAATGACCTCAAAACATTGTGTTGAAAAGATTAAAGAAGTTCACTTCGTAAAATATCTTGAGAAAATGTTTGTTCATTATTGTTGGTCTGTAAAAACGTTTAGTTGTTGGTTTATTGTTTAATAGGTATATCTTCTGAATTTATTTGTTTGTTTGTTGTGGAAATATGATACTTAAATGAAATATGAAAAATTAATGCCTACTCTACCAAAACTTGAATCTCTGTGGTCACATTTTTCATGTAGACACTATTTTGCTTAAATCCATGTCATTAAGTTTACTTTCCATACATGATGTCACAACTGACAATTTACAAGAACATGAAGTTGTCCATAAAAGTTTAAATGCTGGTCTCAACAGCTGTGATATTACTTGAATATTGATAGAAATAGCGTAAAATATCTCACTGTTAAATTATTAGCAAATATTACAGATATTCCAACAATAGGCAAGATGGCTGTGTAGTCAGGGCCTAGATTTTTTAAGCTCTCTTAGCTCTAAGATAGTCATAACTTAATGTTAATGTATGTTAACGACCATCTTAGCGCTAAGAGAGCTTCGAAAATCTAGGCCCAGGTGATTAATGTGTCACTCAACACGTAGAAGGCCCTGGTTTAATTCCCCACATGGGTACATCGTGTAAAGCCCATTTCTGGCGTTCTTGCCATGATGTTGCTGCAACATTTCTAAAAGCTGCATAAAACCAAACTCACTCGCTTGTCAATATACATAGAGGACAGTAAACACAATTTGCTTTTAACTATTTATAACTACATATTCCTGTTTAAAGATAAAGTCTGTGGAAATAATAGGAAAATTGAACAAATGCATTTCTTAAATGTTATGAAGTATGTTACCATGGTAACCAGATTGAAAAATTTTACGTCCTAGCCTGACAATGTTGATGCCAGTTTTATGATTTTTTTCTTTCTTCAAAACACACAATCAATAATATATGACTCCTATCTTAGTTGACTTTCACCCAGAACCTGGTTTGCCCACAAGGGTATTTTTAAAGAAATTATCATAAATATTTAAAGTACAGCACTAGACTGGATTGTCATCGCAAAGGTCTCCATATTTATCAAGATCAGTGTTGTAAGCAGAAATCAGTCAGGATTAGGATTAGGATATCTGAAATTACCATTTTTAGGTCTGCCTTTCTTACTGAGGTGTGCCTAATGACTGTTTGAGTTTAAAGGATTAAGCCCCTGAGATTAAAACTGATGCTTTTGTAAGTAAATTTGCCTTAGTAGTCTACAGAAGCAAATAATTTCTGATTTGGAATTTACCCTGCCTCCAAAATATGAGGTTAAGGAGAAAAGATGATTTGATTCAATGTTTCCTATCAAAATCTGGACACTTCACACACAAAATCTATGCCATTATATATCTTTTTTTAATCAGAGGATGGTCAAGGGCTACTTGTTATTAAGATTTTAATGCTATGACAAGCAATTGCCTGTGTAATTGATGAGTTATCAGTGATATTAGCACAATGGTACTGATCACCTTATGATGATAACACAGTTTGTCAGGTAATAGAGTCTGACCACTCAGTTCCCATTTTTCATCTGATCAGGAAACACTCCCAGGCGATGACATCTGATCAGGAAACACTCCCAGGTAATGACATCTGATCAGGAAACACTCCCAGGCGATGACATCTGATCAGGAAACACTCCCAGGCGATGACATCTGACCTAAAGGGTCCTTTGTATCTTTTATACTGTTTGTAAATTATCAGCAAATATTACAGATATTCCAACAATAGGCAATCTGATCTGATTTCTCCACTTCAGGTCAGGAAGTTTTCACATTTTCTAAAAAATGTTGTCCACAGGTAATGTAGAGTAGGACCTTTGAGTAACTTAGGCTTGTATATTATCTACTCAAGTGAATTAAGTTTGTAAGTACAGAGCTGTAATTAATTAATCTGCAATTCATTCATAGTTTGTAGTTTATTGGCCAAATATACCATTAAATAATAACAGGTTATAATGTATTTATAATACAGTATAGTTCAAAATTATTGAGAATAGCTAAAGCATTTCATATTATTAAACGAGAACAAATCAGATAAAATTGAATGTATTGTGAAAGTGAACTGACCTTTTCATGTTGTGTAGGTAACAATTTAATATTTTATCAAGTCTCCTTGAGCTTCACGGCACAATCTAAGGCGGGTAGGCATACTTCCTATCAGAGAGGTTAGTGTCTCGTGAGTTATGCTGTCCCAGTATCGGACCACTTCTCTTTTCATGTCTTCACTTTTTGTCAACCCCTTTTGATTCACACATTCCTTCATCATCCCCCAAATGTTCTCAATGGGATTTAAGTCAGGACTATATGCAGGAAATGGTAATGCAGTCACATTTTTCTCCTGAAACCACTGCTTGGCATGTTTTGCGGTGTGTTTAGGATCATTATCTTGCTGCAAAATCCAGTCATTTCCATAAAACACATGTGCACTTGGAAGGAGAAAATTATCTTATATGTTAGTGTAGCGTTGACTTGTCAGATTTCCCTCAAACACACACAGCGGGGTCGTTCCTAATAAGGATATCCCTCCCCATACATGAAACTTTGGACTGTATTTAGGTTGTCGATACAACGGTGCTGACGCAGACTTTGTCCATATTTTCACATTATTGCGATATACCCATATTGAGCTTTCATCAGTAAAAATCACATTTTCCCAGTCAAAGTTTTCATGTGCCAAACACCACTCAACACGCCTGTCTTTATGTTCTTGTTTCATGAGAGGAGAAGGAATTCCAGTCTTTTTCTCCCATCCAAGATCAATAAAATTTCTTCTAACTGTAGATTTTGATACAACTGTTGATCCCCTTTCTATCATTTCATACCTGATGTTGGAGATGCTTGCCCTTTGCTTTTTAGACGCTAAAATTCCCAGCCGGACACGATCTGAGAACTCCAATTTTCTCGGTCTCCCTGCTCCTTTCTGGTGCCCAAAATCCTTTCCCTCTTTAAAATTCTTCCTAATCCTATACACAGTAGAAAGAAGAGTTCCTGTTCTCTCTGCCAATGTATTTACATCATCAATTCCTTGATTACACAACTCAAAAATCAACCTTCTTTTATCTTCAGCAGACATTGTTGACAGTGCTGAGGAAAATGACGTCTGCTACAAATTCAGGGGAGGTAACTCTAATTGTACTATACTCAGTAGGCCAAGATGAGCTACCTCCCTTATACCATTACTTAGTTTTAAGTATCAGTGAATCAGTTGAGGTGTTAGGATAGCTCAAAGTAAGAAGAAAAATTCTCAATAATTATGAACCAGACTATATATGATGCATAGAATGCAAATGATGAAGCCAAGGAGGAAAGAGATGATGAAGAAAAATTAAGGGAAAATGTGACTATATACCATTCCTTTGGAAATGTTTCCTCTCTATGGTGGTTTGTGGTCCTGTGCACAGGACACAAATCAATTGTAGTTATGCAACGTTGAGGTGACATACGATCCTTGGATCGGTGATCGTGTTAATGGCGACTTAACTCCTGACTCTAGGACTGAGCATATGTGATACATTAGGTCTCCCCTTAGGCAAGTGGGTTTGTTTAAAATTACCTCTGTTCACCCAGCAGAAAATGGGTACCTGGTTGGATAAAGTCATGTGACTATAACCTTCTAGGTAATAATAATCAGTTTCTGATTAAGCGCCATGAGCAGTCACTTGCTGCAATATAGAAATGACTTGTTATTGCTATTTATGGATATATATTATTCTGTCTCATATGCATTGACAAAATAGAATATTCCTTACTTTTTTTAATGGTATGTTTACCCATCTGTACAGCAGATATATTGTGACAGATAACAGTGGTTTATGAGCTTGTGTTATGGCACTAGTGTTGACACAATAAATACTTGTCAGGCACTTGAAGGAGGCTTTTATTGTACTGGATTGTGCTGGTTGTTCTCTTGCATTATCTGGGATTGTACTAACGAACATTGCACTTTCCTTACAACACATCACAATGACTCCCTCTCGATTGGTTTATGAAGAGGTCAAGTGTACATCCAAGTTCTTAGTTCCTGGAAGGAGACTGAAATAAGTGTTTGTTGAGGTAGTATGCTCAGGTTCACGATCATACGTCTTTGTCTGACCTATGAACAGTACCATGAACAAGACTGACTCCTCAAGCCACTGTTTACATTTCTGAACTTGTAAAATGTTGAGATTCTTGAGAGCCATTTTGAAGTTGGTGAATATATAAGACATTAGTATATATGGATGGCAACTTCTTATTTATTGTACAACACAATGTTTCTTGGCCACCTCTTGCCCTTTTTATGTTGTGTTATACAGTAAAAAAGAAGTTGCCGTCCATATACCTGTCTTATATTGTTAAATGTTTTAGATTTTTTTATATTATTTTGTTTGTTTACGTTTCAAGATTTAGATAAAAATCATAACATTTTACATACCTCTAATGTTTTTATCTTCAGATGAACTTCAAATGTTGAACTGGTGATGACTTTATTAAATACAGGCTTCATAACTGGCTTAAAAATCAGTTGTAATGAGCTGAAGATGTAACATCTGTGTGCTTATGGCATCTGTAAAAATCCTTCAAGCATGAGGACTTGTAATGAAAAGGCTGTCCATTCTTACCAGTTTTGATTAGTTACATAACCATTTGCTATTTACCTATCAAACATCATATCAATATTGGATTATAACAATTTACATAGTTATTTGCCCAACCATGTCATGTTGATTGTGTAATTTGAAATGAAAGTCTTTACTTTAGAATCAGAAATGGATCATTTGCATGTACACACCAGTACCTATGACAGCTACATTTCACTGCAAACTGAGAATGCAATCATCCAGTGTTAAAACTTACTTACAATTTCCTGTTTTTTACAGATGTGAGAAAAATCAAGATGTGAGAGTGTGCATGGGTGGAGACTGGCAGCCATGTTTGAGGACTTTTTGGATGAGAGTCCGGATCCTAGCACAGTTCCAGACACAGGAAAGGAACTGAAGATCCGGAAACCCATCTGTCCATACATTTGTGCAACTCCCGTTGACTTCGAGGAAGAACTCAACTTCTTAGCTGAGAAAATCTACCCTCGTATTGTGGAGTTCTCATTAAGAAGAGGTGCTTATTTTAGTCCTGTTGATATTCGTTGGAAGCCTGATGACAGTATCATCCAGAACGGGCAGCTCCTGCGCCTCCTCCTTGACTACATCCACAAATGCATGCCATTCCTTATCTGTCTGTTAGGAGAATGTTATGGCCCATATCGCCCAGACAGTTCGGCAACACTTCCAAAATGTTTCTCTGGCATCACCGAATCTTCTCCTCCTCTGGACCGGAACTACATGGTGGCAGCGTCTGCAGGATACGAGTGGGTTCTAGAGGAGTCTCATCAGAACTGCAGTCTGACGGAACTGGAGATCATCCAGGCAGCGTTCCTAGGGGACAGTGAACACTGCAGTTTCTACTTCAGGCAGGCGGAACATTTGGACTTTAAGTTTGCTGACTTGAGTGATAATGAGAAGCAAGCTGCGGTTGGTATGTATCGCGAGGAGAATGAGCTTGCTGGACTAAAGATCGCTGACTTGAAGCAGAGGATTGTGAAGAAGGGTTTGCCAGTGCAGTACTTCAAGACCCCAGAGGAGCTGGGCAGCCTCGTGTTCAATGACTGGACTTCTGTGGTGGACATGTTGTATCCTCCACTTGAAGATTTTGAGAGTTTCATAGGTAAGTGAACATTGCTGTCATTCCATCAGTTTGTGGAGGATGATTATCCTTTATTTCTTCTAAACGTGTTTTGTAATGAGCTTCATATGCTACTTTTCAATGTCAAACTGACACAGTAACATAATTTGTATACTTAGCAAAATGATGTGAAACCTACCTCAGATATATCAAATGTCAATCACAGTCCGTTGTTACCCTGTTATGTCTAATAATACCCTCTATACACTGCTACAATCATTAGAATAAGGCCATGTTATGCTTTATGGTACAGTTGAAACCCATTTTGCGGGTATCACTCCTAATTCTTGTTTTGTTGAACTGTATATCTTAATCAGATACAGAGGAGTACACTGAATGGATGTCTCAGGAATCATTTGCTGAGAATCTTCGACACAAATTCATTGCCTCATCAACAAGTGATGCCATCATGCAGCATTTGACCAAGTTCGCCCTGTCAGCCCTTGATGAGGTCAGCATGGAATCAGAGGTGGAAACCTTCTCCAAGTACAGAGCCTATTCTGCCAGCAGTGCCCTCAGGAAGAGGTGGGTGTTATGTCAGACACACTGTCAGTGTTCTTTCAGCATTCACTTAGGCAAATGCCTAGTCTCTGAATATATAATTGTTATTGAAACAAATAATTCCTCTACAATGGAAAATGAGCCCCAGTGAGATGGGAGAATGTAAACCAGAGGAAATCAAGACTTGCTTCATTTATGGCTTTAGCATTGAAGAAAGGGCTAGGCAGCAGAGAAAATAATACACTTTAGGGACAGTGAGATAGACTAAGTGCCAAGTAATGAACAGATATTGTACCTTTGCCAAGAATAATTATTATTAAATTTTGAACAGCTTAAGTTTGGAGTCAAGGTCAGGAGTATTAGTAGAGCAAATGAATGTTTGATAGGGTCAGCTGTTAATGGGTTCATTTTTTAGATAGTCCGTAAAAACCTGCTCCTTAAAACCTATGATAATTTTTACAAAAGGCCAAAGCTTAGGGGCATAGTGTTTTAAATCTTTTCTTGTCATGTCAAAGATTCACATTGAATTCCACTTGTTGGAACAGTGTGTGAAGCTGAGTATTGTGATATTGCTGAAATTGCTGAATTGCTGAAAACAGAGTAAAACCATACTCCCTCAGTCACTTCAAGGACCAATTTACCCAGCTGACTGGTTGACTCACTTTCACCAATTCTGTTGTGCTAAAACTAGTCCAACTTCTTAGATTCCCAGCCAGTAATAGTCTGAACGACAAATGTGTGGGATAGAGAAAGTCTTTGTAATGTAGAACAGGAAAAGAAACACCAATTTCCTCAATACTGATAAGAAAATAATCAGGAACTCCCTCGCATTAAAACAAAATTCGCTTAACATGTCCTCATTGCCCCAAGTTTGTTATGGATGTCATTTCTAATGCCCAGTTCTATAAAGTCATGTTATTCGAGGTAAAAAATGTTGCTTAGAATGGCAGACAATCATACACACTGCAACCTGGGATTGTTTATTGTCTGAGGCTGTTGGCCACAGACATAGACCTAGCCAGAGATTACTTATGTGTTCTTCCTTGCCAGTGGTGCTAGAAGTGGATCATGCATATTTTAACATGAAGCCAGAGTCTGTTGTATTCAGTCAGCTGCTCGTCAGAACATCACATGCTGGCAAATGCAGGGCTAGCTAAATAAACTGTGAACTCTGTGATGTTTCTCTCAGTTCACATCTTCTCTTCAGCTGTTTCCGTGACTCATGTGTGATACGTGGTAACTTGAGGGCTGCAGGCTACCTAGTGGGTAAAGGTGTTTGGCTGTTGCTGTAGATCTGGGTTCAATTGTCCACATATGTAGAAGTTGTAAAGCCCACCTTTGGTGTCCCCTGCCATAAAAATTCTGGAATATTGCTGAAAGTAACCTTACGCAAGCACTGAGTCAATGCCTTTTGTGTCACACACGCCCTGATACACATATTGCATGTCTATAATAGTTTGCAACCTAGATTGTTGTTTCAAGTCTTTGAAGGGCATTTAGAAGTGAAATGCATAAGAATGAAGATTATATGGATATCAACTTCTTTATATGAGAACACAACGTTTCGGAGTTAATGCTTACTCCTTCATCAGGTGATTGAGTATGGGGTACAGAGCTATTTTTATATGTACAGGTAAAGCAATAACAAAGTAACAAGTGGAATGACTTAACGAAAGCTGGAAGCCAGTATAAACAAGCGCTGATTGGAAACCGACAGTTATGATAACAATGATAGAAGCCAATGGTAATACATTACAGATGATGGGATTGTTTGCATAACACAGGTAGGGGGTAAGGACGATGTACATGATAGGGGAAAAGGGTGGAAGCCAATGGTGGATGATGTTTACTTATAAACCTAATTCTGATCACTGCCTTTAATGGTCATTATCCTTTCTACTTGCACCAATACCCGGTAAGAGGTTTTACTCCCAATGTAAAACCTGGGAATAGGTTTAACTAGATTTAAGTAAAACCTATTCCCAGGTTTTACTAGGAGTAAACCCTCGTCCCGAAAGTACCGGTTTGGAGCGATCAGCCACCGAAATCTGCATTCACAGGAAAGGAAAAACAAAAACTCTGACAACAGTGTTTTAATTGAAATTGAACGTCATTGTAACACTTCCGTGAGCGACAGTTTGTGTTGTACCGGAATCTCCCTCTGAAGTAGGAACCGACACTGTCGCAGACGTCTGAGTTTTCTTTGGAGCTGAACATAAGAGAACATCTGACGCCATTGCTTGTTGTTGATCACTGGTTCTCTTGTAAACCCTCACTGCCTCGCTTTTGTGACCTACAATAAAAGAATTCATCTTGATAAGTCATTTCAAATTGTACATAACCGTTTGAAAAGCAGTTTATATGATATTGTAATCGCTTTGCTTGGGGCCATCATTGGGATTCGAACCCGGATCTTGGCATGTTAACCATAACACATGTTGACATCACAAGTTCTAGCATTTAAAATCGCCAAATTGCAATTTGGCCCAGTCACTTCAAGTTTCATTCGTGTTTTGCAGATATTCATTGAGTTACATACCAGTTTGTTCACAAATCTGTTGCTCGCTTATGTTTGCCTCGTAGAGACGGGTAGCAGCAGTGCATCTGAGCGAGTGGTTCGTTTTCCTTCCTTCAATTCCGGCTTCAGCACATATTCTCTTCACCGTTGTCTGGATTGTGTTGTGGCCCATGGGCGACTCTAGGTACCATTTTCCATCCTTAGGTTTCTTCATCGGGGTGAAGTAAAACGCATTTGCTCGAGTTGAAGATGGTAGGCTGGAAAGTTAAATTGTGTTGACATAGAATCAATTAAGTATGAAATGTTTGCATTTGTCATTTATATGCCCCTAAACCAATGCGTGCAATCATCATCAGGGAGTAAAATTATAAGACAATTTACATGCAGTATGGGTCAAGTCACCCGCATGATGTGATTAAATGAGTGGTATATCTAAAGAATGTATAACATGTATCAGAAATGTATCAGAAAACATCTAATACATACCAAAGTGACTTGTACTTCATGAAAAGGCGCACATAACATCGTTCCGGGTTCTTGGTATTTTCATACGCTCGCACCTTTTTCTTCTGCAGTTTCCTGTCTTTCACTCCCCCGGCATTTGTCTTAGAGACGTCTTCCACATACTGCAGGTACCTGCGGCCGTTCTGGTCTGTATGTGGGCCTGTAATCTGAGGTTGTTGGTGTAGTCTTAAACTCCGATGTTCCTTTCCACCTCTCAAGGCGAAGTTAAGTCCTGGAAAATAAAATTCCGTACACAATTATATAATGTTTATCTATTTTGGTCTTAACACGGGATTCAAAATATCCATCCAAACTTTGTTTGGTTTGGTTTGCCTCAAAGTGAAGTCGGGCATTTTGTTCCAGTTAATCACATTTATTTTCGATGTGAAGGTTTGATTGTAAATGCCAAAATTGCTAATATCCGACTTTTCGACAGGGAAATCAAATGCAAAATGCAACTCACCAGTTAAGTAGAGGACTGTGTCCAGGAGTTTTTGCGGCGTGCCTTCTCCAAGAGCCCCCTTCTCCCACAGAGTGTTCTCCTCGTCTCGAGTTATCACCTCTGTAGGTTTTCTCACGTCTGCTCCAAGACCAGCTGTGGACCTCTCACGCATGCATGCGTCCAGTGCCTGTCTGCTGTCCTGGAACTCTTCGCCTTCCATCAGATTGTAAGGAGATTTGTTAGCTTTCAAGTGTGACGCTATTGCCGTGAATAGCCCATACACAGTAACAGCTGGGTAGCAAGTCCCGTCCACTTTCCTCGCCTCGAATAGGAAATACTTTAGGGCTGTATTTATATCTTTAGCAGTCATATCCAGCAAGTCTTCAGTCAAGACGGACGACGACAGCGCGATGTTTGCATCCATTGACCTCGTCCGACGCTCTTCTTGCCATCGCCTGAATACTCCTTTCGCCCAATCATTTTTGTACCTTGTCGTTCTTGGAACACATCGAGATAATTTCCTTTCAATATCTTCCTCAGTCAAAGGTGCCGCGAAACGGAACAGAAAATCATCATCATCATCATCATCATCATCAGCAGCAGCAGCAGCAGCAGCAGCAGCAGCAGCAGCATTGTCATCATCTTTCTTAAACTGCGACTGTGTTAAAAACATTTCGTCTTCGCTCTGGTTTGCCATGGTTAGCAATGAGCGGATTCAAGTAACCACGTGGTATATAACTGACTCACTCACAAAAAACATGTGCACTGCGTGAAAATCCCGTGCGTTTTCTAACTTGTGCATTAGAGTTGCGACATTGCTGTCATTCCGAATGTTCGCGGTATAGTGAGGTCCTAATTCCTTATAACGCAATATTTAAAATGACGGTTTATAAGCAAGAGAAAAAACTTCTCCTCAGTTTTGGTAGAGAATGTAAACCTTCGGGGGTCGGGAAATCCCTCGGGGCTACGCCCCTCGGGATTTCCCTACCCCTCAGGTTTACATTCTCTACCAAAACTTCGGAGGCGTTTTTTCTCCTATACATAGCACATGATTGGGGATAGGGTTGATGTACATGACTGCATGAGGGTTGATGGGCATGTTTACATGGGGGTGGATGATGTACAAACACAAGTAGATAAGGATGTACACGGGTAGATTGGCTATACATGGATTACATAGATTACATAGATAGAATGTACACAGATAATTGAGATTAATTTATCAATAAGTCCCAGGCACTTGGTAGGTACAATCCTTGGTCACGGTTGATTGCTGGTTTCTGTCTCCGGATCTCGATGGCTTCTTGCAGTTTCCTTTGGCGCCAGTTGTTGTTGTTGGTAGATAGTATCCTAGTGTCCTCCCATCGGATTGAATGTCCAGGGTTCTTGAGAATGTGTTCAGAGATGGCCGATTTCTGGTCGAGTTTGCTGACAGAGGTCTGGTGTTCCTTCATTCTGGTGTTGATTGGTCTCAGCGTTTCTCCAATGTATCGGTCGCCACAGTTGCAAGGGATCTGGTAGATGCATCCTCTCGGGTTAGGGTGTTCACAGCTGGGTCCTTTACCGTTGGCTTTTAGGTAGGTCTTGATGGTCTTGCCACTGGAGAAGGTGACATCGATGCTGGCTTTGGTCTTGATGAGGCGTGATATTTGATGACTGATGGGGCCAAGGTAGGGTATGGTTACTCTGATGGGTGATGGAGAAGGCTTGAGGCGGGGTTCTCGGTCCTTGAGGGTCTTGTTGATGGTGGCTGTGACGAGCTGGGGAGGGTAACCGTTTAGTGTGGTGAATGTCTTTCTGAGGTGGTCCAGTTCATTGTTTAGGGCATCAGGATGGCAGAGGGCTTTGGCACGTCTGGTAAGGGTGGCGATGATAGCTTGCTTGATCTGAGGATGGTGGCAGGAGTTGTAGTGGATGTACTGGTTGGTGTGCGACCTATGTATCTATGTATCTATGTAATCTATGTAATCCATGTATAGCCAATCTACCCGTGTACATCCTTATCTACTTGTGTTTGTACATCATCCACCCCCATGTAAACATGCCCATCAACCCTCATGCAGTCATGTACATCAACCCTATCCCCAATCATGTGCTATGTAAACATCATCCACCATTGGCTTCCACCCTTTTCCCCTATCATGTACATCGTCCTTACCCCCTACCTGTGTTATGCAAACATATCCCATCATCTGTAATGTATTTCCATTGGCTTCTATCATTGTTATCATAACTGTCGGTTTCCAATCAGCGCTTGTTTATACTGGCTTCCAGCTTTCATTAAGTCATTCCACTTGTTACTTTGTTATTGCTTTACCTGTACATATAAAAATAGCTCTGTACCCCATACTCAATCACCTGATGAAGGAGGAAACATTAACTCCGAAACGTTGTGTTCTCATATAAAGAAGTTGATATCCATATAATCTTCATTCTTAGATTGTTGTTTCTGCAAATGTGTCAATGAATGAATGTTCTTTTCTGTAAAATGTTTTCATTTCAGAGGCTACATGTTTTTGTACCTGGTGGTCTGTAAATAATTGAGTCTTAACCAGACAATACAGTGATCAACAGCATGAGCATCGATCTGCGCAACGGGGAAATGATGACATGCATCAACCAAGTCAGCCTTTTATGGCAAGCAAGAGTTGCTCAAGGCCTATTCTACCCAAGACCTTTTTGGGTCTCAATATGTTATAGTTGTTAGACAAATTTACATGTACACGATAATCAAGCAACGTTTGTTTCCATGATGACAGGAAGGAGGAGACCAGTAAGAGGAAGTCATTAATGATCTTGTTGGGGGAGCGAGGGTCAGGCAAGTCAGCCCTGGTAGCAAAATGGCTGAAGGTGTTTCACGAAGAGAACCCTGATATGAAGGTCATCCATCATTTTGTTGGCTGCAGTTCACACAGCACTGACATCACCATCTTCCTCACACACTGTATCAAGCAACTACGCTCACATTTCCTCTCTCAAGGTACTTGGATGCTGGACATGATACAGTAGTCATAGGCATGGAGATATTGAAAATGAGCGCAGACATGTTTGTGGAAAGTCACTGATATGGTGGGAGTAATCGAAGTTATGATCACCCTAGCACTTTGTACAATGTTACAGTGGAACCATTCATGAAATGAAAGGGAGTCAGTGACTCTCCATTCCTAAAATATGATGGAGCTGAGGCTGAGCATTTTTAAGGAATTGATAATTATGAGGATAAACAAAATGCCTTACTCTGATCATTCTTAAGGAGTTAATAATTATGAGGATAGACACATCCTTGCTTTGATAAATCATTGAAACAACTGTGTATGGTAATGTAAATTGTAACTATTGGCTTGTGACAGGGCACATCGGACAGTGGGTGAGAACACAACCACCTGTTCATTTCTAAAAAATAATGTGTCACTGAGACAATAGAATGATGTCAAAGATTTGTTTAATGGGCTTACTAGAAGTTGGTGAGTAAAAAACTAGCGCTCATTGTTGTTTTAGTTCCCTACTGGCCACCTCCAATTATGTACCACTTGTTTACTCTATCACATGCTGTTGTCAATGTATATCCGCTGTTTGTCACAACATACCATGTATAAGCTTCTCACTATTTGGTTATATTCACATTTGGCTTGAAAATGATGTAAGAATCTACATCGAAATGTCGCTCAACATAACAAACAAGAGTTGTAATCCATAAAACTGCATGTTTCATTAATTTTTTTGGTCAAAGCTTACATTTACGTCCCAGTTCATATAGCACAATGCTAACAATAGGGCGCTGTCAGACTACTCTCATGTGTGAGAGTAAGTCTGTCTAATGTTCGAGTCATGATGTTCGAGACAGTTCGCTGTTCAGTTGCGGTGCTGTTATGTTGGCTATGTTAGCTCAGCAATTTTCCAGCTATATGGTAGCTCTCTATAAATTCTGAAACAAGTCTGAACCAGACAATCCAGAGATCAACCAACTGAGCTATTTACGCAACTGGGATACACTGACATGTGTCAACCAAGTCAGCGAGCCTGGCAACTCAATCCTCTTGTATCAAGTATGGTTTGCTGAAGACCAATTCTAACCTGGATGTTGTAAATCTTGATTGACAGATGCATGGGATGACTCTAGCTCTCCACCTCAGTCCGTGGACAATGAAGACCAGCCGACCAGCTTCCTGGAGACATGTGAAGCATTCCTGGCCTCTGCCTCCCTCGGTCCTTGTGTCCTGGTGTTGGATGGGATAGATGAGCTGGGAACATCCCTTGGTCTCACCCCACAGGAGGTAATGTATGAAGTGCTGATGCACGATTGTTTTACAGTGTAAACCACTGAAGGTAGGGTTGGGTTTGGCAAGGGTTGTGAAGTAAAAGTGTGACAGCTTCACCTGCAGGTATATGTTGGTGTGACAGACAGGATGTAGTGTAGGGCATGGCAATGGTTTTCTTAGTGTAGGTGGGACAGCCACATGAGGTAGTGTGGGGTGTGGCAAGGGTTGGTAGTGCAAGTGTGACAGCCAGAGCCACAGGAGGTAGTGTAGGGTGTTGCATGGGTGGGTAGTGCAAGCGTGACAGTCACAGCCACAGCCACAGCCACAGGAGGTAGTGTAGGAGTTGGGTGGGTAGTGCAAGCGTGACAGTCACAGCCACAGCCACAGCCAGAGGAGGTAGTGTAGAATGTAGCATGGGTTGGGAGGTGGTACGTTGTAAGCCACTGAGGGTAGTTTTGAGACTTGAGGTTGGTAGCGAGGCTGTCACAGTGTAAACCACTGAGGCTAGTGTAACATCTTGGATTGTCTGAGAAAGGGGAAGTTTGGTGTACATGTACTCATAACTACCCCCCAGGAAACTGTGTATTGTATTGGTGTAAGAAACAATCACAGAAATATTTTACTGGAGAAGATGCAAGGAAACAATGATCAATATGACAACTATATGCTTGCTGCAAAGAACAACATGATTATGGTTTTCTGTGTAACAGGTGAAGGAGTTCCTCTGGTTGCCCTCAACACTGCCTCAGAAGTGTCGTATCATCCTCACCACCACTAGATCAGATCTGACCTTCCGCAATCTTTCCAAACGGTCAGACGTCCAACTGATCTCCATCCCGTCCATCACGTCAGACTCCCACAAGATGCAACTTCTCCAGGACAGCATGAAGCAGCACTACTCCCACATCTCCAAGTCCTGTCTGCAGCAGATCCTGGACATCAAACTGGCCTGTCGCCCCTTATTTCTCAGTGTTCTTGCTGCCGAGATGCAGTGTTTTCATGTATACATGAAGCTGGAAGAGTTCATTGAGGACAATCTAGAGGTGTGTTCGGTGCGGGAGTTCTGGATCAAGTGTCTGCAGAGGTGGACTAGTCACTACAGCTGGCAACTGGATTCACATTCCACGGAGGACGATGACAAGAAGGAATTTGGTATGTAGAAATGTCAGTCTTGTCAATAGGAACTAATTGTTTTTAAGAGTGCATGGAGGGCCCAGATATTTAAGGTGCAGGAATTTACTCAGCGGAGATGCCTCCCTTGGACTAACCAGAAATCAGTAACCATGGCTAATAGTCTCAGTTTATGCTATGCTCTGGTTATGTTTCTTTTTGGTATTTGTAGAGGGTTACACAAAATATTTACATGTAATCTAGACTACCATCTTGTGTTTGTGATAACACTGACCGGAGTTATTTTTGAAAATGACTAGAATATGCAGTTAAAAGGACCCAATAGAACAAAATAATGTTGTATACCCTAAGAAAATTATTACGATCCAATATGAATACCTCAAAGGGAAAAATGGTTATAATATCAGTCACAGGTTTGTCTGGTCCAGACCTGATATGTTCAGACCACAGTGTTCATGCTGCTATGTGTTCAAAGCAATATGAAAAGGAAAAACAAACAAAGACTGGCCTGAAAAGCAATTGCATTATTAAATCTCTGTTTGCATGGTTTGATTGGTGCAAACCTGTTTATATGTAGTCTGTTGTAATGTTGGCTGAATATTGGGGAATATGGCACAAAGCAGTGTTTGAAGAAACATGATCCTCCAATAAAAATAATGTGTATCAAATGATGTGTATCAAATGTATTTTTAAGACCAAGGATTTAAACAATATAGTAGGTTTATCTCTGTGATGCTGTTTCAGAATATGTTGGCTGGGTGTGTGATGCACTATGTCTCCTGGCACTGTCACGGAACGGCTTGTCTCAGATTGAGCTCATGCAGCTTCTGCGCAACATCGGCTACGTGGGCAGTCTTGAGGTGTCACATTATGACTGGCTACAGTTCAGGTCTTGTCTTGGGTCATCTGTGTACGACAGACCAGATGGACTCATTGTCTTCTCACATCAACATCTGAAAGAAATTGTAGAATATGTGGTGCTACGTAAGTTGTAATGTTGTTTTCTTTGGATTCAGGGGTGGAAGGGTAGCCAAGGGGATAAAGCGTTCACTCGTCACACTGAATAACCAGGTTCAATATCCCTAAATTGTTTGACAGTGTGTGATGCCCATTTCAGGAATATTGTTAAAAACTCCATATAACTAAACTCATTCAGTCACTCCTTGACTCAGTTAAACATGCTTACCCAGAAAAATGTCTTCTCTGCTATTTTCAGTGTTTAGAATATTGCAGTGTTATTGAAAAACAATGCCACAGAAAGAACGAGATAAGATTAAGTATCCTTTTCTGCCAAATATTGAAGTTGGGAATATTGGTATGAAACTTCCAGCCAGGTGGAGATGGTTACCACCATGGTAGTTCACTTTTTGTAACTTCGTTTGGAGGGGATATTACTGCTGATCATAAAGGGAATGCAATACAAGTACAGCCTAGAACCAGTCTATATTTGAATAAGTGAGTCATTTTAGTTTTATACTGCTTTTAGCACTATTCTAGCAATATCATGTTGGGGGACACCAGAAATGCTAATATTTGAAGGCTTTATTGCAGATATTTTTTTTTAAGGAAATGAGGTGACACTTAAAAGAATATTTAAATAGGATACATTTGTGTTGTGTATGTAAATACATAGTTATCTGAATATGCCATCTTTGTTGTAACTAGGCATTGTGAAATCATCATCGAGTGATGTGTGTCAGAAGTCGGAGCTCGAGACAGAATGGGTGGAGAAGAAGAGGAAACTACACAATCATCTTGCTGAGTACTTCCACGATCAGCCTCACTCACAGAGGAAACTCCAGGAGCTACCATGGCAACTGATGATGGCAGGAGATCATGAAGCACTATTAGGATTTGTCACACACATTGAGTAAGAACAGAGTTACTTATTCCTTTATCACCCCCCTCTGGATTCCAGGTCGGAATTGGTCCCTAGCAAATTATGCTGAATAGCAAGAGGTGACTATGTGGACGACTCTATCATTTGGTTGATAGAGTCTTGGTTCCTTGAGAGTGGACTGTTGTTGATTATTGGGCTTTTGCTGACAGTATTGATCACTGGATTGTCTGGTCCCTATGTTAGTCAGAGGATGTTAACTTTGCACCTTGGTGGGGTGGGCAGTGGTTACAGCTTTGACTATTGCAGTGTCTGGTCCCATTGCTGGTCATAAGATGTGGCTAGTATGTGTACTTTACTACTGTGTGCAGTGTGCTAACAATGTTTTCAGTGACCTGACTGTGTTCGCATTAATGCAAAAAGCTTGCGTTTCACCCAAATAAATCTACATTTCACACATGATATTTTCTACCTAAAGAGTTAAGCAATTTGTGTTCTGGGAACAAGTAACTGAAAAACGTACTTTGCCCAGAGACCATACATCGGTATATGGTCCCTGCTTTGCCCAAAGAAAAGCATATCAAATAAACTCTCTCTCAGCTAATTTGACTTGAAGGTGATGACAACATACTCTGAACTGGATGGAAATGACATCTGCATATCAAAATCTTTACTGTTCAAGCCCATACCTTTTTAGAGATCTTTTTGGTTGGGTCATACACGTGCTGTGCATGCACGTGCAAGATTCTTTGGGCTATGTGTTTTTTACTTTCTGCCAACACTGCCTGACTGAAAAGCTCATTCCTGGTTCTACCTTCAGTTTCAGGCTTGAATATTGCTTTGATGTTTTATTGCTCACTCACTTTTCTATGATGCCTTTTGAGATTTTCTCTTTGGTGACATGTAAATGTTTGATCTCCAGTTACTTGCTGGATTTGCTGGATGAGAAGGGCAAGTTCCCAGGGAACAGACATGACCTGAAGATGTACTGGGTGTTCCTGTCACGGGTTGGTCTGGATGTGGACAATACATACTCTCAGCTGCTGGTGCGGATTGGGCTTCTAGAGTCAAGTCTCAAGGTCTTACAGGTGATAGTGACATCTGGCCCTCTTGACACTAGGCTAACACTTACTTTTTCAAAATGCATACGTCTGTAGACATGATGATCCAGGTAGATCTAGGACTCCTTTCATGAAGCCAACTTTTCTAAGGTTAACATGAACTCCCATTCTTTAGCATAACACTAAAGTTACCTTAGTGACTTTTCAATCACCTTAGTGCTTTGTGAAAAGAGGCCCTGGTCTTGAGCAACCCATGCTTGTTTTTAGAGGCAATTAACAGGATTGGGTGGTCAGGCTTGCTGGCTTGGTTGACATGTTATCATATCAAAATTGCTTAGAATGATGCTCATGATGTTGGTCACTGGATTGTCTGGTCCCCTCCCTTTTGAGTATAACTGTGGCCTTATTTCTTGAATATTGCTGAGTGCAGGATTAATCAAGAAATAGTATCAATTCCTTATATTCCCAACTCATCAAAAATACAGAAGGAGTGTCCACAGAAGTCTCTTTGAAATCAGGATTGGTCTAAAAATGTACTTAAATGGGTTGGCTTAAGTTCTGGATGAACCACGTATTATCAAATCTATATTATTTCCTCTTGTAGCCTGTGATGATGACAGAGGTACCCGATGACTCAGACTCCGAGGATGCAAGAAGTGTGGAGACCCCTGATCCCAGGAGGTCCACCGCCCTTCGCACCCCGACCCCCCGATGTCAGCAGTTGTCCGTGATAGAGGAGGGGTACAGTGAGACAGAGGAGAGATTCAGCCAACAGGTCAGGATCATGTCTTAGAACAAAGTTTGAGAAGTGTTAGTTGTAGATTGATGATAGTTTACTTTTATGCCACTTTTAGCAACATTCCGGCTATATCATGATTGTTTTTGCACATGGGACTCATTCTCAGACTAACAGGAAGTGATCATGGCTTTATCCTACACTTATATGATGCTACTGGATCAGGCAGTACATGAGGAATCTTATGGTACCAAATGTGAAAAGACTGAGTTTACATTTCTACCAGAAATATTATTTGAGCTTGCAGGTACCGTATATACCCACATATAATGCGAGTTTTTCATACCTGGAATAAGAGGGTCAGGAAGGGGGGTCCCATTATACACGGGGTATAGGATCTTACGTATGTGTTGATCCTTTGCCTGCTAATAATCCTGGCAATATGTTTTCAGTCAGAGGTACAAAAAGATGAAGAAACCATATGCATATCTGATAAAGGTAAGTGGCCAACACAAGCCAAACCATAGTAATGTTTGTTTCTCTACACACTTGGTATGATATCATTAAGAAAACTGATGGGTTAACTTCAGAATCATCGATGACTGAAGATGCGGCTGATTTAGTTCCTACCACTTATCACAAGAGAAATGTTGGTTTTGCAGGACTGGTTACCTCCCTTGCATGGCACATCGGACAGTTCTTGCTGGAGCTGGGACACGCTGAGACCACCAAGCAGATCCTCACAGGCCTCCTGCAGTACTTCATCAGGGTCAGTAATAGCCTCTCCTACAGTCTACACATCATATCTTTAAGAAAACAATTCTTCCCCATATTATCTCAAGCAGCCTATTGTCATCCTCTATTCAGATCTTTGAAAATAGTTTCAGTACCTTAAACTCAGCTCAGAATACCTAAGGAGCCAATAAACACCTCTTGATCTAAACCTAAAACCAATTATTGTATATATGGTGATGTGACACGGTACAAATAAGACGACAAGAGAAAATGAATGGAAGGAAAGGAAATCAGTGCTCCATGTATTTGAAATTTACTTAAATATATATCAAATAAATATAGAACTTTTTACACATCAATGTCAGTCATTTTCTGTCTCTTACCACAGCTTTGCAATATGAATTTACATAGTTTCTTGAGCAATATACAGTAAACAAATCTCTGAATGACCTTTTATTTCTCTCCAATGCAGAACTACCCATTGAGCTGCCGTGAGCTGAAGGTCATGGCGGAGTGTCATGAGATGCTGGGAAACATCCATCACTCACGTGACGACATGCGGAACTGCGAGGGTTCTTACCGACGAGCACTCAGGATTGTTATCGACCTTATTGAGAAGAATGATGAGGACACTGACCTCACTTCTCTACAGGTGCTCAAAGGTAGGTGTGTTTCTTCATTACACTGAGTGTATGGTGAATTATGCTGCAGTCAGCAGTATTACAGCTGTGTCTCTGCAGCCTGTGTATCATTGTGTCTGGACTAGGCAAACCAGTGACTGAAGATATCCTCCACAATCTATGCTGTTGAGGGTAAATTAGTTGTCTTTGAGTTGATCCACAGCACATATCACCTGTGACAATCTGGGTTAGAACTGGTATTCAACAACCTTTGCTCGTTGTAAGAGACGACTCGTGGGATCGAGTGGTCTGGATCGCTAACATGGTTGACTCATGTCATTGTATTTCAGTTGTGTAGACCAAAGCTCATGTCTGGTCCAGATTCGATTATCTACAGATGGATGCCCTATGGCGAGAATATTTCTGAGGGTAGCATTAACAACAAACAAACAAAATCATTGACCACTTTACCAATCAGACCAACTGATCCACCACTTATAGGCAGCAAAGCTATGGACGAAGTCCAACCTAAATACTTCCCAATTTGATCGCCCTTTAAACTATCAATAGTCGCTGGAAATGCAGTCTAACCAGGGTTCATTAAAGGTCATACACTTAGCTGTCTCTGTCAAATTGCATGTGGTCAAATGATTGCTAGTGTGCATTGCATATTGTCATCAGCAGACAGGCAAGCAGACATATAGTTGTCAATAAGCCAGACATTGACAGAGTCTGCTTATCTATATCAGCATGTTTTTTCGTTTTACAGTGAGTGAGTGAGTGAGTGAGTGAACTTTTTTTTCTCTCTTTTTATGTAATGAATAGCTTATTTACTTGTTTGTGTACACAACCAAGATTAGAATACTGCTCACGACTTCATACTCCACTCAGGCATACTGTTACTAGCTCTGTGAACCTATTCACTACGAATGTGTTGTGAGCAGCATATAGTTGTTGAAACCACTTTTTCCACCAGCACTGTGCATGAATTATGAGTGTGAGCTTTTTTTCTTTGTGTTTTTTTTTTTAACTTGATAGGTTGAATTTGCATTTTTAATGATTTGTTTCGGTAATTGCATACCGAAAGGTAACATAATCTGCTGTTTTAAAGAAAATGATGTGTAAACTGTATGAATCCAGATTGTTTCAAACATTTGCATGTTCATTAGCTGAGAATAGAACAAAAAAACAGTTCATGAGAATGTGTCAGACAACAAAGGAGAAGAACAAGACAGACCATACTGAACCAGAATAGATATATCTGGAGAAAGCCATAGTCATTAACTGCCAAATTCAAACACTGGTTCCCTGAGAGTGGATAAATGTGAAGTGGAGATGAAAGCCGAAGACAAAAATTTGTTGCATGCGTGAAAGAAAAGAGAGTGAGCCTTCATGCCCTTAAAGCATTTCGGATATGTTTCTCCATTCTCTCTGGGCCCAGCTCATCAAAGGCAGCTTTTGATGATATGGAATATGCAGTGTTGGCTCAAGAGAGGGTTTTGGAGTGTTTTGACTCATCAAATTGAGTGAGGACCCCCTCTACTTTTACATCTGCCCATCTATTTAACATTGGAGGGGGTCCAGAAACATTATTTTCATCAATTTGGACCCACTCAAAATTTCACCTAAATCTAACACTGAATATGTATGATTGTCACCAAGGTATGCAGAAAGGGAATACCTTAGGGTGTATTTGGGATTTACCGGCAGTCTGTAGCGGTTAAAGTAGGGTGCATAGCTGGTCCAACTAATTAGAATGTAGGAATTACAATAAAAGCAACAAATTTCATTAGTTAATAAAATAAATAATAATAATAATGCATAATGCATTTATATCCATCAAAACATGCTTAGTGGTATTAAGGACAAATTATTATCACAGACATTAATATATTACCCATACAGGCTAGGATTCACAGGTGATTATTTGTGATAATCACACAAATTACATTGTGGGAAATAAATAAAATTACCAACTTTGTACAATTGATTACAGCAAACATGCCCTCATTTAAATAACGTTCAGTGCCTTGACAAGGCTCTGCACTGTGAGCATTGTTTCAACTCAAGCATATTTCCCATAATAACTCTTTACCTTGTTGGTTAATGTCTGAATATTACCCTAGTTAAATCGAACTGTCTGTGATGCGCTGGAAGGTTCATAGTCTGCTCCCACCAAGTACCTATTCACTACTGGGTAAACAGGCAGTTTTGAACAAACTTATTTACCTAAGATGAGACTATGTGTTTCACATATACTTCTTTGTGAAGCAAGTCCTAGAGTGAGTGAGTGAGTGAGTTTTACGTCACACTCAACAATATTCCAGCTATGTGGCGGTGGTCAGTAAATAATCGAGTCTGGACCAGACAATCCAGTGATCAACATCATGAGGATCAATCTGTGCAAATGGCAACTGATGACATGTGTCAACCAAGTCAGTGAGCCTGACCACCCGATCCTGTTAGTTGCCTCCTACGACAAGTATAGTCTCCTTTTGTGGCAAGCATGTGTTGCTGAAGGCCTATTCTACCCTGGACCTTCACGGGTCCAGAAGTCCTAGAAGGTCTCAGGTGTCAAGCTGCCAAACACAGTCATCCATCCCAGTGACCAATGCTGCTTAACTTCAACTGATTTTATACCTGGGCTGTATGCAGGCCACACACAGCCATTCTTGTTGCTGACTGTTGTTATGAAACAATATAATAATACTAACACCACTAGAAACCCTTTGTCATGACACAGATCACTCTATCCGGAGATAAGCCACCCTCTCCATATGCTGTCTATCACCATTACGTTAAAATCTCGTACCCATGAATATCTGCCAACAGTCAGGGGTGCAAGATTAAGCAGATTATCTATAATTCGTAATGATATGCCACGCAGCAGATGGGATTATGTGGTTATACAAAGTTTAACCTGTAGCGATTAACTTGGCAGCATTCAAGAGAAGCATGTCACCTTTGCCAGTGACTGAAGGACAAATGAGTTTTTGGATCATTGACAAGTTTGTCACAGAGCTCTGACGAAATCTATGTTCTGTGCAGTGTGAAGTTGTTTGGTTCAGAGGAGGTGGATTGCTGTGGGCTTTGATACCTTCATGGTGAATTTGTGGTTTTAACTTTGTGGTGAGTAGTCTGTTGATGTCTGTAATGGGAATATTCATAAAATATCATGTTAGTGATGAGATACATTTGCTTTCAGAGATATAGTTTCTGCAGTATTTAATAATTTCATTTTGTATTTTATAAAAAATCTGTACTTGAGGATAGGCAATAACAACAGCCTATATTAATGCCTCTGTAGTTTGTAACATGTTTGATATTAAATCCTTTTCAATTTATCCAAACACAATTACAAATGAAAAGCCATGAAAGTTGGAGTGCAAATCCTTTTGAAATATAAATATCAATAATTCAAAAGTAATATTTGGGATTTGGACAATTAATTCCAATGGTAAAATCGAAATATGTAATATTTGGGATTAGTTAGATGAATGATTTAAATGTGTGCTTCCATATCACTATTATCAGCAATAAAAGCACAATTTAGTTTTCTTCTATGGCTTGTATTTGTTACATTATGACAGTTTTGTAATTTGATTTGTAATTACATATTTTGCCTCTGAAATTATGTGTAAGTAAAAGACCTCGAAACGTATCATTTCTAAAACTATCCTACCTCTGTTAAATCCTAGTTAATTCCTGACAAAACAGATAATGCACTATAAGAACAATTAAATCACTGTAGCTTTTGTTTAAATTAAAATCTTAGTTCTGTTTCTTTAAATCTTCTATTAGGTAACTCATTTGATATAGATAACTTTCACATGTTTCCTTCCAAATTCTAGTTCAATTTGGTGCAGTTAGAGTCCAAAACGATGAACATACACTTGGGTGTTATCAACAGAGATCAAATGTTTAGCAAAAAAGCAAGTTCTATCAAACCCTAAGCATTGTTGTGAGTAGTTACTAAACGTGTTACATTCAATACAAAACAATCCCAAATGGCCTTCTGTCAAGCATGTCATTGTTTCCTGAAGTATATGAATATATTCTGTTGAGCATGAAATACTTGTCCGGTGTCGGCCATTGAGTAAAGTGTTTGACTCAAAGACCTCCAACATGGGTGTCAGTTACGCTCTGAGTATGTCGATCTTGTTCATTACTCACGTTTGTTACATTTAGATTGTTCCAGTACACTGATTCATACACATAGACAGTATAGTATAAACATCAATAGTCTTTGGAGGAAGATGACTTGAGGTTGAACTGCATATTGTGAGTTACCTATTCGTGTGGCATTTACAGTGTTTTTAATGGACAATTAATTCCAATGGTAAAATCGAAATATGTAATATTTGGGATTATATTTCCTTAAAATAAAAATGTGAAATTAAAACTATTGCTACTTTTTGAGGTGGAGTTTGGGGGTTGGAGAGGGGGCTGAGTCTTTAATTCAGATGTAAGAGCTAGGCACCTGATTGGCGCATACAAATTAAGTTGGGCTTTGGCCATGGAAGTCATGTTGAATTTTAAGCATGTCAGCAGGGTACACAAAGTGCATGGTCTAGAATACCAGTTGTCGGACTTCCATTTTGTTGAAGCTGTATATGGTTTTGTGGGTTAGATTGTTCATGTGTGTGGTGGTAGTTAGTTACCTCATTCTAAGACTGTGGTATCGAATCCCACAATGTACACATCCCTCTAAAGGTACAATACTCTATACTGATGATAGTGGTTTCACATTATTCAGGTTTGAAATGTTCCATCGATTCTTGCAGTGTTCTGTTATTGCAGTCTAGTTATTTAGCCATTGTGCGCCATTGTTGGTTGGCCCAGTGGACAGTGTAGATCTCTGCAGGTGTTGATTTTTGGTGGCAAGTGTTTTGCCCCTTCTTTGTTTTCTGACATTACTGTGTTGTCACAAGTGTTATCCTTAGACTTCTAACCCAGAGTAAGGAGTCAGTTGGTAGTCTATATCACATACATATGTACCCATTTGATGAGTGTAAACTGGCTCACAATTCAGTGGTGCAAGTGCTTTGCTGAACACACAATGCTTGTTTGATGTATGAATGTTTTCACTTTGGTCAGTTTGTTAAACGGTAATATTTTCATCTGATTATGGAGCTTTTTCTTAACTCGCACCTGGTTGGTGTTGTCATCATGCAGGTCCTTGTATTCATCAGTTTGTAATGTCCTTCAATTGGTTCTAAGCTTGCTGCTTATAGACATAGTTTACCTGTATCTTGAGGATGTGTCACTATATGTCAAGATCAACAGAGTTGGTACAAAAATCTGACCTGAAGTTTGTTAGCCTTTATAAATACACAGATTCCATCCCATGTGGTTTAATGAAACTGAGAAGAGCTGGAGAAGTGGTGTGGTATCACAAGCTGATGAACCTATGACGAACTTCAGCAACCCATGCTTGTTAGAGGCGACTAACGGGATTGGGTGTCAGGATCGCTGATTTGGTTGACACATGTTATTGAATACCGATTGCATAGATCAGTGCTTATGATGTTGATCACTGGATGTTCTTGTCTTGTCACAAATTCTTTACAAACCGGTACCATATAGTTTTATTATCGTTTGTGGTGTGAGTGCAGCATTATACAACAAGCCAACACAAGCTGATGTCCTTTTATGTACAGGTCGTCTGCTGGGGCACCATGGCAGCCTCAGGCTGAGTGAGGGAGAGCTGGGCGAGGCTGAGGACCTGTTGAAGGAATCACTTGAGAGTATTGAGAACTGTCCAGGTCATATCACCCTCAGGGCAACCGTCCTCTTCCATCTGGGAATTCTAAGGTGAGATATCATTGTGCCTTTTTTCAAATATGAATTAGCGAACTGAATATTTCCCCAAATTGATATTTTTCTAAGGTAAAGTGTAGAATATTTGTTGTTGCATGATATTTGATAAAATTTAATTTTGAAAAGTATATTTCCTCTTCATTGACATTGCCTTCTACTGAAATGCATGCAAAATATAGTATACACCAATGTTTGACTGTGACTTAACCAAATACAGACAAGAAATGGTAATTTGATAGTTGTATACTTACCAAAATGAAGCACTTACTCCAGTAATGCTTGAAAGCGTTTGTAACCATTCGTTCAAGAAAGTATATAATGTGTGTTTTTAAATTTGGTACTCAGCATTCTGACAAGAACTGAATTTGATTTCTTTCTGCTGTGATAATTATAGCTCAGATGTGATTCAAGAAATACTCTGATAAACACACTGATAAAAAAAACTAGGCTAGCTTGATCTTCCTTCATTGACATATATTACGAAATTGCTTCAGAAGAAAAGCAATTCAATCTTCATAAATATATTTAAGGATGTTACCATGTAATGTAAATTTGAAAAACTTATATAATAAGTTCACAGAAAGGACACAATTAGTGAAAATGTCTTTTCTTATTTTAATGTATTTTGTTTTCACCCCTCTCTTGTTGGTTTAGGTCTGAGGTGAGAAACACGTGCAAAAATACTGATAGCTCTATAGGGTCGAAGGAACATTCATATAAGCGGATAAGTCAGTGGATGATCAACAAAGCATATCTGTAGGGCTCTAAGAGAAGAAAAAAGAAGAAATAATGTAATTATATAAATTATAAGGTGCTTTTGCATTTTGTCTCATTGAAGAGGATGTGCAAGTTTACAAGGATAAAGGGAGAGTCACCCAAAAATATGACAAGCGTTATAAAATGGCAGGCTATAAATGGCCAGTCCTTTAAAGTAAGATATGACCTGGTTTGGTGTTTAAAAGATATTGACAGTATCCTATTCTAAATTGATGAGTAAATTGATATCTCCTGGAGTGTTGTGTGTGAGATAAGACTGTCTTACTTACCTCCTGTAGAGATCATATTGTTTAATATATTGGATGTCAGTTTATCAATAAATTCATTGACATTACACCATACCTACTGGTTATAGTTGGTGAATGTTTGAGAATTAATCAATATTGTGTATGGACTCTGACGTTTCCGTCTTGACAGGCACAAACAACAGGACTGTCTTCGAGCTGAGTCTTGTCTACGCCAATGTCTCATCCTACGTGAACAGTGGTTTGGAAAACGTCATCCCTTGGTTGCTGATGTGCTGGTAGCGCTTGCCAGACTACTTTCCTCCACTAGTAATAACAAAGGGTATGTGAGTTCTTTTGCTCTGCAACAGTTACTAATAATATAAGTCATTTAAGAAAACAAACAATATGTATTTGTATTCTGTTTTAAGGCCAGACCAATTTCATTTTTTGTTTTACGGATTTTTGTCCTCTGAAAACCTATTTGCAGGCGGGAAAAACAGTACAAATATAATTTCCAGTCAAAGTAATGTTCCTTCTAAATACTCATAGTATTTTACTTTGGGCAATTTATGGAGTGAATATGGGCCAAAAATAGTATTTCCTTGTGAGTTTACATTCTTAGTCAATAAAAACATTAGGGTTTTATTTTTTGATCAGGGAAAATTATTTTTTCTTTTTTTTTTATTCTTGAAAAAATACTGCAGTTGGATCCATAAAACAAGAAATAAAATTGGTCTGGCCTAACCTACATCTGTAAGTCTACTGCTTTTGACATGGCATGCACTGTAAGTCCTGAGACAGCCAACCAACTTTAGCACAATACACAGTTACATTTGTTTTCAGTTGCAGGGGGGTGAGGGTTGCCTAGTGGTTAAAACTGTTGTTTGTCACACTGAAAACCTGGGTTCTACTCTCCACATGGAGCCAATTTGTGGTGTTCCAAACTGTATCTTTGCAGGAATAATGCATTATGCACAGTAAAACCATATTCTCTCACATACATTTCCTTTCAAACATTGAGCAGTACTAAACAGGCTTATGAACTGAACCTTTTACCTTCACTTACTTAACCAGGAATGCATTTTAAGATATAAAACTGATGCTTAGTATAGACCATTACAGAGAAATCATTTATCAAGCATAACATGGTTAAATTATGGAGAAATCACGCATTGACTCATTGATATCTACTTCTGGAATCAACAGATTCAAGTGAGTCTTCATTACATTCATTTTTTAGTAACTGAATATTTTAAGGCACTTTGGTGACTTCAAATTTAGGAAGTTGGAACCTTGACTGATTGCAATAACGTTTTGTCTGACAAATACATTTGGAAGATGATCATTATTTTCCTGTAACACCTTTGTTTACCTGAACAGGTGTGACAAGGCACAAGCAGAGCACCTGTACAGTCGGGCCATAGAGGTGCGGGAACAGTGCCTCACCTCCAACCATCTCCTCACAGCAGAGATACTCTATGAACTGGGTTTGTTTGTTTGTTTGTTATAGGCTGAAGCTTGTAATTTATTGAGTTTGAACCAGAAATGAAACAGCTGGGATATGATGAGTCCATATCTACAAGGGCAGTATTCCTCCAAGTGATCGTAGCGCTACAACAGTTAACTCCCATACTTCAACATAGACTTATGACTATCATAGCCCAAAGATCACAATGAGGAATGGAGCCAAGTTGATCAAGCTTGTCTACACTATTTATTGAGTTCCCCATTACAACAAGCATGTTGCAGGGGACATATTCAACCATAACATGAATGTTTTTGAAACAACTTTTATAAACATGTCTTCTAATGTGTCCATATCAAATTACTAACAGATTATGAATTGGATATTTGAATTTATGTTACTACCATATTCGGCATCTGTTGTAAATTACGTTGTCACTGACTTAAGCCTCTGACTAGTTCATCACAATCAAACCACAGTAAAAAGTGCAGACAGAAGGAAATAATTGATAAAGATAATAAGATAAGATAAGATAAGAATTGTCCTGAAACAGATTTAATGAATAATTTGTCACATTCCTATGGAATTTATTATATAATTATTAATTTGTTGTGAATTGGATATGTGAATTTGTCAGATATTACCATATTTCGAACCTATTATATGCATTTTTTTCACTGAGTTAAACTTCCGACTAATTATCAAAAGCAGTGAAAAGTGCAGACAGAAGGAAATATACATGCTAAAACTTTATACTTGATAAAGAAATCTTAAAGGTTGTCTGTTTCTTTAATGAATTTTCCTGAAACATTGATTTAATGGGCAATTCATCACATTCCTACAGAAATAGTTCACACTGCATGGAGGTCAGGTTTTTGTTTCAGTAAAAGTTGTTTTTTTAGAGGTATATTTTTAGTGGAACATGACAGCTGGTATTATAGAAACAAAATATCAAAGTATTTATTTTAAATATTTTATAAATTATTTTGTTCATTTCACCAAATCGCAATTTTTTCATGAAAATATGTGACAGACATCTTTGAAAATACAAATGTTGAGAATGTTTTTGTCACATGGTTGTATAAGAAAAACCCATGATTTTGTCCTGAATAGTTTTTCTCCATTGTACTCATGATGTCGGAATGTATGGAGCATTATTGTCTTTATTCAGGTTGTCTGATTGGAGAGCAGCCGAGTTATTCAGCTAAAATGGAATCCATAACATTGCTAAGAAAAGCTTTGGACATTCGCACAACAAGATTAGGTAAGCTGGATTTGGGGTAAGGGGTAGGGGTAGGGGTGGTGTGTGTGTGTGGAGGGACTTACATGAAGTCTTCTTTTGGACGGTTCACACCCAGTGATGTAAGTACACAGATTTCTTGTGCAGATCTGTCACTTGGGCACAACAGGTACACTTGTGAGTGTTGGTTTGAATCCACACACACCCCAAAAAATCACCCTAATATGTAGCATTGAATCCAAGAAACTCTCCTGAAGATCATCCTGCAGACCTTAAGCATGAGTGAGTGAGTTTTACGCTGCTTTTTAGCAATATTCCAGCAATATTTCAGCAATATCACGGCAGGGGACACCACAAAATGGACTTCACACATTGTACCCTGTCGAACCCGAGTCTTCGGCATGACAAGCAAACGCTTTAACCACTAGGCTACCCCACCGCCCTGCATGCCTTAAGCTGTAGGGATTTTCTGATTAGAAGACAATACACAATTGGTCTTTGACCCATGCTAAATTTATTCCTATTTATTGTTAGGAGCCAAAGAGGGCTGTTCAAGCTACTTGGTCAGAGTGAAATGTGATCTGGTGTGATCACTATGACCATCGATAACAGCTTGGCAGGGTTGGCATTTAGAAGAAAGGGGATGCCGATTGCAGTCTTGAGGAATGTTTACTCGTAATTATTTTGATACTTTTGCTGAAGTGCCACATGCAGTTCTTGTAATGTATGAGGTGGTGGATTATGCTGGTGCAAGTGTCAATAAAGAGTATTTTCAGTAGGGGACAAATTGGGTAGGCCAATTTAACACCTTAAACATAGTTTTGCTGGAGGAAGTCCTGCCAAACATGTGCAATGTGGCCGATTCTTGTGTTCCAAAGATCAGCCATTGATGCTGATGAAGAGAGCCATGTGACGTTGAAATGGTCTTCTATCAAAACTTCTGACTTCCCATAACCAATTGCGCACTGTCTGGTCAGACATTCAGTGCAGTCCAGGCATTTAGATTGTTATAGAGGATGTGGCTGTGGCTGAGGGGTCTGAACCAGGATGTCGTCACCGGACGGAGGTGGTACCTCTAGATCAACCTGACCTGGGTCTGTCATTAACACCTCCAGTATTGTTGTATTGGGTCCATAGGTTTAAGATGGTCTGTCTGGACAAGCTGAAGTGCCTTGCCTCTTCATGCTGCGATGCCCATCCTTGGAAACAGCCGAGCTTCTGTCAGTCTTTTCATTCTCTTGTCATCTATATTGGCTTATAGCAGTACATATGGAGTACCATTGATGTGGCTTTTAAAGCCAACAGTGATAAGTTTGAGCACAGGGTGAAACACAATTTCATGGTGCATGTGCATTTCATGTAGGGTGCGTTTTAGCTATTCACAGACATGAGTGTAAACTGTGAATGACCATGGTTTGTGCTGCTTTTATTGAAAGCTTTGTCATTGGCAACCATTCTCCATCGTGTTGGGATTCAGCTTGGATCGGTATATTTTCCTAAAATTCAAATTGTTCCTGTGTCAAGTTTCTTTTTTTTTGAAGAGTTAAATGTATGGATAATCAGTATTGCTATAAGTCACATTACGATGACCTATTTTCTACTGGACGAACAGGGTCAATTTTGAACAAACTCGTGAAAAATGTTGCAGTACATACTCTTTGAAAGCATACACCGATAATACTGTGCAGTCCTAGTTCAGTGAGTAATATATCTGATGATTTGTATCTAATCACAGGAGGAGACCACCCCGACACAAAGGCAGCTCAGCAGTACCTCACAAACCAGGAGGTGATGCTTCGACTAGGGCACTATGAGTTTGGGCCGGCCAAACCAACTGACACCCGAACTCCATCCAACCCTTACAGCAGTCTTTCCTTCAGAGATAAAGATCTTTCAGCTTTGAAGAAGAAGTTCCGGCCTTCCACCACCATTAACAGACTGAGAAATGGTGATCGTGACTCTGTGAGATCTGTCAGCAGAGAAGATCTCCTGAAGCACAATCGTCCCCTCAGCATCATGGGCAGTTCTGCTAGTGTGATGAGTGCTTCAGAGAGACTTCTGACTGACTCCGACCGCCCAAAACTGCTTAGAAGGGGCTCAATAGAGAGACGCTTTCAGCAGGCTCTGGATATGGGTAAAACTGTGCCTTTGTCCGAGACAAACGCCTCCAGTTTGACATCAGACTCTTCAATCAGGAGACTGACTGTTGACCTAAGTTTTGCAGGGGGAGGGGATGATGATGGGGATGATGCAAAAAGACCGTCAGTCACAATCTCAGAGCCACAAATTGACAACTATGCTAGTGAAATGGCTGCCGAGCCTCAGAAATCGCCAAAGAAGGTTCCAGTGAAAGCTAAAGTCGACTCCCGGCCAGTCAGTGCTCCTCTGAAGCTTTTTGCTTTGTATGGCAAAGCTGGAAATGTTCGGCTCAGCATGCCCAATAGGACACACAGTGCCAACTTTAATCGAGGAGATGGATCAGGGATCTACACAACAGGCACCTCATCCTCCTGCCTCACCAACAGCAGCCTCCAGAGTCATCGGTCTCGCTGCAGCATTCCGGGACCTCATGCCATCAACGTCTCCAACTGCCGCTCCATCTCAGGCCCACACAGCTCCATCTACAGCCTGCTGGATAAGCCCAGCATACCCTGGGATATGAAGCGCGCAGTTCATCACAAAGCAGCATGGTATCATGTCAAAGGCAGGTATCCTACAAATGAAGAACCAATTCCATCAAAGAGATCCCAAAGTCGACCAAACTCAGTTTCCAGTTCGTCAAGCAGAGTAAATACAAACATAAATGGATTGAAACAAAAGGAGTCAGTATCTCGTAAGCATATGGGGAAGATTGTTATGGCACAGCGATCTGAGCCTATCCTTGTTGAAACACATCCATCACAAGATTCCCAACCAAGGGAGGCAATCCGTGAGAGTGTGGCATTGAATTGTGCTGTTGTCTCCTTTAAACCTGAAACTGCAGTCGTTACCTAATATCTGTCTTGTTTTAGGTTTTGTGTACATAGGTGTAAATTTATGAATGAAGAAATGATGTATGATATTTGTCAGTGCAGGGTATTCACTTTTTTGGCCATTCTTCTCTGTAGCTCAGTACAGGTATGTACAAATAATTTTTAGGATCTGTGTTCCACAGTTTAATTTGTTATTTATTTTTAAGGAAGTCTTCACTGGGCCATTTAAAATTGATTGCTTATTTTTCTCTTGAAATATTAGAAACCAGTGTTGATATCTTCGATGAAGGCTCACATGAAATATGTAACATATTTTGGTATACTATTAAATGTTTTTGTGTGGAATCTGTAAAAAAGTGGTTAATCTTATTCCTTAAACAGGAACAAATTATACAGCTGGTAAGAATGGGTAAACTATTGATGCAGATACCCATAGTATGGGACATTTTGCCTTTGGCTAAAGTGACTGCCATACATGTACAAAATACATACAAATATGTAAATTATGCAAATTATAGAATATGATTCTATATAAATATATATATTTATTTATTCCCATATTTTTTCACATACAATCCAGACCAAATATAAATATTAGTTTTCAAGTTATATTTATCTGTAAGCTTGGAGAAAAAAGGAATTGTCTGTTTCAGGAGGATCTGTGTCTCATTTATGATGTTATGTCCAAATATATATGCTCATCTGAATTGTATTTATTGTTGTTATACTTGTAGAAAGAGCTATCTACCTTGTGCTTCCATGATGAATGATCTGATAAACACTGATATATCTTGTTACTGATGTTGTTGTTAACATGGGGGAATTATTGCAAGCTTGTGAAATTGTTAATAGTCCTCCATCTTGGTCGAAATACCATACTTGGCATAATCAACTCAGAAAATTGACTGAGTATGGTGGTCATTTAAACAATACACAACTAATTACATGTGTCTCAGAGACTGAGCAGTTGTGAGCAAAACTTGCTGAAACGTGCATGGTTATATGCTTGTTAGGCAGTTGTATTCCTCCTGTATGCTTTCTTGTGTCCCCTGCTGTCATATTGCTGAAATGTTGCTGAAAATGACTTAAACCCCTCTCATCCACACATTACTGCTTCCTGTAATCATACACAATAAATATACTCTGGCATGAAATATTTTGGGCACATTAAAGTGCACATTTCAAGATTAAGAAGCAATTGATCAAGAATTTGGTCAAGTGGAATTTTTGGAACAGGATATTTATTATACACATGTACTAATCACAGTAAATATGCCAATGATGATAAGCAAGTTTGACCACTATGTGGGTTCATAATAATCTTGATAAGAATCAGCTTGATGACCTTTTTTCCCATTGGTCAGCAACAATGAAAAGTGGGTCAAAATGTTATTCACAACAGAAGGCTACATATTTGGGTAATGTTACAGTCGTTTTGACACTGAAATGATTATTATCTGTCTCATGTGTCAAGTTTGAGTATTATAAAACTAATAGTATTTGTTAATTTAATTTGTTTGTGATTTATATGAGATACTGTGATATTTCTACCAATATAACTTTTACAAGAAGGCCAGTCAGTTGCTTAACTTTACAATAAGAAAACATATATCTGCAAATTCAGTACATATGGAACTGTTATATTTTTCTTTAAATTTATTACTTTAATAATGACATAAATATGAAGACTCTCAAACCATGTTGAACACAGTGCTTGTTAATAGCAATAAAAATTGGAACTGCTCACATGATGTTCTTATACAGACAGTCATTATTGAGGGAAGTACATTTAATGATCAAATTCTGTATATGATAGTGGTATTTAGTTTTTCATATGTTATTGATGATAATAATTTTATATTGTTTTTAACTTAAGATCTGCTATATTTATATGTTTGTGTCATTCGTAAATATTGAATATGACTCATATCTGTTAAATAAGTTACACCTGTTTCATGTTTAATTCCATAAATTATTTCTATAGCCTTCTCAGTGGTACATGTATTTGTGATGATTGTACAAGTGGAATTTGATTATGTAGAAATAGAGGGATGACGATACAGAAATACATTTTACAATGCAAATTGCAATATCTTGAAATGATCAGATTCGATTCAATGCATATCATGATATTTTAGTTCTACTTTCTTCATAAAAGTACATTTTGATGGCAGAAAATTAAGAATTTTAAGGTCAATACCTATCATGATGCGAAAAAAGTGTAGATATATTTATCAGTACCATGATTATCAATACTGTGCTACATTGTCACAGCTCCATGTGTAAGCGACACAGAACCTGAGAACCAGACCTAGGAGAGGGGTATATTTATTTAAATATCATATGTCTCAACACTGCTGATCACACATTAAATTCATCTTTGTTACCCAGCTTCTAATCTGGTTATCCAGCTTGTAATCTGAGTATTTTTCTGTGATAAAAATTTTGGATTCATTCCATACTTTTGTTCAGTACTATAACATACGTACAACTGCTCTTGCAGGTGAGTCATTAGTCAGTGTAATTTGTTTGGATAGCTATTTTTAGCTTTACTTTAATTACGACCCAAAGACTATAGTTTAGTAAATATTTATGAAAAATGCCTCCACAGAATATATTTATGTTTTATCATATTTACCTTGTATAGAGATTATCATGTCGGCTTTGAATTCAAGATTTTTAAAAGTATTTTTTATTTCATTGTTTTGTTATGTGGTTGTTGATTGGACATAGTTATGAGAATTACTTCAGAAAACCTGTTTTATTATGAAGTCATTATGTTGTTGAGGATATTTTTCAGAAATGGAGATTGCTGTATATATATAATCTTAATATGATGGATGCTTGAAATAAGATTCCAAGCACATTCATTGCAAATAAAACCACCTTTTACATCATATTGACTTTGGGTGCATATTTATTGACCTGAGCAAAAATTATGAAGCTTTATGGTCCTGTGCTTTGTCATGTTCTCTGTCTGTTACCTGTGCACTTTCTGCATCAGCTCTTGACTATGACTCCTTTCAAGACGCAGCCTTTACTGAGGTAACCTTAGTGCAGGGTTAAAGAATGGGAGTTGAGGCTGGTTTGAAAAAGGAGCCCCAGGTCAGATCTTCAGCAATTCATGCTTGTCGTATGAAGTGACTAATGGTATTGGCTGTCCAGACTCACTGATTTGGTTGACACATGTCACCGGATCTCAATTGTGTAGATTGATGCTCATGCTGTTGGTCACTGGATTGACCTAAGGACAGTGGCCTTAAACAAGAAACAAACAAACAAACAAGCAAAGAAAACCTTTCAGAAATGCTCAACTTTCACTCCGTCCATTTGTTGATAAATGTTGTTATCCCATTTCCCCTTTTCTGGTCTGTTTTGATTACATTTATGGACTTTCATTTGGACACATCCCATCAGTCAAGTATCTTTTGGCATAAGCTTTGGCTGACGTGTCATAGTTTATTTCTCATGTAATCAGGGGATAATCCATTCGATTCAGAAACCTCTTTGAGAACATGCCATTCTGTTATTATGTTATTCTATAATTTGAAAATTTTATTAGTGAATGGTACACACGTGAGTTTCATTTCTTTCCTTCTGTGGATGGTAACACAAAAGGAGAAACAGGTCCATTTTAATGTTATACAACTTAAGTTGTTATTTAAGTGCACGAATTACAAATGATGGTGCTGAGGGGATATTCGGGTTAGAAGTTGCAGCTATAACTACAAACGTGATGTCAGATGTCTAGCTATTTTACGATGACTTCACTTACTTTAAATTACGTGCACTGGTGAGTGATCGAGAGTAGTCTCCCTTCACTCTTTGTGGTTGTTTAACCGTCACCTCTGTTTTAGTGAGTGAGTCGGATTTTACGCCGCTTTTAGCATTATTCCAGCTGTAGGACGGCGGGGGACACCAGAAATGGGCTTCACCCATTTGGGGAATGGAACCCGGCAATTCTGCTTTAAGCACAAGGCTACCCTACCACCCCACATCGTCTTTATATATGTGCACATATTCTAAGACTGGAAGAGAGGTTGTGCTCCTCGTCGAGTGGTCATTAAGCAGGTCAATGAGCTGTAAGTATATTTAAAGGAATGGCTGGACTGGTCTCCCTCTGCCAGCTTGGTCTGGGTCCATGGACGAGGGGAGACCACTCTTGTCGGACTATGAGCGAGCGTTTATACAGTCGAATTGCATAGGTTATCTTTCCGCAGCAATTAGTGCACCTACCAACAGCCTATAAATGTACACCACGAGCTACACACCAGCAAACGGTGCTCACGTCAGATGTAGGGACTTTGCCAGCAACTATTTACGTTCATCAGTTTGCCACTTTCAATTCGGGGTTCAAACAAACACAACATGCACTTCTTTTTATCACCGACGGCAACCATGGCAACGACCGACAAAAGAGGATGTGCTTCCTTATTTGCAATCGTTTCCGTCTTTGTTTAGAGAGAGTAAGGTCTTTCTTCCACAGTTCTATGGAAACAAATGGTCCCTAACGTCTATCAATTTTCAACTGGGTGAAAATGACTTTAACGTATATCTGCCCACTATATGCGGCACTACACGTGCATAGACTTCAGTTTCCCTTTCTGATATACTCTCATGTGAAATAACAAAAAGGGGAATGGGAAGACTTGTATCTTTCTGACTGAAAACGAATCCTCAACTTTCCCCACTGGTGCTCATCTTAACAGGTCTTTGGAGAACTGACAGTGTGCTTTTAAGATCTACCAGATAAGGCGTGGTAGTGAACTATGGCATATCCGACGTTTGAACCCGTAGGCATCGGCTAAAACCCTAAAAATCGCCAGGTGTTTGACACCATGAGATCCGACTATAGCCGCCTGCTTGGCATTGCCGGAAACATTCGATGACGCCTAGTTCTGACTTCGTTTCCATGTAGTTACCGTTGTCGTTGCCAACGGTCCCCTCTGTTCTTAACAGAATCGCCATTGCTCTTGCTACCTATCGCTCTGCATTTCGTTGACTACGACATCCTTCCGAGTCCTGCTATTGTCAAGATGTTTACAAGGCTGCATATTCAAGGTATTCAAGCAGTCCGTTATTGTATTTTAAAGTGTTAAAAGTGTAGATTGACTTTAAATAGGCCGTAGTTTGACCGTAGCAACAGTGGATATCACTGGCCGCCATTTGCAATTTTGTGAAAATTCCCAAATGTGTACCTGTTTAATGTGTATTCTGTCCGCGAAATGAAAGCTCTCGCTATTTATGAACGACGGACGGTACTTTTATAATCCTTTTGACATATTGTGACTGTTTATAAGGCATAGTTTGGGCATATTGTTTTGTCAGCTTTTCATGAAAATAGTCGGCCTTTTGTGGCTATTCTAATAGATGGATGGTATACCAAAGCAGTGATTAAATGCCCATTATTATTCTTGTAACACATTCTCGTGGCCAATACTTGTCCCAAACGGGACTCCATTAGCTTCATGGTCTATTTTATCGGCAATCCGCTTGTCTACTATATCTTCGACGGTCTCTAAATTACTCTTCATGTAGTGTAATGTGCATTTTAACTTGTTGTTTTTGGTTATTTTCAGCACGGGAAGACATGATCCGGTATCATGTCACTCCTGCTGCTAGTCTATGGCCGTCGCTGGATGAGGAATCCGACTGTGTATGCATTTTATCTACATCTTCTTCAACTTGGACGGAATAGTTTTCTTCTTTTCTCTATGCTTCCACAATCGTCTTGTGCATAGTAGAGACATTTCTTTGTATTTTCTCTGTTATGGTGTGCTAAAAATCAATCCCCGGGTACCCCTCTCCCATTTAGTCCTTAACATTTCTTTCTAACAATCTGTCAGCATAGTCTGTTTGTCTTGGGGTACTGTCTCATAAAATGGGTACTCTGGGGCTATGGACTGTGACCTTTTTCTGGTATTCTTCACATAAAAACTTCCTGTAAACCTCGCCCAATGACACTCCTTAATCCCACCCTCCCCACTCACCAATGTAGCGTCCCCTGGCTTCATCCCCGAGTCCCTCTCCCGACCCTCTGAGTGTTTTCACCCCGTTCTGGGCCCGCCCTGACCACGGAGAAACGCTCCCTGCCCCAGTCACCATCACCTATGTCGACTACTATCCTGTCCCAAGTGACGACGACAGTGACTACTGGGTCTATGAGGACGAGGACGACGACAGCTTCGTGGAGGATATTCATCCCGTGAGGAAGGCGCTGAGGAGAGTGGCTGCCTTCTTCAGGAGAGTATTCTCGTAGATTCCTCATCTAGCGTGCGCGTGAGTGCGTGAGTGCGTGAGTGCGTGTGTGGCACTACTGTATATGTGTATATGTAGGTGTGTGACCCACTTTGTAAAGTTACATCTGATTGGGGAGAGAGAGAGAGAGAGAGAGAGAGAGAGAGAGAGGGTGAGAGAGAGAATGAGGGAGAATATGGTGTATTTGTTTTCTGTATATGTGATGTTGATGTGGTTTGCATACGTATTTGGTTGGCTGTAAATGTTTTCAGGTTGGACGACTTGTTTGGGTATCCGTACAATACCCTATTATCCCATTTGTACCTCTTTGGTCTGTTTTTGGCTACCATTTTGGGCTTTCCTTTGGACACACCCTTTCGATCAAGTTATATTTTGGCATACCCTTTGGCTGACATTTCTATGTTATTTCTCTCCTAATGAGAGGACAACTCTTCCCTTTTGGCCCCAATTCGAATATTTTCTTTAAGCACATACCATTCTATTTTTGGATATGTAATAAATATTGATGAATGGTATACACACGAGTCTGTTTTTCTTCCTTCTTTGGACCTACTAACAACTAGGTGACAGTAACACAACAGGAGAGGCAATTGAACCAAGTCTGTTTTATTGTGACAGAACTTGAAGATTCTGTAAGAGTAAACTAATGAAAATATTGAGGGATCGTTTGCGCTGTCCCGTTGTGTTGCTGTCTTCTAATCGAGTTTTTAACAAGCTCTCTGTGATGGAAATGACGACGTCAATAGTCTTGTGCAGCTGTAACTACAAACTGGATGTCGGAACTTTAAATATTTTACGATGACTTCACTTACTTTAAATGACGTGCACTGGTGAGTGATCAAGAGTGGTCTCCCTTCACTCTTTGTGGTTGTTTAACCGTCACCTCGTCTATAGTGAGTGAGTGGGATTTTACGCCACTTTTAGCATTGTTTTAGTTGTATACGGCGGGGGACACCAGAAATGGGCTTCACCCATTTGGGGAATGGAACCCGCCCCTTCCGCTTTCAGCACAAGGCTACCCTACCACCCCACATCGTCTTTATATATGTGCACATATTCTAAGACTGGAAGAGCGGTTGTGCTCTTCGTCGAGTGGTCATTTAGCAGGTCGATGAGCTGTAAGTGTATTTAAAGGAATGGCTGGACTGGTCTCTCTTATCCAGCTTGGTCCTGGCTGATGAACGAAGGGAGGCCACTCTTGTCGGACTATTAGCGAGCGTTTATCAGTCGAATTGCACAGCTTATCTTTCCGCAGCAATTAGTGCACCTACCAACAGCCTGTAAATGTACACCACGAGCTACAAACCAACAAACGGTGTCCTCGTCAGATGTAGGGATTTTGCCAGCAACTATTTACGTTCATCAGTTTGCCACTTTCAATTCGGGGTTCAAACAAACACAACATGCACTTCTTTTTATCACCGACGGAAACCATGGCAACGACCGACAAAAGAGGATGTGCTTCCTTATTTGCAATCGTTTCCGTCTTTGTTTAGAGAGAGTAAGGTCTTTCTTCCACAGTTCTATGGAAACAAATGGTCCCTAACGTCTATCAATTTTCAACTGGGTGAAAATGACTTTAACGTATATCTGCCCACTATATGCGGCACTACACGTGCATAGACTTCAGTTTCCCTTTCTGATATACTCTCATGTGAAATAACAAAAAGGGGAATGGGAAGACTTGTATCTTTCTGACTGAAAACGAATCCTCAACTTTCCCCACTGGTGCTCATCTTAACAGGTCTTTGGAGAACTGACAGTGTGCTTTTAAGATCTACCAGATAAGGCGTGGTAGTGAACTATGGCATATCCGACGTTTGAACCCGTAGGCATCGGCTAAAACCCTAAAAATCGCCAGGTGTTTGACACCATGAGATCCGACTATAGCCGCCTGCTTGGCATTGCCGGAAACATTCGATGACGCCTCGTTCTGACTTCGTTTCCATGTAGTTACCGTTGTCGTTGCCAACGGTCCCCTCTGTTCTTAACAGAATCGCCATTGCTCTTGCTACCTATCGCTCTGCATTTCGTTGACTACGACATCCTTCCGAGTCCTGCTATTGTCAAGATGTTTACAAGGCTGCATATTCAAGGTATTCAAGCAGTCCGTTATTGTATTTTAAAGTGTTAAAAGTGTAGATTGACTTTAAATAGGCCGTAGTTTGACCGTAGCAACAGTGGATATTACTGGCCGCCATTTGCAATTTTGTGAAAATTCCCAAATGTGTACCTGTTTAATGTGTATTCTGTCCGCGAAATGAAAGCTCTCGCTATTTATGAACGACGGACGGTACTTTTATAATCCTTTTGACATATTGTGACTGTTTATAAGGCATAGTTTGGGCATATTGTTTTGTCAGCTTTTCATGAAAATAGTCGGCCTTTTGTGGCTATTCTAATAGATGGATGGTATACCAAAGCAGTGATTAAATGCCCATTATTATTCTTGTAACACATTCTCGTGGCCAATACTTGTCCCAAACGGGACTCCATTAGCTTCATGGTCTATTTTATCGGCAATCCGCTTGTCTACTATATCTTCGACGGTCTCTAAATTACTCTTCATGTAGTGTAATGTGCATTTTAACTTGTTGTTTTTGGTTATTTTCAGCACGGGAAGACATGATCCGGTATCATGTCACTCCTGCTGCTAGTCTATGGCCGTCGCTGGATGAGGAATCCGACTGTGTATGCATTTTATCTACATCTTCTTCAACTTGGACGGAATAGTTTTCTTCTTTTCTCTATGCTTCCACAATCGTCTTGTGCATAGTAGAGACATTTCTTTGTATTTTCTCTGTTATGGTGTGCTAAAAATCAATCCCCGGGTACCCCTCTCCCATTTAGTCCTTAACATTTCTTTCTAACAATCTGTCAGCATAGTCTGATTGTCTTGGGGTACTGTCTCATAAAATGGGTACTCTGGGGCTATGGACTGTGACCTTTTTCTCGTATTCTTCACATAAAAACTTCCTGTAAACCTCGCCCAATGACACTCCTTAATCCCACCCTCCCCACTCATCAATGTAGCGTCCCCTGGCTTCATCCCCGAGTCCCTCTCCCGACCCTCTGAGTGTTTTCACCCCGTTCTGGGCCCGCCCTGACCACGGAGAAACGCTCCCTGCCCCAGTCACCATCACCTATGTCGACTACTATCCTGTCCCAAGTGACGACGACAGTGACTACTGGGTCTATGAGGACGAGGACGACGACAGCTTCGTGGAGGATATTCATCCCGTGAGGAAGGCGCTGAGGAGAGTGGCTGCCTTCTTCAGGAGAGTATTCTCGTAGATTCCTCATCTAGCGTGCGCGTGAGTGCGTGAGTGCGTGAGTGCGTGAGTGCGTGTGTGGCACTACTGTATATGTGTATATGTAGGTGTGTGACCCACTTTGTAAAGTTACATCTGATTGGGGAGAGAGAGAGAGAGAGAGAGAGAGAGAGAGAGGGTGAGAGAGAGAATGAGGGAGAATATGGTGTATTTGTTTTCTGTATATGTGATGTTGATGTGGTTTGCATACGTATTTGGTTGGCTGTAAATGTTTTCAGGTTGGACGACTTGTTTGGGTATCCGTACAATACCCTATTATCCCATTTGTACCTCTTTGGTCTGTTTTTGGCTACCATTTTGGGCTTTCCTTTGGACACACCCTTTCGATCAAGTTATATTTTGGCATACCCTTTGGCTGACATTTCTATGTTATTTCTCTCCTAATGAGAGGACAACTCTTCCCTTTTGGCCCCAATTCGAATATTTTCTTTAAGCACATACCATTCTATTTTTGGATATGTAATAAATATTGATGAATGGTATACACACGAGTCTGTTTTTCTTCCTTCTTTGGACCTACTAACAACTAGGTGACAGTAACACAACAGGAGAGGCAATTGAACCAAGTCTGTTTTATTGTGACAGAACTTGAAGATTCTGTAAGAGTAAACTAATGAAAATATTGAGGGATCGTTTGCGCTGTCCCGTTGTGTTGCTGTCTTCTAATCGAGTTTTTAACAAGCTCTCTGTGATGGAAATGACGACGTCAATAGTCTTGTGCAGCTGTAACTACAAACTGGATGTCGGAACTTTAAATATTTTACGATGACTTCACTTACTTTAAATGACGTGCACTGGTGAATGATCGAGAGTGGTCTCCCTTCACTCTTTGTGGTTGTTTAACCGTCACCTCGTCTATAGTGAGTGAGTGGGATTTTACGCCACTTTTAGCATTGTTTTAGTTGTATACGGCGGGGGACACCAGAAATGGGCTTCACCCATTTGGGGAATGGAACCCGCCCCTTCCGCTTTCAGCACAAGGCTACCCTACCACCCCACATCGTCTTTATATATGTGCACATATTCTAAGACTGGAAGAGCGGTTGTGCTCTTCGTCGAGTGGTCATTTAGCAGGTCGATGAGCTGTAAGTGTATTTAAAGGAATGGCTGGACTGGTCTCTCTTATCCAGCTTGGTCCTGGCTGATGAACGAAGGGAGGCCACTCTTGTCGGACTATTAGCGAGCGTTTATCAGTCGAATTGCACAGCTTATCTTTCCGCAGCAATTAGTGCACCTACCAACAGCCTGTAAATGTACACCACGAGCTACAAACCAACAAACGGTGTCCTCGTCAGATGTAGGGATTTTGCCAGCAACTATTTACGTTCATCAGTTTGCCACTTTCAATTCGGGGTTCAAACAAACACAACATGCACTTCTTTTTATCACCGACGGAAACCATGGCAACGACCGACAAAAGAGGATGTGCTTCCTTATTTGCAATCGTTTCCGTCTTTGTTTAGAGAGAGTAAGGTCTTTCTTCCACAGTTCTATGGAAACAAATGGTCCCTAACGTCTATCAATTTTCAACTGGGTGAAAATGACTTTAACGTATATCTGCCCACTATATGCGGCACTACACGTGCATAGACTTCAGTTTCCCTTTCTGATATACTCTCATGTGAAATAACAAAAAGGGGAATGGGAAGACTTGTATCTTTCTGACTGAAAACGAATCCTCAACTTTCCCCACTGGTGCTCATCTTAACAGGTCTTTGGAGAACTGACAGTGTGCTTTTAAGATCTACCAGATAAGGCGTGGTAGTGAACTATGGCATATCCGACGTTTGAACCCGTAGGCATCGGCTAAAACCCTAAAAATCGCCAGGTGTTTGACACCATGAGATCCGACTATAGCCGCCTGCTTGGCATTGCCGGAAACATTCGATGACGCCTCGTTCTGACTTCGTTTCCATGTAGTTACCGTTGTCGTTGCCAACGGTCCCCTCTGTTCTTAACAGAATCGCCATTGCTCTTGCTACCTATCGCTCTGCATTTCGTTGACTACGACATCCTTCCGAGTTCTGCTATTGTCAAGATGTTTACAAGGCTGCATATTCAAGGTATTCAAGCAGTCCGTTATTGTATTTTAAAGTGTTAAAAGTGTAGATTGACTTTAAATAGGCCGTAGTTTGACCGTAGCAACAGTGGATATTACTGGCCGCCATTTGCAATTTTGTGAAAATTCCCAAATGTGTACCTGTTTAATGTGTATTCTGTCCGCGAAATGAAAGCTCTCGCTATTTATGAACGACGGACGGTACTTTTATAATCCTTTTGACATATTGTGACTGTTTATAAGGCATAGTTTGGGCATATTGTTTTGTCAGCTTTTCATGAAAATAGTCGGCCTTTTGTGGCTATTCTAATAGATGGATGGTATACCAAAGCAGTGATTAAATGCCCATTATTATTCTTGTAACACATTCTCGTGGCCAATACTTGTCCCAAACGGGACTCCATTAGCTTCATGGTCTATTTTATCGGCAATCCGCTTGTCTACTATATCTTCGACGGTCTCTAAATTACTCTTCATGTAGTGTAATGTGCATTTTAACTTGTTGTTTTTGGTTATTTTCAGCACGGGAAGACATGATCCGGTATCATGTCACTCCTGCTGCTAGTCTATGGCCGTCGCTGGATGAGGAATCCGACTGTGTATGCATTTTATCTACATCTTCTTCAACTTGGACGGAATAGTTTTCTTCTTTTCTCTATGCTTCCACAATCGTCTTGTGCATAGTAGAGACATTTCTTTGTATTTTCTCTGTTATGGTGTGCTAAAAATCAATCCCCGGGTACCCCTCTCCCATTTAGTCCTTAACATTTCTTTCTAACAATCTGTCAGCATAGTCTGATTGTCTTGGGGTACTGTCTCATAAAATGGGTACTCTGGGGCTATGGACTGTGACCTTTTTCTGGTATTCTTCACATAAAAACTTCCTGTAAACCTCGCCCAATGACACTCCTTAATCCCACCCTCCCCACTCACCAATGTAGCGTCCCCTGGCTTCATCCCCGAGTCCCTCTCCCGACCCTCTGAGTGTTTTCACCCCGTTCTGGGCCCGCCCTGACCACGGAGAAACGCTCCCTGCCCCAGTCACCATCACCTATGTCGACTACTATCCTGTCCCAAGTGACGACGACAGTGACTACTGGGTCTATGAGGACGAGGACGACGACAGCTTCGTGGAGGATATTCATCCCGTGAGGAAGGCGCTGAGGAGAGTGGCTGCCTTCTTCAGGAGAGTATTCTCGTAGATTCCTCATCTAGCGTGCGCGTGAGTGCGTGAGTGCGTGTGTGGCACTACTGTATATGTGTATATGTAGGTGTGTGACCCACTTTGTAAAGTTACATCTGATTGGGGAGAGAGAGAGAGAGAGAGAGAGAGAGAGAGAGAGAGAGGGTGAGAGAGAGAATGAGGGAGAATATGGTGTATTTGTTTTCTGTATATGTGATGTTGATGTGGTTTGCATACGTATTTGGTTGGCTGTAAATGTTTTCAGGTTGGACGACTTGTTTGGGTATCCGTACAATACCCTATTATCCCATTTGTACCTCTTTGGTCTGTTTTTGGCTACCATTTTGGGCTTTCCTTTGGACACACCCTTTCGATCAAGTTATATTTTGGCATACCCTTTGGCTGACATTTCTATGTTATTTCTCTCCTAATGAGAGGACAACTCTTCCCTTTTGGCCCCAATTCGAATATTTTCTTTAAGCACATACCATTCTATTTTTGGATATGTAATAAATATTGATGAATGGTATACACACGAGTCTGTTTTTCTTCCTTCTTTGGACCTACTAACAACTAGGTGACAGTAACACAACAGGAGAGGCAATTGAACCAAGTCTGTTTTATTGTGACAGAACTTGAAGATTCTGTAAGAGTAAACTAATGAAAATATTGAGGGATCGTTTGCGCTGTCCCGTTGTGTTGCTGTCTTCTAATCGAGTTTTTAACAAGCTCTCTGTGATGGAAATGACGACGTCAATAGTCTTGTGCAGCTGTAACTACAAACTGGATGTCGGAACTCTAAATATTTTACGATGACTTCACTTACTTTAAATGACGTGCACTGGTGAGTGATCGAGAGTGGTCTCCCTTCACTCTTTGTGGTTGTTTAACCGTCACCTCGTCTATAGTGAGTGAGTGGGATTTTACGCCACTTTTAGCATTGTTTTAGTTGTATACGGCGGGGGACACCAGAAATGGGCTTCACCCATTTGGGGAATGGAACCCGCCCCTTCCGCTTTCAGCACAAGGCTACCCTACCACCCCACATCGTCTTTATATATGTGCACATATTCTAAGACTGGAAGAGCGGTTGTGCTCTTCGTCGAGTGGTCATTTAGCAGGTCGATGAGCTGTAAGTGTATTTAAAGGAATGGCTGGACTGGTCTCTCTTATCCAGCTTGGTCCTGGCTGATGAACGAAGGGAGGCCACTCTTGTCGGACTATTAGCGAGCGTTTATCAGTCGAATTGCACAGCTTATCTTTCCGCAGCAATTAGTGCACCTACCAACAGCCTGTAAATGTACACCACGAGCTACAAACCAACAAACGGTGTCCTCGTCAGATGTAGGGATTTTGCCAGCAACTATTTACGTTCATCAGTTTGCCACTTTCAATTCGGGGTTCAAACAAACACAACATGCACTTCTTTTTATCACCGACGGAAACCATGGCAACGACCGACAAAAGAGGATGTGCTTCCTTATTTGCAATCGTTTCCGTCTTTGTTTAGAGAGAGTAAGGTCTTTCTTCCACAGTTCTATGGAAACAAATGGTCCCTAACGTCTATCAATTTTCAACTGGGTGAAAATGACTTTAACGTATATCTGCCCACTATATGCGGCACTACACGTGCATAGACTTTAGTTTCCCTCTCTGATATACTCTTATGTGAAATAACAAAAAGGGGAATGGGAAGACTTGTATCTTTCTGACTGAAAACGAATCCTCAACTTTACTCACTGGTGCTCATCTTAACAGGGCTTTGGAGAACTGACAGTGTGCTTTTAAGATCTACCAGATAAGGCGTGGTAGTGAACTATGGCATATCCGACGTTTGAACCCGTAGGCATCGGCTAAAACCCTAAAAATCGCCAGGTGTTTGACACCATGAGATCCGACTATAGCCGCCTGCTTGGCATTGCCGGAAACATTCGATGACGCCTCGTTCTGACTTCGTTTCCATGTAGTTAACGTTGTCGTTGCCAACGGTCCCCTCTGTTCTTAACAGAATCGCCATTGCTCTTGCTACCTATCGCTCTGCATTTCGTTGACTACGACATCCTTCCGAGTTCTGCTATTGTCAAGATGTTTACAAGGCTGCATATTCAAGGTATTCAAGCAGTCCGTTATTGTATTTTAAAGTGTTAAAAGTGTAGATTGACTTTAAATTGGCCGTAGTTTGACCGTAGCAACAGTGGGGATGACTGGCCGCCATTTGCAATTTTGTGAAAATTCCCAAATGTGTACCTGTTTAATGTGTATTCTGTCCGCGAAATGAAAGCTCTCGCTATTTATGAACGACGGACGGTACTTTTATAATCCTTTTGACATATTGTGACTGTTTATAAGGCATAGTTTGGGCATATTGTTTTGTCAGCTTTTCATGAAAATAGTCGGCCTTTTGTGGCTATTCTAGTAGATGGATTGTATACCAAAGCAGTGATTAAATGCCCATTATTATTCTTGTAACACATTCTCGTGGGCGATACTTGTCCCAAACGGGACTCCATTAGCTTCATGGTCTATTTTATCGGCAATCCGCTTGTCTACTATATCTTCGACGGTCTCTAAATTACTCTTCATGTAGTGTAATGTGCATTTTAACTTGTTGTTTTTGGTTATTTTCAGCACGGGAAGACATGATCCGGTATCATGTCACTCCTGCTGCTAGTCTATGGCCGTCGCTGGATGAGGAATCCGACTGTGTATGCATTTTATCTACATCTTCTTCAACTTGGACGGAATAGTTTTCTTCTTTTCTCTATGCTTCCACAATCGTCTTGTGCATAGTAGAGACATTTCTTTGTATTTTCTCTGTTATGGTGTGCTAAAAATCAATCCCCGGGTACCCCTCTCCCATTTAGTCCTTAACATTTCTTTCTAACAATCTGTCAGCATAGTCTGTTTGTCTTGGGGTACTGTCTCATAAAATGGGTAATCTGGGGGTATTCTTCACATAAAAACTTCCTGTAAACCTCGCCCAATGACACTCCTTAATCCCACCCTCCCCACTCACCAATGTAGCGTCCCCTGGCTTCATCCCCGAGTCCCTCTCCCGACCCTCTGAGTGTTTTCACCCCGTTCTGGGCCCGCCCTGACCACGGAGAAACGCTCCCTGCCCCAGTCACCATCACCTATGTCGACTACTATCCTGTCCCAAGTGACGACGACAGTGACTACTGGGTCTATGAGGACGAGGACGACGACAGCTTCGTGGAGGATATTCATCCCGTGAGGAAGGCGCTGAGGAGAGTGGCTGCCTTCTTCAGGAGAGTATTCTCGTAGATTCCTCATCTAGTGTGCGCGTGAGTGCGTGAGTGCGTGAGTGCGTGTGTGGCACTACTGTATATGTGTATATGTAGGTGTGTGACCCACTTTGTAAAGTTACATCTGATTGGGGAGAGAGAGAGAGAGAGAGAGAGAGAGAGAGGGTGAGAGAGAGAATGAGGGAGAACATGGTGTATTTGTTTTCTGTATATGTGATGTTGATGTGGTTTGCATACGTAGTTGGTTGGCTGTAAATGTTTTCAGTTTGGACGACTTGTTTGGGTATCCGTACAATACCCTATTATCCTATTTGTACCTCTTTGGTCTGTTTTTGGCTACATTTTTGGTCTTTCCTTTGGACACACCCTTTCGATCAAGTTATATTTGGCATACCCTTTGGCTGACATTTCTATGTTATTTCTCTCCTAATGAGAGGACAACTCTTCCCTTTTGGCCCCAATTCGAATATTTTCTTTAAGCACATACCATTCTATTTTTGGATATGTAATAAATATTGATGAATGGTATACACACGAGTCTGTTTTTCTTCCTTCTTTGGACCTACTAACAACTAGGTGACAGTAACACAACAGGAGAGGCAATTGAACCAAGTCTGTTTTATTGTGACAGAACTTGAAGATTCTGTAAGAGTAAACTAATGAAAATATTGAGGGATCGTTTGCGCTGTCCCGTTGTGTTGCTGTCTTCTAATCGAGTTCTTAACAAGCTCTCTGTGATGGAAATGACGACGTCAATAGTCTTGTGCAGCTGTAACTACAAACTGGATGTCGGAACTTTAAATATTTTACGATGACTTCACTTACTTTAAATGACGTGCACTGGTGAGTGATCGAGAGTGGTCTCCCTTCACTCTTTGTGGTTGTTTAACCGTCACCTCGTCTATAGTGAGTGAGTGGGATTTTACGCCGCTTTTAGCATTGTTTCAGCTGTATACGGCGGGGGACACCAGAAATGGGCTTCACCCATTTGGGGAATGGAACCCGCCCCTTCCGCTTTCAGCACAAGGCTACCCTACCACCCCACATCGTCTTTATATATGTGCACATATTCTAAGACTGGAAGAGCGGTTGTGCTCTTCGTCGAGTGGTCATTAAGCAGGTCGATGAGCTGTAAGTGTATTTAAAGGAATGGCTGGACTGGTCTCTCTTATCCAGCTTGGTCCTGGCTGATGAACGAAGGGAGGCCACTCTTGTCGGACTATTAGCGAGCGTTTATCAGTTGAATTGCATAGGTTATCTTTCCGCAGCAATTAGTGCACCTACCAACAGCCTGTAAATGTACACCACGAGCTACACACCAACAAACGGTGTCCACGTCAGATGTAGGGACTTTGCCAGCAACTATTTACGTTCATCCGTTTGCCACTTTCAATTCGGGGTTCAAACAAACACAACATGCACTTCTTTTTATCACCGACGGCAACCATGGCAACGACTGACAAAAGAGGATGTGCTTCCTTATTTGCAATCGTTTCCGTCTTTGTTTAGAGAGAGTAAGGTCTTTCTTCCACAGTTCTATGGAAACAAATGGTCCCTAACGTCTATCAATTTTCAACTGGGTGAAAATGACTTGAACGTATATCTGCCCACTATATGCGGCACTACACGTGCATAGACTACAGTTTCCCTTTCTGATATACTCTTATGTGAAATAACAAAAAGGGGAATGGGAAGACTTGTATCTTTCTGACTGAAAACGAATCCTCAACTTTACTCACTGGTACTCATCTTAACAGGGCTTTGGAGAACTGACAGTGTGCTTTTAAGATCTACCAGATAAGGCGTGGTAGTGAACTATGGCATATCCGACGTTTGAACCCGTAGGCATCGGCTAAAACCCTAAAAATCGCCAGGTGTTTGACACCATGAGATCCGACTATAGCCACCTGCTTGGCATTGCCAGAAACATTCGATGACGCCTCGTTCTGACTTCGTTTCCATGTAGTTACCGTTGTCGTTGCCAACGGTCCCCTCTGTTCTTAACAGAATCGCCATTGCTCTTGCTACCTATCGCTCTGCATTTCGTTGACTACGACATCCTTCCGAGTTCTGCTATTGTCAAGATGTTTACAAGGCTGCATATTCAAGGTATTCAAGCAGTCCGTTATTGTATTTTAAAGTGTTAAAAGTGTAGATTGACTTTAAATTGGCCGTAGTTTGACCGTAGCAACAGTGGGGATGACTGGCCGCCATTTGCAATTTTGTGAAAATTCCCAAATGTGTACCTGTTTAATGTGTATTCTGTCCGCGAAATGAAAGCTCTCGCTATTTATGAACGACGGACGGTACTTTTATAATCCTTTTGACATATTGTGACTGTTTATAAGGCATAGTTTGGGCATATTGTTTTGTCAGCTTTTCATGAAAATAGTCGGCCTTTTGTGGCTATTCTAGTAGATGGATTGTATACCAAAGCAGTGATTAAATGCCCATTATTATTCTTGTAACACATTCTCGTGGCCGATACTTGTCCCAAACGGGACTCCATTAGCTTCATGGTCTATTTTATCGGCAATCCGCTTGTCTACTATATCTTCGACGGTCTCTAAATTACTCTTCATGTAGTGTAATGTGCATTTTAACTTGTTGTTTTTGGTTATTTTCAGCACGGGAAGACATGATCCGGTATCATGTCACTCCTGCTGCTAGTCTATGGCCGTCGCTGGATGAGGAATCCGACTGTGTATGCATTTTATCTACATCTTCTTCAACTTGGACGGAATAGTTTTCTTCTTTTCTCTATGCTTCCACAATCGTCTTGTGCATAGTAGAGACATTTCTTTGTATTTTCTCTGTTATGGTGTGCTAAAAATCAATCCCCGGGTACCCCTCTCCCATTTAGTCCTTAACATTTCTTTCTAACAATCTGTCAGCATAGTCTGTTTGTCTTGGGGTACTGTCTCATAAAATGGGTAATCTGGGGGTATTCTTCACATAAAAACTTCCTGTAAACCTCGCCCAATGACACTCCTTAATCCCACCCTCCCCACTCACCAATGTAGCGTCCCCTGGCTTCATCCCCGAGTCCCTCTCCCGACCCTCTGAGTGTTTTCACCCCGTTCTGGGCCCGCCCTGACCACGGAGAAACGCTCCCTGCCCCAGTCACCATCACCTATGTCGACTACTATCCTGTCCCAAGTGACGACGACAGTGACTACTGGGTCTATGAGGACGAGGACGACGACAGCTTCGTGGAGGATATTCATCCCGTGAGGAAGGCGCTGAGGAGAGTGGCTGCCTTCTTCAGGAGAGTATTCTCGTAGATTCCTCATCTAGTGTGCGCGTGAGTGCGTGAGTGCGTGAGTGCGTGAGTGCGTGTGTGGCACTACTGTATATGTGTATATGTAGGTGTGTGACCCACTTTGTAAAGTTACATCTGATTGGGGAGAGAGAGAGAGAGAGAGAGAGAGAGAGAGGGTGAGAGAGAGAATGAGGGAGAATATGGTGTATTTGTTTTCTGTATATGTGATGTTGATGTGGTTTGCATACGTATTTGGTTGGCTGTAAATGTTTTCAGGTTGGACGACTTGTTTGGGTATCCGTACAATACCCTATTATCCCATTTGTACCTCTTTGGTCTGTTTTTGGCTACCATTTTGGGCTTTCCTTTGGACACACCCTTTCGATCAAGTTATATTTTGGCATACCCTTTGGCTGACATTTCTATGTTATTTCTCTCCTAATGAGAGGACAACTCTTCCCTTTTGGCCCCAATTCGAATATTTTCTTTAAGCACATACCATTCTATTTTTGGATATGTAATAAATATTGATGAATGGTATACACACGAGTCTGTTTTTCTTCCTTCTTTGGACCTACTAACAACTAGGTGACAGTAACACAACAGGAGAGGCAATTGAACCAAGTCTGTTTTATTGTGACAGAACTTGAAGATTCTGTAAGAGTAAACTAATGAAAATATTGAGGGATCGTTTGCGCTGTCCCGTTGTGTTGCTGTCTTCTAATCGAGTTTTTAACAAGCTCTCTGTGATGGAAATGACGACGTCAATAGTCTTGTGCAGCTGTAACTACAAACTGGATGTCGGAACTTTAAATATTTTACGATGACTTCACTTACTTTAAATGACGTGCACTGGTGAATGATCGAGAGTGGTCTCCCTTCACTCTTTGTGGTTGTTTAACCGTCACCTCGTCTATAGTGAGTGAGTGGGATTTTACGCCACTTTTAGCATTGTTTTAGTTGTATACGGCGGGGGACACCAGAAATGGGCTTCACCCATTTGGGGAATGGAACCCGCCCCTTCCGCTTTCAGCACAAGGCTACCCTACCACCCCACATCGTCTTTATATATGTGCACATATTCTAAGACTGGAAGAGCGGTTGTGCTCTTCGTCGAGTGGTCATTTAGCAGGTCGATGAGCTGTAAGTGTATTTAAAGGAATGGCTGGACTGGTCTCTCTTATCCAGCTTGGTCCTGGCTGATGAACGAAGGGAGGCCACTCTTGTCGGACTATTAGCGAGCGTTTATCAGTCGAATTGCACAGCTTATCTTTCCGCAGCAATTAGTGCACCTACCAACAGCCTGTAAATGTACACCACGAGCTACAAACCAACAAACGGTGTCCTCGTCAGATGTAGGGATTTTGCCAGCAACTATTTACGTTCATCAGTTTGCCACTTTCAATTCGGGGTTCAAACAAACACAACATGCACTTCTTTTTATCACCGACGGAAACCATGGCAACGACCGACAAAAGAGGATGTGCTTCCTTATTTGCAATCGTTTCCGTCTTTGTTTAGAGAGAGTAAGGTCTTTCTTCCACAGTTCTATGGAAACAAATGGTCCCTAACGTCTATCAATTTTCAACTGGGTGAAAATGACTTTAACGTATATCTGCCCACTATATGCGGCACTACACGTGCATAGACTTCAGTTTCCCTTTCTGATATACTCTCATGTGAAATAACAAAAAGGGGAATGGGAAGACTTGTATCTTTCTGACTGAAAACGAATCCTCAACTTTCCCCACTGGTGCTCATCTTAACAGGTCTTTGGAGAACTGACAGTGTGCTTTTAAGATCTACCAGATAAGGCGTGGTAGTGAACTATGGCATATCCGACGTTTGAACCCGTAGGCATCGGCTAAAACCCTAAAAATCGCCAGGTGTTTGACACCATGAGATCCGACTATAGCCGCCTGCTTGGCATTGCCGGAAACATTCGATGACGCCTCGTTCTGACTTCGTTTCCATGTAGTTACCGTTGTCGTTGCCAACGGTCCCCTCTGTTCTTAACAGAATCGCCATTGCTCTTGCTACCTATCGCTCTGCATTTCGTTGACTACGACATCCTTCCGAGTTCTGCTATTGTCAAGATGTTTACAAGGCTGCATATTCAAGGTATTCAAGCAGTCCGTTATTGTATTTTAAAGTGTTAAAAGTGTAGATTGACTTTAAATAGGCCGTAGTTTGACCGTAGCAACAGTGGATATTACTGGCCGCCATTTGCAATTTTGTGAAAATTCCCAAATGTGTACCTGTTTAATGTGTATTCTGTCCGCGAAATGAAAGCTCTCGCTATTTATGAACGACGGACGGTACTTTTATAATCCTTTTGACATATTGTGACTGTTTATAAGGCATAGTTTGGGCATATTGTTTTGTCAGCTTTTCATGAAAATAGTCGGCCTTTTGTGGCTATTCTAATAGATGGATGGTATACCAAAGCAGTGATTAAATGCCCATTATTATTCTTGTAACACATTCTCGTGGCCAATACTTGTCCCAAACGGGACTCCATTAGCTTCATGGTCTATTTTATCGGCAATCCGCTTGTCTACTATATCTTCGACGGTCTCTAAATTACTCTTCATGTAGTGTAATGTGCATTTTAACTTGTTGTTTTTGGTTATTTTCAGCACGGGAAGACATGATCCGGTATCATGTCACTCCTGCTGCTAGTCTATGGCCGTCGCTGGATGAGGAATCCGACTGTGTATGCATTTTATCTACATCTTCTTCAACTTGGACGGAATAGTTTTCTTCTTTTCTCTATGCTTCCACAATCGTCTTGTGCATAGTAGAGACATTTCTTTGTATTTTCTCTGTTATGGTGTGCTAAAAATCAATCCCCGGGTACCCCTCTCCCATTTAGTCCTTAACATTTCTTTCTAACAATCTGTCAGCATAGTCTGTTTGTCTTGGGGTACTGTCTCATAAAATGGGTAATCTGGGGGTATTCTTCACATAAAAACTTCCTGTAAACCTCGCCCAATGACACTCCTTAATCCCACCCTCCCCACTCACCAATGTAGCGTCCCCTGGCTTCATCCCCGAGTCCCTCTCCCGACCCTCTGAGTGTTTTCACCCCGTTCTGGGCCCGCCCTGACCACGGAGAAACGCTCCCTGCCCCAGTCACCATCACCTATGTCGACTACTATCCTGTCCCAAGTGACGACGACAGTGACTACTGGGTCTATGAGGACGAGGACGACGACAGCTTCGTGGAGGATATTCATCCCGTGAGGAAGGCGCTGAGGAGAGTGGCTGCCTTCTTCAGGAGAGTATTCTCGTAGATTCCTCATCTAGTGTGCGCGTGAGTGCGTGAGTGCGTGAGTGCGTGTGTGGCACTACTGTATATGTGTATATGTAGGTGTGTGACCCACTTTGTAAAGTTACATCTGATTGGGGAGAGAGAGAGAGAGAGAGAGAGAGAGAGAGGGTGAGAGAGAGAATGAGGGAGAACATGGTGTATTTGTTTTCTGTATATGTGATGTTGATGTGGTTTGCATACGTAGTTGGTTGGCTGTAAATGTTTTCAGTTTGGACGACTTGTTTGGGTATCCGTACAATACCCTATTATCCTATTTGTACCTCTTTGGTCTGTTTTTGGCTACATTTTTGGTCTTTCCTTTGGACACACCCTTTCGATCAAGTTATATTTGGCATACCCTTTGGCTGACATTTCTATGTTATTTCTCTCCTAATGAGAGGACAACTCTTCCCTTTTGGCCCCAATTCGAATATTTTCTTTAAGCACATACCATTCTATTTTTGGATATGTAATAAATATTGATGAATGGTATACACACGAGTCTGTTTTTCTTCCTTCTTTGGACCTACTAACAACTAGGTGACAGTAACACAACAGGAGAGGCAATTGAACCAAGTCTGTTTTATTGTGACAGAACTTGAAGATTCTGTAAGAGTAAACTAATGAAAATATTGAGGGATCGTTTGCGCTGTCCCGTTGTGTTGCTGTCTTCTAATCGAGTTCTTAACAAGCTCTCTGTGATGGAAATGACGACGTCAATAGTCTTGTGCAGCTGTAACTACAAACTGGATGTCGGAACTCTAAATATTTTACGATGACTTCACTTACTTTAAATGACGTGCACTGGTGAGTGATCGAGAGTGGTCTCCCTTCACTCTTTGTGGTTGTTTAACCGTCACCTCGTCTATAGTGAGTGAGTGGGATTTTACGCCGCTTTTAGCATTGTTTCAGCTGTATACGGCGGGGCACACCAGAAATGGGCTTCACCCATTTGGGGAATGGAACCCGCCCCTTCCGCTTTCAGCACAAGGCTACCCTACCACCCCACATCGTCTTTATATATGTGCACATATTCTAAGACTGGAAGAGCGGTTGTGCTCTTCGTCGAGTGGTCATTAAGCAGGTCGATGAGCTGTAAGTGTATTTAAAGGAATGGCTGGACTGGTCTCTCTTATCCAGCTTGGTCCTGGCTGATGAACGAAGGGAGGCCACTCTTGTCGGACTATTAGCGAGCGTTTATCAGTTGAATTGCATAGGTTATCTTTCCGCAGCAATTAGTGCACCTACCAACAGCCTGTAAATGTACACCACGAGCTACACACCAACAAACGGTGTCCACGTCAGATGTAGGGACTTTGCCAGCAACTATTTACGTTCATCCGTTTGCCACTTTCAATTCGGGGTTCAAACAAACACAACATGCACTTCTTTTTATCACCGACGGCAACCATGGCAACGACTGACAAAAGAGGATGTGCTTCCTTATTTGCAATCGTTTCCGTCTTTGTTTAGAGAGAGTAAGGTCTTTCTTCCACAGTTCTATGGAAACAAATGGTCCCTAACGTCTATCAATTTTCAACTGGGTGAAAATGACTTGAACGTATATCTGCCCACTATATGCGGCACTACACGTGCATAGACTACAGTTTCCCTTTCTGATATACTCTTATGTGAAATAACAAAAAGGGGAATGGGAAGACTTGTATCTTTCTGACTGAAAACGAATCCTCAACTTTACTCACTGGTACTCATCTTAACAGGGCTTTGGAGAACTGACAGTGTGCTTTTAAGATCTAACAGATAAGGCGTGGTAGTGAACTATGGCATATCCGACGTTTGAACCCGTAGGCATCGGCTAAAACCCTAAAAATCGCCAGGTGTTTGACACCATGAGATCCGACTATAGCCGCCTGCTTGGCATTGCCAGAAACATTCGATGACGCCTCGTTCTGACTTCGTTTCCATGTAGTTACCGTTGTCGTTGCCAACGGTCCCCTCTGTTCTTAACAGAATCGCCATTGCTCTTGCTACCTATCGCTCTGCATTTCGTTGACTACGACATCCTTCCGAGTTCTGCTATTGTCAAGATGTTTACAAGGCTGCATATTCAAGGTATTCAAGCAGTCCGTTATTGTATTTTAAAGTGTTAAAAGTGTAGATTGACTTTAAATTGGCCGTAGTTTGACCGTAGCAACAGTGGGGATGACTGGCCGCCATTTGCAATTTTGTGAAAATTCCCAAATGTGTACCTGTTTAATGTGTATTCTGTCCGCGAAATGAAAGCTCTCGCTATTTATGAACGACGGACGGTACTTTTATAATCCTTTTGACATATTGTGACTGTTTATAAGGCATAGTTTGGGCATATTGTTTTGTCAGCTTTTCATGAAAATAGTCGGCCTTTTGTGGCTATTCTAGTAGATGGATTGTATACCAAAGCAGTGATTAAATGCCCATTATTATTCTTGTAACACATTCTCGTGGCCGATACTTGTCCCAAACGGGACTCCATTAGCTTCATGGTCTATTTTATCGGCAATCCGCTTGTCTACTATATCTTCGACGGTCTCTAAATTACTCTTCATGTAGTGTAATGTGCATTTTAACTTGTTGTTTTTGGTTATTTTCAGCACGGGAAGACATGATCCGGTATCATGTCACTCCTGCTGCTAGTCTATGGCCGTCGCTGGATGAGGAATCCGACTGTGTATGCATTTTATCTACATCTTCTTCAACTTGGACGGAATAGTTTTCTTCTTTTCTCTATGCTTCCACAATCGTCTTGTGCATAGTAGAGACATTTCTTTGTATTTTCTCTGTTATGGTGTGCTAAAAATCAATCCCCGGGTACCCCTCTCCCATTTAGTCCTTAACATTTCTTTCTAACAATCTGTCAGCATAGTCTGTTTGTCTTGGGGTACTGTCTCATAAAATGGGTAATCTGGGGGTATTCTTCACATAAAAACTTCCTGTAAACCTCGCCCAATGACACTCCTTAATCCCACCCTCCCCACTCACCAATGTAGCGTCCCCTGGCTTCATCCCCGAGTCCCTCTCCCGACCCTCTGAGTGTTTTCACCCCGTTCTGGGCCCGCCCTGACCACGGAGAAACGCTCCCTGCCCCAGTCACCATCACCTATGTCGACTACTATCCTGTCCCAAGTGACGACGACAGTGACTACTGGGTCTATGAGGACGAGGACGACGACAGCTTCGTGGAGGATATTCATCCCGTGAGGAAGGCGCTGAGGAGAGTGGCTGCCTTCTTCAGGAGAGTATTCTCGTAGATTCCTCATCTAGTGTGCGCGTGAGTGCGTGAGTGCGTGTGTGGCACTACTGTATATGTGTATATGTAGGTGTGTGACCCACTTTGTAAAGTTACATCTGATTGGGGAGAGAGAGAGAGAGAGAGAGAGAGGGTGAGAGAGAGAATGAGGGAGAACATGGTGTATTTGTTTTCTGTATATGTGATGTTGATGTGGTTTGCATACGTAGTTGGTTGGCTGTAAATGTTTTCAGTTTGGACGACTTGTTTGGGTATCCGTACAATACCCTATTATCCTATTTGTACCTCTTTGGTCTGTTTTTGGCTACATTTTTGGTCTTTCCTTTGGACACACCCTTTCGATCAAGTTATATTTTGGCATACCCTTTGGCTGACATTTCTATGTTATTTCTCTCCTAATGAGAGGACAACTCTTCCCTTTTGGCCCCAATTCGAATATTTTCTTTAAGTACATACCATTCTATTTTTGGATATGTAATAAATATTGATGAATGGTATACACACGAGTCTGTTTTTCTTCCTTCTTTGGACCTACTAACAACTAGGTGACAGTAACACAACAGGAGAGGCAATTGAACCAAGTCTGTTTTATTGTGACAGAACTTGAAGATTCTGTAAGAGTAAACTAATGAAAATATTGAGGGATCGTTTGCGCTGTCCCGTTGTGTTGCTGTCTTCTAATCGAGTTTTTAACAAGCTCTCTGTGATGGAAATGACGACGTCAATAGTCTTGTGCAGCTGTAACTACAAACTGGATGTCGGAACTCTAAATATTTTACGATGACTTCACTTACTTTAAATGACGTGCACTGGTGAGTGATCGAGAGTGGTCTCCCTTCACTCTTTGTGGTTGTTTAACCGTCACCTCGTCTATAGTGAGTGAGTGGGATTTTACGCCGCTTTTAGCATTGTTTCAGCTGTATACGGCGGGGCACACCAGAAATGGGCTTCACCCATTTGGGGAATGGAACCCGTCCCTTCCGCTTTCAGCACAAGGCTACCCTACCACCCCACATCGTCTTTATATATGTGCACATATTCTAAGACTGGAAGAGCGGTTGTGCTCTTCGTCGAGTGGTCATTAAGCAGGTCGATGAGCTGTAAGTGTATTTAAAGGAATGGCTGGACTGGTCTCTCTTATCCAGCTTGGTCCTGGCTGATGAACGAAGGGAGGCCACTCTTGTCGGACTATTAGCGAGCGTTTATCAGTTGAATTGCATAGGTTATCTTTCCGCAGCAATTAGTGCACCTACCAACAGCCTGTAAATGTACACCACGAGCTACACACCAACAAACGGTGTCCACGTCAGATGTAGGGACTTTGCCAGCAACTATTTACGTTCATCAGTTTGCCACTTTCAATTCGGGGTTCAAACAAACACAACATGCACTTCTTTTTATCACCGACGGCAACCATGGCAACGACTGACAAAAGAGGATGTGCTTCCTTATTTGCAATCGTTTCCGTCTTTGTTTAGAGAGAGTAAGGTCTTTCTTCCACAGTTCTATGGAAACAAATGGTCCCTAACGTCTATCAATTTTCAACTGGGTGAAAATGACTTGAACGTATATCTGCCCACTATATGCGGCACTACACGTGCATAGACTACAGTTTCCCTTTCTGATATACTCTTATGTGAAATAACAAAAAGGGGAATGGGAAGACTTGTATCTTTCTGACTGAAAACGAATCCTCAACTTTACTCACTGGTACTCATCTTAACAGGGCTTTGGAGAACTGACAGTGTGCTTTTAAGATCTACCAGATAAGGCGTGGTAGTGAACTATGGCATATCCGACGTTTGAACCCGTAGGCATCGGCTAAAACCCTAAAAATCGCCAGGTGTTTGACACCATGAGATCCGACTATAGCCGCCTGCTTGGCATTGCCGGAAACATTCGATGACGCCTCGTTCTGACTTCGTTTCCATGTAGTTACCGTTGTCGTTGCCAACGGTCCCCTCTGTTCTTAACAGAATCGCCATTGCTCTTGCTACCTATCGCTCTGCATTTCGTTGACTACGACATCCTTCCGAGTTCTGCTATTGTCAAGATGTTTACAAGGCTGCATATTCAAGGTATTCAAGCAGTCCGTTATTGTATTTTAAAGTGTTAAAAGTGTAGATTGACTTTAAATTGGCCGTAGTTTGACCGTAGCAACAGTGGGGATGACTGGCCGCCATTTGCAATTTTGTGAAAATTCCCAAATGTGTACCTGTTTAATGTGTATTCTGTCCGCGAAATGAAAGCTCTCGCTATTTATGAACGACGGACGGTACTTTTATAATCCTTTTGACATATTGTGACTGTTTATAAGGCATAGTTTGGGCATATTGTTTTGTCAGCTTTTCATGAAAATAGTCGGCCTTTTGTGGCTATTCTAGTAGATGGATTGTATACCAAAGCAGTGATTAAATGCCCATTATTATTCTTGTAACACATTCTCGTGGCCGATACTTGTCCCAAACGGGACTCCATTAGCTTCATGGTCTATTTTATCGGCAATCCGCTTGTCTACTATATCTTCGACGGTCTCTAAATTACTCTTCATGTAGTGTAATGTGCATTTTAACTTGTTGTTTTTGGTTATTTTCAGCACGGGAAGACATGATCCGGTATCATGTCACTCCTGCTGCTAGTCTATGGCCGTCGCTGGATGAGGAATCCGACTGTGTATGCATTTTATCTACATCTTCTTCAACTTGGACGGAATAGTTTTCTTCTTTTCTCTATGCTTCCACAATCGTCTTGTGCACAGTAGAGACATTTCTTTGTATTTTCTCTGTTATGGTGTGCTAAAAATCAATCCCCGGGTACCCCTCTCCCATTTAGTCCTTAACATTTCTTTCTAACAATCTGTCAGCATAGTCTGTTTGTCTTGGGGTACTGTCTCATAAAATGGGTAATCTGGGGGTATTCTTCACATAAAAACTTCCTGTAAACCTCGCCCAATGACACTCCTTAATCCCACCCTCCCCACTCACCAATGTAGCGTCCCCTGGCTTCATCCCCGAGTCCCTCTCCCGACCCTCTGAGTGTTTTCACCCCGTTCTGGGCCCGCCCTGACCACGGAGAAACGCTCCCTGCCCCAGTCACCATCACCTATGTCGACTACTATCCTGTCCCAAGTGACGACGACAGTGACTACTGGGTCTATGAGGACGAGGACGACGACAGCTTCGTGGAGGATATTCATCCCGTGAGGAAGGCGCTGAGGAGAGTGGCTGCCTTCTTCAGGAGAGTATTCTCGTAGATTCCTCATCTAGTGTGCGCGTGAGTGCGTGAGTGCGTGTGTGGCACTACTGTATATGTGTATATGTAGGTGTGTGACCCACTTTGTAAAGTTACATCTGATTGGGGAGAGAGAGAGAGAGAGAGAGAGGGTGAGAGAGAGAATGAGGGAGAACATGGTGTATTTGTTTTCTGTATATGTGATGTTGATGTGGTTTGCATACGTAGTTGGTTGGCTGTAAATGTTTTCAGTTTGGACGACTTGTTTGGGTATCCGTACAATACCCTATTATCCTATTTGTACCTCTTTGGTCTGTTTTTGGCTACATTTTTGGTCTTTCCTTTGGACACACCCTTTCGATCAAGTTATATTTTGGCATACCCTTTGGCTGACATTTCTATGTTATTTCTCTCCTAATGAGAGGACAACTCTTCCCTTTTGGCCCCAATTCGAATATTTTCTTTAAGTACATACCATTCTATTTTTGGATATGTAATAAATATTGATGAATGGTATACACACGAGTCTGTTTTTCTTCCTTCTTTGGACCTACTAACAACTAGGTGACAGTAACACAACAGGAGAGGCAATTGAACCAAGTCTGTTTTATTGTGACAGAACTTGAAGATTCTGTAAGAGTAAACTAATGAAAATATTGAGGGATCGTTTGCGCTGTCCCGTTGTGTTGCTGTCTTCTAATCGAGTTCTTAACAAGCTCTCTGTGATGGAAATGACGACGTCAATAGTCTTGTGCAGCTGTAACTACAAACTGGATGTCGGAACTCTAAATATTTTACGATGACTTCACTTACTTTAAATGACGTGCACTGGTGAGTGATCGAGAGTGGTCTCCCTTCACTCTTTGTGGTTGTTTAACCGTCACCTCGTCTATAGTGAGTGAGTGGGATTTTACGTCGCTTTTAGCATTGTTTTAGTTGTATACGGCGGGGCACACCAGAAATGGGCTTCACCCATTTGGGGAATGGAACCCGCCCCTTCCGCTTTCAGCACAAGGCTACCCTACCACCCCACATCGTCTTTATATATGTGCACATATTCTAAGACTGGAAGAGCGGTTGTGCTCTTCGTCGAGTGGTCATTAAGCAGGTCGATGAGCTGTAAGTGTATTTAAAGGAATGGCTGGACTGGTCTCTCTTATCCAGCTTGGTCCTGGCTGATGAACGAAGGGAGGCCACTCTTGTCGGACTATTAGCGAGCGTTTATCAGTTGAATTGCATAGGTTATCTTTCCGCAGCAATTAGTGCACCTACCAACAGCCTGTAAATGTACACCACGAGCTACACACCAACAAACGGTGTCCACGTCAGATGTAGGGACTTTGCCAGCAACTATTTACGTTCATCAGTTTGCCACTTTCAATTCGGGGTTCAAACAAACACAACATGCACTTCTTTTTATCACCGACGGCAACCATGGCAACGACTGACAAAAGAGGATGTGCTTCCTTATTTGCAATCGTTTCCGTCTTTGTTTAGAGAGAGTAAGGTCTTTCTTCCACAGTTCTATGGAAACAAATGGTCCCTAACGTCTATCAATTTTCAACTGGGTGAAAATGACTTGAACGTATATCTGCCCACTATATGCGGCACTACACGTGCATAGACTACAGTTTCCCTTTCTGATATACTCTTATGTGAAATAACAAAAAGGGGAATGGGAAGACTTGTATCTTTCTGACTGAAAACGAATCCTCAACTTTACTCACTGGTACTCATCTTAACAGGGCTTTGGAGAACTGACAGTGTGCTTTTAAGATCTACCAGATAAGGCGTGGTAGTGAACTATGGCATATCCGACGTTTGAACCCGTAGGCATCGGCTAAAACCCTAAAAATCGCCAGGTGTTTGACACCATGAGATCCGACTATAGCCGCCTGCTTGGCATTGCCGGAAACATTCGATGACGCCTCGTTCTGACTTCGTTTCCATGTAGTTACCGTTGTCGTTGCCAACGGTCCCCTCTGTTCTTAACAGAATCGCCATTGCTCTTGCTACCTATCGCTCTGCATTTCGTTGACTACGACATCCTTCCGAGTTCTGCTATTGTCAAGATGTTTACAAGGCTGCATATTCAAGGTATTCAAGCAGTCCGTTATTGTATTTTAAAGTGTTAAAAGTGTAGATTGACTTTAAATTGGCCGTAGTTTGACCGTAGCAACAGTGGGGATGACTGGCCGCCATTTGCAATTTTGTGAAAATTCCCAAATGTGTACCTGTTTAATGTGTATTCTGTCCGCGAAATGAAAGCTCTCGCTATTTATGAACGACGGACGGTACTTTTATAATCCTTTTGACATATTGTGACTGTTTATAAGGCATAGTTTGGGCATATTGTTTTGTCAGCTTTTCATGAAAATAGTCGGCCTTTTGTGGCTATTCTAGTAGATGGATTGTATACCAAAGCAGTGATTAAATGCCCATTATTATTCTTGTAACACATTCTCGTGGGCGATACTTGTCCCAAACGGGACTCCATTAGCTTCATGGTCTATTTTATCGGCAATCCGCTTGTCTACTATATCTTCGACGGTCTCTAAATTACTCTTCATGTAGTGTAATGTGCATTTTAACTTGTTGTTTTTGGTTATTTTCAGCACGGGAAGACATGATCCGGTATCATGTCACTCCTGCTGCTAGTCTATGGCCGTCGCTGGATGAGGAATCCGACTGTGTATGCATTTTATCTACATCTTCTTCAACTTGGACGGAATAGTTTTCTTCTTTTCTCTATGCTTCCACAATCGTCTTGTGCATAGTAGAGACATTTCTTTGTATTTTCTCTGTTATGGTGTGCTAAAAATCAATCCCCGGGTACCCCTCTCCCATTTAGTCCTTAACATTTCTTTCTAACAATCTGTCAGCATAGTCTGTTTGTCTTGGGGTACTGTCTCATAAAATGGGTAATCTGGGGGTATTCTTCACATAAAAACTTCCTGTAAACCTCGCCCAATGACACTCCTTAATCCCACCCTCCCCACTCACCAATGTAGCGTCCCCTGGCTTCATCCCCGAGTCCCTCTCCCGACCCTCTGAGTGTTTTCACCCCGTTCTGGGCCCGCCCTGACCACGGAGAAACGCTCCCTGCCCCAGTCACCATCACCTATGTCGACTACTATCCTGTCCCAAGTGACGACGACAGTGACTACTTGGTCTATGAGGACGAGGACGACGACAGCTTCGTGGAGGATATTCATCCCGTGAGGAAGGCGCTGAGGAGAGTGGCTGCCTTCTTCAGGAGAGTATTCTCGTAGATTCCTCATCTAGTGTGCGCGTGAGTGCGTGAGTGCGTGTGTGGCACTACTGTATATGTGTATATGTAGGTGTGTGACCCACTTTGTAAAGTTACATCTGATTGGGGAGAGAGAGAGAGAGAGAGAGAGAGAGAGAGGGTGAGAGAGAGAATGAGGGAGAACATGGTGTATTTGTTTTCTGTATATGTGATGTTGATGTGGTTTGCATACGTAGTTGGTTGGCTGTAAATGTTTTCAGTTTGGACGACTTGTTTGAGTATCCGTACAATACCCTATTATCCTATTTGTACCTCTTTGGTCTGTTTTTGGCTACATTTTTGGTCTTTCCTTTGGACACACCCTTTCGATCAAGTTATATTTTGGCATACCCTTTGGCTGACATTTCTATGTTATTTCTCTCCTAATGAGAGGACAACTCTTCCCTTTTGGCCCCAATTCGAATATTTTCTTTAAGTACATACCATTCTATTTTTGGATATGTAATAAATATTGATGAATGGTATACACACGAGTCTGTTTTTCTTCCTTCTTTGGACCTACTAACAACTAGGTGACAGTAACACAACAGGAGAGGCAATTGAACCAAGTCTGTTTTATTGTGACAGAACTTGAAGATTCTGTAAGAGTAAACTAATGAAAATATTGAGGGATCGTTTGCGCTGTCCCGTTGTGTTGCTGTCTTCTAATCGAGTTCTTAACAAGCTCTCTGTGATGGAAATGACGACGTCAATAGTCTTGTGCAGCTGTAACTACAAACTGGATGTCGGAACTCTAAATATTTTACGATGACTTCACTTACTTTAAATGACGTGCACTGGTGAGTGATCGAGAGTGGTCTCCCTTCACTCTTTGTGGTTGTTTAACCGTCACCTCGTCTATAGTGAGTGAGTGGGATTTTACGCCGCTTTTAGCATTGTTTCAGCTGTATACGGCGGGGCACACCAGAAATGGGCTTCACCCATTTGGGGAATGGAACCCGCCCCTTCCGCTTTCAGCACAAGGCTACCCTACCACCCCACATCGTCTTTATATATGTGCACATATTCTAAGAGTGGAAGAGCGGTTGTGCTCTTCGTCGAGTGGTCATTAAGCAGGTCGATGAGCTGTAAGTGTATTTAAAGGAATGGCTGGACTGGTCTCTCTTATCCAGCTTGGTCCTGGCTGATGAACGAAGGGAGGCCACTCTTGTCGGACTATTAGCGAGCGTTTATCAGTTGAATTGCATAGGTTATCTTTCCGCAGCAATTAGTGCACCTACCAACAGCCTGTAAATGTACACCACGAGCTACACACCAACAAACGGTGTCCACGTCAGATGTAGGGACTTTGCCAGCAACTATTTACGTTCATCAGTTTGCCACTTTCAATTCGGGGTTCAAACAAACACAACATGCACTTCTTTTTATCACCGACGGCAACCATGGCAACGACTGACAAAAGAGGATGTGCTTCCTTATTTGCAATCGTTTCCGTCTTTGTTTAGAGAGAGTAAGGTCTTTCTTCCACAGTTCTATGGAAACAAATGGTCCCTAACGTCTATCAATTTTCAACTGGGTGAAAATGACTTGAACGTATATCTGCCCACTATATGCGGCACTACACGTGCATAGACTACAGTTTCCCTTTCTGATATACTCTTATGTGAAATAACAAAAAGGGGAATGGGAAGACTTGTATCTTTCTGACTGAAAACGAATCCTCAACTTTACTCACTGGTACTCATCTTAACAGGGCTTTGGAGAACTGACAGTGTGCTTTTAAGATCTACCAGATAAGGCGTGGTAGTGAACTATGGCATATCCGACGTTTGAACCCGTAGGCATCGGCTAAAACCCTAAAAATCGCCAGGTGTTTGACACCATGAGATCCGACTATAGCCGCCTGCTTGGCATTGCCGGAAACATTCGATGACGCCTCGTTCTGACTTCGTTTCCATGTAGTTACCGTTGTCGTTGCCAACGGTCCCCTCTGTTCTTAACAGAATCGCCATTGCTCTTGCTACCTATCGCTCTGCATTTCGTTGACTACGACATCCTTCCGAGTTCTGCTATTGTCAAGATGTTTACAAGGCTGCATATTCAAGGTATTCAAGCAGTCCGTTATTGTATTTTAAAGTGTTAAAAGTGTAGATTGACTTTAAATTGGCCGTAGTTTGACCGTAGCAACAGTGGGGATGACTGGCCGCCATTTGCAATTTTGTGAAAATTCCCAAATGTGTACCTGTTTAATGTGTATTCTGTCCGCGAAATGAAAGCTCTCGCTATTTATGAACGACGGACGGTACTTTTATAATCCTTTTGACATATTGTGACTGTTTATAAGGCATAGTTTGGGCATATTGTTTTGTCAGCTTTTCATGAAAATAGTCGGCCTTTTGTGGCTATTCTAGTAGATGGATTGTATACCAAAGCAGTGATTAAATGCCCATTATTATTCTTGTAACACATTCTCGTGGGCGATACTTGTCCCAAACGGGACTCCATTAGCTTCATTGTCTATTTTATCGGCAATCCGCTTGTCTACTATATCTTCGACGGTCTCTAAATTACTCTTCATGTAGTGTAATGTGCATTTTAACTTGTTGTTTTTGGTTATTTTCAGCACGGGAAGACATGATCCGGTATCATGTCACTCCTGCTGCTAGTCTATGGCCGTCGCTGGATGAGGAATCCGACTGTGTATGCATTTTATCTACATCTTCTTCAACTTGGACGGAATAGTTTTCTTCTTTTCTCTATGCTTCCACAATCGTCTTGTGCATAGTAGAGACATTTCTTTGTATTTTCTCTGTTATGGTGTGCTAAAAATCAATCCCCGGGTACCCCTCTCCCATTTAGTCCTTAACATTTCTTTCTAACAATCTGTCAGCATAGTCTGTTTGTCTTGGGGTACTGTCTCATAAAATGGGTAATCTGGGGGTATTCTTCACATAAAAACTTCCTGTAAACCTCGCCCAATGACACTCCTTAATCCCACCCTCCCCACTCACCAATGTAGCGTCCCCTGGCTTCATCCCCGAGTCCCTCTCCCGACCCTCTGAGTGTTTTCACCCCGTTCTGGGCCCGCCCTGACCACGGAGAAACGCTCCCTGCCCCAGTCACCATCACCTATGTCGACTACTATCCTGTCCCAAGTGACGACGACAGTGACTACTGGGTCTATGAGGACGAGGACGACGACAGCTTCGTGGAGGATATTCATCCCGTGAGGAAGGCGCTGAGGAGAGTGGCTGCCTTCTTCAGGAGAGTATTCTCGTAGATTCCTCATCTAGTGTGCGCGTGAGTGCGTGAGTGCGTGTGTGGCACTACTGTATATGTGTATATGTAGGTGTGTGACCCACTTTGTAAAGTTACATCTGATTGGGGAGAGAGAGAGAGAGAGAGAGAGAGAGAGAGGGTGAGAGAGAGAATGAGGGAGAACATGGTGTATTTGTTTTCTGTATATGTGATGTTGATGTGGTTTGCATACGTATTTGGTTGGCTGTAAATGTTTTCAGTTTGGACGACTTGTTTGGGTATCCGTACAATACCCTATTATCCTATTTGTACCTCTTTGGTCTGTTTTTGGCTACATTTTTGGTCTTTCCTTTGGACACACCCTTTCGATCAAGTTATATTTTGGCATACCCTTTGGCTGACATTTCTATGTTATTTCTCTCCTAATGAGAGGACAACTCTTCCCTTTTGGCCCCAATTCGAATATTTTCTTTAAGTACATACCATTCTATTTTTGGATATGTAATAAATATTGATGAATGGTATACACACGAGTCTGTTTTTCTTCCTTCTTTGGACCTACTAACAACTAGGTGACAGTAACACAACAGGAGAGGCAATTGAACCAAGTCTGTTTTATTGTGACAGAACTTGAAGATTCTGTAAGAGTAAACTAATGAAAATATTGAGGGATCGTTTGCGCTGTCCCGTTGTGTTGCTGTCTTCTAATCGAGTTCTTAACAAGCTCTCTGTGATGGAAATGACGACGTCAATAGTCTTGTGCAGCTGTAACTACAAACTGGATGTCGGAACTCTAAATATTTTACGATGACTTCACTTACTTTAAATGACGTGCACTGGTGAGTGATCGAGAGTGGTCTCCCTTCACTCTTTGTGGTTGTTTAACCGTCACCTCGTCTATAGTGAGTGAGTGGGATTTTACGCCGCTTTTAGCATTGTTTCAGCTGTATACGGCGGGGCACACCAGAAATGGGCTTCACCCATTTGGGGAATGGAACCCGCCCCTTCCGCTTTCAGCACAAGGCTACCCTACCACCCCACATCGTCTTTATATATGTGCACATATTCTAAGACTGGAAGAGCGGTTGTGCTCTTCGTCGAGTGGTCATTAAGCAGGTCGATGAGCTGTAAGTGTATTTAAAGGAATGGCTGGACTGGTCTCTCTTATCCAGCTTGGTCCTGGCTGATGAACGAAGGGAGGCCACTCTTGTCGGACTATTAGCGAGCGTTTATCAGTTGAATTGCATAGGTTATCTTTCCGCAGCAATTAGTGCACCTACCAACAGCCTGTAAATGTACACCACGAGCTACACACCAACAAACGGTGTCCACGTCAGATGTAGGGACTTTGCCAGCAACTATTTACGTTCATCAGTTTGCCACTTTCAATTCGGGGTTCAAACAAACACAACATGCACTTCTTTTTATCACCGACGGCAACCATGGCAACGACTGACAAAAGAGGATGTGCTTCCTTATTTGCAATCGTTTCCGTCTTTGTTTAGAGAGAGTAAGGTCTTTCTTCCACAGTTCTATGGAAACAAATGGTCCCTAACGTCTATCAATTTTCAACTGGGTGAAAATGACTTGAACGTATATCTGCCCACTATATGCGGCACTACACGTGCATAGACTACAGTTTCCCTTTCTGATATACTCTTATGTGAAATAACAAAAAGGGGAATGGGAAGACTTGTATCTTTCTGACTGAAAACGAATCCTCAACTTTACTCACTGGTACTCATCTTAACAGGGCTTTGGAGAACTGACAGTGTGCTTTTAAGATCTACCAGATAAGGCGTGGTAGTGAACTATGGCATATCCGACGTTTGAACCCGTAGGCATCGGCTAAAACCCTAAAAATCGCCAGGTGTTTGACACCATGAGATCCGACTATAGCCGCCTGCTTGGCATTGCCGGAAACATTCGATGACGCCTCGTTCTGACTTCGTTTCCATGTAGTTACCGTTGTCGTTGCCAACGGTCCCCTCTGTTCTTAACAGAATCGCCATTGCTCTTGCTACCTATCGCTCTGCATTTCGTTGACTACGACATCCTTCCGAGTTCTGCTATTGTCAAGATGTTTACAAGGCTGCATATTCAAGGTATTCAAGCAGTCCGTTATTGTATTTTAAAGTGTTAAAAGTGTAGATTGACTTTAAATTGGCCGTAGTTTGACCGTAGCAACAGTGGGGATGACTGGCCGCCATTTGCAATTTTGTGAAAATTCCCAAATGTGTACCTGTTTAATGTGTATTCTGTCCGCGAAATGAAAGCTCTCGCTATTTATGAACGACGGACGGTACTTTTATAATCCTTTTGACATATTGTGACTGTTTATAAGGCATAGTTTGGGCATATTGTTTTGTCAGCTTTTCATGAAAATAGTCGGCCTTTTGTGGCTATTCTAGTAGATGGATTGTATACCAAAGCAGTGATTAAATGCCCATTATTATTCTTGTAACACATTCTCGTGGGCGATACTTGTCCCAAACGGGACTCCATTAGCTTCATTGTCTATTTTATCGGCAATCCGCTTGTCTACTATATCTTCGACGGTCTCTAAATTACTCTTCATGTAGTGTAATGTGCATTTTAACTTGTTGTTTTTGGTTATTTTCAGCACGGGAAGACATGATCCGGTATCATGTCACTCCTGCTGCTAGTCTATGGCCGTCGCTGGATGAGGAATCCGACTGTGTATGCATTTTATCTACATCTTCTTCAACTTGGACGGAATAGTTTTCTTCTTTTCTCTATGCTTCCACAATCGTCTTGTGCATAGTAGAGACATTTCTTTGTATTTTCTCTGTTATGGTGTGCTAAAAATCAATCCCCGGGTACCCCTCTCCCATTTAGTCCTTAACATTTCTTTCTAACAATCTGTCAGCATAGTCTGTTTGTCTTGGGGTACTGTCTCATAAAATGGGTAATCTGGGGGTATTCTTCACATAAAAACTTCCTGTAAACCTCGCCCAATGACACTCCTTAATCCCACCCTCCCCACTCACCAATGTAGCGTCCCCTGGCTTCATCCCCGAGTCCCTCTCCCGACCCTCTGAGTGTTTTCACCCCGTTCTGGGCCCGCCCTGACCACGGAGAAACGCTCCCTGCCCCAGTCACCATCACCTATGTCGACTACTATCCTGTCCCAAGTGACGACGACAGTGACTACTGGGTCTATGAGGACGAGGACGACGACAGCTTCGTGGAGGATATTCATCCCGTGAGGAAGGCGCTGAGGAGAGTGGCTGCCTTCTTCAGGAGAGTATTCTCGTAGATTCCTCATCTAGTGTGCGCGTGAGTGCGTGAGTGCGTGAGTGCGTGTGTGGCACTACTGTATATGTGTATATGTAGGTGTGTGACCCACTTTGTAAAGTTACATCTGATTGGGGAGAGAGAGAGAGAGAGAGAGAGAGAGAGGGTGAGAGAGAGAATGAGGGAGAATATGGTGTATTTGTGTTCTCTATATGTGATGTTGATGTGGTTTGCAGGCGTATTTGGTTGGCTGTAAATGTTTTCAGGTTGGACGACTTGTTTGGGTATCCGTACAATACCCCATTATCCCATTTGTACCTCTTTGGTCTGTTTTTGGCTACCATTTTGGGCTTTCCTTTGGACACACCCTTTCGATCAAGTTATATTTTGGCATACCCTTTGGCTGACATTTCTATGTTATTTCTCTCCTAATGAGAGGACAACTCTTCCCTTTTGGCCCCAATTCGAATATTTTCTTTAAGCACATACCATTCTATTTTTGGATATGTAATAAATATTGATGAATGGTATACACACGAGTCTGTTTTTCTTCCTTCTTTGGACCTACTAACAACTAGGTGACAGTAACACAACAGGAGAGGCAATTGAACCAAGTCTGTTTTATTGTGACAGAACTTGAAGATTCTGTAAGAGTAAACTAATGAAAATATTGAGGGATCGTTTGCGCTGTCCCGTTGTGTTGCTGTCTTCTAATCGAGTTTTTAACAAGCTCTCTGTGATGGAAATGACGACGTCAATAGTCTTGTGCAGCTGTAACTACAAACTGGATGTCGGAACTCTAAATATTTTACGATGACTTCACTTACTTTAAATGACGTGCACTGGTGAGTGATCGAGAGTGGTCTCCCTTCACTCTTTGTGGTTGTTTAACCGTCACCTCGTCTATAGTGAGTGAGTGGGATTTTACGCCGCTTTTAGCATTGGTTTAGTTGTATACGGCGGGGGACACCAGAAATGGGCTTCACCCATTTGGGGAATGGAACCCGCCCCTTCCGCTTTCAGCACAAGGCTACCCTACCACCCCACATCGTCTTTATATATGTGCACATATTCTAAGAGTGGAAGAGCGGTTGTGCTCTTCGTCGAGTGGTCATTAAGCAGGTCGATGAGCTGTAAGTGTATTTAAAGGAATGGCTGGACTGGTCTCTCTTATCCAGCTTGGTCCTGGCTGATGAACGAAGGGAGGCCACTCTTGTCGGACTATTAGCGAGCGTTTATCAGTCGAATTGCACAGCTTATCTTTCCGCAGCAATTAGTGCACCTACCAACAGCCTGTAAATGTACACCACGAGCTACACACCAACAAACGGTGTCCACGTCAGATGTAGGGACTTTGCCAGCAACTATTTACGTTCATCAGTTTGCCACTTTCAATTCGGGGTTCAAACAAACACAACATGCACTTCTTTTTATCACCGACGGCAACCATGGCAACGACTGACAAAAGAGGATGTGCTTCCTTATTTGCAATCGTTTCCGCCTTTGTTTAGAGAGAGTAAGGTCTTTCTTCCACAGTTCTATGGAAACAAATGGTCCCTAACGTCTATCAATTTTCAACTGGGTGAAAATGACTTTAACGTATATCTGCCCACTATATGCGGCACTACACGTGCATAGACTTCAGTTTCCCTTTCTGATATACTCTTATGTGAAATAACAAAAAGGGGAATGGGAAGACTTGTATCTTTCTGACTGAAAACGAATCCTCAACTTTACTCACTGGTGCTCATCTTAACAGGGCTTTGGAGAACTGACAGTGTGCTTTTAAGATCTACCAAATAAGGCGTGGTAGTGAACTATGGCATATCCGACGTTTGAACCCGTAGGCATCGGCTAAAACCCTAAAAATCGCCAGGTGTTTGACACCATGAGATCCGACTATAGCCGCCTGCTTGGCATTGCCGGAAACATTCGATGACGCCTCGTTCTGACTTCGTTTCCATGTAGTTACCGTTGTCGTTGCCAACGGTCCCCTCTGTTCTTAACAGAATCGCCATTGCTCTTGCTACCTATCGCTCTGCATTTCGTTGACTACGACATCCTTCCGAGTTCTGCTATTGTCAAGATGTTTACAAGGCTGCATATTCAAGGTATTCAAGCAGTCCGTTATTGTATTTTAAAGTGTTAAAAGTGTAGATTGACTTTAAATTGGCCGTAGTTTGACCGTAGCAACAGTGGGGATGACTGGCCGCCATTTGCAATTTTGTGAAAATTCCCAAATGTGTACCTGTTTAATGTGTATTCTGTCCGCGAAATGAAAGCTCTCGCTATTTATGAACGACGGACGGTACTTTTATAATCCTTTTGACATATTGTGACTGTTTATAAGGCATAGTTTGGGCATATTGTTTTGTCAGCTTTTCATGAAAATAGTCGGTCTTTTGTGGCTATTCTAATAGATGGATGGTATACCAAAGCAGTGATTAAATGCCCATTATTATTCTTGTAACACATTCTCGTGGGCGATACTTGTCCCAAACGGGACTCCATTAGCTTCATGGTCTATTTGATCGGCAATACGCTTGTCTACTATATCTTCGACGGTCTCTAAATTACTCTTCATGTAGTGTAATGTGCATTTTAACTTGTTGTTTTTGGTTATTTTCAGCACGGGAAGACATGATCCGGTATCATGTCACTCCTGCTGCTAGTCTATGGCCGTCGCTGGATGAGGAATCCGACTGTGTATGCATTTTATCTACATCTTCTTCAATTTGGACGGAATAGTTTTTTTCTTTTCTCTATGCTTCCACAATCGTCTTGTGCATAGTAGAGACATTTCATTGTATTTTCTCTGTTACGGTGTGCTAAAAATCAATCCCCGGGTACCCCTCTCCCATTTAGTCCTTAACATTTCTTTCTAACAATCTGTCAGCATAGTCTGTTTGTCTTGGGGTACTGTCTCATAAAATGGGTAATCTGGGGCTATGGACTGTGACCTCTTTCTGGTATTCTTCACATAAAAACTTCCTGTAAACCTCGCCCAATGACACTCCTTTATCCCACCCTCCCCACTCACCAATGTAGCGTCCCCTGGCTTCATCCCCGAGTCCCTCTCCCGACCCTCTGAGTGTTTTCACCCCGTTCTGGGCCCGCCCTGACCACGGAGAAACGCTCCCTGCCCCAGTCACCATCACCTATGTCGACTACTATCCTGTCCCAAGTGACGACGACAGTGACTACTGGGTCTATGAGGACGAGGACGACGACAGCTTCGTGGAGGATATTCATCCCGTGAGGAAGGCGCTGAGGAGAGTGGCTGCCTTCTTCAGGAGAGTATTCTCGTAGATTCCTCATCTAGTGTGCGCGTGAGTGCGTGAGTGCGTGTGTGGCACTACTGTATATGTGTATATGTAGGTGTGTGACCCACTTTGTAAAGTTACATCTGATTGGGGAGAGAGAGAGAGAGAGAGAGAGAGAGAGAGAGAGAGAGAGAGGGAGGGTGAGAGAGAGAATGAGGGAGAATATGGTGTATTTGTGTTCTCTATGTGTGATGTTGATGTGGTTTGCATACGTATTTGGTTGGCTGTAAATGTTTTCAGGTTGGACGACTTGTTTGGGTATCCGTACAATACCCCATTATCCCATTTGTACCTCTTTGGTCTGTTTTTGGCTACCATTTTGGGCTTTCCTTTGGACACACCCTTTCGATCAAGTTATATTTTGGCATACCCTTTGGCTGACATTTCTATGTTATTTCTCTCCTAATGAGAGGACAACTCATCCCTTTTGGCCCCAATTCGAATATTTTCTTTAAGCACATACCATTCTATTTTTGGATATGTAATAAATATTGATGAATGGTATACACACGAGTCTGTTTTTCTTCCTTCTTTGGACCTACTAACAACTAGGTGACAGTAACACAACAGGAGAGGCAATTGAACCAAGTCTGTTTTATTGTGACAGAACTTGAAGATTCTGTAAGAGTAAACTAATGAAAATATTGAGGGATCGTTTGCGCTGTCCCGTTGTGTTGCTGTCTTCTAATCGAGTTTTTAACAAGCTCTCTGTGATGGAAATGACGACGTCAATAGTCTTGTGCAGCTGTAACTACAAACTGGATGTCGGAACTCTAAATATTTTACGATGACTTCACTTACTTTAAATGACGTGCACTGGTGAGTGATCGAGAGTGGTCTCCCTTCACTCTTTGTGGTTGTTTAACCGTCACCTCGTCTATAGTGAGTGAGTGGGATTTTACGCCGCTTTTAGCATTGGTTTAGTTGTATACGGCGGGGGACACCAGAAATGGGCTTCACCCATTTGGGGAATGGAACCCGCCCCTTCCGCTTTCAGCACAAGGCTACCCTACCACCCCACATCGTCTTTATATATGTGCACATATTCTAAGAGTGGAAGAGCGGTTGTGCTCTTCGTCGAGTGGTCATTAAGCAGGTCGATGAGCTGTAAGTGTATTTAAAGGAATGGCTGGACTGGTCTCTCTTATCCAGCTTGGTCCTGGCTGATGAACGAAGGGAGGCCACTCTTGTCGGACTATTAGCGAGCGTTTATCAGTCGAATTGCACAGCTTATCTTTCCGCAGCAATTAGTGCACCTACCAACAGCCTGTAAATGTACACCACGAGCTACAAACCAACAAACGGTGTCCACGTCAGATGTAGGGATTTTGCCAGCAACTATTTACGTTCATCAGTTTGCCACTTTCAATTCGGGGTTCAAACAAACACAACATGCACTTCATTTTATCACCGACGGCAACCATGGCAACGACCGACAAAAGAGGATGTGTTTCCTTATTTGCAATCGTTTCCGTCTTTGTTTAGAGAGAGTAAGGTCTTTCTTCCACAGTTCTATGGAAACAAATGGTCCCTAACGTCTATCAATTTTCAACTGGGTGAAAATGACTTGAACGTATATCTGCCCACTATATGCGGCACTACACGTGCATAGACTTCAGTTTCCCTTTCTGATATACTCTTATGTGAAATAACAAAAAGGGGAATGGGAAGACTTGTATCTTTCTGACTGAAAACGAATCCTCAACTTTACTCACTGGTGCTCATCTTAACAGGGCTTTGGAGAACTGACAGTGTGCTTTTAAGATCTACCAGATAAGGCGTGGTAGTGAACTATGGCATATCCGACGTTTGAACCCGTAGGCATCGGCTAAAACCCTAAAAATCGCCAGGTGTTTGACACCATGAGATCCGACTATAGCCGCCTGCTTGGCATTGCCGGAAACATTCGATGACGCCTCGTTCTGACTTCGTTTCCATGTAGTTACCGTTGTCGTTGCCAACGGTCCCCTCTGTTCTTAACAGAATCGCCATTGCTCTTGCTACCTATCGCTCTGCATTTCGTTGACTACGACATCCTTCCGAGTTCTGCTATTGTCAAGATGTTTACAAGGCTGCATATTCAAGGTATTCAAGCAGTCCGTTATTGTATTTTAAAGTGTTAAAAGTGTAGATTGACTTTAAATTGGCCGTAGTTTGACCGTAGCAACAGTGGGGATGACTGGCCGCCATTTGCAATTTTGTGAAAATTCCCAAATGTGTACCTGTTTAATGTGTATTCTGTCCGCGAAATGAAAGCTCTCGCTATTTATGAACGACGAACGGTACTTTTATAATCCTTTTGACATATTGTGACTGTTTATAAGGCATAGTTTGGGCATATTGTTTTGTCAGCTTTTCATGAAAATAGTCGGCCTTTTGTGGCTATTCTAATAGATGGATGGTATACCAAAGCAGTGATTAAATGCCCATTATTATTCTTGTAACACATTCTCGTGGCCAATACTTGTCCCAAACGGGACTCCATTAGCTTCATGGTCTATTTTATCGGCAATCCGCTTGTCTACTATATCTTCGACGGTCTCTAAATTACTCTTCATTTAGTGTAATGTGCATTTTAACTTGTTGTTTTTGGTTATTTTCAGCACGGGAAGACATGATCCGGTATCATGTCACTCCTGCTGCTAGTCTATGGCCGTCGCTGGATGAGGAATCCGACTGTGTATGCATTTTATCTACATCTTCTTCAACTTGGACGGAATAGTTTTCTTCTTTTCTCTATGCTTCCACAATCGTCTTGTGCATAGTAGAGACATTCCATTGTATTTTCTCTGTTACGGTGTGCTAAAAATCAATCCCCGGGTACCCCTCTCCCATTTAGTCCTTAACATTTCTTTCTAACAATCTGTCAGCATAGTCTGTTTGTCTTGGGGCACTGTCTCATAAAATGGGTAATCTGGGGCTATGGACTGTGACCTTTTTCTGGTATTCTTCACATAAAAACTTCCTGTAAACCTCGCCCAATGACACTCCTTTATCCCACCCTCCCCACTCACCAATGTAGCGTCCCCTGGCTTCATCCCCGAGTCCCTCTCCCGACCCTCTGAGTGTTTTCACCCCGTTCTGGGCCCGCCCTGACCACGGAGAAACGCTCCCTGTCCCAGTCACCATCACCTATGTCGACTACTATCCTGTCCCAAGTGACGACGACAGTGACTACTGGGTCTATGAGGACGAGGACGACGACAGCTTCGTGGAGGATATTCATCCCGTGAGGAAGGCGCTGAGGAGAGTGGCTGCCTTCTTCAGGAGAGTATTCTCGTAGATTCCTCATCTAGTGTGCGCGTGAGTGCGTGAGTGCGTGAGTGCGTGAGTGCGTGTGTGGCACTACTGTATATGTGTATATGTAGGTGTGTGACCCACTTTGTAAAGTTACATCTGATTGGGGAGAGAGAGAGAGAGAGAGAGAGGGTGAGAGAGAGAATGAGGGAGAATATGGTGTATTTGTTTTCTCTATATGGGATGTTGATGTGGTTTGCATACGTATTTGGTTGGCTGTAAATGTTTTCAGGTTGGACGACTTGTTTGGGTATCCGTACAATACCCTATTATCCCATTTGTACCTCTTTGGTCTGTTTTTGGCTACCATTTTGGGCTTTCCTTTGGACACACCCTTTCGATCAAGTTATATTTTGGCATACCCTTTGGCTGACATTTCTATGTTATTTCTCTCCTAATGAGAGGACAACTCTTCCCTTTTGGCCCCAATTCGAATATTTTCTTTAAGCACATACCATTCTATTTTTGGATATGTAATAAATATTGATGAATGGTATACACACGAGTCTGTTTTTCTTCCTTCTTTGGACCTACTAACAACTAGGTGACAGTAACACAACAGGAGAGGCAATTGAACCAAGTCTGTTTTATTGTGACAGAACTTGAAGATTCTGTAAGAGTAAACTAATGAAAATATTGAGGGATCGTTTGCGCTGTCCCGTTGTGTTGCTGTCTTCTAATCGAGTTTTTAACAAGCTCTCTGTGATGGAAATGACGACGTCAATAGTCTTGTGCAGCTGTAACTACAAACTGGATGTCGGAACTCTAAATATTTTACGATGACTTCACTTACTTTAAATGACGTGCACTGGTGAGTGATCGAGAGTGGTCTCCCTTCACTCTTTGTGGTTGTTTAACCGTCACCTCGTCTATAGTGAGTGAGTGGGATTTTACGTCGCTTTTAGCATTGTTTTAGTTGTATACGGCGGGGGACACCAGAAATGGGCTTCACCCATTTGGGGAATGGAACCCGCCCCTTCCGCTTTCAGCACAAGGCTACCCTACCACCCCACATCGTCTTTATATATGTGCACATATTCTAAGAGTGGAAGAGCGGTTGTGCTCTTCGTCGAGTGGTCATTAAGCAGGTCGATGAGCTGTAAGTGTATTTAAAGGAATGGCTGGACTGGTCTCTCTTATCCAGCTTGGTCCTGGCTGATGAACGAAGGGAGGCCACTCTTGTCGGACTATTAGCGAGCGTTTATCAGTCGAATTGCATAGCTTATCTTTCCGCAGCAATTAGTGCACCTACCAACAGCCTGTAAATGTACACCACGAGCTACAAACCAACAAACGGTGTCCACGTCAGATGTAGGGACTTTGCCAGCAACTATTTACGTTCATCAGTTTGCCACTTTCAATTCGGGGTTCAAACAAACACAACATGCACTTCTTTTTATCACCGACGGCAACCATGGCAACGACCGACAAAAGAGGATGTGCTTCCTTATTTGCAATCGTTTCCGTCTTTGTTTAGAGAGAGTAAGGTCTTTCTTCCACAGTTCTATGGAAACAAATGGTCCCTAACGTCTATCAATTTTCAACTGGGTGAAAATGACTTTAACGTATATCTGCCCACTATATGCGGCACTACACGTGCATAGACTTTAGTTTCCCTCTCTGGTATACTCTTATGTGAAATAACAAAAAGGGGAATGGGAAGACTTGTATCTTTCTGACTGAAAACGAATCCTCAACTTTACTCACTGGTGCTCATCTTAACAGGGCTTTGGAGAACTGACAGTGTGCTTTTAAGATCTACCAGATAAGGCGTGGTAGTGAACTATGGCATATCCGACGTTTGAACCCGTAGGCATCGGCTAAAACCCTAAAAATCGCCAGGTGTTTGACACCATGAGATCCGACTATAGCCGCCTGCTTGGCATTGCCGGAAACATTCGATGACGCCTCGTTCTGACTTCGTTTCCATGTAGTTACCGTTGTCGTTGCCAACGGTCCCCTCTGTTCTTAACAGAATCGCCATTGCTCTTGCTACCTATCGCTCTGCATTTCGTTGACTACGACATCCTTCCGAGTTCTGCTATTGTCAAGATGTTTACAAGGCTGCATATTCAAGGTATTCAAGCAGTCCGTTATTGTATTTTAAAGTGTTAAAAGTGTAGATTGACTTTAAATTGGCCGTAGTTTGACCGTAGCAACAGTGGGGATGACTGGCCGCCATTTGCAATTTTGTGAAAATTCCCAAATGTGTACCTGTTTAATGTGTATTCTGTCCGCGAAATGAAAGCTCTCGCTATTTATGAACGACGAACGGTACTTTTATAATCCTTTTGACATATTGTGACTGTTTATAAGGCATAGTTTGGGTATATTGTTTTGTCAGCTTTTCATGAAAATAGTCGGCCTTTTGTGGCTATTCTAATAGATGGATTGTATACCAAAGCAGTGATTAAATGCCCATTATTATTCTTGTAACACATTCTCGTGGCCGATACTTGTCCCAAACGGGACTCCATTAGCTTCATGGTCTATTTTATCGGCAATCCGCTTGTCTACTATATCTTCGACGGTCTCTAAATTACTCTTCATGTAGTGTAATGTGCATTTTAACTTGTTGTTTTTGGTTATTTTCAGCACAGGAAGACATGATCCGGTATCATGTCACTCCTGCTGCTAGTCTATGGCCGTCGCTGGATGAGGAATCCGACTGTGTATGCATTTTATCTACATCTTCTTCAACTTGGACGGAATAGTTTTCTTCTTTTCTCTATGCTTCCACAAGCGTCTTGTGCATAGTAGAGACATTTCATTGTATTTTCTCTGTTACGGTGTGCTAAAAATCAATCCCCGGGTACCCCTCTCCCATTTAGTCCTTAACATTTCTTTCTAACAATCTGTCAGCATAGTCTGTTTGTCTTGGGGCACTGTCTCATAAAATGGGTAATCTGGGGCTATGGACTGTGACCTTTTTCTAGTATTCTTCACATAAAAACTTCCTGTAAACCTCGCCCAATGACTCTCCTTTATCCCACCCTCCCCACTCACCAATGTAGCGTCCCCTGGCTTCATCCCCGAGTCCCTCTCCCGACCCTCTGAGTGTTTTCACCCCGTTCTGGACCCGCCCTGACCACGGAGAAACGCTCCCTGCCCCAGTCACCATCACCTATGTCGACTACTATCCTGTCCCAAGTGACGACGACAGTGACTACTGGGTCTATGAGGACGAGGACGACGACAGCTTCGTGGAGGATATTCATCCCGTGAGGAAGGCGCTGAGGAGAGTGGCTGCCTTCTTCAGGAGAGTATTCTCGTAGATTCCTCATCTAGTGTGCGCGTGAGTGCGTGAGTGCGTGAGTGCGTGAGTGCGTGTGTGGCACTACTGTATATGTGTATATGTAGGTGTGTGACCCACTTTGTAAAGTTACATCTGATTGGGGAGAGAGAGAGAGAGAGAGGGTGAGAGAGAGAATGAGGGAGAATATGGTGTATTTGTTTTCTCTATATGTGATGTTGATGTGGTTTGCAGGCGTATTTGGTTGGCTGTAAATGTTTTCAGGTTGGACGACTTGTTTGGGTGTCCGTACAATACCCTATTATCCCATTTGTACCTCTTTGGTCTGTTTTTGGCTACCATTTTGGGCTTTCCTTTGGACACACCCTTTCGATCAAGTTATATTTTGGCATACCCTTTGGCTGACATTTCTATGTTATTTCTCTCCTAATGAGAGGACAACTCTTCCCTTTTGGCCCCAATTCGAATATTTTCTTTAAGCACATACCATTCTATTTTTGGATATGTAATAAATATTGATGAATGGTATACACACGAGTCTGTTTTTCTTCCTTCTTTGGACCTACTAACAACTAGGTGACAGTAACACAACAGGAGAGGCAATTGAACCAAGTCTGTTTTATTGTGACAGAACTTGAAGATTCTGTAAGAGTAAACTAATGAAAATATTGAGGGATCGTTTGCGCTGTCCCGTTGTGTTGCTGTCTTCTAATCGAGTTTTTAACAAGCTCTCTGTGATGGAAATGACGACGTCAATAGTCTTGTGCAGCTGTAACTACAAACTGGATGTCGGAACTCTAAATATTTTACGATGACTTCACTTACTTTAAATGACGTGCACTGGTGAGTGATCGAGAGTGGTCTCCCTTCACTCTTTGTGGTTGTTTAACCGTCACCTCGTCTATAGTGAGTGAGTGGGATTTTACGTCGCTTTTAGCATTGTTTTAGTTGTATACGGCGGGGGACACCAGAAATGGGCTTCACCCATTTGGGGAATGGAACCCGCCCCTTCCGCTTTCAGCACAAGGCTACCCTACCACCCCACATCGTCTTTATATATGTGCACATATTCTAAGAGTGGAAGAGCGGTTGTGCTCTTCGTCGAGTGGTCATTAAGCAGGTCGATGAGCTGTAAGTGTATTTAAAGGAATGGCTGGACTGGTCTCTCTTATCCAGCTTGGTCCTGGCTGATGAACGAAGGGAGGCCACTCTTGTCGGACTATTAGCGAGCGTTTATCAGTCGAATTGCATAGCTTATCTTTCCGCAGCAATTAGTGCACCTACCAACAGCCTGTAAATGTACACCACGAGCTACAAACCAACAAACGGTGTCCACGTCAGATGTAGGGACTTTGCCAGCAACTATTTACGTTCATCAGTTTGCCACTTTCAATTCGGGGTTCAAACAAACACAACATGCACTTCTTTTTATCACCGACGGCAACCACGGCAACGACCGACAAAAGAGGATGTGCTTCCTTATTTGCAATCGTTTCCGTCTTTGTTTAGAGAGAGTAAGGTCTTTCTTCCACAGTTCTATGGAAACAAATGGTCCCTAACGTCTATCAATTTTTAACTGGGTGAAAATGACTTTAACGTATATCTGCCCACTATATGCGGCACTACACGTGCATAGACTTTAGTTTCCCTCTCTGATATACTCTTATGTGAAATAACAAAAAGGGGAATGGGAAGACTTGTATCTTTCTGACTGAAAACGAATCCTCAACTTTACTCACTGGTGCTCATCTTAACAGGGCTTTGGAGAACTGACAGTGTGCTTTTAAGATCTAACAGATAAGGCGTGGTAGTGAACTATGGCATATCCGACGTTTGAACCCGTAGGCATCGGCTAAAACCCTAAAAATCGCCAGGTGTTTGACACCATGAGATCCGACTATAGCCGCCTGCTTGGCATTGCCGGAAACATTCGATGACGCCTCGTTCTGACTTCGTTTCCATGTAGTTACCGTTGTCGTTGCCAACGGTCCCCTCTGTTCTTAACAGAATCGCCATTGCTCTTGCTACCTATCGCTCTGCATTTCGTTGACTACGACATCCTTCCGAGTTCTGCTATTGTCAAGATGTTTACAAGGCTGCATATTCAAGGTATTCAAGCAGTCCGTTATTGTATTTTAAAGTGTTAAAAGTGTAGATTGACTTTAAATTGGCCGTAGTTTGACCGTAGCAACAGTGGGGATGACTGGCCGCCATTTGCAATTTTGTGAAAATTCCCAAATGTGTACCTGTTTAATGTGTATTCTGTCCGCGAAATGAAAGCTCTCGCTATTTATGAACGACGGACGGTACTTTTATAATCCTTTTGACATATTGTGACTGTTTATAAGGCATAGTTTGGGTATATTGTTTTGTCAGCTTTTCATGAAAATAGTCGGCCTTTTGTGGCTATTCTAATAGATGGATTGTATACCAAAGCAGTGATTAAATGCCCATTATTATTCTTGTAACACATTCTCGTGGCCGATACTTGTCCCAAACGGGACTCCATTAGCTTCATGGTCTATTTTATCGGCAATCCGCTTGTCTACTATATCTTCGACGGTCTCTAAATTACTCTTCATGTAGTGTAATGTGCATTTTAACTTGTTGTTTTTGGTTATTTTCAGCACGGGAAGACATGATCCGGTATCATGTCACTCCTGCTGCTAGTCTATGGCCGTCGCTGGATGAGGAATCCGACTGTGTATGCATTTTATCTACATCTTCTTCAACTTGGACGGACTAGTTTTCTTCTTTTCTCTATGCTTCCACAATCGTCTTGTGCATAGTAGAGACATTTCATTGTATTTTCTCTGTTACGGTGTGCTAAAAATCAATCCCCGGGTATCCCTCTCCCATTTAGTCCTTAACATTTCTTTCTAACAATCTGTCAGCATAGTCTGTTTGTCTTGGGGCACTGTCTCATAAAATGGGTAATCTGGGGCTATGGACTGTGACCTTTTTCTAGTATTCTTCACATAAAAACTTCCTGTAAACCTCGCCCAATGACTCTCCTTTATCCCACCCTCCCCACTCACCAATGTAGCGTCCCCTGGCTTCATCCCCGAGTCCCTCTCCCGACCCTCTGAGTGTTTTCACCCCGTTCTGGACCCGCCCTGACCACGGAGAAACGCTCCCTGCCCCAGTCACCATCACCTATGTCGACTACTATCCTGTCCCAAGTGACGACGACAGTGACTACTGGGTCTATGAGGACGAGGACGACGACAGCTTCGTGGAGGATATTCATCCCGTGAGGAAGGCGCTGAGGAGAGTGGCTGCCTTCTTCAGGAGAGTATTCTCGTAGATTCCTCATCTAGTGTGCGCGTGAGTGCGTGAGTGCGTGAGTGCGTGAGTGCGTGTGTGGCACTACTGTATATGTGTATATGTAGGTGTGTGACCCACTTTGTAAAGTTACATCTGATTGGGGAGAGAGAGAGAGAGAGGGGGTGAGAGAGAGAATGAGGGAGAATATGGTGTATTTGTTTTCTCTATATGTGATGTTGATGTGGTTTGCAGGCGTATTTGGTTGGCTGTAAATGTTTTCAGGTTGGACGACTTGTTTGGGTATCCGTACAATACCCTATTATCCCATTTGTACCTCTTTGGTCTGTTTTTGGCTACCATTTTGGGCTTTCCTTTGGACACACCCTTTCGATCAAGTTATATTTTGGCATACCCTTTGGCTGACATTTCTATGTTATTTCTCTCCTAATGAGAGGACAACTCTTCCCTTTTGGCCCCAATTCGAATATTTTCTTTAAGCACATACCATTCTATTTTTGGATATGTAATAAATATTGATGAATGGTATACACACGAGTCTGTTTTTCTTCCTTCTTTGGACCTACTAACAACTAGGTGACAGTAACACAACAGGAGAGGCAATTGAACCAAGTCTGTTTTATTGTGACAGAACTTGAAGATTCTGTAAGAGTAAACTAATGAAAATATTGAGGGATCGTTTGCGCTGTCCCGTTGTGTTGCTGTCTTCTAATCGAGTTTTTAACAAGCTCTCTGTGATGGAAATGACGACGTCAATAGTCTTGTGCAGCTGTAACTACAAACTGGATGTCGGAACTCTAAATATTTTACGATGACTTCACTTACTTTAAATGACGTGCACTGGTGAGTGATCGAGAGTGGTCTCCCTTCACTCTTTGTGGTTGTTTAACCGTCACCTCGTCTATAGTGAGTGAGTGGGATTTTACGTCGCTTTTAGCATTGTTTTAGTTGTATACGGCGGGGGACACCAGAAATGGGCTTCACCCATTTGGGGAATGGAACCCGCCCCTTCCGCTTTCAGCACAAGGCTACCCTACCACCCCACATCGTCTTTATATATGTGCACATATTCTAAGAGTGGAAGAGCGGTTGTGCTCTTCGTCGAGTGGTCATTAAGCAGGTCGATGAGCTGTAAGTGTATTTAAAGGAATGGCTGGACTGGTCTCTCTTATCCAGCTTGGTCCTGGCTGATGAACGAAGGGAGGCCACTCTTGTCGGACTATTAGCGAGCGTTTATCAGTCGAATTGCATAGCTTATCTTTCCGCAGCAATTAGTGCACCTACCAACAGCCTGTAAATGTACACCACGAGCTACAAACCAACAAACGGTGTCCACGTCAGATGTAGGGACTTTGCCAGCAACTATTTACGTTCATCAGTTTGCCACTTTCAATTCGGGGTTCAAACAAACACAACATGCACTTCTTTTTATCACCGACGGCAACCACGGCAACGACCGACAAAAGAGGATGTGCTTCCTTATTTGCAATCGTTTCCGTCTTTGTTTAGAGAGAGTAAGGTCTTTCTTCCACAGTTCTATGGAAACAAATGGTCCCTAACGTCTATCAATTTTCAACTGGGTGAAAATGACTTTAACGTATATCTGCCCACTATATGCGGCACTACACGTGCATAGACTTTAGTTTCCCTCTCTGATATACTCTTATGTGAAATAACAAAAAGGGGAATGGGAAGACTTGTATCTTTCTGACTGAAAACGAATCCTCAACTTTACTCACTGGTGCTCATCTTAACAGGTCTTTGGAGAACTGACAGTGTGCTTTTAAGATCTACCAGATAAGGCGTGGTAGTGAACTATGGCATATCCGACGTTTGAACCCGTAGGCATCGGCTAAAACCCTAAAAATCGCCAGGTGTTTGACACCATGAGATCCGACTATAGCCGCCTGCTTGGCATTGCCGGAAACATTCGATGACGCTCGTTCTGACTTCGTTTCCATGTAGTTACCGTTGTCGTTGCCAACGGTCCCCTCTGTTCTTAACAGAATCGCCATTGCTCTTGCTACCTATCGCTCTGCATTTCGTTGACTACGACATCCTTCCGAGTTCTGCTATTGTCAAGATGTTTACAAGGCTGCATATTCAAGGTATTCAAGCAGTCCGTTATTGTATTTTAAAGTGTTAAAAGTGTAGATTGACTTTAAATTGGCCGTAGTTTGACCGTAGCAACAGTGGGGATGACTGGCCGCCATTTGCAATTTTGTGAAAATTCCCAAATGTGTACCTGTTTAATGTGTATTCTGTCCGCGAAATGAAAGCTCTCGCTATTTATGAACGACGGACGGTACTTTTATAATCCTTTTGACATATTGTGACTGTTTATAAGGCATAGTTTGGGTATATTGTTTTGTCAGCTTTTCATGAAAATAGTCGGCCTTTTGTGGCTATTCTAATAGATGGATTGTATACCAAAGCAGTGATTAAATGCCCATTATTATTCTTGTAACACATTCTCGTGGCCGATACTTGTCCCAAACGGGACTCCATTAGCTTCATGGTCTATTTTATCGGCAATCCGCTTGTCTACTATATCTTCGACGGTCTCTAAATTACTCTTCATGTAGTGTATTGTGCATTTTAACTTGTTGTTTTTGGTTATTTTCAGCACGGGAAGACATGATCCGGTATCATGTCACTCCTGCTGCTAGTCTATGGCCGTCGCTGGATGAGGAATCCGACTGTGTATGCATTTTATCTACATCTTCTTCAACTTGGAGGGAATAGTTTTCTTCTTTTCTCTATGCTTCCACGATCGTCTTGTGCATAGTAGAGACATTTCATTGTATTTTCTCTGTTACGGTGTGCTAAAAATCAATCCCCGGGTACCCCTCTCCCATTTAGTCCTTAACATTTCTTTCTAACAATCTGTCAGCATAGTCTGTTTGTCTTGGGGCACTGTCTCATAAAATGGGTAATCTGGGGCTATGGACTGTGACCTTTTTCTAGTATTCTTCACATAAAAACTTCCTGTAAACCTCGCCCAATGACTCTCCTTTATCCCACCCTCCCCACTCACCAATGTAGCGTCCCCTGGCTTCATCCCCGAGTCCCTCTCCCGACCCTCTGAGTGTTTTCACCCCGTTCTGGGCCCGCCCTGACCACGGAGAAACGCTCCCTGCCCCAGTCACCATCACCTATGTCGACTACTATCCTGTCCCAAGTGACGACGACAGTGACTACTGGGTCTATGAGGACGAGGACGACGACAGCTTCGTGGAGGATATTCATCCCGTGAGGAAGGCGCTGAGGAGAGTGGCTGCCTTCTTCAGGAGAGTATTCTCGTAGATTCCTCATCTAGTGTGCGCGTGAGTGCGTGAGTGCGTGAGTGCGTGAGTGCGTGTGTGGCACTACTGTATATGTGTATATGTAGGTGTGTGACCCACTTTGTAAAGTTACATCTGATTGGGGAGAGAGAGAGAGAGAGAGAGAGGGTGAGAGAGAGAATGAGGGAGAATATGGTGTATTTGTTTTCTCTATATGGGATGTTGATGTGGTTTGCATACGTATTTGGTTGGCTGTAAATGTTTTCAGGTTGGACGACTTGTTTGGATATCCGTACAATACCCTATTATCCCATTTGTACCTCTTTGGTCTGTTTTTGGCTACCATTTTGGGCTTTCCTTTGGACACACCCTTTCGATCAAGTTATATTTTGGCATACCCTTTGGCTGACATTTCTATGTTATTTCTCTCCTAATGAGGGGACAACTCTTCCCTTTTGGCCCCAATTCGAATATTTTCTTTAAGCACATACCATTCTATTTTTGGATATGTAATAAATATTGATGAATGGTATACACACGAGTCTGTTTTTCTTCCTTCTTTGGACCTATTAACAACTAGGTGACAGTAACACAACAGGAGAGGCAATTGAACCAAGTCTGTTTTATTGTGACAGAACTTGAAGATTCTGTAAGAGTAAACTAATGAAAATATTGAGGGATCGTTTGCGCTGTCCCGTTGTGTTGCTGTCTTCTAATCGAGTTTTTAACAAGCTCTCTGTGATGGAAATGACGACGTCAATAGTCTTGTGCAGCTGTAACTACAAACTGGATGTCGGAACTCTAAATATTTTACGATGACTTCACTTACTTTAAATGACGTGCACTGGTGAGTGATCGAGAGTGGTCTCCCTTCACTCTTTGTGGTTGTTTAACCGTCACCTCGTCTATAGTGAGTGAGTGGGATTTTACGTCGCTTTTAGCATTGTTTTAGTTGTATACGGCGGGGGACACCAGAAATGGGCTTCACCCATTATGGGAATGGAACCCGCCCCTTCCGCTTTCAGCACAAGGCTACCCTACCACCCCACATCGTCTTTATATATGTGCACATATTCTAAGAGTGGAAGAGCGGTTGTGCTCTTCGTCGAGTGGTCATTAAGCAGGTCGATGAGCTGTAAGTGTATTTAAAGGAATGGCTGGACTGGTCTCTCTTATCCAGCTTGGTCCTGGCTGATGAACGAAGGGAGGCCACTCTTGTCGGACTATTAGCGAGCGTTTATCAGTCGAATTGCATAGCTTATCTTTCCGCAGCAATTAGTGCACCTACCAACAGCCTGTAAATGTACACCACGAGCTACAAACCAACAAACGGTGTCCACGTCAGATGTAGGGATTTTGCCAGCAACTATTTACGTTCATCAGTTTGCCACTTTCAATTCGGGGTTCAAACAAACACAACATGCACTTCTTTATATCACCGACGGCAACCACGGCAACGACCGACAAAAGAGGATGTGCTTCCTTATTTGCAATCGTTTCCGTCTTTGTTTAGAGAGAGTAAGGTCTTTCTTCCACAGTTCTATGGAAACAAATGGTCCCTAACGTCTATCAATTTTCAACTGGGTGAAAATGACTTTAACGTATATCTGCCCACTATATGCGGCACTACACGTGCATAGACTTTAGTTTCCCTCTCTGATATACTCTTATGTGAAATAACAAAAAGGGGAATGGGAAGACTTGTATCTTTCTGACTGAAAACGAATCCTCAACTTTACTCACTGGTGCTCATCTTAACAGGGCTTTGGAGAACTGACAGTGTGCTTTTAAGATCTACCAGATAAGGCGTGGTAGTGAACTATGGCATATCCGACGTTTGAACCCGTAGGCATCGGCTAAAACCCTAAAAATCGCCAGGTGTTTGACACCATGAGATCCGACTATAGCCGCCTGCTTGGCATTGCCGGAAACATTCGATGACGCCTCGTTCTGACTTCGTTTCCATGTAGTTACCGTTGTCGTTGCCAACGGTCCCCTCTGTTCTTAACAGAATCGCCATTGCTCTTGCTACCTATCGCTCTGCATTTCGTTGACTACGACATCCTTCCGAGTTCTGCTATTGTCAAGATGTTTACAAGGCTGCATATTCAAGGTATTCAAGCAGTCCGTTATTGTATTTTAAAGTGTTAAAAGTGTAGATTGACTTTAAATTGGCCGTAGTTTGACCGTAGCAACAGTGGGGATGACTGGCCGCCATTTGCAATTTTGTGAAAATTCCCAAATGTGTACCTGTTTAATGTGTATTCTGTCCGCGAAATGAAAGCTCTCGCTATTTATGAACGACGGACGGTACTTTTATAATCCTTTTGACATATTGTGACTGTTTATAAGGCATAGTTTGGGTATATTGTTTTGTCAGCTTTTCATGAAAATAGTCGGCCTTTTGTGGCTATTCTAATAGATGGATTGTATACCAAAGCAGTGATTAAATGCCCATTATTATTCTTGTAACACATTCTCGTGGCCGATACTTGTCCCAAACGGGACTCCATTAGCTTCATGGTCTATTTTATCGGCAATCCGCTTGTCTACTATATCTTCGACGGTCTCTAAATTACTCTTCATGTAGTGTAATGTGCATTTTAACTTGTTGCTTTTGGTTATTTTCAGCACGGGAAGACATGATCCGGTATCATGTCACTCCTGCTGCTAGTCTATGGCCGTCGCTGGATGAGGAATCCGACTGTGTATGCATTTTATCTACATCTTCTTCAACTTGGACGGAATAGTTTTCTTCTTTTCTCTATGCTTCCACAATCGTCTTGTGCATAGTAGAGACATTCCATTGTATTTTCTCTGTTACGGTGTGCTAAAAATCAATCCCCGGGTACCCCTCTCCCATTTAGTCCTTAACATTTCTTTCTAACAATCTGTCAGCATAGTCTGTTTGTCTTGGGGCACTGTCTCATAAAATGGGTAATCTGGGGCTATGGACTGTGACCTTTTTCTGGTATTCTTCACATAAAAACTTCCTGTAAACCTCGCCCAATGACACTCCTTTATCCCACCCTCCCCACTCACCAATGTAGCGTCCCCTGGCTTCATCCCCGAGTCCCTCTCCCGACCCTCTGAGTGTTTTCACCCCGTTCTGGGCCCGCCCTGACCACGGAGAAACGCTCCCTGCCCCAGTCACCATCACCTATGTCGACTACTATCCTGTCCCAAGTGACGACGACAGTGACTACTGGGTCTATGAGGACGAGGACGACGACAGCTTCGTGGAGGATATTCATCCCGTGAGGAAGGCGCTGAGGAGAGTGGCTGCCTTCTTCAGGAGAGTATTCTCGTAGATTCCTCATCTAGTGTGCGCGTGAGTGCGTGAGTGCGTGAGTGCGTGAGTGCGTGTGTGACACTACTGTATATGTGTATATGTAGGTGTGTGACCCACTTTGTAAAGTTACATCTGATTGGGGAGAGAGAGAGAGAGAGAGAGAGAGGGTGAGAGAGAGAATGAGGGAGAATATGGTGTATTTGTTTTCTCTATATGGGATGTTGATGTGGTTTGCATACGTATTTGGTTGGCTGTAAATGTTTTCAGGTTGGACGACTTGTTTGGGTATCCGTACAATACCCTATTATCCCATTTGTACCTCTTTGGTCTGTTTTTGGCTACCATTTTGGGCTTTCCTTCGGACACACCCTTTCGATCAAGTTATATTTTGGCATACCCTTTGGCTGACATTTCTATGTTATTTCTCTCCTAATGAGAGGACAACTCTTCCCTTTTGGCCCCAATTCGAATATTTTCTTTAAGCACATACCATTCTATTTTTGGATATGTAATAAATATTGATGAATGGTATACACACGAGTCTGTTTTTCTTCCTTCTTTGGACCTACTAACAACTAGGTGACAGTAACACAACAGGAGAGGCAATTGAACCAAGTCTGTTTTATTGTGACAGAACTTGAAGATTCTGTAAGAGTAAACTAATGAAAATATTGAGGGATCGTTTGCGCTGTCCCGTTGTGTTGCTGTCTTCTAATCGAGTTTTTAACAAGCTCTCTGTGATGGAAATGACGACGTCAATAGTCTTGTGCAGCTGTAACTACAAACTGGATGTCGGAACACTAAATATTTTACGATGACTTCACTTACTTTAAATGACGTGCACTGGTGAGTGATCGAGAGTGGTCTCCCTTCACTCTTTGTGGTTGTTTAACCGTCACCTCGTCTATAGTGAGTGAGTGGGATTTTACGTCGCTTTTAGCATTGTTTTAGTTGTATACGGCGGGGGACACCAGAAATGGGCTTCACCCATTTGGGGAATGGAACCCACCCCTTCCGCTTTCAGCACAAGGCTACCCTACCACCCCACATCGTCTTTATATATGTGCACATATTCTAAGAGTGGAAGAGCGGTTGTGCTCTTCGTCGAGTGGTCATTAAGCAGGTCGATGAGCTGTAAGTGTATTTAAAGGAATGGCTGGACTGGTCTCTCTTATCCAGCTTGGTCCTGGCTGATGAACGAAGGGAGGCCACTCTTGTCGGACTATTAGCGAGCGTTTATCAGTCGAATTGCATAGCTTATCTTTCCGCAGCAATTAGTGCACCTACCAACAGCCTGTAAATGTACACCACGAGCTACAAACCAACAAACGGTGTCCACGTCAGATGTAGGGATTTTGCCAGCAACTATTTACGTTCATCAGTTTGCCACTTTCAATTCGGGGTTCAAACAAACACAACATGCACTTCTTTATATCACCGACGGCAACCACGGCAACGACCGACAAAAGAGGATGTGCTTCCTTATTTGCAATCGTTTCCGTCTTTGTTTAGAGAGAGTAAGGTCTTTCTTCCACAGTTCTATGGAAACAAATGGTCCCTAACGTCTATCAATTTTCAACTGGGTGAAAATGACTTTAACGTATATCTGCCCACTATATGCGGCACTACACGTGCATAGACTTTAGTTTCCCTCTCTGATATACTCTTATGTGAAATAACAAAAAGGGGAATGGGGAGACTTGTATCTTTCTGACTGAAAACGAATCCTCAACTTTACTCACTGGCGCTCATCTTAACAGGGTTTTGGAGAACTGACAGTGTGCTTTTAAGATCTACCAGATAAGGCGTGGTAGTGAACTATGGCATATCCGACGTTTGAACCCGTAGGCATCGGCTAAAACCCTAAAAATCGCCAGGTGTTTGACACCATGAGATCCGACTATAGCCGCCTGCTTGGCATTGCCGGAAACATTCGATGACGCCTCGTTTCCATGTAGTTACCGTTGTCGTTGCCAACGGTCCCCTCTGTTCTTAACAGAATCGCCATTGCTCTTGCTACCTATCGCTCTGCATTTCGTTGACTACGACATCCTTCCGAGTTCTGCTATTGTCAAGATGTTTACAAGGCTGCATATTCAAGGTATTCAAGCAGTCCGTTATTGTATTTTAAAGTGTTAAAAGTGTAGATTGACTTTAAATTGGCCGTAGTTTGACCGTAGCAACAGTGGGGATGACTGGCCGCCATTTGCAATTTTGTGAAAATTCCCAAATGTGTGCCTGTTTAATGTGTATTCTGTCCGCGAAATGAAAGCTCTCGCTATTTATGAACGACGGACGGTACTTTTATAATCCTTTTGACATATTGTGACTGTTTATAAGGCATAGTTTGGGTATATTGTTTTGTCAGCTTTTCATGAAAATAGTCGGCCTTTTGTGGCTATTCTAATAGATGGATTGTATACCAAAGCAGTGATTAAATGCCCATTATTATTCTTGTAACACATTCTCGTGGCCGATACTTGTCCCAAACGAGACTCCATTAGCTTCATGGTCTATTTTATCGGCAATCCGCTTGTCTACTATATCTTCGACGGTCTCTAAATTACTCTTCATGTAGTGTAATGTGCATTTTAACTTGTTGCTTTTGGTTATTTTCAGCACGGGAAGACATGATCCGGTATCATGTCACTCCTGCTGCTAGTCTATGGCCGTCGCTGGATGAGGAATCCGACTGTGTATGCATTTTATCTACATCTTCTTCAACTTGGACGGACTAGTTTTCTTCTTTTCTCTATGCTTCCACAATCGTCTTGTGCATAGTAGAGACATTTCATTGTATTTTCTCTGTTACGGTGTGCTAAAAATCAATCCCCGGGTACCCCTCTCCCATTTAGTCCTTAACATTTCTTTCTAACAATCTGTCAGCATAGTCTGTTTGTCTTGGGGCACTGTCTCATAAAATGGGTAATCTGGGGCTATGGACTGTGACCTTTTTCTGGTATTCTTCACATAAAAACTTCCTGTAAATCTCGCCCAATGACACTCCTTTATCCCACCCTCCCCACTCACCAATGTAGCGTCCCCTGGCTTCATCCCCGAGTCCCTCTCCCGACCCTCTGAGTGTTTTCACCCCGTTCTGGGCCCGCCCTGACCACGGAGAAACGCTCCCTGCCCCAGTCACCATCACCTATGTCGACTACTATCCTGTCCCAAGTGACGACGACAGTGACTACTGGGTCTATGAGGACGAGGACGACGACAGCTTCGTGGAGGATATTCATCCCGTGAGGAAGGCGCTGAGGAGAGTGGCTGCCTTCTTCAGGAGAGTATTCTCGTAGATTCCTCATCTAGTGTGCGCGTGAGTGCGTGAGTGCGTGAGTGCGTGAGTGCGTGTGTGGCACTACTGTATATGTGTATATGTAGGTGTGTGACCCACTTTGTAAAGTTACATCTGAGTGGGGAGAGAGAGAGAGAGAGAGAGAGGGTGAGAGAGAGAATGAGGGAGAATATGGTGTATTTGTTTTCTCTATATGGGATGTTGATGTGGTTTGCATACGTATTTGGTTGGCTGTAAATGTTTTCAGGTTGGACGACTTGTTTGGGTAGCCGTACAATACCCTATTATCCCATTTGTACCTCTTTGGTCTGTTTTTGGCTACCATTTTGGGCTTTCCTTTGGACACACCCTTTCGATCAAGTTATATTTTGGCATACCCTTTGGCTGACATTTCTATGTTATTTCTCTCCTAATGAGAGGACAACTCTTCCCTTTTGGCCCCAATTCGAATATTTTCTTTAAGCACATACCATTCTATTTTTGGATATGTAATAAATATTGATGAATGGTATACACACGAGTCTGTTTTTCTTCCTTCTTTGGACCTACTAACAACTAGGTGACAGTAACACAACAGGAGAGGCAATTGAACCAAGTCTGTTTTATTGTGACAGAACTTGAAGATTCTGTAAGAGTAAACTAATGAAAATATTGAGGGATCGTTTGCGCTGTCCCGTTGTGTTGCTGTCTTCTAATCGAGTTTTTAACAAGCTCTCTGTGATGGAAATGACGACGTCAATAGTCTTGTGCAGCTGTAACTACAAACTGGATGTCGGAACTCTAAATATTTTACGATGACTTCACTTACTTTAAATGACGTGCACTGGTGAGTGATCGAGAGTGGTCTCCCTTCACTCTTTGTGGTTGTTTAACCGTCACCTCGTCTATAGTGAGTGAGTGGGATTTTACGTCGCTTTTAGCATTGTTTTAGTTGTATACGGCGGGGGACACCAGAAATGGGCTTCACCCATTTGGGGAATGGAACCCGCCCCTTCCGCTTTCAGCACAAGGCTACCCTACCACCCCACATCGTCTTTATATATGTGCACATATTCTAAGAGTGGAAGAGCGGTTGTGCTCTTCGTCGAGTGGTCATTAAGCAGGTCGATGAGCTGTAAGTGTATTTAAAGGAATGGCTGGACTGGTCTCTCTTATCCAGCTTGGTCCTGGCTGATGAACGAAGGGAGGCCACTCTTGTCGGACTATTAGCGAGCGTTTATCAGTCGAATTGCATAGCTTATCTTTCCGCAGCAATTAGTGCACCTACCAACAGCCTGTAAATGTACACCACGAGCTACAAACCAACAAACGGTGTCCACGTCAGATGTAGGGATTTTGCCAGCAACTATTTACGTTCATCAGTTTGCCACTTTCAATTCGGGGTTCAAACAAACACAACATGCACTTCTTTATATCACCGACGGCAACCACGGCAACGACCGACAAAAGAGGATGTGCTTCCTTATTTGCAATCGTTTCCGTCTTTGTTTAGAGAGAGTAAGGTCTTTCTTCCACAGTTCTATGGAAACAAATGGTCCCTAACGTCTATCAATTTTCAACTGGGTGAAAATGACTTTAACGTATATCTGCCCACTATATGCGGCACTACACGTGCATAGACTTTAGTTTCCCTCTCTGATATACTCTTATGTGAAATAACAAAAAGGGGAATGGGGAGACTTGTATCTTTCTGACTGAAAACGAATCCTCAACTTTACTCACTGGTGCTCATCTTAACAGGGCTTTGGAGAACTGACAGTGTGCTTTTAAGATCTACCAGATAAGGCGTGGTAGTGAACTACGGCATATCCGACGTTTGAACCCGTAGGCATCGGCTAAAACCCTGAAAATCGCCAGGTGTTTGACACCATGAGATCCGACTATAGCCGCCTGCTTGGCATTGCCGGAAACATTCGATGACGCCTCGTTTCCATGTAGTTACCGTTGTCGTTGCCAACGGTCCCCTCTGTTCTTAACAGAATCGCCATTGCTCTTGCTACCTATCGCTCTGCATTTCGTTGACTACGACATCCTTCCGAGTTCTGCTATTGTCAAGATGTTTACAAGGCTGCATATTCAAGGTATTCAAGCAGTCCGTTATTGTATTTTAAAGTGTTAAAAGTGTAGATTGACTTTAAATTGGCCGTAGTTTGACCGTAGCAACAGTGGGGATGACTGGCCGCCATTTGCAATTTTGTGAAAATTCCCAAATGTGTGCCTGTTTAATGTGTATTCTGTCCGCGAAATGAAAGCTCTCGCTATTTATGAACGACGGACGGTACTTTTATAATCCTTTTGACATATTGTGACTGTTTATAAGGCATAGTTTGGGTATATTGTTTTGTCAGCTTTTCATGAAAATAGTCGGCCTTTTGTGGCTATTCTAATAGATGGATTGTATACCAAAGCAGTGATTAAATGCCCATTATTATTCTTGTAACACATTCTCGTGGCCGATACTTGTCCCAAACGGGACTCCATTAGCTTCATGGTCTATTTTATCGGCAATCCGCTTGTCTACTATATCTTCGACGGTCTCTAAATTACTCTTCATGTAGTGTAATGTGCATTTTAACTTGTTGCTTTTGGTTATTTTCAGCACGGGAAGACATGATCCGGTATCATGTCACTCCTGCTGCTAGTCTATGGCCGTCGCTGGATGAGGAATCCGACTGTGTATGCATTTTATCTACATCTTCTTCAACTTGGACGGACTAGTTTTCTTCTTTTCTCTATGCTTCCACAATCGTCTTGTGCATAGTAGAGACATTTCATTGTATTTTCTCTGTTACGGTGTGCTAAAAATCAATCCCCGGGTACCCCTCTCCCATTTAGTCCTTAACATTTCTTTCTAACAATCTGTCAGCATAGTCTGTTTGTCTTGGGGCACTGTCTCATAAAATGGGTAATCTGGGGCTATGGACTGTGACCTTTTTCTGGTATTCTTCACATAAAAACTTCCTGTAAATCTCGCCCAATGACACTCCTTTATCCCACCCTCCCCACTCACCAATGTAGCGTCCCCTGGCTTCATCCCCGAGTCCCTCTCCCGACCCTCTGAGTGTTTTCACCCCGTTCTGGGCCCGCCCTGACCACGGAGAAACGCTCCCTGCCCCAGTCACCATCACCTATGTCGACTACTATCCTGTCCCAAGTGACGACGACAGTGACTACTGGGTCTATGAGGACGAGGACGACGACAGCTTCGTGGAGGATATTCATCCCGTGAGGAAGGCGCTGAGGAGAGTGGCTGCCTTCTTCAGGAGAGTATTCTCGTAGATTCCTCATCTAGTGTGCGCGTGAGTGCGTGAGTGCGTGAGTGCGTGAGTGCGTGTGTGGCACTACTGTATATGTGTATATGTAGGTGTGTGACCCACTTTGTAAAGTTACATCTGAGTGGGGAGAGAGAGAGAGAGAGAGAGAGAGGGTGAGAGAGAGAATGAGGGAGAATATGGTGTATTTGTTTTCTCTATATGGGATGTTGATGTGGTTTGCATACGTATTTGGTTGGCTGTAAATGTTTTCAGGTTGGACGACTTGTTTGGGTATCCGTACAATACCCTATTATCCCATTTGTACCTCTTTGGTCTGTTTTTGGCTACCATTTTGGGCTTTCCTTTGGACACACCCTTTCGATCAAGTTATATTTTGGCATACCCTTTGGCTGACATTTCTATGTTATTTCTCTCCTAATGAGAGGACAACTCTTCCCTTTTGGCCCCAATTCGAATATTTTCTTTAAGCACATACCATTCTATTTTTGGATATGTAATAAATATTGATGAATGGTATACACACGAGTCTGTTTTTCTTCCTTCTTTGGACCTACTAACAACTAGGTGACAGTAACACAACAGGAGAGGCAATTGAACCAAGTCTGTTTTATTGTGACAGAACTTGAAGATTCTGTAAGAGTAAACTAATGAAAATATTGAGGGATCGTTTGCGCTGTCCCGTTGTGTTGCTGTCTTCTAATCGAGTTTTTAACAAGCTCTCTGTGATGGAAATGACGACGTCAATAGTCTTGTGCAGCTGTAACTACAAACTGGATGTCGGAACTCTAAATATTTTACGATGACTTCACTTACTTTAAATGACGTGCACTGGTGAGTGATCGAGAGTGGTCTCCCTTCACTCTTTGTGGTTGTTTAACCGTCACCTCGTCTATAGTGAGTGAGTGGGATTTTACGTCGCTTTTAGCATTGTTTTAGTTGTATACGGCGGGGGACACCAGAAATGGGCTTCACCCATTTGGGGAATGGAACCCGCCCCTTCCGCTTTCAGCACAAGGCTACCCTACCACCCCACATCGTCTTTATATATGTGCACATATTCTAAGAATGGAAGAGCGGTTGTGCTCTTCGTCGAGTGGTCATTAAGCAGGTCGATGAGCTGTAAGTGTATTTAAAGGAATGGCTGGACTGGTCTCTCTTATCCAGCTTGGTCCTGGCTGATGAACGAAGGGAGGCCACTCTTGTCGGACTATTAGCGAGCGTTTATCAGTCGAATTGCATAGCTTATCTTTCCGCAGCAATTAGTGCACCTACCAACAGCCTGTAAATGTACACCACGAGCTACAAACCAACAAACGGTGTCCACGTCAGATGTAGGGATTTTGCCAGCAACTATTTACGTTCATCAGTTTGCCACTTTCAATTCGGGGTTCAAACAAACACAACATGCACTTCTTTTTATCACCGACGGCAACCACGGCAACGACCGACAAAAGAGGATGTGCTTCCTTATTTGCAATCGTTTCCGTCTTTGTTTAGAGAGAGTAAGGTCTTTCTTCCACAGTTCTATGGAAACAAATGGTCCCTAACGTCTATCAATTTTCAACTGGGTGAAAATGACTTTAACGTATATCTGCCCACTATATGCGGCACTACACGTGCATAGACTTTAGTTTCCCTCTCTGATATACTCTTATGTGAAATAACAAAAAGGGGAATGGGAAGACTTGTATCTTTCTGACTGAAAACGAATCCTCAACTTTACTCACTGGTGCTCATCTTAACAGGTCTTTGGAGAACTGACAGTGTGCTTTTAAGATCTAACAGATAAGGCGTGGTAGTGAACTATGGCATATCCGACGTTTGAACCCGTAGGCATCGGCTAAAACCCTAAAAATCGCCAGGTGTTTGACACCATGAGATCCGACTATAGCCGCCTGCTTGGCATTGCCGGAAACATTCGATGACGCCTCGTTCTGACTTCGTTTCCATGTAGTTACCGTTGTCGTTGCCAACGGTCCCCTCTGTTCTTAACAGAATCGCCATTGCTCTTGCTACCTATCGCTCTGCATTTCGTTGACTACGACATCCTTCCGCGTTCTGCTATTGTCAAGATGTTTACAAGGCTGCATATTCAAGGTATTCAAGCAGTCCGTTATTGTATTTTAAAGTGTTAAAAGTGTAGATTGACTTTAAATTGGCCGTAGTTTGACCGTAGCAACAGTGGGGATGACTGGCCGCCATTTGCAATTTTGTGAAAATTCCCAAATGTGTACCTGTTTAATGTGTATTCTGTCCGCGAAATGAAAGCTCTCGCTATTTATGAACGACGGACGGTACTTTTATAATCCTTTTGACATATTGTGACTGTTTATAAGGCATAGTTTGGGTATATTGTTTTGTCAGCTTTTCATGAAAATAGTCGGCCTTTTGTGGCTATTCTAATAGATGGATTGTATACCAAAGCAGTGATTAAATGCCCATTATTATTCTTGTAACACATTCTCGTGGCCGATACTTGTCCCAAACGGGACTCCATTAGCTTCATGGTCTATTTTATCGGCAATCCGCTTGTCTACTATATCTTCGACGGTCTCTAAATTACTCTTCATGTAGTGTAATGTGCATTTTAACTTGTTGTTTTTGGTTATTTTCAGCACGGGAAGACATGATCCGGTATCATGTCACTCCTGCTGCTAGTCTATGGCCGTCGCTGGATGAGGAATCCGACTGTGTATGCACTTTATCTACATCTTCTTCAACTTGGACGGAATAGTTTTCTTCTTTTCTCTATGCTTCCACAATCGTCTTGTGCATAGTAGAGACATTTCATTGTATTTTCTCTGTTACGGTGTGCTAAAAATCAATCCCCGGGTACCCCTCTCCCATTTAGTCCTTAACATTTCTTTCTAACAATCTGTCAGCATAGTCTGTGTGTCTTGGGGCACTGTCTCATAAAATGGGTAATCTGGGGCTATGGACTGTGACCTTTTTCTGGTATTCTTCACATAAAAACTTCCTGTAAACCTCGCCCAATGACACTCCTTTATCCCACCCTCCCCACTCACCAATGTAGCGTCCCCTGGCTTCATCCCCGAGTCCCTCTCCCGACCCTCTGAGTGTTTTCACCCCGTTCTGGGCCCGCCCTGACCACGGAGAGACGCTCCCTGCCCCAGTCACCATCACCTATGTCGACTACTATCCTGTCCCAAGTGACGACGACAGTGACTACTGGGTCTATGAGGACGAGGACGACGACAGCTTCGTGGAGGATATTCATCCCGTGAGGAAGGCGCTGAGGAGAGTGGCTGCCTTCTTCAGGAGAGTATTCTCGTAGATTCCTCATCTAGTGTGCGCGTGAGTGCGTGAGTGCGTGAGTGCGTGTGTGGCACTACTGTATATGTGTATATGTAGGTGTGTGACCCACTTTGTAAAGTTACATCTTATTGGGGAGAGAGAGAGAGAGAGAGAGAGGGTGAGAGAGAGAATGAGGGAGAATATGGTGTATTTGTTTTCTCTATATGGGATGTTGATGTGGTTTGCATACGTATTTGGTTGGCTGTAAATGTTTTCAGGTTGGACGACTTGTTTGGGTAGCCGTACAATACCCTATTATCCCATTTGTACCTCTTTGGTCTGTTTTTGGCTACCATTTTGGGCTTTCCTTTGGACACACCCTTTCGATCAAGTTATATTTTGGCATACCCTTTGGCTGACATTTCTATGTTATTTCTCTCCTAATGAGAGGACAACTCATCCCTTTTGGCCCCAATTCGAATATTTTCTTTAAGCACATACCATTCTATTTTTGGATATGTAATAAATATTGATGAATGGTATACACACGAGTCTGTTTTTCTTCCTTCTTTGGACCTACTAACAACTAGGTGACAGTAACACAACAGGAGAGGCAATTGAACCAAGTCTGTTTTATTGTGACAGAACTTGAAGATTCTGTAAGAGTAAACTAATGAAAATATTGAGGGATCGTTTGCGCTGTCCCGTTGTGTTGCTGTCTTCTAATCGAGTTTTTAACAAGCTCTCTGTGATGGAAATGACGACGTCAATAGTCTTGTGCAGCTGTAACTACAAACTGGATGTCGGAACTCTAAATATTTTACGATGACTTCACTTACTTTAAATGACGTGCACTGGTGAGTGATCGAGAGTGGTCTCCCTTCACTCTTTGTGGTTGTTTAACCGTCACCTCGTCTATAGTGAGTGAGTGGGATTTTACGTCGCTTTTAGCATTGTTTTAGTTGTATACGGCGGGGGACACCAGAAATGGGCTTCACCCATTTGGGGAGTGGAACCCGCCCCTTCCGCTTTCAGCACAAGGCTACCCTACCACCCCACATCGTCTTTATATATGTGCACATATTCTAAGACTGGAAGAGCGGTTGTGCTCTTCGTCGAGTGGTCATTTAGCAGGTCGATGAGCTGTAAGTGTATTTAAAGGAATGGCTGGACTGGTCTCTCTTATCCAGCTTGGTCCTGGCTGATGAACGAAGGGAGGCCACTCTTGTCGGACTATTAGCGAGCGTTTATCAGTCGAATTGCACAGCTTATCTTTCCGCAGCAATTAGTGCACCTACCAACAGCCTGTAAATGTACACCACGAGCTACAAACCAACAAACGGTGTCCTCGTCAGATGTAGGGATTTTGCCAGCAACTATTTACGTTCATCAGTTTGCCACTTTCAATTCGGGGTTCAAACAAACACAACATGCACTTCTTTTTATCACCGACGGAAACCATGGCAACGACCGACAAAAGAGGATGTGCTTCCTTATTTGCAATCGTTTCCGTCTTTGTTTAGAGAGAGTAAGGTCTTTCTTCCACAGTTCTATGGAAACAAATGGTCCCTAACGTCTATCAATTTTCAACTGGGTGAAAATGACTTTAACGTATATCTGCCCACTATATGCGGCACTACACGTGCATAGACTTCAGTTTCCCTTTCTGATATACTCTCATGTGAAATAACAAAAAGGGGAATGGGAAGACTTGTATCTTTCTGACTGAAAACGAATCCTCAACTTTCCCCACTGGTGCTCATCTTAACAGGTCTTTGGAGAACTGACAGTGTGCTTTTAAGATCTACCAGATAAGGCGTGGTAGTGAACTATGGCATATCCGACGTTTGAACCCGTAGGCATCGGCTAAAACCCTAAAAATCGCCAGGTGTTTGACACCATGAGATCCGACTATAGCCGCCTGCTTGGCATTGCCGGAAACATTCGATGACGCCTCGTTCTGACTTCGTTTCCATGTAGTTACCGTTGTCGTTGCCAACGGTCCCCTCTGTTCTTAACAGAATCGCCATTGCTCTTGCTACCTATCGCTCTGCATTTCGTTGACTACGACATCCTTCCGAGTCCTGCTATTGTCAAGATGTTTACAAGGCTGCATATTCAAGGTATTCAAGCAGTCCGTTATTGTATTTTAAAGTATTAAAAGTGTAGATTGACTTTAAATAGGCCGTAGTTTGACCGTAGCAACAGTGGATATTACTGGCCGCCATTTGCAATTTTGTGAAAATTCCCAAATGTGTACCTGTTTAATGTGTATTCTGTCCGCGAAATGAAAGCTCTCGCTATTTATGAACGACGGACGGTACTTTTATAATCCTTTTGACATATTGTGACTGTTTATAAGGCATAGTTTGGGCATATTGTTTTGTCAGCTTTTCATGAAAATAGTCGGCCTTTTGTGGCTATTCTAATAGATGGATGGTATACCAAAGCAGTGATTAAATGCCCATTATTATTCTTGTAACACATTCTCGTGGCCAATACTTGTCCCAAACGGGACTCCATTAGCTTCATGGTCTATTTTATCGGCAATCCGCTTGTCTACTATATCTTCGACGGTTTCTAAATTACTCTTCATGTAGTGTAATGTGCATTTTAACTTGTTGTTTTTGGTTATTTTCAGCACGGGAAGACATGATCCGGTATCATGTCACTCCTGCTGCTAGTCTATGGCCGTCGCTGGATGAGGAATCCGACTGTGTATGCATTTTATCTACATCTTCTTCAACTTGGACGGAATAGTTTTCTTCTTTTCTCTATGCTTCCACAATCGTCTTGTGCATAGTAGAGACATTTCTTTGTATTTTCTCTGTTATGGTGTGCTAAAAATCAATCCCCGGGTACCCCTCTCCCATTTAGTCCTTAACATTTCTTTCTAACAATCTGTCAGCATAGTCTGTTTGTCTTGGGGTACTGTCTCATAAAATGGGTACTCTGGGGCTATGGACTGTGACCTTTTTCTGGTATTCTTCACATAAAAACTTCCTGTAAACCTCGCCCAATGACACTCCTTAATCCCACCCTCCCCACTCACCAATGTAGCGTCCCCTGGCTTCATCCCCGAGTCCCTCTCCCGACCCTCTGAGTGTTTTCACCCCGTTCTGGGCCCGCCCTGACCACGGAGAAACGCTCCCTGCCCCAGTCACCATCACCTATGTCGACTACTATCCTGTCCCAAGTGACGACGACAGTGACTACTGGGTCTATGAGGACGAGGACGACGACAGCTTCGTGGAGGATATTCATCCCGTGAGGAAGGCGCTGAGGAGAGTGGCTGCCTTCTTCAGGAGAGTATTCTCGTAGATTCCTCATCTAGCGTGCGCGTGAGTGCGTGAGTGCGTGAGTGCGTGTGTGGCACTACTGTATATGTGTATATGTAGGTGTGTGACCCACTTTGTAAAGTTACATCTGATTGGGGAGAGAGAGAGAGAGAGAGAGAGAGAGAGAGGGTGAGAGAGAGAATGAGGGAGAATATGGTGTATTTGTTTTCTGTATATGTGATGTTGATGTGGTTTGCATACGTATTTGGTTGGCTGTAAATGTTTTCAGGTTGGACGACTTGTTTGGGTATCCGTACAATACCCTATTATCCCATTTGTACCTCTTTGGTCTGTTTTTGGCTACCATTTTGGGCTTTCCTTTGGACACACCCTTTCGATCAAGTTATATTTTGGCATACCCTTTGGCTGACATTTCTATGTTATTTCTCTCCTAATGAGAGGACAACTCTTCCCTTTTGGCCCCAATTCGAATATTTTCTTTAAGCACATACCATTCTATTTTTGGATATGTAATAAATATTGATGAATGGTATACACACGAGTCTGTTTTTCTTCCTTCTTTGGACCTACTAACAACTAGGTGACAGTAACACAACAGGAGAGGCAATTGAACCAAGTCTGTTTTATTGTGACAGAACTTGAAGATTCTGTAAGAGTAAACTAATGAAAATATTGAGGGATCGTTTGCGCTGTCCCGTTGTGTTGCTGTCTTCTAATCGAGTTTTTAACAAGCTCTCTGTGATGGAAATGACGACGTCAATAGTCTTGTGCAGCTGTAACTACAAACTGGATGTCGGAACTTTAAATATTTTACGATGACTTCACTTACTTTAAATGACGTGCACTGGTGAGTGATCAAGAGTGGTCTCCCTTCACTCTTTGTGGTTGTTTAACCGTCACCTCGTCTATAGTGAGTGAGTGGGATTTTACGCCACTTTTAGCATTGTTTTAGTTGTATACGGCGGGGGACACCAGAAATGGGCTTCACCCATTTGGGGAATGGAACCCGCCCCTTCCGCTTTCAGCACAAGGCTACCCTACCACCCCACATCGTCTTTATATATGTGCACATATTCTAAGACTGGAAGAGCGGTTGTGCTCTTCGTCGAGTGGTCATTTAGCAGGTCGATGAGCTGTAAGTGTATTTAAAGGAATGGCTGGACTGGTCTCTCTTATCCAGCTTGGTCCTGGCTGATGAACGAAGGGAGGCCACTCTTGTCGGACTATTAGCGAGCGTTTATCAGTCGAATTGCACAGCTTATCTTTCCGCAGCAATTAGTGCACCTACCAACAGCCTGTAAATGTACACCACGAGCTACAAACCAACAAACGGTGTCCTCGTCAGATGTAGGGATTTTGCCAGCAACTATTTACGTTCATCAGTTTGCCACTTTCAATTCGGGGTTCAAACAAACACAACATGCACTTCTTTTTATCACCGACGGAAACCATGGCAACGACCGACAAAAGAGGATGTGCTTCCTTATTTGCAATCGTTTCCGTCTTTGTTTAGAGAGAGTAAGGTCTTTCTTCCACAGTTCTATGGAAACAAATGGTCCCTAACGTCTATCAATTTTCAACTGGGTGAAAATGACTTTAACGTATATCTGCCCACTATATGCGGCACTACACGTGCATAGACTTCAGTTTCCCTTTCTGATATACTCTCATGTGAAATAACAAAAAGGGGAATGGGAAGACTTGTATCTTTCTGACTGAAAACGAATCCTCAACTTTCCCCACTGGTGCTCATCTTAACAGGTCTTTGGAGAACTGACAGTGTGCTTTTAAGATCTACCAGATAAGGCGTGGTAGTGAACTATGGCATATCCGACGTTTGAACCCGTAGGCATCGGCTAAAACCCTAAAAATCGCCAGGTGTTTGACACCATGAGATCCGACTATAGCCGCCTGCTTGGCATTGCCGGAAACATTCGATGACGCCTCGTTCTGACTTCGTTTCCATGTAGTTACCGTTGTCGTTGCCAACGGTCCCCTCTGTTCTTAACAGAATCGCCATTGCTCTTGCTACCTATCGCTCTGCATTTCGTTGACTACGACATCCTTCCGAGTTCTGCTATTGTCAAGATGTTTACAAGGCTGCATATTCAAGGTATTCAAGCAGTCCGTTATTGTATTTTAAAGTGTTAAAAGTGTAGATTGACTTTAAATAGGCCGTAGTTTGACCGTAGCAACAGTGGATATTACTGGCCGCCATTTGCAATTTTGTGAAAATTCCCAAATGTGTACCTGTTTAATGTGTATTCTGTCCGCGAAATGAAAGCTCTCGCTATTTATGAACGACGGACGGTACTTTTATAATCCTTTTGACATATTGTGACTGTTTATAAGGCATAGTTTGGGCATATTGTTTTGTCAGCTTTTCATGAAAATAGTCGGCCTTTTGTGGCTATTCTAATAGATGGATGGTATACCAAAGCAGTGATTAAATGCCCATTATTATTCTTGTAACACATTCTCGTGGCCAATACTTGTCCCAAACGGGACTCCATTAGCTTCATGGTCTATTTTATCGGCAATCCGCTTGTCTACTATATCTTCGACGGTCTCTAAATTACTCTTCATGTAGTGTAATGTGCATTTTAACTTGTTGTTTTTGGTTATTTTCAGCACGGGAAGACATGATCCGGTATCATGTCACTCCTGCTGCTAGTCTATGGCCGTCGCTGGATGAGGAATCCGACTGTGTATGCATTTTATCTACATCTTCTTCAACTTGGACGGAATAGTTTTCTTCTTTTCTCTATGCTTCCACAATCGTCTTGTGCATAGTAGAGACATTTCTTTGTATTTTCTCTGTTATGGTGTGCTAAAAATCAATCCCCGGGTACCCCTCTCCCATTTAGTCCTTAACATTTCTTTCTAACAATCTGTCAGCATAGTCTGTTTGTCTTGGGGTACTGTCTCATAAAATGGGTACTCTGGGGCTATGGACTGTGACCTTTTTCTGGTATTCTTCACATAAAAACTTCCTGTAAACCTCGCCCAATGACACTCCTTAATCCCACCCTCCCCACTCACCAATGTAGCGTCCCCTGGCTTCATCCCCGAGTCCCTCTCCCGACCCTCTGAGTGTTTTCACCCCGTTCTGGGCCCGCCCTGACCACGGAGAAACGCTCCCTGCCCCAGTCACCATCACCTATGTCGACTACTATCCTGTCCCAAGTGACGACGACAGTGACTACTGGGTCTATGAGGACGAGGACGACGACAGCTTCGTGGAGGATATTCATCCCGTGAGGAAGGCGCTGAGGAGAGTGGCTGCCTTCTTCAGGAGAGTATTCTCGTAGATTCCTCATCTAGCGTGCGCGTGAGTGCGTGAGTGCGTGAGTGCGTGTGTGGCACTACTGTATATGTGTATATGTAGGTGTGTGACCCACTTTGTAAAGTTACATCTGATTGGGGAGAGAGAGAGAGAGAGAGAGAGAGAGAGAGGGTGAGAGAGAGAATGAGGGAGAATATGGTGTATTTGTTTTCTGTATATGTGATGTTGATGTGGTTTGCATACGTATTTGGTTGTCTGTAAATGTTTTCAGGTTGGACGACTTGTTTGGGTATCCGTACAATACCCTATTATCCCATTTGTACCTCTTTGGTCTGTTTTTGGCTACCATTTTGGGCTTTCCTTTGGACACACCCTTTCGATCAAGTTATATTTTGGCATACCCTTTGGCTGACATTTCTATGTTATTTCTCTCCTAATGAGAGGACAACTCTTCCCTTTTGGCCCCAATTCGAATATTTTCTTTAAGCACATACCATTCTATTTTTGGATATGTAATAAATATTGATGAATGGTATACACACGAGTCTGTTTTTCTTCCTTCTTTGGACCTACTAACAACTAGGTGACAGTAACACAACAGGAGAGGCAATTGAACCAAGTCTGTTTTATTGTGACAGAACTTGAAGATTCTGTAAGAGTAAACTAATGAAAATATTGAGGGATCGTTTGCGCTGTCCCGTTGTGTTGCTGTCTTCTAATCGAGTTTTTAACAAGCTCTCTGTGATGGAAATGACGACGTCAATAGTCTTGTGCAGCTGTAACTACAAACTGGATGTCGGAACTTTAAATATTTTACGATGACTTCACTTACTTTAAATGACGTGCACTGGTGAGTGATCAAGAGTGGTCTCCCTTCACTCTTTGTGGTTGTTTAACCGTCACCTCGTCTATAGTGAGTGAGTGGGATTTTACGCCACTTTTAGCATTGTTTTAGTTGTATACGGCGGGGGACACCAGAAATGGGCTTCACCCATTTGGGGAATGGAACCCGCCCCTTCCGCTTTCAGCACAAGGCTACCCTACCACCCCACATCGTCTTTATATATGTGCACATATTCTAAGACTGGAAGAGCGGTTGTGCTCTTCGTCGAGTGGTCATTTAGCAGGTCGATGAGCTGTAAGTGTATTTAAAGGAATGGCTGGACTGGTCTCTCTTATCCAGCTTGGTCCTGGCTGATGAACGAAGGGAGGCCACTCTTGTCGGACTATTAGCGAGCGTTTATCAGTCGAATTGCACAGCTTATCTTTCCGCAGCAATTAGTGCACCTACCAACAGCCTGTAAATGTACACCACGAGCTACAAACCAACAAACGGTGTCCTCGTCAGATGTAGGGATTTTGCCAGCAACTATTTACGTTCATCAGTTTGCCACTTTCAATTCGGGGTTCAAACAAACACAACATGCACTTCTTTTTATCACCGACGGAAACCATGGCAACGACCGACAAAAGAGGATGTGCTTCCTTATTTGCAATCGTTTCCGTCTTTGTTTAGAGAGAGTAAGGTCTTTCTTCCACAGTTCTATGGAAACAAATGGTCCCTAACGTCTATCAATTTTCAACTGGGTGAAAATGACTTTAACGTATATCTGCCCACTATATGCGGCACTACACGTGCATAGACTTCAGTTTCCCTTTCTGATATACTCTCATGTGAAATAACAAAAAGGGGAATGGGAAGACTTGTATCTTTCTGACTGAAAACGAATCCTCAACTTTCCCCACTGGTGCTCATCTTAACAGGTCTTTGGAGAACTGACAGTGTGCTTTTAAGATCTACCAGATAAGGCGTGGTAGTGAACTATGGCATATCCGACGTTTGAACCCGTAGGCATCGGCTAAAACCCTAAAAATCGCCAGGTGTTTGACACCATGAGATCCGACTATAGCCGCCTGCTTGGCATTGCCGGAAACATTCGATGACGCCTCGTTCTGACTTCGTTTCCATGTAGTTACCGTTGTCGTTGCCAACGGTCCCCTCTGTTCTTAACAGAATCGCCATTGCTCTTGCTACCTATCGCTCTGCATTTCGTTGACTACGACATCCTTCCGAGTTCTGCTATTGTCAAGATGTTTACAAGGCTGCATATTCAAGGTATTCAAGCAGTCCGTTATTGTATTTTAAAGTGTTAAAAGTGTAGATTGACTTTAAATAGGCCGTAGTTTGACCGTAGCAACAGTGGATATTACTGGCCGCCATTTGCAATTTTGTGAAAATTCCCAAATGTGTACCTGTTTAATGTGTATTCTGTCCGCGAAATGAAAGCTCTCGCTATTTATGAACGACGGACGGTACTTTTATAATCCTTTTGACATATTGTGACTGTTTATAAGGCATAGTTTGGGCATATTGTTTTGTCAGCTTTTCATGAAAATAGTCGGCCTTTTGTGGCTATTCTAATAGATGGATGGTATACCAAAGCAGTGATTAAATGCCCATTATTATTCTTGTAACACATTCTCGTGGCCAATACTTGTCCCAAACGGGACTCCATTAGCTTCATGGTCTATTTTATCGGCAATCCGCTTGTCTACTATATCTTCGACGGTCTCTAAATTACTCTTCATGTAGTGTAATGTGCATTTTAACTTGTTGTTTTTGGTTATTTTCAGCACGGGAAGACATGATCCGGTATCATGTCACTCCTGCTGCTAGTCTATGGCCGTCGCTGGATGAGGAATCCGACTGTGTATGCATTTTATCTACATCTTCTTCAACTTGGACGGAATAGTTTTCTTCTTTTCTCTATGCTTCCACAATCGTCTTGTGCATAGTAGAGACATTTCTTTGTATTTTCTCTGTTATGGTGTGCTAAAAATCAATCCCCGGGTACCCCTCTCCCATTTAGTCCTTAACATTTCTTTCTAACAATCTGTCAGCATAGTCTGTTTGTCTTGGGGTACTGTCTCATAAAATGGGTACTCTGGGGCTATGGACTGTGACCTTTTTCTGGTATTCTTCACATAAAAACTTCCTGTAAACCTCGCCCAATGACACTCCTTAATCCCACCCTCCCCACTCACCAATGTAGCGTCCCCTGGCTTCATCCCCGAGTCCCTCTCCCGACCCTCTGAGTGTTTTCACCCCGTTCTGGGCCCGCCCTGACCACGGAGAAACGCTCCCTGCCCCAGTCACCATCACCTATGTCGACTACTATCCTGTCCCAAGTGACGACGACAGTGACTACTGGGTCTATGAGGACGAGGACGACGACAGCTTCGTGGAGGATATTCATCCCGTGAGGAAGGCGCTGAGGAGAGTGGCTGCCTTCTTCAGGAGAGTATTCTCGTAGATTCCTCATCTAGCGTGCGCGTGAGTGCGTGAGTGCGTGAGTGCGTGAGTGCGTGTGTGGCACTACTGTATATGTGTATATGTAGGTGTGTGACCCACTTTGTAAAGTTACATCTGATTGGGGAGAGAGAGAGAGAGAGAGAGAGAGAGGGTGAGAGAGAGAATGAGGGAGAATATGGTGTATTTGTTTTCTGTATATGTGATGTTGATGTGGTTTGCATACGTATTTGGTTGGCTGTAAATGTTTTCAGGTTGGACGACTTGTTTGGGTATCCGTACAATACCCTATTATCCCATTTGTACCTCTTTGGTCTGTTTTTGGCTACCATTTTGGGCTTTCCTTTGGACACACCCTTTCGATCAAGTTATATTTTGGCATACCCTTTGGCTGACATTTCTATGTTATTTCTCTCCTAATGAGAGGACAACTCTTCCCTTTTGGCCCCAATTCGAATATTTTCTTTAAGCACATACCATTCTATTTTTGGATATGTAATAAATATTGATGAATGGTATACACACGAGTCTGTTTTTCTTCCTTCTTTGGACCTACTAACAACTAGGTGACAGTAACACAACAGGAGAGGCAATTGAACCAAGTCTGTTTTATTGTGACAGAACTTGAAGATTCTGTAAGAGTAAACTAATGAAAATATTGAGGGATCGTTTGCGCTGTCCCGTTGTGTTGCTGTCTTCTAATCGAGTTTTTAACAAGCTCTCTGTGATGGAAATGACGACGTCAATAGTCTTGTGCAGCTGTAACTACAAACTGGATGTCGGAACTTTAAATATTTTACGATGACTTCACTTACTTTAAATGACGTGCACTGGTGAGTGATCGAGAGTGGTCTCCCTTCACTCTTTGTGGTTGTTTAACCGTCACCTCGTCTATAGTGAGTGAGTGGGATTTTACGCCACTTTTAGCATTGTTTTAGTTGTATACGGCGGGGGACACCAGAAATGGGCTTCACCCATTTGGGGAATGGAACCCGCCCCTTCCGCTTTCAGCACAAGGCTACCCTACCACCCCACATCGTCTTTATATATGTGCACATATTCTAAGACTGGAAGAGCGGTTGTGCTCTTCGTCGAGTGGTCATTTAGCAGGTCGATGAGCTGTAAGTGTATTTAAAGGAATGGCTGGACTGGTCTCTCTTATCCAGCTTGGTCCTGGCTGATGAACGAAGGGAGGCCACTCTTGTCGGACTATTAGCGAGCGTTTATCAGTCGAATTGCACAGCTTATCTTTCCGCAGCAATTAGTGCACCTACCAACAGCCTGTAAATGTACACCACGAGCTACAAACCAACAAACGGTGTCCTCGTCAGATGTAGGGATTTTGCCAGCAACTATTTACGTTCATCAGTTTGCCACTTTCAATTCGGGGTTCAAACAAACACAACATGCACTTCTTTTTATCACCGACGGAAACCATGGCAACGACTGACAAAAGAGGATGTGCTTCCTTATTTGCAATCGTTTCCGTCTTTGTTTAGAGAGAGTAAGGTCTTTCTTCCACAGTTCTATGGAAACAAATGGTCCCTAACGTCTATCAATTTTCAACTGGGTGAAAATGACTTTAACGTATATCTGCCCACTATATGCGGCACTACACGTGCATAGACTTTAGTTTCCCTCTCTGATATACTCTTATGTGAAATAACAAAAAGGGGAATGGGAAGACTTGTATCTTTCTGACTGAAAACGAATCCTCAACTTTACTCACTGGTGCTCATCTTAACAGGGCTTTGGAGAACTGACAGTGTGCTTTTAAGATCTACCAGATAAGGCGTGGTAGTGAACTATGGCATATCCGACGTTTGAACCCGTAGGCATCGGCTAAAACCCTAAAAATCGCCAGGTGTTTGACACCATGAGATCCGACTATAGCCGCCTGCTTGGCATTGCCGGAAACATTCGATGACGCCTCGTTCTGACTTCGTTTCCATGTAGTTACCGTTGTCGTTGCCAACGGTCCCCTCTGTTCTTAACAGAATCGCCATTGCTCTTGCTACCTATCGCTCTGCATTTCGTTGACTACGACATCCTTCCGAGTTCTGCTATTGTCAAGATGTTTACAAGGCTGCATATTCAAGGTATTCAAGCAGTCCGTTATTGTATTTTAAAGTGTTAAAAGTGTAGATTGACTTTAAATTGGCCGTAGTTTGACCGTAGCAACAGTGGGGATGACTGGCCGCCATTTGCAATTTTGTGAAAATTCCCAAATGTGTACCTGTTTAATGTGTATTCTGTCCGCGAAATGAAAGCTCTCGCTATTTATGAACGACGGACGGTACTTTTATAATCCTTTTGACATATTGTGACTGTTTATAAGGCATAGTTTGGGCATATTGTTTTGTCAGCTTTTCATGAAAATAGTCGGCCTTTTGTGGCTATTCTAGTAGATGGATTGTATACCAAAGCAGTGATTAAATGCCCATTATTATTCTTGTAACACATTCTCGTGGCCGATACTTGTCCCAAACGGGACTCCATTAGCTTCATGGTCTATTTTATCGGCAATCCGCTTGTCTACTATATCTTCGACGGTCTCTAAATTACTCTTCATGTAGTGTAATGTGCATTTTAACTTGTTGTTTTTGGTTATTTTCAGCACGGGAAGACATGATCCGGTATCATGTCACTCCTGCTGCTAGTCTATGGCCGTCGCTGGATGAGGAATCCGACTGTGTATGCATTTTATCTACATCTTCTTCAACTTGGACGGAATAGTTTTCTTCTTTTCTCTATGCTTCCACAATCGTCTTGTGCATAGTAGAGACATTTCTTTGTATTTTCTCTGTTATGGTGTGCTAAAAATCAATCCCCGGGTACCCCTCTCCCATTTAGTCCTTTACATTTCTTTCTAACAATCTGTCAGCATAGTCTGTTTGTCTTGGGGTACTGTCTCATAAAATGGGTAATCTGGGGGTATTCTTCACATAAAAACTTCCTGTAAACCTCGCCCAATGACACTCCTTAATCCCACCCTCCCCACTCACCAATGTAGCGTCCCCTGGCTTCATCCCCGAGTCCCTCTCCCGACCCTCTGAGTGTTTTCACCCCGTTCTGGGCCCGCCCTGACCACGGAGAAACGCTCCCTGCCCCAGTCACCATCACCTATGTCGACTACTATCCTGTCCCAAGTGACGACGACAGTGACTACTGGGTCTATGAGGACGAGGACGACGACAGCTTCGTGGAGGATATTCATCCCGTGAGGAAGGCGCTGAGGAGAGTGGCTGCCTTCTTCAGGAGAGTATTCTCGTAGATTCCTCATCTAGTGTGCGCGTGAGTGCGTGAGTGCGTGTGTGGCACTACTGTATATGTGTATATGTAGGTGTGTGACCCACTTTGTAAAGTTACATCTGATTGGGGAGAGAGAGAGAGAGAGAGAGAGAGAGAGAGAGAGAGGGGGTGAGAGAGAGAATGAGGGAGAACATGGTGTATTTGTTTTCTGTATATGTGATGTTGATGTGGTTTGCATACGTAGTTGGTTGGCTGTAAATGTTTTCAGTTTGGACGACTTGTTTGGGTATCCGTACAATACCCTATTATCCTATTTGTACCTCTTTGGTCTGTTTTTGGCTACATTTTTGGTCTTTCCTTTGGACACACCCTTTCGATCAAGTTATATTTTGGCATACCCTTTGGCTGACATTTCTATGTTATTTCTCTCCTAATGAGAGGACAACTCTTCCCTTTTGGCCCCAATTCGAATATTTTCTTTAAGTACATACCATTCTATTTTTGGATATGTAATAAATATTGATGAATGGTATACACACGAGTCTGTTTTTCTTCCTTCTTTGGACCTACTAACAACTAGGTGACAGTAACACAACAGGAGAGGCAATTGAACCAAGTCTGTTTTATTGTGACCGAACTTGAAGATTCTGTAAGAGTAAACTAATGAAAATATTGAGGGATCGTTTGCGCTGTCCCGTTGTGTTGCTGTCTTCTAATCGAGTTTTTAACAAGCTCTCTGTGATGGAAATGACGACGTCAATAGTCTTGTGCAGCTGTAACTACAAACTGGATGTCGGAACTCTAAATATTTTACGATGACTTCACTTACTTTAAATGACGTGCACTGGTGAGTGATCGAGAGTGGTCTCCCTTCACTCTTTGTGGTTGTTTAACCGTCACCTCGTCTATAGTGAGTGAGTGGGATTTTACGCCGCTTTTAGCATTGTTTCAGCTGTATACGGCGGGGCACACCAGAAATGGGCTTCACCCATTTGGGGAATGGAACCCGTCCCTTCCGCTTTCAGCACAAGGCTACCCTACCACCCCACATCGTCTTTATATATGTGCACATATTCTAAGACTGGAAGAGCGGTTGTGCTCTTCGTCGAGTGGTCATTAAGCAGGTCGATGAGCTGTAAGTGTATTTAAAGGAATGGCTGGACTGGTCTCTCTTATCCAGCTTGGTCCTGGCTGATGAACGAAGGGAGGCCACTCTTGTCGGACTATTAGCGAGCGTTTATCAGTTGAATTGCATAGGTTATCTTTCCGCAGCAATTAGTGCACCTACCAACAGCCTGTAAATGTACACCACGAGCTACACACCAACAAACGGTGTCCACGTCAGATGTAGGGACTTTGCCAGCAACTATTTACGTTCATCAGTTTGCCACTTTCAATTCGGGGTTCAAACAAACACAACATGCACTTCTTTTTATCACCGACGGCAACCATGGCAACGACTGACAAAAGAGGATGTGCTTCCTTATTTGCAATCGTTTCCGTCTTTGTTTAGAGAGAGTAAGGTCTTTCTTCCACAGTTCTATGGAAACAAATGGTCCCTAACGTCTATCAATTTTCAACTGGGTGAAAATGACTTGAACGTATATCTGCCCACTATATGCGGCACTACACGTGCATAGACTACAGTTTCCCTTTCTGATATACTCTTATGTGAAATAACAAAAAGGGGAATGGGAAGACTTGTATCTTTCTGACTGAAAACGAATCCTCAACTTTACTCACTGGTACTCATCTTAACAGGGCTTTGGAGAACTGACAGTGTGCTTTTAAGATCTACCAGATAAGGCGTGGTAGTGAACTATGGCATATCCGACGTTTGAACCCGTAGGCATCGGCTAAAACCCTAAAAATCGCCAGGTGTTTGACACCATGAGATCCGACTATAGCCGCCTGCTTGGCATTGCCGGAAACATTCGATGACGCCTCGTTCTGACTTCGTTTCCATGTAGTTACCGTTGTCGTTGCCAACGGTCCCCTCTGTTCTTAACAGAATCGCCATTGCTCTTGCTACCTATCGCTCTGCATTTCGTTGACTACGACATCCTTCCGAGTTCTGCTATTGTCAAGATGTTTACAAGGCTGCATATTCAAGGTATTCAAGCAGTCCGTTATTGTATTTTAAAGTGTTAAAAGTGTAGATTGACTTTAAATTGGCCGTAGTTTGACCGTAGCAACAGTGGGGATGACTGGCCGCCATTTGCAATTTTGTGAAAATTCCCAAATGTGTACCTGTTTAATGTGTATTCTGTCCGCGAAATGAAAGCTCTCGCTATTTATGAACGACGGACGGTACTTTTATAATCCTTTTGACATATTGTGACTGTTTATAAGGCATAGTTTGGGCATATTGTTTTGTCAGCTTTTCATGAAAATAGTCGGCCTTTTGTGGCTATTCTAGTAGATGGATTGTATACCAAAGCAGTGATTAAATGCCCATTATTATTCTTGTAACACATTCTCGTGGGCGATACTTGTCCCAAACGGGACTCCATTAGCTTCATGGTCTATTTTATCGGCAATCCGCTTGTCTACTATATCTTCGACGGTCTCTAAATTACTCTTCATGTAGTGTAATGTGCATTTTAACTTGTTGTTTTTGGTTATTTTCAGCACGGGAAGACATGATCCGGTATCATGTCACTCCTGCTGCTAGTCTATGGCCGTCGCTGGATGAGGAATCCGACTGTGTATGCATTTTATCTACATCTTCTTCAACTTGGACGGAATAGTTTTCTTCTTTTCTCTATGCTTCCACAATCGTCTTGTGCATAGTAGAGACATTTCTTTGTATTTTCTCTGTTATGGTGTGCTAAAAATCAATCCCCGGGTACCCCTCTCCCATTTAGTCCTTAACATTTCTTTCTAACAATCTGTCAGCATAGTCTGTTTGTCTTGGGGTACTGTCTCATAAAATGGGTAATCTGGGGGTATTCTTCACATAAAAACTTCCTGTAAACCTCGCCCAATGACATTCCTTAATCCCACCCTCCCCACTCACCAATGTAGCGTCCCCTGGCTTCATCCCCGAGTCCCTCTCCCGACCCTCTGAGTGTTTTCACCCCGTTCTGGGCCCGCCCTGACCACGGAGAAACGCTCCCTGCCCCAGTCACCATCACCTATGTCGACTACTATCCTGTCCCAAGTGACGACGACAGTGACTACTGGGTCTATGAGGACGAGGACGACGACAGCTTCGTGGAGGATATTCATCCCGTGAGGAAGGCGCTGAGGAGAGTGGCTGCCTTCTTCAGGAGAGTATTCTCGTAGATTCCTCATCTAGTGTGCGCGTGAGTGCGTGAGTGCGTGTGTGGCACTACTGTATATGTGTATATGTAGGTGTGTGACCCACTTTGTAAAGTTACATCTGATTGGGGAGAGAGAGAGAGAGAGAGAGAGAGAGGGTGAGAGAGAGAATGAGGGAGAACATGGTGTATTTGTTTTCTGTATATGTGATGTTGATGTGGTTTGCATACGTATTTGGTTGGCTGTAAATGTTTTCAGTTTGGACGACTTGTTTGGGTATCCGTACAATACCCTATTATCCTATTTGTACCTCTTTGGTCTGTTTTTGGCTACATTTTTGGTCTTTCCTTTGGACACACCCTTTCGATCAAGTTATATTTTGGCATACCCTTTGGCTGACATTTCTATGTTATTTCTCTCCTAATGAGAGGACAACTCTTCCCTTTTGGCCCCAATTCGAATATTTTCTTTAAGTACATACCATTCTATTTTTGGATATGTAATAAATATTGATGAATGGTATACACACGAGTCTGTTTTTCTTCCTTCTTTGGACCTACTAACAACTAGGTGACAGTAACACAACAGGAGAGGCAATTGAACCAAGTCTGTTTTATTGTGACAGAACTTGAAGATTCTGTAAGAGTAAACTAATGAAAATATTGAGGGATCGTTTGCGCTGTCCCGTTGTGTTGCTGTCTTCTAATCGAGTTCTTAACAAGCTCTCTGTGATGGAAATGACGACGTCAATAGTCTTGTGCAGCTGTAACTACAAACTGGATGTCGGAACTCTAAATATTTTACGATGACTTCACTTACTTTAAATGACGTGCACTGGTGAGTGATCGAGAGTGGTCTCCCTTCACTCTTTGTGGTTGTTTAACCGTCACCTCGTCTATAGTGAGTGAGTGGGATTTTACGCCGCTTTTAGCATTGTTTCAGCTGTATACGGCGGGGCACACCAGAAATGGGCTTCACCCATTTGGGGAATGGAACCCACCCCTTCCGCTTTCAGCACAAGGCTACCCTACCACCCCACATCGTCTTTATATATGTGCACATATTCTAAGAGTGGAAGAGCGGTTGTGCTCTTCGTCGAGTGGTCATTAAGCAGGTCGATGAGCTGTAAGTGTATTTAAAGGAATGGCTGGACTGGTCTCTCTTATCCAGCTTGGTCCTGGCTGATGAACGAAGGGAGGCCACTCTTGTCGGACTATTAGCGAGCGTTTATCAGTTGAATTGCATAGGTTATCTTTCCGCAGCAATTAGTGCACCTACCAACAGCCTGTAAATGTACACCACGAGCTACACACCAACAAACGGTGTCCACGTCAGATGTAGGGACTTTGCCAGCAACTATTTACGTTCATCAGTTTGCCACTTTCAATTCGGGGTTCAAACAAACACAACATGCACTTCTTTTTATCACCGACGGCAACCATGGCAACGACTGACAAAAGAGGATGTGCTTCCTTATTTGCAATCGTTTCCGTCTTTGTTTAGAGAGAGTAAGGTCTTTCTTCCACAGTTCTATGGAAACAAATGGTCCCTAACGTCTATCAATTTTCAACTGGGTGAAAATGACTTGAACGTATATCTGCCCACTATATGCGGCACTACACGTGCATAGACTACAGTTTCCCTTTCTGATATACTCTTATGTGAAATAACAAAAAGGGGAATGGGAAGACTTGTATCTTTCTGACTGAAAACGAATCCTCAACTTTACTCACTGGTACTCATCTTAACAGGGCTTTGGAGAACTGACAGTGTGCTTTTAAGATCTACCAGATAAGGCGTGGTAGTGAACTATGGCATATCCGACGTTTGAACCCGTAGGCATCGGCTAAAACCCTAAAAATCGCCAGGTGTTTGACACCATGAGATCCGACTATAGCCGCCTGCTTGGCATTGCCGGAAACATTCGATGACGCCTCGTTCTGACTTCGTTTCCATGTAGTTACCGTTGTCGTTGCCAACGGTCCCCTCTGTTCTTAACAGAATCGCCATTGCTCTTGCTACCTATCGCTCTGCATTTCGTTGACTACGACATCCTTCCGAGTTCTGCTATTGTCAAGATGTTTACAAGGCTGCATATTCAAGGTATTCAAGCAGTCCGTTATTGTATTTTAAAGTGTTAAAAGTGTAGATTGACTTTAAATTGGCCGTAGTTTGACCGTAGCAACAGTGGGGATGACTGGCCGCCATTTGCAATTTTGTGAAAATTCCCAAATGTGTACCTGTTTAATGTGTATTCTGTCCGCGAAATGAAAGCTCTCGCTATTTATGAACGACGGACGGTACTTTTATAATCCTTTTGACATATTGTGACTGTTTATAAGGCATAGTTTGGGCATATTGTTTTGTCAGCTTTTCATGAAAATAGTCGGCCTTTTGTGGCTATTCTAGTAGATGGATTGTATACCAAAGCAGTGATTAAATGCCCATTATTATTCTTGTAACACATTCTCGTGGGCGATACTTGTCCCAAACGGGACTCCATTAGCTTCATGGTCTATTTTATCGGCAATCCGCTTGTCTACTATATCTTCGACGGTCTCTAAATTACTCTTCATGTAGTGTAATGTGCATTTTAACTTGTTGTTTTTGGTTATTTTCAGCACGGGAAGACATGATCCGGTATCATGTCACTCCTGCTGCTAGTCTATGGCCGTCGCTGGATGAGGAATCCGACTGTGTATGCATTTTATCTACATCTTCTTCAACTTGGACGGAATAGTTTTCTTCTTTTCTCTATGCTTCCACAATCGTCTTGTGCATAGTAGAGACATTTCTTTGTATTTTCTCTGTTACGGTGTGCTAAAAATCAATCCCCGGGTACCCCTCTCCCATTTAGTCCTTAACATTTCTTTCTAACAATCTGTCAGCATAGTCTGTTTGTCTTGGGGTACTGTCTCATAAAATGGGTAATCTGGGGGTATTCTTCACATAAAAACTTCCTGTAAACCTCGCCCAATGACACTCCTTAATCCCACCCTCCCCACTCACCAATGTAGCGTCCCCTGGCTTCATCCCCGAGTCCCTCTCCCGACCCTCTGAGTGTTTTCACCCCGTTCTGGGCCCGCCCTGACCACGGAGAAACGCTCCCTGCCCCAGTCACCATCACCTATGTCGACTACTATCCTGTCCCAAGTGACGACGACAGTGACTACTGGGTCTATGAGGACGAGGACGACGACAGCTTCGTGGAGGATATTCATCCCGTGAGGAAGGCGCTGAGGAGAGTGGCTGCCTTCTTCAGGAGAGTATTCTCGTAGATTCCTCATCTAGTGTGCGCGTGAGTGCGTGAGTGCGTGAGTGCGTGTGTGGCACTACTGTATATGTGTATATGTAGGTGTGTGACCCACTTTGTAAAGTTACATCTGATTGGGGAGAGAGAGAGAGAGAGAGAGAGAGAGAGAGGGTGAGAGAGAGAATGAGGGAGAATATGGTGTATTTGTGTTCTCTATATGTGATGTTGATGTGGTTTGCAGGCGTATTTGGTTGGCTGTAAATGTTTTCAGGTTGGACGACTTGTTTGGGTATCCGTACAATACCCTATTATCCCATTTGTACCTCTTTGGTCTGTTTTTGGCTACCATTTTGGGCTTTCCTTTGGACACACCCTTTCGATCAAGTTATATTTTGGCATACCCTTTGGCTGACATTTCTATGTTATTTCTCTCCTAATGAGAGGACAACTCTTCCCTTTTGGCCCCAATTCGAATATTTTCTTTAAGCACATACCATTCTATTTTTGGATATGTAATAAATATTGATGAATGGTATACACACGAGTCTGTTTTTCTTCCTTCTTTGGACCTACTAACAACTAGGTGACAGTAACACAACAGGAGAGGCAATTGAACCAAGTCTGTTTTATTGTGACAGAACTTGAAGATTCTGTAAGAGTAAACTAATGAAAATATTGAGGGATCGTTTGCGCTGTCCCGTTGTGTTGCTGTCTTCTAATCGAGTTTTTAACAAGCTCTCTGTGATGGAAATGACGACGTCAATAGTCTTGTGCAGCTGTAACTACAAACTGGATGTCGGAACTCTAAATATTTTCCGATGACTTCACTTACTTTAAATGACGTGCACTGGTGAGTGATCGAGAGTGGTCTCCCTTCACTCTTTGTGGTTGTTTAACCGTCACCTCGTCTATAGTGAGTGAGTGGGATTTTACGCCGCTTTTAGCATTGTTTTAGTTGTATACGGCGGGGGACACCAGAAATGGGCTTCACCCATTTGGGGAATGGAACCCGCCCCTTCCGCTTTCAGCACAAGGCTACCCTACCACCCCACATCGTCTTTATATATGTGCACATATTCTAAGAGTGGAAGAGCGGTTGTGCTCTTCGTCGAGTGGTCATTAAGCAGGTCGATGAGCTGTAAGTGTATTTAAAGGAATGGCTGGACTGGTCTCTCTTATCCAGCTTGGTCCTGGCTGATGAACGAAGGGAGGCCACTCTTGTCGGACTATTAGCGAGCGTTTATCAGTCGAATTGCACAGCTTATCTTTCCGCAGCAATTAGTGCACCTACCAACAGCCTGTAAATGTACACCACGAGCTACACACCAACAAACGGTGTCCACGTCAGATGTAGGGACTTTGCCAGCAACTATTTACGTTCATCAGTTTGCCACTTTCAATTCGGGGTTCAAACAAACACAACATGCACTTCTTTTTATCACCGACGGCAACCATGGCAACGACTGACAAAAGAGGATGTGCTTCCTTATTTGCAATCGTTTCCGCCTTTGTTTAGAGAGAGTAAGGTCTTTCTTCCACAGTTCTATGGAAACAAATGGTCCCTAACGTCTATCAATTTTCAACTGGGTGAAAATGACTTTAACGTATATCTGCCCACTATATGCGGCACTACACGTGCATAGACTTCAGTTTCCCTTTCTGATATACTCTTATGTGAAATAACAAAAAGGGGAATGGGAAGACTTGTATCTTTCTGACTGAAAACGAATCCTCAACTTTACTCACTGGTGCTCATCTTAACAGGGCTTTGGAGAACTGACAGTGTGCTTTTAAGATCTACCAAATAAGGCGTGGTAGTGAACTATGGCATATCCGACGTTTGAACCCGTAGGCATCGGCTAAAACCCTAAAAATCGCCAGGTGTTTGACACCATGAGATCCGACTATAGCCGCCTGCTTGGCATTGCCGGAAACATTCGATGACGCCTCGTTCTGACTTCGTTTCCATGTAGTTACCGTTGTCGTTGCCAACGGTCCCCTCTGTTCTTAACAGAATCGCCATTGCTCTTGCTACCTATCGCTCTGCATTTCGTTGACTACGACATCCTTCCGAGTTCTGCTATTGTCAAGATGTTTACAAGGCTGCATATTCAAGGTATTCAAGCAGTCCGTTATTGTATTTTAAAGTGTTAAAAGTGTAGATTGACTTTAAATTGGCCGTAGTTTGACCGTAGCAACAGTGGGGATGACTGGCCGCCATTTGCAATTTTGTGAAAATTCCCAAATGTGTACCTGTTTAATGTGTATTCTGTCCGCGAAATGAAAGCTCTCGCTATTTATGAACGACGGACGGTACTTTTATAATCCTTTTGACATATTGTGACTGTTTATAAGGCATAGTTTGGGCATATTGTTTTGTCAGCTTTTCATGAAAATAGTCGGCCTTTTGTGGCTATTCTAATAGATGGATGGTATACCAAAGCAGTGATTAAATGCCCATTATTATTCTTGTAACACATTCTCGTGGGCGATACTTGTCCCAAACGGGACTCCATTAGCTTCATGGTCTATTTTATCGGCAATACGCTTGTCTACTATATCTTCGACGGTCTCTAAATTACTCTTCATGTAGTGTAATGTGCATTTTAACTTGTTGTTTTTGGTTATTTTCAGCACGGGAAGACATGATCCGGTATCATGTCACTCCTGCTGCTAGTCTATGGCCGTCGCTGGATGAGGAATCCGACTGTGTATGCATTTTATCTACATCTTCTTCAACTTGGACGGAATAGTTTTCTTCTTTTCTCTATGCTTCCACAATCGTCTTGTGCATAGTAGAGACATTTCATTGTATTTTCTCTGTTACGGTGTGCTAAAAATCAATCCCCGGGTACCCCTCTCCCATTTAGTCCTTAACATTTCTTTCTAACAATCTGTCAGCATAGTCTGTTTGTCTTGGGGTACTGTCTCATAAAATGGGTAATCTGGGGCTATGGACTGTGACCTTTCTCTGGTTTTCTTCACATAAAAACTTCCTGTAAACCTCGCCCAATGACACTCCTTTATCCCACCCTCCCCACTCACCAATGTAGCGTCCCCTGGCTTCATCCCCGAGTCCCTCTCCCGACCCTCTGAGTGTTTTCACCCCGTTCTGGGCCCGCCCTGACCACGGAGAAACGCTCCCTGCCCCAGTCACCATCACCTATGTCGACTACTATCCTGTCCCAAGTGACGACGACAGTGACTACTGGGTCTATGAGGACGAGGACGACGACAGCTTCGTGGAGGATATTCATCCCGTGAGGAAGGCGCTGAGGAGAGTGGCTGCCTTCTTCAGGAGAGTATTCTCGTAGATTCCTCATCTAGTGTGCGCGTGAGTGCGTGAGTGCGTGAGTGCGTGTGTGGCACTACTGTATATGTGTATATGTAGGTGTGTGACCCACTTTGTAAAGTTACATCTGATTGGGGAGAGAGAGAGAGAGAGAGAGAGAGAGAGAGGGTGAGAGAGAGAATGAGGGAGAACATGGTGTATTTGTTTTCTGTATATGTGATGTTGATGTGGTTTGCATACGTAGTTGGTTGGCTGTAAATGTTTTCAGTTTGGACGACTTGTTTGGGTATCCGTACAATACCCTATTATCCTATTTGTACCTCTTTGGTCTGTTTTTGGCTACATTTTTGGTCTTTCCTTTGGACACACCCTTTCGATCAAGTTATATTTTGGCATACCCTTTGGCTGACATTTCTATGTTATTTCTCTCCTAATGAGAGGACAACTCTTCCCTTTTGGCCCCAATTCGAATATTTTCTTTAAGCACATACCATTCTATTTTTGGATATGTAATAAATATTGATGAATGGTATACACACGAGTCTGTTTTTCTTCCTTCTTTGGACCTACTAACAACTAGGTGACAGTAACACAACAGGAGAGGCAATTGAACCAAGTCTGTTTTATTGTGACAGAACTTGAAGATTCTGTAAGAGTAAACTAATGAAAATATTGAGGGATCGTTTGCGCTGTCCCGTTGTGTTGCTGTCTTCTAATCGAGTTCTTAACAAGCTCTCTGTGATGGAAATGACGACGTCAATAGTCTTGTGCAGCTGTAACTACAAACTGGATGTCGGAACTCTAAATATTTTACGATGACTTCACTTACTTTAAATGACGTGCACTGGTGAGTGATCGAGAGTGGTCTCCCTTCACTCTTTGTGGTTGTTTAACCGTCACCTCGTCTATAGTGAGTGAGTGGGATTTTACGCCGCTTTTAGCATTGTTTCAGCTGTATACGGCGGGGCACACCAGAAATGGGCTTCACCCATTTGGAGAATGGAACCCGTCCCTTCCGCTTTCAGCACAAGGCTACCCTACCACCCCACATCGTCTTTATATATGTGCACATATTCTAAGACTGGAAGAGCGGTTGTGCTCTTCGTCGAGTGGTCATTAAGCAGGTCGATGAGCTGTAAGTGTATTTAAAGGAATGGCTGGACTGGTCTCTCTTATCCAGCTTGGTCCTGGCTGATGAACGAAGGGAGGCCACTCTTGTCGGACTATTAGCGAGCGTTTATCAGTCGAATTGCACAGCTTATCTTTCCGCAGCAATTAGTGCACCTACCAACAGCCTGTAAATGTACACCACGAGCTACACACCAACAAACGGTGTCCACGTCAGATGTAGGGACTTTGCCAGCAACTATTTACGTTCATCAGTTTGCCACTTTCAATTCGGGGTTCAAACAAACACAACATGCACTTCTTTTTATCACCGACGGCAACCATGGCAACGACTGACAAAAGAGGATGTGCTTCCTTATTTGCAATCGTTTCCGCCTTTGTTTAGAGAGAGTAAGGTCTTTCTTCCACAGTTCTATGGAAACAAATGGTCCCTAACGTCTATCAATTTTCAACTGGGTGAAAATGACTTGAACGTATATCTGCCCACTATATGCGGCACTACACGTGCATAGACTTCAGTTTCCCTTTCTGATATACTCTTATGTGAAATAACAAAAAGGGGAATGGGAAGACTTGTATCTTTCTGACTGAAAACGAATCCTCAACTTTACTCACTGGTGCTCATCTTAACAGGGCTTTGGAGAACTGACAGTGTGCTTTTAAGATCTACCAAATAAGGCGTGGTAGTGAACTATGGCATATCCGACGTTTGAACCCGTAGGCATCGGCTAAAACCCTAAAAATCGCCAGGTGTTTGACACCATGAGATCCGACTATAGCCGCCTGCTTGGCATTGCCGGAAACATTCGATGACGCCTCGTTCTGACTTCGTTTCCATGTAGTTACCGTTGTCGTTGCCAACGGTCCCCTCTGTTCTTAACAGAATCGCCATTGCTCTTGCTACCTATCGCTCTGCATTTCGTTGACTACGACATCCTTCCGAGTTCTGCTATTGTCAAGATGTTTACAAGGCTGCATATTCAAGGTATTCAAGCAGTCCGTTATTGTATTTTAAAGTGTTAAAAGTGTAGATTGACTTTAAATTGGCCGTAGTTTGACCGTAGCAACAGTGGGGATGACTGGCCGCCATTTGCAATTTTGTGAAAATTCCCAAATGTGTACCTGTTTAATGTGTATTCTGTCCGCGAAATGAAAGCTCTCGCTATTTATGAACGACGGACGGTACTTTTATAATCCTTTTGACATATTGTGACTGTTTATAAGGCATAGTTTGGGCATATTGTTTTGTCAGCTTTTCATGAAAATAGTCGGCCTTTTGTGGCTATTCTAATAGATGGATGGTATACCAAAGCAGTGATTAAATGCCCATTATTATTCTTGTAACACATTCTCGTGGGCGATACTTGTCCCAAACGGGACTCCATTAGCTTCATGGTCTATTTTATCGGTAATACGCTTGTCTACTATATCTTCGACGGTCTCTAAATTACTCTTCATGTAGTGTAATGTGCATTTTAACTTGTTGTTTTTGGTTATTTTCAGCACGGGAAGACATGATCCGGTATCATGTCACTCCTGCTGCTAGTCTATGGCCGTCGCTGGATGAGGAATCCGACTGTGTATGCATTTTATCTACATCTTCTTCAACTTGGACGGAATAGTTTTCTTCTTTTCTCTATGCTTCCACAATCGTCTTGTGCATAGTAGAGACATTTCATTGTATTTTCTCTGTTACGGTGTGCTAAAAATCAATCCCCGGGTACCCCTCTCCCATTTAGTCCTTAACATTTCTTTCTAACAATCTGTCAGCATAGTCTGTTTGTCTTGGGGTACTGTCTCATAAAATGGGTAATCTGGGGCTATGGACTGTGACCTTTCTCTGGTTTTCTTCACATAAAAACTTCCTGTAAACCTCGCCCAATGACACTCCTTTATCCCACCCTCCCCACTCACCAATGTAGCGTCCCCTGGCTTCATCCCCGAGTCCCTCTCCCGACCCTCTGAGTGTTTTCACCCCGTTCTGGGCCCGCCCTGACCACGGAGAAACGCTCCCTGCCCCAGTCACCATCACCTATGTCGACTACTATCCTGTCCCAAGTGACGACGACAGTGACTACTGGGTCTATGAGGACGAGGACGACGACAGCTTCGTGGAGGATATTCATCCCGTGAGGAAGGCGCTGAGGAGAGTGGCTGCCTTCTTCAGGAGAGTATTCTCGTAGATTCCTCATCTAGTGTGCGCGTGAGTGCGTGAGTGCGTGAGTGCGTGTGTGGCACTACTGTATATGTGTATATGTAGGTGTGTGACCCACTTTGTAAAGTTACATCTGATTGGGGAGAGAGAGAGAGAGAGAGAGAGAGAGAGGGTGAGAGAGAGAATGAGGGAGAACATGGTGTATTTGTTTTCTGTATATGTGATGTTGATGTGGTTTGCATACGTAGTTGGTTGGCTGTAAATGTTTTCAGTTTGGACGACTTGTTTGGGTATCCGTACAATACCCTATTATCCTATTTGTACCTCTTTGGTCTGTTTTTGGCTACATTTTTGGTCTTTCCTTTGGACACACCCTTTCGATCAAGTTATATTTTGGCATACCCTTTGGCTGACATTTCTATGTTATTTCTCTCCTAATGAGAGGACAACTCTTCCCTTTTGGCCCCAATTCGAATATTTTCTTTAAGCACATACCATTCTATTTTTGGATATGTAATAAATATTGATGAATGGTATACACACGAGTCTGTTTTTCTTCCTTCTTTGGACCTACTAACAACTAGGTGACAGTAACACAACAGGAGAGGCAATTGAACCAAGTCTGTTTTATTGTGACAGAACTTGAAGATTCTGTAAGAGTAAACTAATGAAAATATTGAGGGATCGTTTGCGCTGTCCCGTTGTGTTGCTGTCTTCTAATCGAGTTCTTAACAAGCTCTCTGTGATGGAAATGACGACGTCAATAGTCTTGTGCAGCTGTAACTACAAACTGGATGTCGGAACTCTAAATATTTTACGATGACTTCACTTACTTTAAATGACGTGCACTGGTGAGTGATCGAGAGTGGTCTCCCTTCACTCTTTGTGGTTGTTTAACCGTCACCTCGTCTATAGTGAGTGAGTGGGATTTTACGCCGCTTTTAGCATTGTTTCAGCTGTATACGGCGGGGCACACCAGAAATGGGCTTCACCCATTTGGAGAATGGAACCCGTCCCTTCCGCTTTCAGCACAAGGCTACCCTACCACCCCACATCGTCTTTATATATGTGCACATATTCTAAGACTGGAAGAGCGGTTGTGCTCTTCGTCGAGTGGTCATTAAGCAGGTCGATGAGCTGTAAGTGTATTTAAAGGAATGGCTGGACTGGTCTCTCTTATCCAGCTTGGTCCTGGCTGATGAACGAAGGGAGGCCACTCTTGTCGGACTATTAGCGAGCGTTTATCAGTTGAATTGCATAGGTTATCTTTCCGCAGCAATTAGTGCACCTACCAACAGCCTGTAAATGTACACCACGAGCTACACACCAACAAACGGTGTCCACGTCAGATGTAGGGACTTTGCCAGCAACTATTTACGTTCATCAGTTTGCCACTTTCAATTCGGGGTTCAAACAAACACAACATGCACTTCTTTTTATCACCGACGGCAACCATGGCAACGACTGACAAAAGAGGATGTGCTTCCTTATTTGCAATCGTTTCCGTCTTTGTTTAGAGAGAGTAAGGTCTTTCTTCCACAGTTCTATGGAAACAAATGGTCCCTAACGTCTATCAATTTTCAACTGGGTGAAAATGACTTGAACGTATATCTGCCCACTATATGCGGCACTACACGTGCATAGACTACAGTTTCCCTTTCTGATATACTCTTATGTGAAATAACAAAAATGGGAATGGGAAGACTTGTATCTTTCTGACTGAAAACGAATCCTCAACTTTACTCACTGGTACTCATCTTAACAGGGCTTTGGAGAACTGACAGTGTGCTTTTAAGATCTACCAGATAAGGCGTGGTAGTGAACTATGGCATATCCGACGTTTGAACCCGTAGGCATCGGCTAAAACCCTAAAAATCGCCAGGTGTTTGACACCATGAGATCCGACTATAGCCGCCTGCTTGGCATTGCCGGAAACATTCGATGACGCCTCGTTCTGACTTCGTTTCCATGTAGTTACCGTTGTCGTTGCCAACGGTCCCCTCTGTTCTTAACAGAATCGCCATTGCTCTTGCTACCTATCGCTCTGCATTTCGTTGACTACGACATCCTTCCGAGTTCTGCTATTGTCAAGATGTTTACAAGGCTGCATATTCAAGGTATTCAAGCAGTCCGTTATTGTATTTTAAAGTGTTAAAAGTGTAGATTGACTTTAAATTGGCCGTAGTTTGACCGTAGCAACAGTGGGGATGACTGGCCGCCATTTGCAATTTTGTGAAAATTCCCAAATGTGTACCTGTTTAATGTGTATTCTGTCCGCGAAATGAAAGCTCTCGCTATTTATGAACGACGGACGGTACTTTTATAATCCTTTTGACATATTGTGACTGTTTATAAGGCATAGTTTGGGCATATTGTTTTGTCAGCTTTTCATGAAAATAGTCGGCCTTTTGTGGCTATTCTAGTAGATGGATTGTATACCAAAGCAGTGATTAAATGCCCATTATTATTCTTGTAACACATTCTCGTGGCCGATACTTGTCCCAAACGGGACTCCATTAGCTTCATGGTCTATTTTATCGGCAATCCGCTTGTCTACTATATCTTCGACGGTCTCTAAATTACTCTTCATGTAGTGTAATGTGCATTTTAACTTGTTGTTTTTGGTTATTTTCAGCACGGGAAGACATGATCCGGTATCATGTCACTCCTGCTGCTAGTCTATGGCCGTCGCTGGATGAGGAATCCGACTGTGTATGCATTTTATCTACATCTTCTTCAACTTGGACGGAATAGTTTTCTTCTTTTCTCTATGCTTCCACAATCGTCTTGTGCATAGTAGAGACATTTCTTTGTATTTTCTCTGTTATGGTGTGCTAAAAATCAATCCCCGGGTACCCCTCTCCCATTTAGTCCTTTACATTTCTTTCTAACAATCTGTCAGCATAGTCTGTTTGTCTTGGGGTACTGTCTCATAAAATGGGTAATCTGGGGGTATTCTTCACATAAAAACTTCCTGTAAACCTCGCCCAATGACACTCCTTAATCCCACCCTCCCCACTCACCAATGTAGCGTCCCCTGGCTTCATCCCCGAGTCCCTCTCCCGACCCTCTGAGTGTTTTCACCCCGTTCTGGGCCCGCCCTGACCACGGAGAAACGCTCCCTGCCCCAGTCACCATCACCTATGTCGACTACTATCCTGTCCCAAGTGACGACGACAGTGACTACTGGGTCTATGAGGACGAGGACGACGACAGCTTCGTGGAGGATATTCATCCCGTGAGGAAGGCGCTGAGGAGAGTGGCTGCCTTCTTCAGGAGAGTATTCTCGTAGATTCCTCATCTAGTGTGCGCGTGAGTGCGTGAGTGCGTGTGTGGCACTACTGTATATGTGTATATGTAGGTGTGTGACCCACTTTGTAAAGTTACATCTGATTGGGGAGAGAGAGAGAGAGAGAGAGAGAGAGAGAGGGTGAGAGAGAGAATGAGGGAGAACATGGTGTATTTGTTTTCTGTATATGTGATGTTGATGTGGTTTGCATACGTAGTTGGTTGGCTGTAAATGTTTTCAGTTTGGACGACTTGTTTGGGTATCCGTACAATACCCTATTATCCTATTTGTACCTCTTTGGTCTGTTTTTGGCTACATTTTTGGTCTTTCCTTTGGACACACCCTTTCGATCAAGTTATATTTTGGCATACCCTTTGGCTGACATTTCTATGTTATTTCTCTCCTAATGAGAGGACAACTCTTCCCTTTTGGCCCCAATTCGAATATTTTCTTTAAGTACATACCATTCTATTTTTGGATATGTAATAAATATTGATGAATGGTATACACACGAGTCTGTTTTTCTTCCTTCTTTGGACCTACTAACAACTAGGTGACAGTAACACAACAGGAGAGGCAATTGAACCAAGTCTGTTTTATTGTGACAGAACTTGAAGATTCTGTAAGAGTAAACTAATGAAAATATTGAGGGATCGTTTGCGCTGTCCCGTTGTGTTGCTGTCTTCTAATCGAGTTTTTAACAAGCTCTCTGTGATGGAAATGACGACGTCAATAGTCTTGTGCAGCTGTAACTACAAACTGGATGTCGGAACTCTAAATATTTTACGATGACTTCACTTACTTTAAATGACGTGCACTGGTGAGTGATCGAGAGTGGTCTCCCTTCACTCTTTGTGGTTGTTTAACCGTCACCTCGTCTATAGTGAGTGAGTGGGATTTTACGCCGCTTTTAGCATTGTTTCAGCTGTATACGGCGGGGCACACCAGAAATGGGCTTCACCCATTTGGGGAATGGAACCCGTCCCTTCCGCTTTCAGCACAAGGCTACCCTACCACCCCACATCGTCTTTATATATGTGCACATATTCTAAGACTGGAAGAGCGGTTGTGCTCTTCGTCGAGTGGTCATTAAGCAGGTCGATGAGCTGTAAGTGTATTTAAAGGAATGGCTGGACTGGTCTCTCTTATCCAGCTTGGTCCTGGCTGATGAACGAAGGGAGGCCACTCTTGTCGGACTATTAGCGAGCGTTTATCAGTCGAATTGCACAGCTTATCTTTCCGCAGCAATTAGTGCACCTACCAACAGCCTGTAAATGTACACCACGAGCTACACACCAACAAACGGTGTCCACGTCAGATGTAGGGACTTTGCCAGCAACTATTTACGTTCATCAGTTTGCCACTTTCAATTCGGGGTTCAAACAAACACAACATGCACTTCTTTTTATCACCGACGGCAACCATGGCAACGACTGACAAAAGAGGATGTGCTTCCTTATTTGCAATCGTTTCCGTCTTTGTTTAGAGAGAGTAAGGTCTTTCTTCCACAGTTCTATGGAAACAAATGGTCCCTAACGTCTATCAATTTTCAACTGGGTGAAAATGACTTGAACGTATATCTGCCCACTATATGCGGCACTACACGTGCATAGACTACAGTTTCCCTTTCTGATATACTCTTATGTGAAATAACAAAAAGGGGAATGGGAAGACTTGTATCTTTCTGACTGAAAACGAATCCTCAACTTTACTCACTGGTACTCATCTTAACAGGGCTTTGGAGAACTGACAGTGTGCTTTTAAGATCTACCAGATAAGGCGTGGTAGTGAACTATGGCATATCCGACGTTTGAACCCGTAGGCATCGGCTAAAACCCTAAAAATCGCCAGGTGTTTGACACCATGAGATCCGACTATAGCCGCCTGCTTGGCATTGCCGGAAACATTCGATGACGCCTCGTTCTGACTTCGTTTCCATGTAGTTACCGTTGTCGTTGCCAACGGTCCCCTCTGTTCTTAACAGAATCGCCATTGCTCTTGCTACCTATCGCTCTGCATTTCGTTGACTACGACATCCTTCCGAGTTCTGCTATTGTCAAGATGTTTACAAGGCTGCATATTCAAGGTATTCAAGCAGTCCGTTATTGTATTTTAAAGTGTTAAAAGTGTAGATTGACTTTAAATTGGCCGTAGTTTGACCGTAGCAACAGTGGGGATGACTGGCCGCCATTTGCAATTTTGTGAAAATTCCCAAATGTGTACCTGTTTAATGTGTATTCTGTCCGCGAAATGAAAGCTCTCGCTATTTATGAACGACGGACGGTACTTTTATAATCCTTTTGACATATTGTGACTGTTTATAAGGCATAGTTTGGGCATATTGTTTTGTCAGCTTTTCATGAAAATAGTCGGCCTTTTGTGGCTATTCTAGTAGATGGATTGTATACCAAAGCAGTGATTAAATGCCCATTATTATTCTTGTAACACATTCTCGTGGGCGATACTTGTCCCAAACGGGACTCCATTAGCTTCATGGTCTATTTTATCGGCAATCCGCTTGTCTACTATATCTTCGACGGTCTCTAAATTACTCTTCATGTAGTGTAATGTGCATTTTAACTTGTTGTTTTTGGTTATTTTCAGCACGGGAAGACATGATCCGGTATCATGTCACTCCTGCTGCTAGTCTATGGCCGTCGCTGGATGAGGAATCCGACTGTGTATGCATTTTATCTACATCTTCTTCAACTTGGACGGAATAGTTTTCTTCTTTTCTCTATGCTTCCACAATCGTCTTGTGCACAGTAGAGACATTTCTTTGTATTTTCTCTGTTATGGTGTGCTAAAAATCAATCCCCGGGTACCCCTCTCCCATTTAGTCCTTAACATTTCTTTCTAACAATCTGTCAGCATAGTCTGTTTGTCTTGGGGTACTGTCTCATAAAATGGGTAATCTGGGGGTATTCTTCACATAAAAACTTCCTGTAAACCTCGCCCAATGACACTCCTTAATCCCACCCTCCCCACTCACCAATGTAGCGTCCCCTGGCTTCATCCCCGAGTCCCTCTCCCGACCCTCTGAGTGTTTTCACCCCGTTCTGGGCCCGCCCTGACCACGGAGAAACGCTCCCTGCCCCAGTCACCATCACCTATGTCGACTACTATCCTGTCCCAAGTGACGACGACAGTGACTACTGGGTCTATGAGGACGAGGACGACGACAGCTTCGTGGAGGATATTCATCCCGTGAGGAAGGCGCTGAGGAGAGTGGCTGCCTTCTTCAGGAGAGTATTCTCGTAGATTCCTCATCTAGTGTGCGCGTGAGTGCGTGAGTGCGTGTGTGGCACTACTGTATATGTGTATATGTAGGTGTGTGACCCACTTTGTAAAGTTACATCTGATTGGGGAGAGAGAGAGAGAGAGAGAGAGAGAGAGAGAGAGAGAGGGGTGAGAGAGAGAATGAGGGAGAACATGGTGTATTTGTTTTCTGTATATGTGATGTTGATGTGGTTTGCATACGTAGTTGGTTGGCTGTAAATGTTTTCAGTTTGGACGACTTGTTTGGGTATCCGTACAATACCCTATTATCCTATTTGTACCTCTTTGGTCTGTTTTTGGCTACATTTTTGGTCTTTCCTTTGGACACACCCTTTCGATCAAGTTATATTTTGGCATACCCTTTGGCTGACATTTCTATGTTATTTCTCTCCTAATGAGAGGACAACTCTTCCCTTTTGGCCCCAATTCGAATATTTTCTTTAAGTACATACCATTCTATTTTTGGATATGTAATAAATATTGATGAATGGTATACACACGAGTCTGTTTTTCTTCCTTCTTTGGACCTACTAACAACTAGGTGACAGTAACACAACAGGAGAGGCAATTGAACCAAGTCTGTTTTATTGTGACAGAACTTGAAGATTCTGTAAGAGTAAACTAATGAAAATATTGAGGGATCGTTTGCGCTGTCCCGTTGTGTTGCTGTCTTCTAATCGAGTTCTTAACAAGCTCTCTGTGATGGAAATGACGACGTCAATAGTCTTGTGCAGCTGTAACTACAAACTGGATGTCGGAACTCTAAATATTTTACGATGACTTCACTTACTTTAAATGACGTGCACTGGTGAGTGATCGAGAGTGGTCTCCCTTCACTCTTTGTGGTTGTTTAACCGTCACCTCGTCTATAGTGAGTGAGTGGGATTTTACGCCGCTTTTAGCATTGTTTCAGCTGTATACGGCGGGGCACACCAGAAATGGGCTTCACCCATTTGGGGAATGGAACCCGTCCCTTCCGCTTTCAGCACAAGGCTACCCTACCACCCCACATCGTCTTTATATATGTGCACATATTCTAAGACTGGAAGAGCGGTTGTGCTCTTCGTCGAGTGGTCATTAAGCAGGTCGATGAGCTGTAAGTGTATTTAAAGGAATGGCTGGACTGGTCTCTCTTATCCAGCTTGGTCCTGGCTGATGAACGAAGGGAGGCCACTCTTGTCGGACTATTAGCGAGCGTTTATCAGTTGAATTGCATAGGTTATCTTTCCGCAGCAATTAGTGCACCTACCAACAGCCTGTAAATGTACACCACGAGCTACACACCAACAAACGGTGTCCACGTCAGATGTAGGGACTTTGCCAGCAACTATTTACGTTCATCAGTTTGCCACTTTCAATTCGGGGTTCAAACAAACACAACATGCACTTCTTTTTATCACCGACGGCAACCATGGCAACGACTGACAAAAGAGGATGTGCTTCCTTATTTGCAATCGTTTCCGTCTTTGTTTAGAGAGAGTAAGGTCTTTCTTCCACAGTTCTATGGAAACAAATGGTCCCTAACGTCTATCAATTTTCAACTGGGTGAAAATGACTTGAACGTATATCTGCCCACTATATGCGGCACTACACGTGCATAGACTACAGTTTCCCTTTCTGATATACTCTTATGTGAAATAACAAAAAGGGGAATGGGAAGACTTGTATCTTTCTGACTGAAAACGAATCCTCAACTTTACTCACTGGTACTCATCTTAACAGGGCTTTGGAGAACTGACAGTGTGCTTTTAAGATCTACCAGATAAGGCGTGGTAGTGAACTATGGCATATCCGACGTTTGAACCCGTAGGCATCGGCTAAAACCCTAAAAATCGCCAGGTGTTTGACACCATGAGATCCGACTATAGCCGCCTGCTTGGCATTGCCGGAAACATTCGATGACGCCTCGTTCTGACTTCGTTTCCATGTAGTTACCGTTGTCGTTGCCAACGGTCCCCTCTGTTCTTAACAGAATCGCCATTGCTCTTGCTACCTATCGCTCTGCATTTCGTTGACTACGACATCCTTCCGAGTTCTGCTATTGTCAAGATGTTTACAAGGCTGCATATTCAAGGTATTCAAGCAGTCCGTTATTGTATTTTAAAGTGTTAAAAGTGTAGATTGACTTTAAATTGGCCGTAGTTTGACCGTAGCAACAGTGGGGATGACTGGCCGCCATTTGCAATTTTGTGAAAATTCCCAAATGTGTACCTGTTTAATGTGTATTCTGTCCGCGAAATGAAAGCTCTCGCTATTTATGAACGACGGACGGTACTTTTATAATCCTTTTGACATATTGTGACTGTTTATAAGGCATAGTTTGGGCATATTGTTTTGTCAGCTTTTCATGAAAATAGTCGGCCTTTTGTGGCTATTCTAGTAGATGGATTGTATACCAAAGCAGTGATTAAATGCCCATTATTATTCTTGTAACACATTCTCGTGGGCGATACTTGTCCCAAACGGGACTCCATTAGCTTCATGGTCTATTTTATCGGCAATCCGCTTGTCTACTATATCTTCGACGGTCTCTAAATTACTCTTCATGTAGTGTAATGTGCATTTTAACTTGTTGTTTTTGGTTATTTTCAGCACGGGAAGACATGATCCGGTATCATGTCACTCCTGCTGCTAGTCTATGGCCGTCGCTGGATGAGGAATCCGACTGTGTATGCATTTTATCTACATCTTCTTCAACTTGGACGGAATAGTTTTCTTCTTTTCTCTATGCTTCCACAATCGTCTTGTGCATAGTAGAGACATTTCTTTGTATTTTCTCTGTTATGGTGTGCTAAAAATCAATCCCCGGGTACCCCTCTCCCATTTAGTCCTTAACATTTCTTTCTAACAATCTGTCAGCATAGTCTGTTTGTCTTGGGGTACTGTCTCATAAAATGGGTAATCTGGGGGTATTCTTCACATAAAAACTTCCTGTAAACCTCGCCCAATGACACTCCTTAATCCCACCCTCCCCACTCACCAATGTAGCGTCCCCTGGCTTCATCCCCGAGTCCCTCTCCCGACCCTCTGAGTGTTTTCACCCCGTTCTGGGCCCGCCCTGACCACGGAGAAACGCTCCCTGCCCCAGTCACCATCACCTATGTCGACTACTATCCTGTCCCAAGTGACGACGACAGTGACTACTGGGTCTATGAGGACGAGGACGACGACAGCTTCGTGGAGGATATTCATCCCGTGAGGAAGGCGCTGAGGAGAGTGGCTGCCTTCTTCAGGAGAGTATTCTCGTAGATTCCTCATCTAGTGTGCGCGTGAGTGCGTGAGTGCGTGTGTGGCACTACTGTATATGTGTATATGTAGGTGTGTGACCCACTTTGTAAAGTTACATCTGATTGGGGAGAGAGAGAGAGAGAGAGAGAGAGAGAGAGAGAGAGAGGGTGAGAGAGAGAATGAGGGAGAACATGGTGTATTTGTTTTCTGTATATGTGATGTTGATGTGGTTTGCATACGTATTTGGTTGGCTGTAAATGTTTTCAGTTTGGACGACTTGTTTGGGTATCCGTACAATACCCTATTATCCTATTTGTACCTCTTTGGTCTGTTTTTGGCTACATTTTTGGTCTTTCCTTTGGACACACCCTTTCGATCAAGTTATATTTTGGCATACCCTTTGGCTGACATTTCTATGTTATTTCTCTCCTAATGAGAGGACAACTCTTCCCTTTTGGCCCCAATTCGAATATTTTCTTTAAGTACATACCATTCTATTTTTGGATATGTAATAAATATTGATGAATGGTATACACACGAGTCTGTTTTTCTTCCTTCTTTGGACCTACTAACAACTAGGTGACAGTAACACAACAGGAGAGGCAATTGAACCAAGTCTGTTTTATTGTGACAGAACTTGAAGATTCTGTAAGAGTAAACTAATGAAAATATTGAGGGATCGTTTGCGCTGTCCCGTTGTGTTGCTGTCTTCTAATCGAGTTCTTAACAAGCTCTCTGTGATGGAAATGACGACGTCAATAGTCTTGTGCAGCTGTAACTACAAACTGGATGTCGGAACTCTAAATATTTTACGATGACTTCACTTACTTTAAATGACGTGCACTGGTGAGTGATCGAGAGTGGTCTCCCTTCACTCTTTGTGGTTGTTTAACCGTCACCTCGTCTATAGTGAGTGAGTGGGATTTTACGCCGCTTTTAGCATTGTTTCAGCTGTATACGGCGGGGCACACCAGAAATGGGCTTCACCCATTTGGGGAATGGAACCCACCCCTTCCGCTTTCAGCACAAGGCTACCCTACCACCCCACATCGTCTTTATATATGTGCACATATTCTAAGAGTGGAAGAGCGGTTGTGCTCTTCGTCGAGTGGTCATTAAGCAGGTCGATGAGCTGTAAGTGTATTTAAAGGAATGGCTGGACTGGTCTCTCTTATCCAGCTTGGTCCTGGCTGATGAACGAAGGGAGGCCACTCTTGTCGGACTATTAGCGAGCGTTTATCAGTTGAATTGCATAGGTTATCTTTCCGCAGCAATTAGTGCACCTACCAACAGCCTGTAAATGTACACCACGAGCTACACACCAACAAACGGTGTCCACGTCAGATGTAGGGACTTTGCCAGCAACTATTTACGTTCATCAGTTTGCCACTTTCAATTCGGGGTTCAAACAAACACAACATGCACTTCTTTTTATCACCGACGGCAACCATGGCAACGACTGACAAAAGAGGATGTGCTTCCTTATTTGCAATCGTTTCCGTCTTTGTTTAGAGAGAGTAAGGTCTTTCTTCCACAGTTCTATGGAAACAAATGGTCCCTAACGTCTATCAATTTTCAACTGGGTGAAAATGACTTTAACGTATATCTGCCCACTATATGCGGCACTACACGTGCATAGACTACAGTTTCCCTTTCTGATATACTCTTATGTGAAATAACAAAAAGGGGAATGGGAAGACTTGTATCTTTCTGACTGAAAACGAATCCTCAACTTTACTCACTGGTACTCATCTTAACAGGGCTTTGGAGAACTGACAGTGTGCTTTTAAGATCTACCAGATAAGGCGTGGTAGTGAACTATGGCATATCCGACGTTTGAACCCGTAGGCATCGGCTAAAACCCTAAAAATCGCCAGGTGTTTGACACCATGAGATCCGACTATAGCCGCCTGCTTGGCATTGCCGGAAACATTCGATGACGCCTCGTTCTGACTTCGTTTCCATGTAGTTACCGTTGTCGTTGCCAACGGTCCCCTCTGTTCTTAACAGAATCGCCATTGCTCTTGCTACCTATCGCTCTGCATTTCGTTGACTACGACATCCTTCCGAGTTCTGCTATTGTCAAGATGTTTACAAGGCTGCATATTCAAGGTATTCAAGCAGTCCGTTATTGTATTTTAAAGTGTTAAAAGTGTAGATTGACTTTAAATTGGCCGTAGTTTGACCGTAGCAACAGTGGGGATGACTGGCCGCCATTTGCAATTTTGTGAAAATTCCCAAATGTGTACCTGTTTAATGTGTATTCTGTCCGCGAAATGAAAGCTCTCGCTATTTATGAACGACGGACGGTACTTTTATAATCCTTTTGACATATTGTGACTGTTTATAAGGCATAGTTTGGGCATATTGTTTTGTCAGCTTTTCATGAAAATAGTCGGCCTTTTGTGGCTATTCTAGTAGATGGATTGTATACCAAAGCAGTGATTAAATGCCCATTATTATTCTTGTAACACATTCTCGTGGGCGATACTTGTCCCAAACGGGACTCCATTAGCTTCATGGTCTATTTTATCGGCAATCCGCTTGTCTACTATATCTTCGACGGTCTCTAAATTACTCTTCATGTAGTGTAATGTGCATTTTAACTTGTTGTTTTTGGTTATTTTCAGCACGGGAAGACATGATCCGGTATCATGTCACTCCTGCTGCTAGTCTATGGCCGTCGCTGGATGAGGAATCCGACTGTGTATGCATTTTATCTACATCTTCTTCAACTTGGACGGAATAGTTTTCTTCTTTTCTCTATGCTTCCACAATCGTCTTGTGCATAGTAGAGACATTTCTTTGTATTTTCTCTGTTACGGTGTGCTAAAAATCAATCCCCGGGTACCCCTCTCCCATTTAGTCCTTAACATTTCTTTCTAACAATCTGTCAGCATAGTCTGTTTGTCTTGGGGTACTGTCTCATAAAATGGGTAATCTGGGGGTATTCTTCACATAAAAACTTCCTGTAAACCTCGCCCAATGACACTCCTTAATCCCACCCTCCCCACTCACCAATGTAGCGTCCCCTGGCTTCATCCCCGAGTCCCTCTCCCGACCCTCTGAGTGTTTTCACCCCGTTCTGGGCCCGCCCTGACCACGGAGAAACGCTCCCTGCCCCAGTCACCATCACCTATGTCGACTACTATCCTGTCCCAAGTGACGACGACAGTGACTACTGGGTCTATGAGGACGAGGACGACGACAGCTTCGTGGAGGATATTCATCCCGTGAGGAAGGCGCTGAGGAGAGTGGCTGCCTTCTTCAGGAGAGTATTCTCGTAGATTCCTCATCTAGTGTGCGCGTGAGTGCGTGAGTGCGTGAGTGCGTGTGTGGCACTACTGTATATGTGTATATGTAGGTGTGTGACCCACTTTGTAAAGTTACATCTGATTGGGGAGAGAGAGAGAGAGAGAGAGAGAGAGAGGGTGAGAGAGAGAATGAGGGAGAATATGGTGTATTTGTGTTCTCTATATGTGATGTTGATGTGGTTTGCAGGCGTATTTGGTTGGCTGTAAATGTTTTCAGGTTGGACGACTTGTTTGGGTATCCGTACAATACCCTATTATCCCATTTGTACCTCTTTGGTCTGTTTTTGGCTACCATTTTGGGCTTTCCTTTGGACACACCCTTTCGATCAAGTTATATTTTGGCATACCCTTTGGCTGACATTTCTATGTTATTTCTCTCCTAATGAGAGGACAACTCTTCCCTTTTGGCCCCAATTCGAATATTTTCTTTAAGCACATACCATTCTATTTTTGGATATGTAATAAATATTGATGAATGGTATACACACGAGTCTGTTTTTCTTCCTTCTTTGGACCTACTAACAACTAGGTGACAGTAACACAACAGGAGAGGCAATTGAACCAAGTCTGTTTTATTGTGACAGAACTTGAAGATTCTGTAAGAGTAAACTAATGAAAATATTGAGGGATCGTTTGCGCTGTCCCGTTGTGTTGCTGTCTTCTAATCGAGTTTTTAACAAGCTCTCTGTGATGGAAATGACGACGTCAATAGTCTTGTGCAGCTGTAACTACAAACTGGATGTCGGAACTCTAAATATTTTCCGATGACTTCACTTACTTTAAATGACGTGCACTGGTGAGTGATCGAGAGTGGTCTCCCTTCACTCTTTGTGGTTGTTTAACCGTCACCTCGTCTATAGTGAGTGAGTGGGATTTTACGCCGCTTTTAGCATTGTTTTAGTTGTATACGGCGGGGGACACCAGAAATGGGCTTCACCCATTTGGGGAATGGAACCCGCCCCTTCCGCTTTCAGCACAAGGCTACCCTACCACCCCACATCGTCTTTATATATGTGCACATATTCTAAGAGTGGAAGAGCGGTTGTGCTCTTCGTCGAGTGGTCATTAAGCAGGTCGATGAGCTGTAAGTGTATTTAAAGGAATGGCTGGACTGGTCTCTCTTATCCAGCTTGGTCCTGGCTGATGAACGAAGGGAGGCCACTCTTGTCGGACTATTAGCGAGCGTTTATCAGTCGAATTGCACAGCTTATCTTTCCGCAGCAATTAGTGCACCTACCAACAGCCTGTAAATGTACACCACGAGCTACACACCAACAAACGGTGTCCACGTCAGATGTAGGGACTTTGCCAGCAACTATTTACGTTCATCAGTTTGCCACTTTCAATTCGGGGTTCAAACAAACACAACATGCACTTCTTTTTATCACCGACGGCAACCATGGCAACGACTGACAAAAGAGGATGTGCTTCCTTATTTGCAATCGTTTCCGCCTTTGTTTAGAGAGAGTAAGGTCTTTCTTCCACAGTTCTATGGAAACAAATGGTCCCTAACGTCTATCAATTTTCAACTGGGTGAAAATGACTTTAACGTATATCTGCCCACTATATGCGGCACTACACGTGCATAGACTTCAGTTTCCCTTTCTGATATACTCTTATGTGAAATAACAAAAAGGGGAATGGGAAGACTTGTATCTTTCTGACTGAAAACGAATCCTCAACTTTACTCACTGGTGCTCATCTTAACAGGGCTTTGGAGAACTGACAGTGTGCTTTTAAGATCTACCAGATAAGGCGTGGTAGTGAACTATGGCATATCCGACGTTTGAACCCGTAGGCATCGGCTAAAACCCTAAAAATCGCCAGGTGTTTGACACCATGAGATCCGACTATAGCCGCCTGCTTGGCATTGCCGGAAACATTCGATGACGCCTCGTTCTGACTTCGTTTCCATGTAGTTACCGTTGTCGTTGCCAACGGTCCCCTCTGTTCTTAACAGAATCGCCATTGCTCTTGCTACCTATCGCTCTGCATTTCGTTGACTACGACATCCTTCCGAGTTCTGCTATTGTCAAGATGTTTACAAGGCTGCATATTCAAGGTATTCAAGCAGTCCGTTATTGTATTTTAAAGTGTTAAAAGTGTAGATTGACTTTAAATTGGCCGTAGTTTGACCGTAGCAACAGTGGGGATGACTGGCCGCCATTTGCAATTTTGTGAAAATTCCCAAATGTGTACCTGTTTAATGTGTATTCTGTCCGCGAAATGAAAGCTCTCGCTATTTATGAACGACGAACGGTACTTTTATAATCCTTTTGACATATTGTGACTGTTTATAAGGCATAGTTTGGGCATATTGTTTTGTCAGCTTTTCATGAAAATAGTCGGCCTTTTGTGGCTATTCTAATAGATGGATGGTATACCAAAGCAGTGATTAAATGCCCATTATTATTCTTGTAACACATTCTCGTGGGCGATACTTGTCCCAAACGGGACTCCATTAGCTTCATGGTCTATTTTATCGGCAATACGCTTGTCTACTATATCTTCGACGGTCTCTAAATTACTCTTCATGTAGTGTAATGTGCATTTTAACTTGTTGTTTTTGGTTATTTTCAGCACGGGAAGACATGATCCGGTATCATGTCACTCCTGCTGCTAGTCTATGGCCGTCGCTGGATGAGGAATCCGACTGTGTATGCATTTTATCTACATCTTCTTCAACTTGGACGGAATAGTTTTCTTCTTTTCTCTATGCTTCCACAATCGTCTTGTGCATAGTAGAGACATTTCATTGTATTTTCTCTGTTACGGTGTGCTAAAAATCAATCCCCGGGTACCCCTCTCCCATTTAGTCCTTAACATTTCTTTCTAACAATCTGTCAGCATAGTCTGTTTGTCTTGGGGTACTGTCTCATAAAATGGGTAATCTGGGGCTATGGACTGTGACCTTTCTCTGGTTTTCTTCACATAAAAACTTCCTGTAAACCTCGCCCAATGACACTCCTTTATCCCACCCTCCCCACTCACCAATGTAGCGTCCCCTGGCTTCATCCCCGAGTCCCTCTCCCGACCCTCTGAGTGTTTTCACCCCGTTCTGGGCCCGCCCTGACCACGGAGAAACGCTCCCTGCCCCAGTCACCATCACCTATGTCGACTACTATCCTGTCCCAAGTGACGACGACAGTGACTACTGGGTCTATGAGGACGAGGACGACGACAGCTTCGTGGAGGATATTCATCCCGTGAGGAAGGCGCTGAGGAGAGTGGCTGCCTTCTTCAGGAGAGTATTCTCGTAGATTCCTCATCTAGTGTGCGCGTGAGTGCGTGAGTGCGTGAGTGCGTGAGTGCGTGTGTGGCACTACTGTATATGTGTATATGTAGGTGTGTGACCCACTTTGTAAAGTTACATCTGATTGGGGAGAGAGAGAGAGAGAGAGAGAGAGGGTGAGAGAGAGAATGAGGGAGAATATGGTGTATTTGTTTTCTCTATATGGGATGTTGATGTGGTTTGCATACGTATTTGGTTGGCTGTAAATGTTTTCAGGTTGGACGACTTGTTTGGGTATCCGTACAATACCCTATTATCCCATTTGTACCTCTTTGGTCTGTTTTTGGCTACCATTTTGGGCTTTCCTTTGGACACACCCTTTCGATCAAGTTATATTTTGGCATACCCTTTGGCTGACATTTCTATGTTATTTCTCTCCTAATGAGAGGACAACTCTTCCCTTTTGGCCCCAATTCGAATATTTTCTTTAAGCACATACCATTCTATTTTTGGATATGTAATAAATATTGATGAATGGTATACACACGAGTCTGTTTTTCTTCCTTCTTTGGACCTACTAACAACTAGGTGACAGTAACACAACAGGAGAGGCAATTGAACCAAGTCTGTTTTATTGTGACAGAACTTGAAGATTCTGTAAGAGTAAACTAATGAAAATATTGAGGGATCGTTTGCGCTGTCCCGTTGTGTTGCTGTCTTCTAATCGAGTTTTTAACAAGCTCTCTGTGATGGAAATGACGACGTCAATAGTCTTGTGCAGCTGTAACTACAAACTGGATGTCGGAACTCTAAATATTTTACGATGACTTCACTTACTTTAAATGACGTGCACTGGTGAGTGATCGAGAGTGGTCTCCCTTCACTCTTGTGGTTGTTTAACCGTCACCTCGTCTATAGTGAGTGAGTGGGATTTTACGTCGCTTTTAGCATTGTTTTAGTTGTATACGGCGGGGGACACCAGAAATGGGCTTCACCCATTTGGGGAATGGAACCCGCCCCTTCCGCTTTCAGCACAAGGCTACCCTACCACCCCACATCGTCTTTATATATGTGCACATATTCTAAGAGTGGAAGAGCGGTTGTGCTCTTCGTCGAGTGGTCATTAAGCAGGTCGATGAGCTGTAAGTGTATTTAAAGGAATGGCTGGACTGGTCTCTCTTATCCAGCTTGGTCCTGGCTGATGAACGAAGGGAGGCCACTCTTGTCGGACTATTAGCGAGCGTTTATCAGTCGAATTGCATAGCTTATCTTTCCGCAGCAATTAGTGCACCTACCAACAGCCTGTAAATGTACACCACGAGCTACAAACCAACAAACGGTGTCCACGTCAGATGTAGGGACTTTGCCAGCAACTATTTACGTTCATCAGTTTGCCACTTTCAATTCGGGGTTCAAACAAACACAACATGCACTTCTTTTTATCACCGACGGCAACCATGGCAACGACCGACAAAAGAGGATGTGCTTCCTTATTTGCAATCGTTTCCGCCTTTGTTTAGAGAGAGTAAGGTCTTTCTTCCACAGTTCTATGGAAACAAATGGTCCCTAACGTCTATCAATTTTCAACTGGGTGAAAATGACTTTAACGTATATCTGCCCACTATATGCGGCACTACACGTGCATAGACTTTAGTTTCCCTCTCTGGTATACTCTTATGTGAAATAACAAAAAGGGGAATGGGAAGACTTGTATCTTTCTGACTGAAAACGAATCCTCAACTTTACTCACTGGTGCTCATCTTAACAGGGCTTTGGAGAACTGACAGTGTGCTTTTAAGATCTACCAGATAAGGCGTGGTAGTGAACTATGGCATATCCGACGTTTGAACCCGTAGGCATCGGCTAAAACCCTAAAAATCGCCAGGTGTTTGACACCATGAGATCCGACTATAGCCGCCTGCTTGGCATTGCCGGAAACATTCGATGACGCCTCGTTCTGACTTCGTTTCCATGTAGTTACCGTTGTCGTTGCCAACGGTCCCCTCTGTTCTTAACAGAATCGTCATTGCTCTTGCTACCTATCGCTCTGCATTTCGTTGACTACGACATCCTTCCGAGTTCTGCTATTGTCAAGATGTTTACAAGGCTGCATATTCAAGGTATTCAAGCAGTCCGTTATTGTATTTTAAAGTGTTAAAAGTGTAGATTGACTTTAAATTGGCCGTAGTTTGACCGTAGCAACAGTGGGGATGACTGGCCGCCATTTGCAATTTTGTGAAAATTCCCAAATGTGTACCTGTTTAATGTGTATTCTGTCCGCGAAATGAAAGCTCTCGCTATTTATGAACGACGAACGGTACTTTTATAATCCTTTTGACATATTGTGACTGTTTATAAGGCATAGTTTGGGTATATTGTTTTGTCAGCTTTTCATGAAAATAGTCGGCCTTTTGTGGCTATTCTAATAGATGGATTGTATACCAAAGCAGTGATTAAATGCCCATTATTATTCTTGTAACACATTCTCGTGGCCGATACTTGTCCCTAACGGGACTCCATTAGCTTCATGGTCTATTTTATCGGCAATCCGCTTGTCTACTATATCTTCGACGGTCTCTAAATTACTCTTCATGTAGTGTAATGTGCATTTTAACTTGTTGTTTTTGGTTATTTTCAGCACAGGAAGACATGATCCGGTATCATGTCACTCCTGCTGCTAGTCTATGGCCGTCGCTGGATGAGGAATCCGACTGTGTATGCATTTTATCTACATCTTCTTCAACTTGGACGGAATAGTTTTCTTCTTTTCTCTATGCTTCCACAAGCGTCTTGTGCATAGTAGAGACATTTCATTGTATTTTCTCTGTTACGGTGTGCTAAAAATCAATCCCCGGGTACCCCTCTCCCATTTAGTCCTTAACATTTCTTTCTAACAATCTGTCAGCATAGTCTGTTTGTCTTGGGGCACTGTCTCATAAAATGGGTAATCTGGGGCTATGGACTGTGACCTTTTTCTAGTATTCTTCACATAAAAACTTCCTGTAAACCTCGCCCAATGACTCTCCTTTATCCCACCCTCCCCACTCACCAATGTAGCGTCCCCTGGCTTCATCCCCGAGTCCCTCTCCCGACCCTCTGAGTGTTTTCACCCCGTTCTGGACCCGCCCTGACCACGGAGAAACGCTCCCTGCCCCAGTCACCATCACCTATGTCGACTACTATCCTGTCCCAAGTGACGACGACAGTGACTACTGGGTCTATGAGGACGAGGACGACGACAGCTTCGTGGAGGATATTCATCCCGTGAGGAAGGCGCTGAGGAGAGTGGCTGCCTTCTTCAGGAGAGTATTCTCGTAGATTCCTCATCTAGTGTGCGCGTGTGCGCGTGAGTGCGTGAGTGCGTGAGTGCGTGTGTGGCACTACTGTATATGTGTATATGTAGGTGTGTGACCCACTTTGTAAAGTTACATCTGATTGGGGAGAGAGAGAGAGAGAGAGGGTGAGAGAGAGAATGAGGGAGAATATGGTGTATTTGTTTTCTCTATATGTGATGTTGATGTGGTTTGCAGGCGTATTTGGTTGGCTGTAAATGTTTTCAGGTTGGACGACTTGTTTGGGTGTCCGTACAATACCCTATTATCCCATTTGTACCTCTTTGGTCTGTTTTTGGCTACCATTTTGGGCTTTCCTTTGGACACACCCTTTCGATCAAGTTATATTTTGGCATACCCTTTGGCTGACATTTCTATGTTATTTCTCTCCTAATGAGAGGACAACTCTTCCCTTTTGGCCCCAATTCGAATATTTTCTTTAAGCACATACCATTCTATTTTTGGATATGTAATAAATATTGATGAATGGTATACACACGAGTCTGTTTTTCTTCCTTCTTTGGACCTACTAACAACTAGGTGACAGTAACACAACAGGAGAGGCAATTGAACCAAGTCTGTTTTATTGTGACAGAACTTGAAGATTCTGTAAGAGTAAACTAATGAAAATATTGAGGGATCGTTTGCGCTGTCCCGTTGTGTTGCTGTCTTCTAATCGAGTTTTTAACAAGCTCTCTGTGATGGAAATGACGACGTCAATAGTCTTGTGCAGCTGTAACTACAAACTGGATGTCGGAACTCTAAATATTTTACGATGACTTCACTTACTTTAAATGACGTGCACTGGTGAGTGATCGAGAGTGGTCTCCCTTCACTCTTTGTGGTTGTTTAACCGTCACCTCGTCTATAGTGAGTGAGTGGGATTTTACGTCGCTTTTAGCATTGTTTTAGTTGTATACGGCGGGGGACACCAGAAATGGGCTTCACCCATTTGGGGAATGGAACCCGCCCCTTCCGCTTTCAGCACAAGGCTACCCTACCACCCCACATCGTCTTTATATATGTGCACATATTCTAAGAGTGGAAGAGCGGTTGTGCTCTTCGTCGAGTGGTCATTAAGCAGGTCGATGAGCTGTAAGTGTATTTAAAGGAATGGCTGGACTGGTCTCTCTTATCCAGCTTGGTCCTGGCTGATGAACGAAGGGAGGCCACTCTTGTCGGACTATTAGCGAGCGTTTATCAGTCGAATTGCATAGCTTATCTTTCCGCAGCAATTAGTGCACCTACCAACAGCCTGTAAATGTACACCACGAGCTACAAACCAACAAACGGTGTCCACGTCAGATGTAGGGACTTTGCCAGCAACTATTTACGTTCATCAGTTTGCCACTTTCAATTCGGGGTTCAAACAAACACAACATGCACTTCTTTTTATCACCGACGGCAACCACGGCAACGACCGACAAAAGAGGATGTGCTTCCTTATTTGCAATCGTTTCCGTCTTTGTTTAGAGAGAGTAAGGTCTTTCTTCCACAGTTCTATGGAAACAAATGGTCCCTAACGTCTATCAATTTTCAACTGGGTGAAAATGACTTGAACGTATATCTGCCCACTATATGCGGCACTACACGTGCATAGACTTTAGTTTCCCTCTCTGATATACTCTTATGTGAAATAACAAAAAGGGGAATGGGAAGACTTGTATCTTTCTGACTGAAAACGAATCCTCAACTTTACTCACTGGTGCTCATCTTAACAGGGCTTTGGAGAACTGACAGTGTGCTTTTAAGATCTACCAGATAAGGCGTGGTAGTGAACTATGGCATATCCGACGTTTGAACCCGTAGGCATCGGCTAAAACCCTAAAAATCGCCAGGTGTTTGACACCATGAGATCCGACTATAGCCGCCTGCTTGGCATTGCCGGAAACATTCGATGACGCCTCGTTCTGACTTCGTTTCCATGTAGTTACCGTTGTCGTTGCCAACGGTCCCCTCTGTTCTTAACAGAATCGCCATTGCTCTTGCTACCTATCGCTCTGCATTTCGTTGACTACGACATCCTTCCGAGTTCTGCTATTGTCAAGATGTTTACAAGGCTGCATATTCAAGGTATTCAAGCAGTCCGTTATTGTATTTTAAAGTGTTAAAAGTGTAGATTGACTTTAAATTGGCCGTAGTTTGACCGTAGCAACAGTGGGGATGACTGGCCGCCATTTGCAATTTTGTGAAAATTCCCAAATGTGTACCTGTTTGATGTGTATTCTGTCCGCGAAATGAAAGCTCTCGCTATTTATGAACGACGGACGGTACTTTTATAATCCTTTTGACATATTGTGACTGTTTATAAGGCATAGTTTGGGTATATTGTTTTGTCAGCTTTTCATGAAAATAGTCGGCCTTTTGTGGCTATTCTAATAGATGGATTGTATACCAAAGCAGTGATTAAATGCCCATTATTATTCTTGTAACACATTCTCGTGGCCGATACTTGTCCCAAACGGGACTCCATTAGCTTCATGGTCTATTTTATCGGCAATCCGCTTGTCTACTATATCTTCGACGGTCTCTAAATTACTCTTCATGTAGTGTAATGTGCATTTTAACTTGTTGTTTTTGGTTATTTTCAGCACGGGAAGACATGATCCGGTATCATGTCACTCCTGCTGCTAGTCTATGGCCGTCGCTGGATGAGGAATCCGACTGTGTATGCATTTTATCTACATCTTCTTCAACTTGGACGGAATAGTTTTCTTCTTTTCTCTATGCTTCCACAATCGTCTTGTGCATAGTAGAGACATTTCATTGTATTTTCTCTGTTACGGTGTGCTAAAAATCAATCCCCGGGTACCCCTCTCCCATTTAGTCCTTAACATTTCTTTCTAACAATCTGTCAGCATAGTCTGTTTGTCTTGGGGCACTGTCTCATAAAATGGGTAATCTGGGGCTATGGACTGTGACCTTTTTCTAGTATTCTTCACATAAAAACTTCCTGTAAACCTCGCCCAATGACTCTCCTTTATCCCACCCTCCCCACTCACCAATGTAGCGTCCCCTGGCTTCATCCCCGAGTCCCTCTCCCGACCCTCTGAGTGTTTTCACCCCGTTCTGGGCCCGCCCTGACCACGGAGAAACGCTCCCTGCCCCAGTCACCATCACCTATGTCGACTACTATCCTGTCCCAAGTGACGACGACAGTGACTACTGGGTCTATGAGGACGAGGACGACGACAGCTTCGTGGAGGATATTCATCCCGTGAGGAAGGCGCTGAGGAGAGTGGCTGCCTTCTTCAGGAGAGTATTCTCGTAGATTCCTCATCTAGTGTGCGCGTGAGTGCGTGAGTGCGTGAGTGCGTGAGTGCGTGTGTGGCACTACTGTATATGTGTATATGTAGGTGTGTGACCCACTTTGTAAAGTTACATCTGATTGGGGAGAGAGAGAGAGAGAGAGAGAGAGAGGGTGAGAGAGAGAATGAGGGAGAATATGGTGTATTTGTTTTCTCTATATGGGATGTTGATGTGGTTTGCATACGTATTTGGTTGGCTGTAAATGTTTTCAGGTTGGACGACTTGTTTGGATATCCGTACAATACCCTATTATCCCATTTGTACCTCTTTGGTCTGTTTTTGGCTACCATTTTGGGCTTTCCTTTGGACACACCCTTTCGATCAAGTTATATTTTGGCATACCCTTTGGCTGACATTTCTATGTTATTTCTCTCCTAATGAGGGGACAACTCTTCCCTTTTGGCCCCAATTCGAATATTTTCTTTAAGCACATACCATTCTATTTTTGGATATGTAATAAATATTGATGAATGGTATACACACGAGTCTGTTTTTCTTCCTTCTTTGGACCTACTAACAACTAGGTGACAGTAACACAACAGGAGAGGCAATTGAACCAAGTCTGTTTTATTGTGACAGAACTTGAAGATTCTGTAAGAGTAAACTAATGAAAATATTGAGGGATCGTTTGCGCTGTCCCGTTGTGTTGCTGTCTTCTAATCGAGTTTTTAACAAGCTCTCTGTGATGGAAATGACGACGTCAATAGTCTTGTGCAGCTGTAACTACAAACTGGATGTCGGAACTCTAAATATTTTACGATGACTTCACTTACTTTAAATGACGTGCACTGGTGAGTGATCGAGAGTGGTCTCCCTTCACTCTTTGTGGTTGTTTAACCGTCACCTCGTCTATAGTGAGTGAGTGGGATTTTACGTCGCTTTTAGCATTGTTTTAGTTGTATACGGCGGGGGACACCAGAAATGGGCTTCACCCATTTGGGGAATGGAACCCGCCCCTTCCGCTTTCAGCACAAGGCTACCCTACCACCCCACATCGTCTTTATATATGTGCACATATTCTAAGAGTGGAAGAGCGGTTGTGCTCTTCGTCGAGTGGTCATTAAGCAGGTCGATGAGCTGTAAGTGTATTTAAAGGAATGGCTGGACTGGTCTCTCTTATCCAGCTTGGTCCTGGCTGATGAACGAAGGGAGGCCACTCTTGTCGGACTATTAGCGAGCGTTTATCAGTCGAATTGCATAGCTTATCTTTCCGCAGCAATTAGTGCACCTACCAACAGCCTGTAAATGTACACCACGAGCTACAAACCAACAAACGGTGTCCACGTCAGATGTAGGGACTTTGCCAGCAACTATTTACGTTCATCAGTTTGCCACTTTCAATTCGGGGTTCAAACAAACACAACATGCACTTCTTTTTATCACCGACGGCAACCACGGCAACGACCGACAAAAGAGGATGTGCTTCCTTATTTGCAATCGTTTCCGTCTTTGTTTAGAGAGAGTAAGGTCTTTCTTCCACAGTTCTATGGAAACAAATGGTCCCTAACGTCTATCAATTTTCAACTGGGTGAAAATGACTTGAACGTATATCTGCCCACTATATGCGGCACTACACGTGCATAGACTTTAGTTTCCCTCTCTGATATACTCTTATGTGAAATAACAAAAAGGGGAATGGGAAGACTTGTATCTTTCTGACTGAAAACGAATCCTCAACTTTACTCACTGGTGCTCATCTTAACAGGGCTTTGGAGAACTGACAGTGTGTTTTTAAGATCTAACAGATAAGGCGTGGTAGTGAACTATGGCATATCCGACGTTTGAACCCGTAGGCATCGGCTAAAACCCTAAAAATCGCCAGGTGTTTGACACCATGAGATCCGACTATAGCCGCCTGCTTGGCATTGCCGGAAACATTCGATGACGCCTCGTTCTGACTTCGTTTCCATGTAGTTACCGTTGTCGTTGCCAACGGTCCCCTCTGTTCTTAACAGAATCGCCATTGCTCTTGCTACCTATCGCTCTGCATTTCGTTGACTACGACATCCTTCCGAGTTCTGCTATTGTCAAGATGTTTACAAGGCTGCATATTCAAGGTATTCAAGCAGTCCGTTATTGTATTTTAAAGTGTTAAAAGTGTAGATTGACTTTAAATTGGCCGTAGTTTGACCGTAGCAACAGTGGGGATGACTGGCCGCCATTTGCAATTTTGTGAAAATTCCCAAATGTGTACCTGTTTAATGTGTATTCTGTCCGCGAAATGAAAGCTCTCGCTATTTATGAACGACGGACGGTACTTTTATAATCCTTTTGACATATTGTGACTGTTTATAAGGCATAGTTTGGGTATATTGTTTTGTCAGCTTTTCATGAAAATAGTCGGCCTTTTGTGGCTATTCTAATAGATGGATTGTATACCAAAGCAGTGATTAAATGCCCATTATTATTCTTGTAACACATTCTCGTGGCCGATACTTGTCCCAAACGGGACTCCATTAGCTTCATGGTCTATTTTATCGGCAATCCGCTTGTCTACTATATCTTCGACGGTCTCTAAATTACTCTTCATGTAGTGTAATGTGCATTTTAACTTGTTGTTTTTGGTTATTTTCAGCACGGGAAGACATGATCCGGTATCATGTCACTCCTGCTGCTAGTCTATGGCCGTCGCTGGATGAGGAATCCGACTGTGTATGCATTTTATCTACATCTTCTTCAACTTGGACGGAATAGTTTTCTTCTTTTCTCTATGCTTCCACAATCGTCTTGTGCATAGTAGAGACATTTCATTGTATTTTCTCTGTTACGGTGTGCTAAAAATCAATCCCCGGGTACCCCTCTCCCATTTAGTCCTTAACATTTCTTTCTAACAATCTGTCAGCATAGTCTGTTTGTCTTGGGGCACTGTCTCATAAAATGGGTAATCTGGGGCTATGGACTGTGACCTTTTTCTAGTATTCTTCACATAAAAACTTCCTGTAAACCTCGCCCAATGACTCTCCTTTATCCCACCCTCCCCACTCACCAATGTAGCGTCCCCTGGCTTCATCCCCGAGTCCCTCTCCCGACCCTCTGAGTGTTTTCACCCCGTTCTGGGCCCGCCCTGACCACGGAGAAACGCTCCCTGCCCCAGTCACCATCACCTATGTCGACTACTATCCTGTCCCAAGTGACGACGACAGTGACTACTGGGTCTATGAGGACGAGGACGACGACAGCTTCGTGGAGGATATTCATCCCGTGAGGAAGGCGCTGAGGAGAGTGGCTGCCTTCTTCAGGAGAGTATTCTCGTAGATTCCTCATCTAGTGTGCGCGTGAGTGCGTGAGTGCGTGAGTGCGTGAGTGCGTGTGTGGCACTACTGTATATGTGTATATGTAGGTGTGTGACCCACTTTGTAAAGTTACATCTGATTGGGGAGAGAGAGAGAGAGAGAGAGAGAGAGGGTGAGAGAGAGAATGAGGGAGAATATGGTGTATTTGTTTTCTCTATATGGGATGTTGATGTGGTTTGCATACGTATTTGGTTGGCTGTAAATGTTTTCAGGTTGGACGACTTGTTTGGATATCCGTACAATACCCTATTATCCCATTTGTACCTCTTTGGTCTGTTTTTGGCTACCATTTTGGGCTTTCCTTTGGACACACCCTTTCGATCAAGTTATATTTTGGCATACCCTTTGGCTGACATTTCTATGTTATTTCTCTCCTAATGAGGGGACAACTCTTCCCTTTTGGCCCCAATTCGAATATTTTCTTTAAGCACATACCATTCTATTTTTGGATATGTAATAAATATTGATGAATGGTATACACACGAGTCTGTTTTTCTTCCTTCTTTGGACCTACTAACAACTAGGTGACAGTAACACAACAGGAGAGGCAATTGAACCAAGTCTGTTTTATTGTGACAGAACTTGAAGATTCTGTAAGAGTAAACTAATGAAAATATTGAGGGATCGTTTGCGCTGTCCCGTTGTGTTGCTGTCTTCTAATCGAGTTTTTAACAAGCTCTCTGTGATGGAAATGACGACGTCAATAGTCTTGTGCAGCTGTAACTACAAACTGGATGTCGGAACTCTAAATATTTTACGATGACTTCACTTACTTTAAATGACGTGCACTGGTGAGTGATCGAGAGTGGTCTCCCTTCACTCTTTGTGGTTGTTTAACCGTCACCTCGTCTATAGTGAGTGAGTGGGATTTTACGTCGCTTTTAGCATTGTTTTAGTTGTATACGGCGGGGGACACCAGAAATGGGCTTCACCCATTTGGGGAATGGAACCCGCCCCTTCCGCTTTCAGCACAAGGCTACCCTACCACCCCACATCGTCTTTATATATGTGCACATATTCTAAGAGTGGAAGAGCGGTTGTGCTCTTCGTCGAGTGGTCATTAAGCAGGTCGATGAGCTGTAAGTGTATTTAAAGGAATGGCTGGACTGGTCTCTCTTATCCAGCTTGGTCCTGGCTGATGAACGAAGGGAGGCCACTCTTGTCGGACTATTAGCGAGCGTTTATCAGTCGAATTGCACAGCTTATCTTTCCGCAGCAATTAGTGCACCTACCAACAGCCTGTAAATGTACACCACGAGCTACACACCAACAAACGGTGTCCACGTCAGATGTAGGGACTTTGCCAGCAACTATTTACGTTCATCAGTTTGCCACTTTCAATTCGGGGTTCAAACAAACACAACATGCACTTCTTTTTATCACCGACGGCAACCACGGCAACGACCGACAAAAGAGGATGTGCTTCCTTATTTGCAATCGTTTCCGTCTTTGTTTAGAGAGAGTAAGGTCTTTCTTCCACAGTTCTATGGAAACAAATGGTCCCTAACGTCTATCAATTTTCAACTGGGTGAAAATGACTTGAACGTATATCTGCCCACTATATGCGGCACTACACGTGCATAGACTTTAGTTTCCCTCTCTGATATACTCTTATGTGAAATAACAAAAAGGGGAATGGGAAGACTTGTATCTTTCTAACTGAAAACGAATCCTCAACTTTACTCACTGGTGCTCATCTTAACAGGGCTTTGGAGAACTGACAGTGTGCTTTTAAGATCTACCAGATAAGGCGTGGTAGTGAACTATGGCATATCCGACGTTTGAACCCGTAGGCATCGGCTAAAACCCTAAAAATCGCCAGGTGTTTGACACCATGAGATCCGACTATAGCCGCCTGCTTGGCATTGCCGGAAACATTCGATGACGCCTCGTTCTGACTTCGTTTCCATGTAGTTACCGTTGTCGTTGCCAACGGTCCCCTCTGTTCTTAACAGAATCGCCATTGCTCTTGCTACCTATCGCTCTGCATTTCGTTGACTACGACATCCTTCCGAGTTCTGCTATTGTCAAGATGTTTACAAGGCTGCATATTCAAGGTATTCAAGCAGTCCGTTATTGTATTTTAAAGTGTTAAAAGTGTAGATTGACTTTAAATTGGCCGTAGTTTGACCGTAGCAACAGTGGGGATGACTGGCCGCCATTTGCAATTTTGTGAAAATTCCCAAATGTGTACCTGTTTAATGTGTATTCTGTCCGCGAAATGAAAGCTCTCGCTATTTATGAACGACGGACGGTACTTTTATAATCCTTTTGACATATTGTGACTGTTTATAAGGCATAGTTTGGGTATATTGTTTTGTCAGCTTTTCATGAAAATAGTCGGCCTTTTGTGGCTATTCTAATAGATGGATTGTATACCAAAGCAGTGATTAAATGCCCATTATTATTCTTGTAACACATTCTCGTGGCCGATACTTGTCCCAAACGGGACTCCATTAGCTTCATGGTCTATTTTATCGGCAATCCGCTTGTCTACTATATCTTCGACGGTCTCTAAATTACTCTTCATGTAGTGTAATGTGCATTTTAACTTGTTGTTTTTGGTTATTTTCAGCACGGGAAGACATGATCCGGTATCATGTCACTCCTGCTGCTAGTCTATGGCCGTCGCTGGATGAGGAATCCGACTGTGTATGCATTTTATCTACATCTTCTTCAACTTGGAGGGAATAGTTTTCTTCTTTTCTCTATGCTTCCACAATCGTCTTGTGCATAGTAGAGACATTTCATTGTATTTTCTCTGTTACGGTGTGCTAAAAATCAATCCCCGGGTATCCCTCTCCCATTTAGTCCTTAACATTTCTTTCTAACAATCTGTCAGCATAGTCTGTTTGTCTTGGGGCACTGTCTCATAAAATGGGTAATCTGGGGCTATGGACTCTGACCGTTTTCTAGTATTCTTCACATAAAAACTTCCTGTAAACCTCGCCCAATGACACTCCTTTATCCCACCCTCCCCACTCACCAATGTAGCGTCCCCTGGCTTCATCCCCGAGTCCCTCTCCCGACCCTCTGAGTGTTTTCACCCCGTTCTGGGCCCGCCCTGACCACGGAGAAACGCTCCCTGCCCCAGTCACCATCACCTATGTCGACTACTATCCTGTCCCAAGTGACGACGACAGTGACTACTGGGTCTATGAGGACGAGGACGACGACAGCTTCGTGGAGGATATTCATCCCGTGAGGAAGGCGCTGAGGAGAGTGGCTGCCTTCTTCAGGAGAGTATTCTCGTAGATTCCTCATCTAGTGTGCGCGTGAGTGCGTGAGTGCGTGAGTGCGTGAGTGCGTGTGTGGCACTACTGTATATGTGTATATGTAGGTGTGTGACCCACTTTGTAAAGTTACATCTGATTGGGGAGAGAGAGAGAGAGAGAGAGAGAGGGTGAGAGAGAGAATGAGGGAGAATATGGTGTATTTGTTTTCTCTATATGGGATGTTGATGTGGTTTGCATACGTATTTGGTTGGCTGTAAATGTTTTCAGGTTGGACGACTTGTTTGGGTATCCGTACAATACCCTATTATCCCATTTGTACCTCTTTGGTCTGTTTTTGGCTACCATTTTGGGCTTTCCTTTGGACACACCCTTTCGATCAAGTTATATTTTGGCATACCCTTTGGCTGACATTTCTATGTTATTTCTCTCCAAATGAGAGAACAACTCTTCCCTTTTGGCCCCAATTCGAATATTTTCTTTAAGCACATACCATTCTATTTTTGGATATGTAATAAATATTGATGAATGGTATACACACGAGTCTGTTTTTCTTCCTTCTTTGGACCTACTAACAACTAGGTGACAGTAACACAACAGGAGAGGCAATTGAACCAAGTCTGTTTTATTGTGACAGAACTTGAAGATTCTGTAAGAGTAAACTAATGAAAATATTGAGGGATCGTTTGCGCTGTCCCGTTGTGTTGCTGTCTTCTAATCGAGTTTTTAACAAGCTCTCTGTGATGGAAATGACGACGTCAATAGTCTTGTGCAGCTGTAACTACAAACTGGATGTCGGAACTCTAAATATTTTACGATGACTTCACTTACTTTAAATGACGTGCACTGGTGAGTGATCGAGAGTGGTCTCCCTTCACTCTTTGTGGTTGTTTAACCGTCACCTCGTCTATAGTGAGTGAGTGGGATTTTACGTCGCTTTTAGCATTGTTTTAGTTGTATACGGCGGGGGACACCAGAAATGGGCTTCACCCATTTGGGGAATGGAACCCGCCCCTTCCGCTTTCAGCACAAGGCTACCCTACCACCCCACATCGTCTTTATATATGTGCACATATTCTAAGAGTGGAAGAGCGGTTGTGCTCTTCGTCGAGTGGTCATTAAGCAGGTCGATGAGCTGTAAGTGTATTTAAAGGAATGGCTGGACTGGTCTCTCTTATCCAGCTTGGTCCTGGCTGATGAACGAAGGGAGGCCACTCTTGTCGGACTATTAGCGAGCGTTTATCAGTCGAATTGCATAGCTTATCTTTCCGCAGCAATTAGTGCACCTACCAACAGCCTGTAAATGTACACCACGAGCTACAAACCAACAAACGGTGTCCACGTCAGATGTAGGGATTTTGCCAGCAACTATTTACGTTCATCAGTTTGCCACTTTCAATTCGGGGTTCAAACAAACACAACATGCACTTCTTTATATCACCGACGGCAACCACGGCAACGACCGACAAAAGAGGATGTGCTTCCTTATTTGCAATCGTTTCCGTCTTTGTTTAGAGAGAGTAAGGTCTTTCTTCCACAGTTCTATGGAAACAAATGGTCCCTAACGTCTATCAATTTTCAACTGGGTGAAAATGACTTTAACGTATATCTGCCCACTATATGCGGCACTACACGTGCATAGACTTTAGTTTCCCTCTCTGATATACTCTTATGTGAAATAACAAAAAGGGGAATGGGGAGACTTGTATCTTTCTGACTGAAAACGAATCCTCAACTTTACTCACTGGTGCTCATCTTAACAGGGCTTTGGAGAACTGACAGTGTGCTTTTAAGATCTACCAGATAAGGCGTGGTAGTGAACTATGGCATATCCGACGTTTGAACCCGTAGGCATCGGCTAAAACCCTAAAAATCGCCAGGTGTTTGACACCATGAGATCCGACTATAGCCGCCTGCTTGGCATTGCCGGAAACATTCGATGACGCCTCGTTCTGACTTCGTTTCCATGTAGTTACCGTTGTCGTTGCCAACGGTCCCCTCTGTTCTTAACAGAATCGCCATTGCTCTTGCTACCTATCGCTCTGCATTTCGTTGACTACGACATCCTTCCGAGTTCTGCTATTGTCAAGATGTTTACAAGGCTGCATATTCAAGGTATTCAAGCAGTCCGTTATTGTATTTTAAAGTGTTAAAAGTGTAGATTGACTTTAAATTGGCCGTAGTTTGACCGTAGCAACAGTGGGGATGACTGGCCGCCATTTGCAATTTTGTGAAAATTCCCAAATGTGTACCTGTTTAATGTGTATTCTGTCCGCGAAATGAAAGCTCTCGCTATTTATGAACGACGGACGGTACTTTTATAATCCTTTTGACATATTGTGACTGTTTATAAGGCATAGTTTGGGTATATTGTTTTGTCAGCTTTTCATGAAAATAGTCGGCCTTTTGTGGCTATTCTAATAGATGGATTGTATACCAAAGCAGTGATTAAATGCCCATTATTATTCTTGTAACACATTCTCGTGGCCGATACTTGTCCCAAACGGGACTCCATTAGCTTCATGGTCTATTTTATCGGCAATCCGCTTGTCTACTATATCTTCGACGGTCTCTAAATTACTCTTCATGTAGTGTAATGTGCATTTTAACTTGTTGTTTTTGGTTATTTTCAGCACGGGAAGACATGATCCGGTATCATGTCACTCCTGCTGCTAGTCTATGGCCGTCGCTGGATGAGGAATCCGACTGTGTATGCACTTTATCTACATCTTCTTCAACTTGGACGGAATAGTTTTCTTCTTTTCTCTATGCTTCCACAATCGTCTTGTGCATAGTAGAGACATTTCATTGTATTTTCTCTGTTACGGTGTGCTAAAAATCAATCCCCGGGTACCCCTCTCCCATTTAGTCCTTAACATTTCTTTCTAACAATCTGTCAGCATAGTCTGTGTGTCTTGGGGCACTGTCTCATAAAATGGGTAATCTGGGGCTATGGACTGTGACCTTTTTCTGGTATTCTTCACATAAAAACTTCCTGTAAATCTCGCCCAATGACACTCCTTTATCCCACCCTCCCCACTCACCAATGTAGCGTCCCCTGGCTTCATCCCCGAGTCCCTCTCCCGACCCTCTGAGTGTTTTCACCCCGTTCTGGGCCCGCCCTGACCACGGAGAGACGCTCCCTGCCCCAGTCACCATCACCTATGTCGACTACTATCCTGTCCCAAGTGACGACGACAGTGACTACTGGGTCTATGAGGACGAGGACGACGACAGCTTCGTGGAGGATATTCATCCCGTGAGGAAGGCGCTGAGGAGAGTGGCTGCCTTCTTCAGGAGAGTATTCTCGTAGATTCCTCATCTAGTGTGCGCGTGAGTGCGTGAGTGCGTGAGTGCGTGTGTGGCACTACTGTATATGTGTATATGTAGGTGTGTGACCCACTTTGTAAAGTTACATCTTATTGGGGAGAGAGAGAGAGAGAGAGAGAGGGTGAGAGAGAGAATGAGGGAGAATATGGTGTATTTGTTTTCTCTATATGGGATGTTGATGTGGTTTGCATACGTATTTGGTTGGCTGTAAATGTTTTCAGGTTGGACGACTTGTTTGGGTAGCCGTACAATACCCTATTATCCCATTTGTACCTCTTTGGTCTGTTTTTGGCTACCATTTTGGGCTTTCCTTTGGACACACCCTTTCGATCAAGTTATATTTTGGCATACCCTTTGGCTGACATTTCTATGTTATTTCTCTCCTAATGAGAGGACAACTCTTCCCTTTTGGCCCCAATTCGAATATTTTCTTTAAGCACATACCATTCTATTTTTGGATATGTAATAAATATTGATGAATGGTATACACACGAGTCTGTTTTTCTTCCTTCTTTGGACCTACTAACAACTAGGTGACAGTAACACAACAGGAGAGGCAATTGAACCAAGTCTGTTTTATTGTGACAGAACTTGAAGATTCTGTAAGAGTAAACTAATGAAAATATTGAGGGATCGTTTGCGCTGTCCCGTTGTGTTGCTGTCTTCTAATCGAGTTTTTAACAAGCTCTCTGTGATGGAAATGACGACGTCAATAGTCTTGTGCAGCTGTAACTACAAACTGGATGTCGGAACTCTAAATATTTTACGATGACTTCACTTACTTTAAATGACGTGCACTGGTGAGTGATCGAGAGTGGTCTCCCTTCACTCTTTGTGGTTGTTTAACCGTCACCTCGTCTATAGTGAGTGAGTGGGATTTTACGTCGCTTTTAGCATTGTTTTAGTTGTATACGGCGGGGGACACCAGAAATGGGCTTCACCCATTTGGGGAATGGAACCCGCCCCTTCCGCTTTCAGCACAAGGCTACCCTACCACCCCACATCGTCTTTATATATGTGCACATATTCTAAGACTGGAAGAGCGGTTGTGCTCTTCGTCGAGTGGTCATTAAGCAGGTCGATGAGCTGTAAGTGTATTTAAAGGAATGGCTGGACTGGTCTCTCTTATCCAGCTTGGTCCTGGCTGATGAACGAAGGGAGGCCACTCTTGTCGGACTATTAGCGAGCGTTTATCAGTCGAATTGCATAGCTTATCTTTCCGCAGCAATTAGTGCACCTACCAACAGCCTGTAAATGTACACCACGAGCTACAAACCAACAAACGGTGTCCACGTCAGATGTAGGGATTTTGCCAGCAACTATTTACGTTCATCAGTTTGCCACTTTCAATTCGGGGTTCAAACAAACACAACATGCACTTCTTTTTATCACCGACGGCAACCACGGCAACGACCGACAAAAGAGGATGTGCTTCCTTATTTGCAATCGTTTCCGTCTTTGTTTAGAGAGAGTAAGGTCTTTCTTCCACAGTTCTATGGAAACAAATGGTCCCTAACGTCTATCAATTTTCAACTGGGTGAAAATGACTTTAACGTATATCTGCCCACTATATGCGGCACTACACGTGCATAGACTTTAGTTTCCCTCTCTGATATACTCTTATGTGAAATAACAAAAAGGGGAATGGGAAGACTTGTATCTTTCTGACTGAAAACGAATCCTCAACTTTACTCACTGGTGCTCATCTTAACAGGGCTTTGGAGAACTGACAGTGTGCTTTTAAGATCTACCAGATAAGGCGTGGTAGTGAACTATGGCATATCCGACGTTTGAACCCGTAGGCATCGGCTAAAACCCTAAAAATCGCCAGGTGTTTGACACCATGAGATCCGACTATAGCCGCCTGCTTGGCATTGCCGGAAACATTCGATGACGCCTCGTTCTGACTTCGTTTCCATGTAGTTACCGTTGTCGTTGCCAACGGTCCCCTCTGTTCTTAACAGAATCGCCATTGCTCTTGCTACCTATCGCTCTGCATTTCGTTGACTACGACATCCTTCCGAGTTCTGCTATTGTCAAGATGTTTACAAGGCTGCATATTCAAGGTATTCAAGCAGTCCGTTATTGTATTTTAAAGTGTTAAAAGTGTAGATTGACTTTAAATTGGCCGTAGTTTGACCGTAGCAACAGTGGGGATGACTGGCCGCCATTTGCAATTTTGTGAAAATTCCCAAATGTGTACCTGTTTAATGTGTATTCTGTCCGCGAAATGAAAGCTCTCGCTATTTATGAACGACGGACGGTACTTTTATAATCCTTTTGACATATTGTGACTGTTTATAAGGCATAGTTTGGGTATATTGTTTTGTCAGCTTTTCATGAAAATAGTCGGCCTTTTGTGGCTATTCTAATAGATGGATTGTATACCAAAGCAGTGATTAAATGCCCATTATTATTCTTGTAACACATTCTCGTGGCCGATACTTGTCCCAAACGGGACTCCATTAGCTTCATGGTCTATTTTATCGGCAATCCGCTTGTCTACTATATCTTCGACGGTCTCTAAATTACTCTTCATGTAGTGTAATGTGCATTTTAACTTGTTGTTTTTGGTTATTTTCAGCACGGGAAGACATGATCCGGTATCATGTCACTCCTGCTGCTAGTCTATGGCCGTCGCTGGATGAGGAATCCGACTGTGTATGCACTTTATCTACATCTTCTTCAACTTGGACGGAATAGTTTTCTTCTTTTCTCTATGCTTCCACAATCGTCTTGTGCATAGTAGAGACATTTCATTGTATTTTCTCTGTTACGGTGTGCTAAAAATCAATCCCCGGGTACCCCTCTCCCATTTAGTCCTTAACATTTCTTTCTAACAATCTGTCAGCATAGTCTGTGTGTCTTGGGGCACTGTCTCATAAAATGGGTAATCTGGGGCTATGGACTGTGACCTTTTTCTGGTATTCTTCACATAAAAACTTCCTGTAAATCTCGCCCAATGACACTCCTTTATCCCACCCTCCCCACTCACCAATGTAGCGTCCCCTGGCTTCATCCCCGAGTCCCTCTCCCGACCCTCTGAGTGTTTTCACCCCGTTCTGGGCCCGCCCTGACCACGGAGAGACGCTCCCTGCCCCAGTCACCATCACCTATGTCGACTACTATCCTGTCCCAAGTGACGACGACAGTGACTACTGGGTCTATGAGGACGAGGACGACGACAGCTTCGTGGAGGATATTCATCCCGTGAGGAAGGCGCTGAGGAGAGTGGCTGCCTTCTTCAGGAGAGTATTCTCGTAGATTCCTCATCTAGTGTGCGCGTGAGTGCGTGAGTGCGTGAGTGCGTGTGTGGCACTACTGTATATGTGTATATGTAGGTGTGTGACCCACTTTGTAAAGTTACATCTTATTGGGGAGAGAGAGAGAGAGAGAGAGAGGGTGAGAGAGAGAATGAGGGAGAATATGGTGTATTTGTTTTCTCTATATGGGATGTTGATGTGGTTTGCATACGTATTTGGTTGGCTGTAAATGTTTTCAGGTTGGACGACTTGTTTGGGTAGCCGTACAATACCCTATTATCCCATTTGTACCTCTTTGGTCTGTTTTTGGCTACCATTTTGGGCTTTCCTTTGGACACACCCTTTCGATCAAGTTATATTTTGGCATACCCTTTGGCTGACATTTCTATGTTATTTCTCTCCTAATGAGAGGACAACTCTTCCCTTTTGGCCCCAATTCGAATATTTTCTTTAAGCACATACCATTCTATTTTTGGATATGTAATAAATATTGATGAATGGTATACACACGAGTCTGTTTTTCTTCCTTCTTTGGACCTACTAACAACTAGGTGACAGTAACACAACAGGAGAGGCAATTGAACCAAGTCTGTTTTATTGTGACAGAACTTGAAGATTCTGTAAGAGTAAACTAATGAAAATATTGAGGGATCGTTTGCGCTGTCCCGTTGTGTTGCTGTCTTCTAATCGAGTTTTTAACAAGCTCCCTGTGATGGAAATGACGACGTCAATAGTCTTGTGCAGCTGTAACTACAAACTGGATGTCGGAACTCTAAATATTTTACGATGACTTCACTTACTTTAAATGACGTGCACTGGTGAGTGATCGAGAGTGGTCTCCCTTCACTCTTTGTGGTTGTTTAACCGTCACCTCGTCTATAGTGAGTGAGTGGGATTTTACGTCGCTTTTAGCATTGTTTTAGTTGTATACGGCGGGGGACACCAGAAATGGGCTTCACCCATTTGGGGAATGGAACCCGCCCCTTCCGCTTTCAGCACAAGGCTACCCTACCACCCCACATCGTCTTTATATATGTGCACATATTCTAAGAGTGGAAGAGCGGTTGTGCTCTTCGTCGAGTGGTCATTAAGCAGGTCGATGAGCTGTTAGTGTATTTAAAGGAATGGCTGGACTGGTCTCTCTTATCCAGCTTGGTCCTGGCTGATGAACGAAGGGAGGCCACTCTTGTCGGACTATTAGCGAGCGTTTATCAGTCGAATTGCATAGCTTATCTTTCCGCAGCAATTAGTGCACCTACCAACAGCCTGTAAATGTACACCACGAGCTACAAACCAACAAACGGTGTCCACGTCAGATGTAGGGATTTTGCCAGCAACTATTTACGTTCATCAGTTTGCCACTTTCAATTCGGGGTTCAAACAAACACAACATGCACTTCTTTATATCACCGACGGCAACCACGGCAACGACCGACAAAAGAGGATGTGCTTCCTTATTTGCAATCGTTTCCGTCTTTGTTTAGAGAGAGTAAGGTCTTTCTTCCACAGTTCTATGGAAACAAATGGTCCCTAACGTCTATCAATTTTCAACTGGGTGAAAATGACTTTAACGTATATCTGCCCACTATATGCGGCACTACACGTGCATAGACTTTAGTTTCCCTCTCTGATATACTCTTATGTGAAATAACAAAAAGGGGAATGGGAAGACTTGTATCTTTCTGACTGAAAACGAATCCTCAACTTTACTCACTGGTGCTCATCTTAACAGGGCTTTGGAGAACTGACAGTGTGCTTTTAAGATCTACCAGATAAGGCGTGGTAGTGAACTATGGCATATCCGACGTTTGAACCCGTAGGCATCGGCTAAAACCCTAAAAATCGCCAGGTGTTTGACACCATGAGATCCGACTATAGCCGCCTGCTTGGCATTGCCGGAAACATTCGATGACGCCTCGTTCTGACTTCGTTTCCATGTAGTTACCGTTGTCGTTGCCAACGGTCCCCTCTGTTCTTAACAGAATCGCCATTGCTCTTGCTACCTATCGCTCTGCATTTCGTTGACTACGACATCCTTCCAAGTTCTGCTATTGTCAAGATGTTTACAAGGCTGCATATTCAAGGTATTCAAGCAGTCCGTTATTGTATTTTAAAGTGTTAAAAGTGTAGATTGACTTTAAATTGGCCGTAGTTTGACCGTAGCAACAGTGGGGATGACTGGCCGCCATTTGCAATTTTGTGAAAATTCCCAAATGTGTACCTGTTTAATGTGTATTCTGTCCGCGAAATGAAAGCTCTCGCTATTTATGAACGACGGACGGTACTTTTATAATCCTTTTGACATATTGTGACTGTTTATAAGGCATAGTTTGGGCATATTGTTTTATCAGCTTTTCATGAAAATAGTCGGCCTTTTGTGGCTATTCTAATAGATGGATTGTATACCAAAGCAGTGATTAAATGCCCATTATTATTCTTGTAACACATTCTCGTGGCCGATACTTGTCCCAAACGGGACTCCATTAGCTTCATGGTCTATTTTATCGGCAATCCGCTTGTCTACTATATCTTCGACGGTCTCTAAATTACTCTTCATGTAGTGTAATGTGCATTTTAACTTGTTGTTTTTGGTTATTTTCAGCACGGGAAGACATGATCCGGTATCATGTCACTCCTGCTGCTAGTCTATGGCCGTCGCTGGATGAGGAATCCGACTGTGTATGCATTTTATCTACATCTTCTTCAACTTGGACGGAATAGTTTTCTTCTTTTCTCTATGCTTCCACAATCGTCCTGTGCATAGTAGAGACATTTCATTGTATTTTCTCTGTTACGGTGTGCTAAAAATCAATCCCCGGGTACCCCTCTCCCATTTAGTCCTTAACATTTCTTTCTAACAATCTGTCAGCATAGTCTGTTTGTCTTGGGGCACTGTCTCATAAAATGCGTAATCTGGGGCTATGGACTGTGACCTTTTTCTGGTATTCTTCACATAAAAACTTCCTGTAAACCTCGCCCAATGACACTCCTTTATCCCACCCTCCCCACTCACCAATGTAGCGTCCCCTGGCTTCATCCCCGAGTCCCTCTCCCGACCCTCTGAGTGTTTTCACCCCGTTCTGGGCCCGCCCTGACCACGGAGAGACGCTCCCTGCCCCAGTCACCATCACCTATGTCGACTACTATCCTGTCCCAAGTGACGACGACAGTGACTACTGGGTCTATGAGGACGAGGACGACGACAGCTTCGTGGAGGATATTCATCCCGTGAGGAAGGCGCTGAGGAGAGTGGCTGCCTTCTTCAGGAGAGTATTCTCGTAGATTCCTCATCTAGTGTGCTCGTGAGTGCGTGAGTGCGTGAGTGCGTGTGTGGCACTACTGTATATGTGTATATGTAGGTGTGTGACCCACTTTGTAAAGTTACATCTGATTGGGGAGAGAGAGAGAGAGAGAGAGGGTGAGAGAGAGAATGAGGGAGAATATGGTGTATTTGTTTTCTGTATATGTGATGTTGATGTGGTTTGCATACGTAGTTGGTTGGCTGTAAATGTTTTCAGGTTGGACGACTTGTTTGGGTATCCGTACATTACCCCATTATCCCATTTGTACCTCTTTGGTCGGTTTTTTGGCTACATTTTTGGGCTTTCCTTTGGACACACCCTTTCGATCAAGTTATATTTTGGCATACCCTTTGGCTGACATTTCTATGTTATTTCTCTCCTAATGAGAGGACAACTCTTCCCTTTTGGCCCCAATTCGAATATTTTCTTTAAGCACATACCATTCTATTTTTGGATATGTAATAAATATTGATGAATGGTATACACACGAGTCTGTTTTTCTTCCTTCTTTGGACCTACTAACAACTAGGTGACAGTAACACAACAGGAGAGGCAATTGAACCAAGTCTGTTTTATTGTGACAGAACTTGAAGATTCTGTAAGAGTAAACTAATGAAAATATTGAGGGATCGTTTGCGCTGTCCCGTTGTGTTGCTGTCTTCTAATCGAGTTTTTAACAAGCTCTCTGTGATGGAAATGACGACGTCAATAGTCTTGTGCAGCTATAACTACAAACTGGATGTCGGAACTCTAAATATTTTACGATGACTTCACTTACTTTAAGTTACATGAAATGGTGAGTGATCGAGAGTGGTCTCCCTTCACTCTTTGTGGTTGTTTAACCGTCACCTCGTCTATAGTGAGTGAGTGGGATTTAACGCTGCTTTCAGCATTGTTCCAGCTGTATGACGGCGGGGGACACCAGAAATGGGCTTCACCCATTTGGGGAATGGATCCGGGCCCTGCCGCTTTAAGCACAAGGCTACCCTACCACCCCACATCGTCTTTATATATGTGCACATATTCTAAGAGTGGAAGAGCGGTTGTGGTCCTCTCGTAATGGTCATGTTTGATCCAGATTATAAAGTTAAATTTTGTTATTTAAAACTGGGACAGTTATTGTCGTAAGTGCGTCCCTGATAGACAACGGATACTTGTCGTAGGAGGCGAGTAACGGGACGAGGTGAACAGGCTCGCTGACTTTGTTGACGTTTGTCATCCTATTCCAAATGCGTACATCGATCCTCGTGATGCTGATCATTGGACCGTCTGGTCCAGATTCGAATATTTATGGACTGCCGTGAGATAGCTGGGATATTGAGCGTGTTGTTAAATTGTTTCTTGAACACAAATTCGTTTGTTTATATCTATTCAGAACAGATAACAGCTGTTGTCCTTGGAAAGTCAGATAAGCTGACCTGTCGTGTTTTACAGAATGTAACAGTACATCAGAACCATAATATACGACAGCATGGTGCCTGTGTTGAAGAGATTGCTTCTGTTGGTTGCGATCAAATATGCCTGCTATGGTCTTCCGATCGATCAACAGGCAACCTTGGAGACGAAAAATTTGTACAGCAATCTATTGAAGCTGTCACGTGACGGCACCAGGTTCGTATTTGGGATGCAGGGATCGACACAGTGGGGTGAATATGGCGGTCACTCTCCGTACCACGTTTACGAGAATGGAAATACCAAAGGATGGGTCTTCACTGTGAGTTGGCGACTTTCATTATCGTCCTTGTCATTCCGATTGCTGACGGAGAGACGCGAATGACGAGGAAAGGGTTAAATTTTCAACAGTTCCAGAATTTACGTTAAAACTGTCATCCGTATTTACGAAGATGATTTGAGAATTAGATGCTAATGCGTGAACTACCTTTTTATCGAAATGACTTTCTTTTCCATTTCGTATATATATATATTTTCGTTTTGTATTCACTAGAGCCAACAGGCACACAATAAGGATAACGATGAACTTTGTGACGTCTGCTCAGTCACGAACCAGCATCCGGGCATCATGGGTATGGATCTCCGGGATCTAATACCGTCTTATCTTGACACCGTGACGTATCTTGCCCACAAAGCCTATTCTCGAGGGGAAGTTATTACCTTTTCATGGCACCATAGCAACCCAGTAACGGGAGGGAGCTTCTACATTAAGGACGACCACGGGGACGTGGCTCACACCATCCAAAAACTACTCCCTGGTGGCCCGAATAACGCTAACTTGACAGAGAATCTGGACAAAATCGCAGAATGGGCGCTTAAGTTTAAAGATCCCCAGGGTAAGCTTATCCCAATAATATTCCGTCCTTACCACGAGATGAATGGTAGATGGTTTTTCTGGGGGATGGGAAATGCAGCCCAAAACACCCCGGACGAGTACAAGCAACTCTGGCAGTTCCTTGTCCGCTACCTCCGTGACGTCAAACACGTCCACAACGTCCTCTACGCGTACAGTCCCGGGGCGGCGATAGATAACCATGAATATATGCTCACCTACCCTGGTGACGACTATGTCGACGTAATCGGTCTCGACTACTACTACAGCGGGTCGTCTTCAAGAAATCCCACAGATCTTATCGCTAAAATCGAGACCATTGTCGATGTAGCCCAGAGAAGGAATAAGATAGCGGCTGTGACTGAGTTCGGATCTAACAAGCCCAATGTAGATACCCATCCCAATTTATGGATGGACCTAGTCCTCAAACCCATGAAGGAGAGTAAGACAGCTCTTGGCATTGCGTACTTATCTACGTGGGTTAACAGGTGTAATGGTGACCGGAAGTGCGGTCATCCCTACACACCATATAAGGGACATCCCGCAGCAGTCGACTTCCTGAAGTTCTTCAACGACCCGGCCACTCTGTGGGGAAATAACATGCCAAACATGTACTCCTAGTGAAATAAATACATTCTGCTTAATTATGAATATGTAAAAATGTTGACCAAGATGAAGAAGTTTGCACAATTTCAGTCACTATTAAAGGAAGTGAATGAGTATGGTTTAACGCCATATTTTTCAATATTCCACCAGTATCACTGCGGGGCACGCCAGAAATAGGTTTCAAACATTGTACCATCGTGGCGAGTCGAACCCGGGTCTTCAGACGAAGGGATGCTTTAACCATTAGGCTACCCCAACGCCCCCAAATCACTATTAAAGAGTTCGTTACCTGATAATTATTGTCACACAAGAAAAAGTAAAAACGCATTCTCGATTTAAGAACTGGCGTCATGTTGGATCTAAATCCATATAAAACTGTACGAGTGTGTCAAGAAAATGTGCTACATTCATTATCCTAAACTTAGATATAAAGTCTAAAACTCTGTCATTATCAAACTCGCCTGTGTTTACACAAACATTTGCACCCCTTTACTTACTCACTGGTAAGCTGGTCGCAGCAACTAGTCTGGGGTCGATTGTTAAGGGTAAGTGATCTTTGTCAGGTTCAGTCTCTCCACTGGACTGTTGTCAAGGTTCCTATCGTTTCAGACTTTAGCTTTTACTGACCCATAGCTTTCGACTGCCATCCACTCGTAGCAGTCTGCATCTTTCTTCTGCACAAAGCTTATTTAGATCTTTTAATGTTCTGTGTATGTTAGGGCTGTTACGATATGGTGTGTTAGATTAACACGTTTTAAGCAGTAGTGTTTTAGCACACCTGGTGTATGTTCTGTGTTTGTCTATTAATAAAGTATTTTATACCAAATATATGAATTACACGTCTGGTCCTGTGTGCGCAGGTCACAGATGAAGTTTAGCAACGTTTAGAGCGGTGAGTCTTTGGATGAGTGACCGCGTTTAGCAACTTGACTTCTGAGAGTTTCCTAGTTTCCAGGACTTCAGTCCTTTCCTTCATGGAAGCACACGTTATACTTGTGCTCTCACCTTAGGCACGAAAGTCTGTTCAAACTTGCTTTTGTTCACCCAGCTGAAAGTCAAGTGACCATCAAACTAAAAACCGTGTTCCCGCAAATGTTGAGTTTATCTAGCGGCACTGCTCACAAAGACACGTAAGGGCATGTTCATTTTTCTCCTTAATCACAACATGGGGTCATATGATATAAGCTACAGCTTGTGCGATTCCCAGATTGCAATAATTTTGCGTATGCATAAAATGGCATTCATTAAACATGGAATATTCGTTATATTTTAACTGTTATGCCACGGGCTATCAATTTATCTGGTAAATAATATCTTAATTACACTAACACGGTAATGTTTCCTACAAGCCGCTAATGTCTTGCTGCTTCTAGACCGTAGGGCAGGAATTTTAATCTGGCATTGTGAACATATTGTGAAGTGTACTTCCCAACAAGGTGAAATTTATCTGGTAGCAAACAAACGTACCTATTGTGAAATCATTAACACAGGCAGGCAGCTGGATCACATAACAATGATTTAACCAGGGATGTCAACCAGGGATGATCTGTTTTCAGCGATAAACACAACGGTCATCAAATATCAAGTTCAATGACACAATGTACTGGGCAGAATAGGCCTTCAGCAACCCATGCTTGCCATACAAATCTACTGGTCCAGGCTTGATTATTTACTTACAGCCGCCATATAGTTGAGTAGGCATAAAACTAAACTCACTAACTCGATCACTCAATGACACAATGTGTAACCAGTTTAGAAATAAAATCAGTAGAAATCTGCTGACATGGAAAATTGCCATTCCTGATAAACATGCAGATTTGCAGAAAAAATAATTATCTCCTCCCAAGGCAGATAGACATCACTAATCACAAAACAACAAAACATTTGTAAAATGCTATGAAACTATATTTCATTTGTTCACCATAAAAAGGGTGATACATATACAGTACAATATCTGATTCACATAATTTAGTTCACATAAATATGTAAAGCTAAACATTGTATATCAACAAACACTTTAAACAGTTAGTATAAGGAAACACAGGCCGACTTTCAGCAATTATATCACTCAGTCTACATCCACATTCAAATCTTCAATAACATAAAACAAGACACCTACTAGAACTTCATCAAAATACTAAACTATATATCTATAATGTTAGAAGTCTATGGAGAGATGGTTGGCTACAAAGAAACTACTAGCCAAATAAACTGTTTTGTTCTGGACTTGCTTGGGATGCATCATGATACAATGATGCAATGTAATAAATTACTGCATATAATACAAAGCAACATATGCTGTGTTACCTTTATCATCATGAAGAAGCTGATACTGATATGATGCAACTTTCAGTTAACTGATTCATGTTTATAGCAGAACTCCATCACTAAACGATCCAGCTCTAGCCCATGAATGTTCGGGTTTGAATTGATCTTCAGTAACCCATGCTTGTTGTAGGAGGCGACTAAAAAGATTGGGTGGTCAGTCTCGCTGGCATGGTTGACATGCCATTGTTCCCAATTGTACAGATCGATGCTCATGATGTTGATCACGGGATTATCTGGTCTAAACTTAATTTTTTTGCAGATAGCCACCATATAGCTGGAATATTGCTGACTGTGGTGTAAAAGTAAACCCAGTTTTCATTATCTGAATACACTGAAATTCTTCTCATGCACATGAAGGTGTTTTCTTTTTTCTGTAGCTTTTTTCTCATCAACGGCTGACCTGAAGTTTTCAACAGCGAACCTAAGTTATCAATACTTGACCTGAAGTTACCAACTGCTGGTAATGGTTTGACTTTCTGTGAAAGTATGAGAAATGTGTTCATACAATTTAATAGGTAACAATGTCATGAACCGCCTGACCAACAATTCAAGCTTGATGAACAGGCAATGAGTCATTAATCATGATTAAGAATATCAGTGAAATACATTAATATTAAATCTTTTATTAACCCACTGTGTCGTTACTGGTATGGGTCATTCCTATACCGTAAAGTGATTAAAATCAAACATGATTTAAGGTTATTCAAAAAAGGATGAAATCTCAAGGATTCTCGATTCCCTTTAACTTCCACCCTGGGGGGAGAAGATGGACATACAATAGCCACATTCAGTGATCCTTTAAAGATCAAGCTGGATAAGTTCCACAAAGCTATCATAAACATGAGTGTTAATCTCCTTCAGCCTTAGTAAACTTACAATATTGTCATGTCAAAACAGTTTATGAGCTACCCATGGCAACCTTGATGACAATGGCATTTATAATTTCCAGCCAAGAACTCAGTGGCCTAATCGTGAGATAAATGAACATGCACTTGCATCAAAAAATATATTGCACTGATTTCTGTTTGGAGTAGGAAAGTATGAAATGTCATGTGCAACACGATTTCATTTCAGGAAATGTCACCATGGTGACACCAGTGTACATGGACTAAAATGTAACTTAAACAGTACACATCATCGTACACTCTATTTGCCAAGGATCAAACCTTTTGCAGAGGATAACTATTTTGGTGCTTATTACAAATATCTAGTAGTATGTGTGCATTAATATACAACAACATATCTTTAAGGATCAAAACTGGCCATTGTTGATTTTTAACAAAATCAGTCACCCAAAATTTTGGCAAGACACAAAAACTTTGGAAGACAAAACAATCTGGGAAATAGATACATATTGAATCAAGATAGCTATCTTTAGATGACGTGAAAAAAAATTCTCCTTTGATTTGAATTTTTCATGATTTGAAAAATACTACAGATGGTAACAATTTTTTACTTGCCTAAAATTACAAGGTAACAGAGACAGCTTTATTAACACCTACTACATTTCTCGCATCCTCATCGAAGCAAGCATACATGTTCTGCTCTAGGACAAAGAAGGCACTATATACACCATCAAGTACACAGATGAATTCACAGTAAAATTAATGTTTTTTTCATGCAGAAATTGGTAGTTGGCAAAAGTGCTTACTTGGGATGTTTGTGTACGTATTTCCTTTGTTTGAAGTTACACTAGTGGAAGAATAAAGTGAACGAGTTCATAGGTTGTTTATACCTAGAGAGGATAGACATCCTTGCAGAACTATGCTGAGACCAGGTAACATTTTTCAGGTTACATGTTTGTCCTTGTACTATAAACTAAAGATGTCAGACTATCCCAAAGTCAAACAGGCAACTGTCTAAAAGATAACATTCCTTTTCAATTCTGGGCTAGATTTGACTCACATTCTCGCAATCACTGTGACAAGTCCACATACTAAGATGACAAAATAATGTGCATCCATTAAATGCATGATAAGGAGGTATTCCATTTAAAACTGTTTAGAAAGATTGGAATATCACAAAACAGTAACTGCATTGATGTATAAAATTTTGAAGCAGTTATATCGTGGATATTCATTACAGGACCAAATAATTCAAAGACCAAACATAAACGATCCTGTTTCTCAGTTACAACTTGCACCAAAACATAAGTAATGAGTAATGGATGATGTCTTTCCACTGAAGTACAGTGGTCGTGTTTGTAGCAGTCCCAAAGAGTGAATCAGTTCTGTCAGATTTGTTTCTTAAATTTCACTTCAACAACTTTCATTAAAAGCACCCAACACAACCACAAAATACGTACTGTGACATACAAACACCGTGGACATTGGTTAATATAATGGAACTTGAAGTGTACTTCTGGTAATGGTCTAAAATACACATGGGTCATACTAGGCAAAATAGTCATTTGTTAGTTATCTTCTTCGTGATGGACCTTAGATTCAGTTGTAACCTTAAGTAGTCCTTCTAATTTCTTCATATACAAAAAGATGATGCTTCTGTAACCGCAAACACCTGGTAATTAGCTAGTACATGAGACAAATCTTGACAGTTCTTACGAAATAATGCCACATGACTCAAAACAGCTGAAATGCTTCATTAAAATATCCATTCTCTTCGCAAAACAACTAAACTAGTAGCTAAAAACTGCAATCGTTTGTTCTCTAACAATATTGATTCTAATTTTGATTAAGTCAGTAAACTGATCTTAAATATAAGAAAACAATAAAATGCCTCATAAGCCCATAATGTATTTAACATATCATTGCTTAATCAAACAGATATCAACCAGCAAGATAAAAACGTAAATTGTAGCTGAGTTGTACAATTCCAATATAAAGACTAATATTTCTAATTACAATTTACCTAAAAAGTCAACAAAATCATAAAATCAGACAACACATACCAAATAAACAACTTACAACAGTAAACTGTACACTGTAAAAAATCAATATCCATCAAATTACAACAGCGTCTGAACAATTCATTTTGGTGATGTATATACAGTACAGATATTGACGGGACATGAAGAAATGTTGAACGCGTCTTTCTGCTCACTTGATGTCTGCTTACCAGGGCTTACTTTGAAAATTTAACTCACGACCGGGCTGAAATACTGTTGAAATATAAACTCACATTGAAACTTTCAAAAATATTGCCTTGCAGCAGTGAGTTTAAATGACACTGTTCTTAGATATTTACCATTTCTGTGTAATCCAAGCGTTTGCCTTTTAGGCAAAAAGGATCCTACAATTAGTTGATCCTTTCACTGCTAAGGGACACAACCCTGTGACTCAGCCTCATGGGCCTCTTCTCCTAACATCATGGAAGAGCCATATGCAGAAATTATGAATATTAACTTCTTTATAAAGTTTGTTTTTGTAAATAAAATTAATAGTGCCCTGGTAACCATGGTAACCATGACAGACAATATAAATACAATGATTTATGCATCCTCAAGCACTGAACCATAAGTGTGAAATATGGACAAATTGAAAATGCTTTTCAGCATATTGCCATTACAAGAGAAGTAAGCACAATGTAAAATGATATTCACAAAGTCTCAGGTGCGTGGAACCAACGGAAACGTGGGGCTTGTAGGCATTGCTGTCAAACCTTGTGGAAACAGTGGTTAGGTAATATTGCTGGGCTTCACCAAACATTCATTAGGTATGAGGTCAATTGAAAATAACTTGGAGAATATCATGATTTAACACACAGGTTATGAACAATCTATCATCTACAATCATGATATAAAAAACTGGTGTTCATGATTTGACAGTTCTTGTTGACCTTACCCATGAAAACAATGCATAAAGCACCAACAGAATTGCTGACTTCAAGTTGATGGCACAAACACAAGTATTCCTGTTACCCGAAAGCAATCTTCATTGTTGAAAGGGTGCAGTAAATAGAACATGAAAAAGGGGCAGAAAAATTGAACAGAATATTCACTTCTGATAAAGCAAGTACAAATATTCTCAAAACTACACCCTGTTAAACCACATACAAGTCTTCAAAACGAAGTTTTCTTGATTTGCTAAATTACAGATTAAAGAATCATGAATACTAACCACAGTGTAATCATGTTTGTGTTCCCAACATTAATCTTACAATACACAGGTTTGACAAGCCAGCTTTTATTTTACATAATTCTGTATTTATATTATTAAATATTCTTTATCCTATTTAGTCAACATAAGATGGTCCATATCTATGTACACTGATGCATCTTAAGACTAACATTAACTTTAGACATAAAACACTTTCTTTGTCTAAAGTGGTGTTGTAATCAGTATGTTGTAATGAAAATAGATCATTGTAAAATATATATGTCAGACCCATGGATGTTTCAGTTCTTCAGAGTTAACAAAAAATCAAACTAAATAATGCAACTATTTCCATACCCCAGTAACCATGGTAACCACAACAGCACTGTGATGAAAATACAAATACACTGAGGTCAGTTCAGCACTGGTACAAACTGTAGATCAAGTCTTCCCATTTGTTACAAATGGAAAAAAGCATCCTTTCAACATACTTAAACAAAACAAATGTTTCAGGCATTTCAAGTTGAGTCGAATGTGTTAGGTCAGACACTCACATGTGTGTATTAACGCTTGATATTTTCAAGACTTGCCTTGGCATAGAGTGTGCAAATTCAGAAGTTATTATCGAGTTCTGTTGCACCTTCGGACTACTTCAGACAGTAATGCCTAGAATGAGATCAATTATGACATGGAACATGATTATTAACAGGAGGATATGAGTAAATATTAATCTCTCACAAATCTATGCAAATATATCAAGGCCGTTTCCTCCACAGCAGTCTGCCAGAAGTCTATCTATAATGGTGCAAAGTCAGATTTCTATCTGCTTCCATGTCCATGGTCTGTTGATATAGTGAACAGGAAAACAAATGCAACTGTTTTCGTTTTTTGGTTGGGGGGTGGAGATGTTCAAGTTTTTAAATAAAAGACATACACAAGAATGCTTACTTTTAATTCATGAGGTTTCATATGTTGGAAACTTGCGTTTCTTTTGCTGTTTGGTATGTTTAACATCTGCTAATGCCCATTTTTCAGATTTACAAGTTTCATTCTAAGACGCTTGCTGTCTGGAAACTCAAACAAACCTTGAATAGGAATATCTTTCACAACCATAAGCCTGACAGGAATTTACGCCAGATTTTAAGCAATTTGCAATTTATTGGCCTCTCTGTTTTCAATCCAAAAAAGAAAAGAAAAAAGTGTTCTATTTGAAAAATACAGCCACAGAATTTCTAATTTTAAATCTATGAAAACAGCAATTGGAAAAAACTTCATTCAATTTAAGATTTTTACTGACATTTACTGATTGGGGGCTAAATATCAGCATGTGAGCAGATCCAGATAAATCCTTGCTGTAATGTCAGTAATATCTGACACAGTCACAATGATGATATGCTATTTATCTTCATTTCAAATTAATCACCAGTGACTTGGAGCTTTGAAATCTGACATTACACCTGAAAGTATCAGTTACACCAGTCATAGCACGATGATGGGTTTTGCAAAACACCCTGAGCTGTACGCCATCTCGTGAACTGACAGACATATTTGTATGATACGTGTACACAATGATGACTGCTACATGCTGTTGAAAGGAATCTCAGTATAGCCATAATCCTCAGGTTCTGTTTTGATCTGGACAACTTCAGATGAATCATTGCCTTCTGTTGTCTTATTGGCTGAGCTGTCATCCAGGATTTGGTTGGCTGAGAAGGAGGGATACTGCCAGGTCTGTGAGTTTGTGTCATTGGTCAGGTTCGGTTCCTGTAACTGTTGTAAGAAAGACCCCTGGGAGTACATCTGCCCTTGGTACATCGGCTGTGCTGAAGCTGGGTAGAAAACTGCTGTTGTGCTTGGTACAGTCCTTCCCATATCATCTTGAGTTGTGGACTTTGTGCCATTGTGGATGGCTATTTGACTCTGTGTGCTACTCTGTCCATTTGGCTGGGAGTATATGTGAGTGTTTTGATACACTGGCATCATTTGAGTGGACAGGGGAACAGCACAAGCAGCAGATATCGGAGTGCCATAAGGCTGTCCGCCATACTCACTTGGGTCATATGGCTTCTCTTGCTTCACTGCAGACCACATCTCATTGGCCGTCTGACCAGGACTAGTTGGTACTGGAATGTTCTGGGGCTGACTAGTTTGGGACTGACTTTGGGCTTTACTTTTCTTGCCTTTGGATTTGGGTTTTGCTTCAGCTTTTGGTTTTGGCTCAGTTTTGATAGGTTGGCCATCAGCATCAAGTTCAACTTTGGGCTCAGTTTTGATCTTGAGTTCCAGGTTCGGAAAACAGACTTCAGAGTCATCAAGGATTGGTTGGTCTCCTCGCAAGTGGTCCCGCAGCTTCTTCAAGGCCAAGTAGAAAGGGACTTTGTCAACAGCTCTTGGAAGCTGAGCACATCGAGCACTGGACGACGGCATCACATATACCATCTGACAACAATGAACACAGCATTATGTTTTATTTATAAAAATAGCATATTGTTTGGAAAATGGTTCAGTTCAATATGTTAACTGATATATATGAACAGAACAACAACCATCTGTTTAACAATTTCATAATGGTAAGTCTGCTACTGGGATGAGAGAATTACTGAAGCTTCAAGTAGCTGTGTGCAATAGCCACTGTATGAAATAAGCTGAAACCCCAGCCAGATACCAGGGCTGGTAACTTCAAACTGTTTCCAGCCCAAAATGGATTTAACCAGACCAGACACCAAGAATTCACTCAGATGTATGAAAGTTTTTGAAACATCTAAAATTTGCACCAGGCCATCTGGCTGGCTAGTTCAGGTGGTCAGATGGACCTTACGTAATACACTGGCTAAACAGTCTGAATTCTTGTACAGCTGTCCTGTCTTCACTTACTGTATTTGTTCCTTCCACTGGCTCAGGTTGTTTACCCAGAATGAAGTTCTTGTGGCCACAGTACACCTCATATATACCTGCAAAAACACCAAACATCTGGAAGTGACACAAGTATTTGATAAACATGACAATGAGTACCTGTGGTAGCCAAGTAGTTCAAGCATTTGCTTGCCATACTGAAGGCCCGGGTTCCATTCCCCATGTGGGTGTAATGTGAGGAGCACAGTTGTGGTGTCCTTGCTGTGATAAAGCTGAAATATTGCTAAAAGAAACGCAAAACCATACTAGTCACCCTGATCACCTTTCATCAGTGTTAAAAATTTAAGCTGCTCCAGCAGTCCCCGGCTCGTAAAAATTCATCAGGACCACTGAATGATAAGTTTGTAGTGCTCATTTTTTCATGAGGCAGTCTTTAAAAAGTTAACATTACACTTAGGTTACCTTAGTGACTTATGATCACCTCAGTGCTTTGTGGCCAATGAAATTTCAATTGATATTTAAGTAAATCTGTGAATGTTATTTTGGACCAGTGAAGTTCAGACTGGACCACTAAATATTGTTCACTCACTTATCCTGTGGTCTAGTGGGGAATTTTGAATGGCTTCTTTCTGTGTTTCATGCCATTATTAATCTCATTATGTCCAGAATTTAACTTAAATTTCCCCTGGCTTTCAGGGACTCACTTTAGGTACAGTCGTGCCCCCTTTATCCGAACCTCAGATATCCGGAAAACTCACCTTCCAAACAAAAATTCATTAAAACGAATTCACAACGTTGTAAAATTACTCACCTATCAGTAAATCCGGTTTCCACAACCGTACTGTCATTTTCACTTACAAAACACTAAATTATGTGCCGTTTTTTGTCTCGTATATCTGGATGGCTGAGCACCTGCATGTTTACACACGCAATTACTGAGGGCCTTGTGTGCCATAACATGAAACAAGTCGGCAGTCTTTGAAGCGTGAGAAGATTAACTACTTCTGAGTAGCATGGTGACACTGAGTTAATTTTGAGATGTGTCAATTTGTTACTATAATTAATTAATCCGGATGATCAAGCAAAGTCTCAACAGATGTGAGCGAAAAGACAATTGCTAACTGCTTTCGTCATGTGGATATTATCCAATCTAATGAGGACCCACAAGAGTACATGGCCTTGTTGATGCACTATGATCCTACAAGTTGCAACTGTGACTGTTACTGCCAATGATCTTGTGAATGTCGACAGTGACGAACTGACCAGTGAAAGTCCTCTCGCTTTTCTACACAGCCAGTGCAAAAAGCTATGACTGATTTCTTCAAGCGAGCAAAACTGCATGAACAGGCATGAGACATTTTATGTATGCACTGATATTTGTTTATATGTAATAAATAAAGATTATGCCTGATGCCTACTATGTTCATTTCTTTGTACGTTTCTTTGTACATACGGACTGTGGTTCAGATACTGTAAACAGCCAAATTTTCGCGACCGTTTAATTTTCGCGAACTTCGCATCACACTTCATGACGCGAGAATAAAAACATGCGATAATATAGATGTATCATACACTCTATTCAGGTAAGTGAACAACACAAAAACAATACAGGTGTCATTGCTCAATCACGTGTCACCGCTGGGCTAATCTGGATTAACACTGCTCAGTCACAGTCTATTTTCATTGCTCTAACACCTAATTAAAAAGAATTAATTCTGAAATCAATTACATCAATTTGTTGTTAAATCACTTTGCAAATCGTTTATTTTATAACAGCTCAGTGGTCACGCACCTACGTGTCATGTAAAAACATTTAGAAACGCTCCTGTAACAAGATCACCTCGCGAAAATAAGAAGGCATGAAAAGGTTTAGTGACCATCACTCGCAAAAATTTAAAGGCGTGGAAATAAGACAGTTTACAGTATGCGAAAATTCGCTTATCCAGACTATTTCAATAAAAACACAAGTGTTTGGATAAACGGGGCACAACTGTACTTGATTTTGCTTTACACACACTATACAGGCGAGTAATGTAGTATGATAAATACATCTCACCTTGTGGCAGGGGATAACTGAACTGATCGCTCAAAAAGTAACAGCCATTTTCTATAAGAATGAGTTACCTTTTCCATTAAATGCCGCAATCTTTGGTTTGTATTTCTGTAGTTTCTCCCTCAGTATACTGGCTCCCTCCTTGATTTCATTCCTGCAATAAAAACGGCATGTCAGTTCTGTGACTGGAAATTTTAATGTGGGAAGAACTATGCAGGGTTGCACAAACTGAAGCTGGTCATATTGTCATGATAGTAATAAACAATGCTTACTGCAAATCTAGTATTTTCACATTACTGTTTTCCTTCAGTGTACATGTATAAGGTTCAGACCATAACTGACTTGTATGACCTCCACAATCTGTACCCAACTTGTCTTAAAACTGTTTATTATAGAGCAAGATAGAAGAGAAACAGTTTTTATGGAGAGACAACATGTATTTGCTAGTGTTCCTCTTTATCATACCTGCTTCTAAAGGCCACTTCAGGAAGTGAGTGAGAGTTATGTCCCTTACCTCTTCAGATCTGCACTTCCTCTTGTTGTTCTAGCACAAATATTTGTGAAGCCAATGCCGAAGTTGGGAAGTTCATGATCCTGGTAAGCATTCATGGGTTCTGGGATCAGACCTGACAGGTACAGACATTTCCCTGGAAGAAGAGGGTAAAGTTACGTGTCACTATGTGATCTAAATTTGTTAGAGATATATGCATGGAGAAAAATATTGTGTGGGCATTCTTCTAAACTATCCTGTGACTAATTTCTTTTCCATCGGCATAATTATATTTGTTATATTTACACTGACTGATTCTAAAATTGGTAAAATATCGGATCTTGTGTAAAAAGATTCTGGACTTGTTACCTTCAATCTTTTATTGCTTATTTTTTTTAAATTTCTTTTTGAAAAGAGAGCAGAATGTACATTATGTCATTGCACTAAGTAGATGGAGGGGCCATGGGGTAGCCCAGCAGTTAAAGCATTCGTTCATCATACCAAAGACTTGTGTTCGATTCTCCACATCGACATTCTCCACTTGTGTGAAGCCAATTTCCGGAATACAATGCCGTGATGTTGCTAAAAGCGGCATAAATCTAAACTCACATGCTACCAAGCTGATGGATTATTTTGAGTTTCGGTGCACTTACAGAAATGGTTTCCCGGCCCAGCATAATGGTGTCCAACGTAGGCAGCAAACAGTCCTGGATTGATTCCAACCTGGACAGAGGAATGTAGTGATTATTATGTATAGCTAATACCATTTGGTTTGATTATTGTTTACTGTTTCACTCAGCAGTATTCAAGCTGTATGGCAGCATCAAATAATCAAAAACATGAGCATTGCTCAACCTACATCGATGCAACGACATCTTGAAGCTAAGTTATAGAGCCTGATCACCCAAAGCCTCTTATGAAATGCATGTACTACACAAGGCTCCAGATATGGGCTGTATTGTCATATGTTCGGTTAACCTAACAAAAATGCACCAAATTATTGTAGGAAATATTTTAGAAAACGTACCAGATACGCACTGAAACAATGGTCCATGGTCTTATAATCACTTATAGACGTAGTTGTATCTGATTTCAAGCACTGTCCCAAAGTCGAATTTATGATATAGCTACACATTGAGGTTTCCCTTGTGTTTGGGGAATCATATGAATAATGAATGAACTATAACTAATATCACACTCCATAAAATGTGACTGAGTAGTCTAAATGTTCTCTTAAGTTTTTCTCGTAAAACTAAATTGAAAAAATGAAAGTATGTAGTCCTGATGTTGAAAAATCATCTTGAGCCCAGTTTTACAGACAACATATTCTAACACGGATTAATATCATAAAGGTGGTATAACTAACATGTTTATTGTAAGTTTCAAATCAGTTCAACTCAAAATGGAAATGCTGATTGATCCAACAATGTCTGTAGGAATGAAATCTGCCACTAAAAGTAGTTTCAATGGCAATCAGCTTCAGTAAAGTTAGGTTCAGTATCACTCGTAATACTGCTTATACTGGTTTAATTTACTTAAACTAAATGGCTATTTGTCTCAATACTTGGGTGACAGTTTAAAAGATATGTAATTATTCATACATAGTGCATGTGATGCCAAGATAACAAAACAAATTAGCACAAATCTGAGTAAAATGACACAGAACTTTTAAGTAGTTTCCATAGAAACATGTCTGTCAGTATCAGGTAAATCCTGATCAACAAATTGAAGTTGAGATGCCTTGATCAATCTTTCATCATAAATCGAGAATTTATATAGAAATCTAAACAAAGTGGCCTAAGATGGTAAAGTTAGTGGGTCTCAAATCAAACACTATATCATGAAAGTTCAAGGACCCTGATAAACTTGGAATATTGAATGTTTAATAGCTTGTTCTCAGTGTGCTTCACTTACAATCACAATGTCCAGATTTTCCACCAAATGATCTGGCAACAGTCTCAGAACCACCTCTTCTTCAGGCATGCCATTGAAGCGGTCACGTTTCTTCTTCACTGTGAGATGCTCCGTAATCTTCTCTTGCTTTAACTTCTTCTTCGGGGCCTTCCCATCCTCTCCCTCCTCGACCTGTGCCCTACAGAGTCATTTCAGAGAGAGGGAATGAGTGTGTGAGCAAGCAAATATGATGTAATTTCACTACCTCTCTCGGAGACATTGATAAATCATGGGGAAGATTCCACTTGAACAATTCATGTGGATGTTTCATTTGATTGGTGATTGCAATCCCATGCATGTTGGTGCTTGCTAACTTACCAATTTGTCATCATATAAACAATATATTCATACTAAATTTCAATCTCAGCACTGACCCTGTTAGTTTTGTAAACAGGAAATGACAAGCCGATTTTCCACGATGTTTTGCTCATTATCACCCATCATGTCAGTGCATATTGAACTTAGACATTGAAGGAATGATAATGCTGTAAACTAACAACAAGTGAAAAATATGTCAGTTTTATAACTATTTTGCTGTAAATGAGCATTTCATAATGAATTTGTAACATATCAAAGCGTGAATTGGTTCCGTTTTACGTGTTGGTAGTGCACACTGAACCAGACCAAAAGCAAGAAGTTGGCCTGTCGCTCACATTTCAAATGGAGAGTTTTGGAGCAAACTGCCTGTTAACTATTCCTTGTAGAGATCTGTCCAGTGAACGAAATAGTGTCTGCCTGGCGGCCTACTGCTTGCTAGTTACATGGCGGGCGTACAACTATATTTCATAGTTGGCCCTGTGCGCCAATACATTTTCCAAGGGTATATATTCGACCATGTCAATGACTATGGGATATGTTTCGAAAATAATTTTCAACTGTGGTAACTCAATGATGTCTGCATAGTTCATGATCAATAAAACTGTAACTTCCACAGATTAACCTTCTCATTTACTTAGCACTAACTGTCTAGTACTGACTGGTCTCAAGAATGCTTTCAACCAATGAATAATGTTCTTTTCTGATGGCAGTGACACTGAATGAATCAACGGTGACCACCAAGTCAAGGTTTATTAAATGTGCTTTGGCATATGTTTAAGTTTACCTCACTACAAGTAATTCATTGATTACTTTCTGTTAACGCCATATCTCAATTCGCTATATTTAATATGGGGCTGGTTACATGTCAACAGGGCCGGCAACATTTTGTAGTTATAAGCACTATGGGCTTCCTGTGTTTTGAAGGAGTTTCATACACTGATATGCCATGATATATTGTTATCCAATTCTCTCACTTGTCTTGTGGTTCCTTCTTAACCTTCTTCTTCTTGGCCTTGGACTTGGTTGGGGGCTGACTGCCTGGGGCAGGCTGAGACGGATGAGGCTCCTGAGGCTCCTGTTTGATAGGCATGGAGTCAGGGAGTTGCTGGAACCCCGCTGGGAGTTGGAACTGAGCAGGCGTGCTGCAATAGTCAAACATCATACTACTGTATGCTTTGACCATAGCGCCGGGAGGCCCCGGCCGCATCATGTTGATGGGCAGTGGGTTGGGTATCTGTTGGAATCTGGCTGGGAGTTGGAACTGGGCTGGGGTACTGCAATAAGTATATGTCAAACATGCTGAGACTACACATGCTACATCAATACAGTGACAGCGTGAAGAACAGTTTGCCTAATCAGCAATATTACACCTGAACTGTCCAAGTCTATCCAAACAAGTGGATGGCTGTGTTTATACCAGCACACAGTGCTACTGGAGCTAAGTACAATGTAGCCTTTTCATTCCAAATAACACAAAATACAGTAATATATACATGCCCAGTATATCTTTAATATGTTCACCAGGGGCATAGCTAACACTGTAAAAAATAAAAGCCTGGGTTTACACATGATTGTTTCTAAATACCATCTAAATATATAGATCTGCAACCTATCCGGCTTACACAAAAGAACTGTCTTGCTATGCACCTGTTCACATCCTATTCAATCATTGTCAGACAATAGTTGAAAGTATGACTTGATTGTAGATATTTTCAACTGATTGACAACGCTAGTCACTAGTCTGACACCTAATGCTAGTTACGGGTTCTTTGGTCAAGTGAGTACAGCAGGTTTGGCAACAGGAAAATCGGTTTTCAGCTCAAAACTTAATATTGTGTCATCAAATGGGGGTTTCAGACATTTCACAAAATTGATCGGTTTGAAATAAATTTGATTGAATCTGCGGATCAGTGGCAAATTGCCATCCCTGGTATAGTCAATATACATACCAAGACTTAGTAATGACAAAGACCCATGTTCTGGCTAGTAGAGTTTTTTCAAAGTTCTATGGAACAGACTTCTTCTTGTGAATGTTTGTTATTGAAAGTGAAACATTGTATGACTACCCCAAAAAGAATCAGTTTCGGCAGCCATTGTGATCAAATTAGTATTTACATAGCCTCTTGCAACAAACTTTGAGCATACTGGTGAACAAACTAAAGTGGCCAAGTTGTTTTGAACAATTTATTTACGTTCTTTATACGTAAGTGTAGATGTAAAACTGCTGACAGTGTTGACTTGGTTGAACCACGAGTACTTGGTGAGTGCTCACTACATACATAATCACGACTAGCTGACTACACACACTAGACACAATACACTGGGAAACAAGGGAAACAACTGATACCGGTGAGTGAGTGAGTGAGTGAGTGAGTGAGTGAGTGAGTGAGTGAGTGAGTGAGTGAGTGAGTGAGTGAGTGAGTGAGTGAGTGAGTTTTACATCACTTTTAGCAACATCCCAGCAATATCACAGCAGGGAACACCAGAAATATGCTTCACACTTTGTACACATGAACTCGGGCTGATAGCATAACACTTTAACCACTAGGCTACCACAATGTCCCACAACTGACATGAGAGCCCACACAACAATACACTCATAGCAGGAATTTACCTTTAACGTCAAATTTATGGGTACAGTGGTTCCCAATCACTATTTTCAAGGGACAAAAGTGAAAATATGATGGTCCTTTAAAGTAATGAAATGGTGTAGCTTACTGATCTGTATGATTTTATAATTACTCTGATTACTTTTTTTAATCTCGGCAAAACTTTGGTACAGTAAATACAATTGTGTTTATATTTCATTCCACCCTTACTGCACGCACATCACTACTGTGTAAAAGTTTACTAAAACCCAGTTTTGATTATACAACACTAATCACACAGAAAGCCAAAGTTGTCAAAACAGACAAAAATATGTTCTATTTTGGTGAAACATGCTCTTATTTGCCACTTAATGAAAAATCAAAATTGAAGCTAGGTGTAAAACTATATACATGATAAAGATATGCAGATAATCAAGTGAATGATTTTCTTTTCAGAAAATCTATCAGGTGCAGAGTAGAAATAACACTGATATTTGTTGTTGCATATTGTTTACACAGTTACACAGAAACAACTACCAACGCTGAAGCTAAAACAGTGACAAGGATTATGAAGACAGTGAAGTATAAAGATAGTGATGTATGAAAACAATAAAGTATGAAGACACTGAAGTATGAAGACAGTGAAGCATGAAGACACTGGGACAACAGAATGGGCTTGGAGTTTTGAACATCTTGATTACAAAATACAAAAACATTAAACATGCCCGGTTGAGAAACAGTTTAACTTTTATTTCAAACAAGCTTCAACAGGGGGAAAAAACTTTCAAATTTCCCTTCAAGACATTAGAACCAGTGAGTCGATAATAATTAGTGGTCCAGTCTGTTCTTCGGTTGTCTGAAGAACGTTTGTAGATTTAATGACCTATCAATACAAAATTCAGTAGCCTCCAGGACCACTACAAACTTATGATGAATTTCTATTCGTCACTAAGTCAGGGACCACAGAACCAGCACAAATTTTCAGACCCTGGCCTCAGTTCAGAGATGTCATGATTGTGTCCGGTCAGTGATGTGGCATAGAATTCTGAACATGAGTTTGGTATATTTCAAACTGATATGAGTTAAACCTCTAACTTAGTCTGAGTTTATTCATATCAGATAAGTGTTATCCATGACAGGTATTCCTGCTTATAAAGATGGGGATGGTATTACTTTAATGTCATTACGTGATTCCATGCAACATGGCCAGTGATAATTGTCATTCTCTTCATTAAAAATGGAGTGTGTAACTGTCTGAACCAGTAACTTCAGTCTCATTCTAACCAAACAAAAGAACAAAATGTTGTTGTAAATTGGTCTCGGGCTCCCTTCCACAAAGTGACCTTAGCCCACATTCCATCACTTTAAGAGTGGTATACTGGTACATTATTCATTGATGCAATAAGCAAGGATGACTAGCTGTTTTATTACAGCCCATTTGCACACAATCAAAAGTCAAATCTTAAGCAAAAAGATAAAAATTCCACAAGAAGTCTCAACTGGGGTGTTCTTACTGGTAGAGTCAAAAGCATCTGGCACAGACGCTAGGCATTCTATTACTGTTGAGTCAAAACAAACAGTGAGTCAGTTGTCTGCATTTGCATAAATTAAATATTAATCCACACATCTAAACTGGACTTGTTTAATGCTTAGTGTAAATCCGCTGCCATAAGCTTTGGTTGGTTATACTCACAATATGGGCACGCTTTCATCCATGTTCCTATTGTGACCAATACTGGGAAGGAAAATACTGGTGTGGCCCAGAGCTTGGGGATAGGGGACCTGCAACAAAGTACTGCATCAAATATGTGTCACATGAACATAATCAATATCCATGCATATGATGAACACACATCAAATTACAAAAAATATCTTCTCAGCATCTTATTGCACCTTTTTCTCAGAAATCATCAAACCACATCAATTAAAAAAAAAATAGAACTGACATGGAGATGTTTCTGATAAATCAGTGAAAAAGTTGGCTTTCACACAACTTTAAACATTTATTTCAGCTTGATGATATCTGATTGTAAACCTGTTCCACTTCAATGAGAATCAGAAGCATAAATAGTGCTGACAAACTAACAAACATATTGATTTGGAAAAACTAGTGTTTCAAACACACTATCAGGGCAGTGGGGTGGCCTAATGGTTAGTGTTTGCTTGTCATTCTGAAGACCTGCTTTGATTCCCCATGTGTACAACGTGTGATGCCCATTCTCCTGTCCCCTGTTGTGGTGTTGCTGGAAATTTGCTAAAGGTGGCTTAAAACTAAATTCAAAACTTCAAGCCCTCAATCACTGAACCTCCAATATCTGGTACTAAGGAAAACTCATCCCGGATCATGTTTACAGTTTTATGTGTTTTCATTGCTTGGACAAAATAAGGAAATAACTCACAGCCTGACATAACACAGTTTGATTCCGATGGCCAGTTTGATTCCGATGGCCGGTTTGATTCAGATGGCCAGTTTGATTCCGGTTGGTCCAGCATACATTGCTCCAACAAAAATATCATTTGAAACGTAACTATCAGAGGACTCTTTACCTTTTGGAGAATTGGCAAAATAAGACTTTGGCAGAGTAAATTCTAGGTACCATCTTCAACACTTTAAATGTTTATGAGAGAGGACATTGATTGTGAAAGTGGTCACTTTTCACAATTGTGCCTTGTTTTTGGTCAGATCATTCCTTGTGTCTTCCCTTTAAAGACAAGCACCAAGCAGAAGAAAACAAGTACTTTAAGTCTCTCGATGTGGATTTGAGGTTAAACCAGCGACTATGGCTCCAGCTTTATCACCACTCCTTTGCATTGTTGACTGACAGTTTTCCATCAGGACGTCATAATGTTGCTGCATAAATGTTTAATGGTGCCACATCAGGGACTTATCTTTTTAAAGACAAACAACAACGTATCTCACGCTCAAACCTTGCACTTGAAAGTACAGGAACCACATGTATGCATCAAGTAAAACCATACTGCCAAGAGTCGTACATTTTTATGAAAGCCTGAAGCAAAAGCAAATCTATTTTTTCGCAAATAAAATATCAGGAATATAAAACAGGTGTAGTGACCATTCCTAATGTCCCAAGTCTTCCAGTCAGCAGCCTTACATTCTTGTCTGAATGATGTTAGGTTGGGGATTATACTAGTGTATGTGAATGAGTGGCATCAATGTTTTTTGTCTTTATAATTCTTACAAATTTATCTTTACTATAGCGAGTTCTTTTTCGTAATAACAAACCTCTTTTCCATACCTGGAAATATATCTGTTCCTACATATTTCAGGCTAAGTAAACATAGGTGCAGTATTATTTGTTACACTGCTATACTGAGTCTAAAAAACCCTTGTAGAAGGTGGCATCAGTTAACATTTCAGTGGCAAATGACTGTCCAATCAAATGTGAGACGGCTGAACGAATTTGACCACTTATTCAATGGTTACTATTTAGGGTTCTACAGGACTTACGGTTCCTGTTCAAAATCACCTTTGACTAGTTTAATCTTTTCAATTCTTCAGAATTCAGTTTGAGTTTCTGCTGGAAGTGTTTTTGCATTTTCTCTTATTAGCTTATGTTTCCACAAGATAAACTGGAATATTTATGAAAATGCTATTTTCTGCGACTGTTTACTCAGTGTTGTGAATAACTGCAAGTGTATTACTCACAAGTGATCGTGCAGAAGACAGCATTTGGAATCGTTCACATACCAGCATTTTCGAGATAAAGGTTCAAACAGTATGTGTGAATGAAACTACAGCGATTTGGTGAGCTGTGTTCTGATTGGTCATGTGAAAAGTTAGCTGTCAGGACCTTCTCCTAGGGTTTGTAAGACTCTTAGTCTGTTGTACAGACGCTGAAGTATAAATATCCTAAAAAGTCCATGCAAGTCTAGAAAATGTGGCAAGTCTAGATTTCCATAGCTTCAGGGTGTGTACCAATCTGTTGAATTCATAGCCAGTATATGGTTAGTAATTATCGGTTGATCTCTAGCTGTCACTGGTGTTTAGTATAAATTCATGGAGAGGCTCCCCCACAGCTCCCCCATGGCCCCACACTTGGCTAGGACCTCCTGCCCTGTCCTCTCATCGCCAGGCAACATGTGTCGGGGTATTTTTTATCCAAAATTCCTGATCTTCCTTCCTGGGATATTGTCTTCCTGAGTGAGTCCCTTGACTCACAATGTCTTCGGTAGACTAACAACTACTCTCTGAAATGAACATATTTTACTGGGAAAAGGTCATAGTAAAAAAATAAGAATAACATAATAAAATGGAGACTGAGACTTTCTTCATTTGCAGAAGCTAAGGGAATGTAGACTTGCTACATTTTCTAGACTTGCATGGGTTTTCTTGGATATATTTGCTTCAGTATCTGTACAACAGACTGTTTTTTCTATCTCAGTTGTTTTGTGACTTCAGTTCCACAGGACTGGTACAAATCGATGGCAGTCTTTCAAAGGGTTTTACAAGACAGCACAAAGTATTGTCCATATGAGTGACCTCATGTGAACATTTTCTACACACTGTGTGTGTTGAACATTTCCTGTTAACTGTTACTTGCAAAACATTTCAATCAAAAACATGGCTCTGTTTACTACTCTACTACTTCCAATAAACAGTTTTCTCCTGTTCCATGTGATTTCAATCAAACTGCCGTTTATAATGCAGACAGAATATTTTGATTTGACAGAAAAATTATATTTGATATCTTTGTTGGAGTTTTGGATACATCCAGTTTTCCAGCCATAGAATTAGTCTCAAGAGATGCTAACCCTGAGCTATCTGGTTGTGACACTTGATACTTCCCCTGAGCTGCCCACACCACTGTGAGAGGGAGTTAGGGTCCGGCTGGGTAGGTTGATGTTGGGGGCAATAAAAAGTCCTGTCACATACACCTTCAGTGGCGTGTCAGTAATGGGTGATAAGAATCTTTGCATGTGTTGAGAAATTCCAAGAAATTATCGCTCTACAGATTTGTTTAGTCTCTGAAAATGAAGAAAAACTCATGGCTCCATTTCATTATATTATGTTTTTTCACTATGAACATTTTTTCAGTAAAATATGTCCATTTCAGAGACTAGCTGCTAGTCCACTGCTCTGTGCAACGAGTAATACTGAGCCCAAGTTTCATATTCATGATCATTATAACAAATGTAATGTCAATAATAATCAAGTTAATGCACTGTCCATTTTCATATTTTCAACAAATGTCCCCTCCCCCAAGATGAAACCTAGTTTTGCATGTTTGTGCAAAGTTTCAGTTTTGACCAGAATAAGCTTTCATAATCTTTCCTTAGGTCACCCACACACCAATGGAGCACATGTCACATTTAGCATGTTTAACAACTACTGGCACAAAAAGGATCCTCAGTTAAATCAGCTCTGAAAGGATTATATTTAGGAGATAAACATCATGTGTTGGCCAATTTCCGGGTGTTATTGAGTATTTGAATCACGGTAATGCATTTGGAACCGACGGCGTCCTCATACAATAACTTGTCAGTAGAATTCAAAACTGCTTTAACCACCGTTAAAGTTCTTTCAGGAAATATATATTTAGAGAAAATTAGTGAAAGGATGTAGTTTTCTTATCGGTAAGAGCAATAATAACTTTATTTACAGGAAGTTTATAATTTTACTTCTTGTCAAGAATGTGGCAAGGTGAATTATAATGTGCATCTGTCGTAACGCAGTATATACTGACGTCTCCTATTCTCGCTGTACTTACAAATATCAGCTAAAAAATAATATAAACAGTTCTTTTCGTATGTATGCTTGTTTTTAAATGAAGAGATTTCCACTCTAACATCTGCATCTATCACCTGCTTGATCCATCAAGTGTATTATCTCACTTGAGTTTGAAGGAAAACATGGTCCTCCGCTGCTGACATTTCCAGACGCTGCTGACATTTCGAGACTCTCCTATTCTCGTGGTACAACGAGAAAGTAACAAAGTAACGTTATTAGGTGTAAGGAAGGGGAATCTTATCAGGAAGGGTGGGGGGGTGTGGGGTGGGGGAGTTATGATTTTTCCAAGTTGGTTAAACTCACGAGTATTTGTTACACTGCACATATTTGATAATTCACAGACTTGGGCCACTTCCTAGTTACTGGTCAATGATGTAAACAACCGCTAAGTATCACGCATCATCGACCTCGGCAGAAAATGTGTTTACCGCGAGAATAGGAAACCCGTGAGAACAGGAAACACCCCTATACTGTATATTTTCTGCATCCATTCTATACACTTGTGACAGAGTTCTTGACACATGTCACAACTATGCATCACACAAGGGGTATACCACATAGTTCACAGAATGCATCCATGAGGGAAATCAAACACTTCTCTTTTGATTGATTAGCCAACACTTTCTCCATTTGACTACATCACATACCCCTCATTATCACAAGGATGATGTGCATTGTATTACCTGCTAATGATGACCAGTGATGACATGCCATGTTTATGTTGAATTATTTTAATTACCCTCAGTGATATCCACAATCACAAGTATGCCATAATTACGATAATAAGATACTTGTAATTCTAAAGTAACTATTCAAATTAGTGACACCGATATCCAAATCATAACATTTCAACCTGTGTCAAACATGTGAAAAGATATTTTACACTAACATAAAATTTCAGTAAACATCATACTAACTTTATTAATAGTGAATGCAAATTGAAAATGATTTTTTGGGTTCAAAAGACGAACAAGATATTTTTATGAGGTTGCCAGAAGAGTAAGCTCAGAATGCATGACATCTGACACAAAATGCCAGTACCAGATACTGCCTTTCATGCTTACTAACATTAAAGATCTGCAATATTTTCATAACAAATACAACAAAGAGATGATGTGTCAAGACAATGTGAACTTCCAGGGATTTGGTAAAAAGATGAGTAATAAGCCTTTTTTCTGTTCAAGAAGTTATATATACAAATTGCAATAATAGTGTGATTATTTTACTTTTAATGAGAATATTATATGGGACATCAAAGCTTGAAAGTACTTAGAAGTGGAATTAGGTTACAAATCATACAGGAAAGTGATCCTATGGAACGAGACATGTAAAATCAAAAACACAATAATGGCAGTCTCTGATATTCTAGATCTGACAGTTTACACCTGGCCCACAATGGTCCAAAATTAGTCCAAAGTAATATTGTTCACAAACAATAACGATTTCGATGTGAATTTTCTCTCATTTTCCATGTATAAATATCATCTGCAGATGCTAATTAACATGGTCGCACTGGACTGGGTGATTAGACCTAGATCTGGGAGAAACGTTTTCACTACAACGTGTCGACAAAATCGGCAACGCAACCAATTTACCACGAAGAAATATCCAAATTTGGTTCCCAATACAAAAACCAGTCCCTGTAGTCACAACTTGATGGGAAACTGCCGTTTGATATGAAGAGCTAGTTTTGATGTTTAAAAAATCGAACATGAAATAACAACCTTCCATAATGTAATGTCAGCGGATGATGATCTACAAGAAAAGGTTTTGATGATATGACATTTGCTGTAATTTTCATGCAGCTCTACTCTGCGATCGCATTGATGTTGGGCCGAAAGGAAGGAGCAACGGGGAAAGAGAGCGTTAAAGATAACGACGATCAATAGCATTTACCGCGGGAGCCTCTAGATGTACCTTCAGTGAGATTTTTTTCCAGCTTCAGCGAGCGCCAGTTCACTCCATGTTGGCTTTGTTTCGAACAGTGGCCCGATTAACAAACTACTACTGATTGGCCAAAGTGATTACAAAGGACCCAATCAAATATAGTTTTATAAAGCAGCAATTCGCTATTACTCCCATTGCGCATGCGTTAAAGAACAAAATGGCCGCGCCCATTTAGCCATGCACGAATTCCTTGTTTACACAATGTAATAATGTCAGTCGATCAATTTATTCGATCTGTTATAGACAAATGGCCAGGAAAGCGAACTTTTGGCATTTACAGATTCCTTCCTTGCTTCTTTGTTCTTGGAGCTACTGTTGAATTTTCAATGATCAAGTGGCATGTTGGAGAAGTTAACTTTTGTAAGTGGAACAATTTGTTCAATTTTCGATCACATGATGACAGTGATTTTGAAGGTCAAATTTACCTCTCCGTGATTTGTGTACTTTATCGGACACAACACTTCCATTTCAACATAACATACAATTAAACAAATTTGATACAGCAGTAACCCTCTTACAGAGTATCAAGTGAACAGGTGACTGACAATGCCAGTGACATACCTTGAATACACCTACTTTAGTACTTACCCGTGAAGATCCGGGGTAGAACAGGTCTTTAGCAACCCATGCTTGCCATAAAAGGCGAGTATGCTTGTTGTAAGAGGCGACTAGCGCTGACTTCACATGTCATCGGTTCCCAATTGCTAAGATCAATGCTCATGCTGTTGATCACTGGATTGTCTCGATTATTTGCAGACCGCCTCCATGTAGCTTGAATATTGCTGAGCTTGGCAAAAAACTAAACTCACTCAGATACTCTACTGGCTAGCGACCAGTTATTGCCAACACCAAGCAGCTGCGCTTGAACAGACAGCTTGAGTTGAACTCTCGTAGCCTATTGCTTTTGTGATGTGTCTATGTGTGAAGTACTGTGGTTAAGTACAAGTCAAGCTATCTTTTCAAGCTCTACAGCCAGGTGTTGGGGATAACTGGTTGCTGACATGTATAAATCTAGTCACAAATAGGGTTTTGATTGTTAACATCTCCAATTAACAAGGAAGTTCATTCAACGGTTATGGATCAATTAACGACTAATTAGGAATCAGTTAATAGGAAGTACAATGTACTGCTTACCTGAGGACTTACTTGGACTGAGACAAGTTTGTCTGCCTTGGTGTTCAAATTTCATTTATCGTCAACAAATGAAGCACTATTTTATTATGTAATTTATGAAAATAAATTTTTGGCCCTTTTCTTGGCCTTTTTTGAGTTTTGGTTTTGTTCAATTTGACTTTTAGTCTCTGCCCATTTGACTACAACTTTTACTATTACTTTGGATACTGTCTTTCCATCTGTGCAAATTCATCTTAGTAGATCATGAAAATCAATAAATATTTATTTTTGGAGAACTGATGCTGTTCCTCAGTTTTGGATTTCTGAATAAAATTTGACTTCAACTGAAACTGGTGGTTGTGCTCATTTCCGGTGCAGAACTTTAAAACAGTTCAATGTACTTCTTCACCAAACTTGGCACATAGATAGTTCTAGTGGTGAACTGGTGCCTTTTGATAGTTTTGGATTTATGAGTAAAACAAAACTTGTGTTTCTATGACAATAAGTTTGATTTCAACTGAAACTGGTGATGGTACTTTTCATGTGGAGAACTTAAAAACTGTTAGATGTTTTTTCACCAAACTAGGCACATAGAAAGGTCTGGTAGTGAACTGTTTGTTTTTGATAGTTATGGATTTCTGAATAAATTGTTTTGGCATTGAGGATGGCAACAAGTTCTACTTTGAAATTGGTGGTAGTGCACCTTTCAGGAGCAGGTCTTTAAAACCTTTCAATACCCTGTATCTACCTTCTGGGTATTCAAGAACCTAATGACATAAATCAACAGTGCCACTCTGTTTCTGTATCAGCATTACTGGGGTGCATCAGACTGTGGAAGAACTCAGGCAGACGGTTGTTGATACAAGCATGCTAGTGTATAGATAGTTTACATATGTATATTTCCATTAGATCAATGGGAAGAAGACATATTTATCATGCCATCATTCATCAACCACTGGGACAACATGGATCCATAGTTAAATCACCTTGACATTTTCATGAAGATTATTTTACCATTGTGGGGGATACTGATGACTTTGTCTTCTTGTATTATTGGTTGCTCAAGCTACAGATAAGGACAAACTTTATGGATGAGCAACTTCTTTAATCAGGTGAAGCAACATTTCGATACAGCTTCTTGTATCAACTTGCTCTTACTTGCTTGACAACGATACACGAAGCTGTATGCTCATACTTGCTTGACAACGATACACGAAGCTGTATGCTCATACTTGCTTGACAATGATACACGAGGCTGTATGCTCATACTTGTTTGACAATGATACATGAAGCTGTATGCTCATACTTGCTTGACGATACAAGAAGCTGTATGCTCATACTTGCTTGACAACGATACACGAGGCTGTATGCTCATACTTGCTTGACAACGATACACGAGGCTGTATGCTCATACTTGCCTGACAACGATACACGAAGCTGTATGCTCATACTCGCTTGACGATACAAGAAGCTGTATCAAAACGTCGCTTCACCCGATTAAAGAAGTTGCTCATCCATAAAGTTTGTCCTTACCTGATTCACCAACTTCTAAACATGCCACTCAAAGAATTTACTCAAGCTACAGACCACAGGCTAAGTATATAATCTTGGTATTCACAAGAGTATCTGAACCGTTTTCTGGTCATTTCAGATTCTGTATACAAGAGAAAGCAAGCCATCAGAAAAGCTCTAGAGCTTGAGGAAGCATCATCCTAGGTTGATTGTATCACTTGAATACTGGTTTCTTTACATCTCATCATGCCTGCTGGTGTGACCTGGGGCCGATATCTGCGCTTCACAGCAGCAGCTATGTTGTCCATGTTTGCTGGGTCACAGACAATACACATGATGTATCGCCCGCTGGATGTAGGTACACAGAATGTTTGACTTGTTGATTGGCTATTGGATGTGGGTATACATAATGTTTGAAAGGTTGATTGACCATTGGATGTGGGTATACATAATGTTGGACTTGTTGATTGGCTATTGGATGTGGGTATACATAATGTATGACTTGCTGATTGGCTATTGGATGTAGGTATACATAATGTTTGACTTGCTGATTGGCTATTGTATGTGGGTATACATAATGTTTGACTTACTGATTGGCTATTGTATGTAGGGACACATGTTTGACTTGATGTTCCTCATTTGGATGTTGGCAGACATTTTGTAAGATTTGTTGATTGTGGTTTGGATGTAGGTACATCATCCTCGATATCCCAAGGGTATACGTATAAATCTCCACTATACCTTGGATGCATCTGAGGCTCCCTTTGCTGGCTCCCATTCTCACAGTAGCCAATCAGCTGAGTCACCGTTACAATGTAGCTTGCCAGTGTCAACAAAGATAGTGGTCGCAGCTATGAAGGTTTGTTTGCAGTGCAACTCAGATTTGGGTGAGATCATGTAAACAAATTGTCAGGTGCGAAACTTTAGAGAACTATATGCAAGAACTCATTCTACCCCTTTCAAAATTCCTCTGCATGATTTGTGTTCCCAAGTTTAATCAGTTAAAAATAATTTAAAAAGCGAAAGTTAGATGTGATTGGTATGCTCAAATTCCCAGCGTAGACACCTGATTGGATGAAAAGAAAGTAGAGGGAGGTAATAAAATTATAGGGCCATAGATCATCGGAAATATTATGATTTTTGATTGGCCATTGGATGTTGGTATACATACTGTTTGACTTGCTGATTGTACAGTGTTAGAGGAGTGAATTGTGACAGCCCTAAGCTGCACTCTCTGATTGTATGTTTATTTACAGGACATGGACGAGTTGATTGAAAAGGAAAGGAAAAAGATTGCTTTGGAAAGGTCCAAGAGCTGACATCAGTTGACATCCTGGAAAAGGACATTATTCAAAGACTCTGTGCTGTACTAGCATTAACAGATGAAAAGATGACAACAGATGTCATGCCGTCGAATCAAATCTTCGCTGGGAATTTAGAAGTTGGAAGCAATGTAACATTTTATGGATAACAAATTTGTTGAATTTCATGACAAGAAGAAAAATGTTATTATCAATATATGAAATAAGCCCTGAGAGGGGCTAGGTTTCTGACAGACCATCTAAATTTACAGCTAGCCAACCTGATGGTCTGGTGCATGTTCCATACATCTGAGTGAATTCTTGGTGTACAGTCTAGTTAAATCCATTTTGGGCTGATAACATGTCACCAAGCCTGATGTCTGGCTGAGTTTTTGGCTTATTTTATACACTGTTATTAACAATAATTACTTCGACTTGTGATATTATGCTCCCAGTCAAGACAGATAGTGCCAGTGTTCCTTTTGATTTTTAGAGGCTAGTAATTGGGGGTTGCCATTATGAAATGTAAAAACTGGAGGAACATACAATAGATTATTTAATACATGTAGTTTCCTTTTAGATTTGTTGGCAACCAGTCAGTCAATATTTGCATGTGCTGTAAACTTTCTATTTCTCAGCATAACAAATCTCATTTCGAATGGTTATCATTTTGGAAATTAATTGCTTTGAGGTTGCACATTAAGGATGTTACAATGAATGGATGCCATGAGAAAGAGTGCTTTTACACTACTTTTGGTATCTTTAGCTACTACAGAAGTTGCTGTACGTTTCTGCAGGGATTTAGGGATTTTGATTGTTTACAAAACTGACAGAAGGGTTATACTTACATTTGAGTGACCTGTAAACTGACTGTAAACAATTCATAGAGCTATTTGGTTGGTCCCTTGAAAGGGGCCCTCTGAGGGTTTGTCCTAAAATAATTAGTCAGTGAAAGGAAACAAGGTGTCGGTATAGTGCTGTGTGAACGTGTGTGATTTAGTGGTGAATTGTAAATATGTTGACTTGAAATGAATAAAATTATGATTATTTGGTTTGAACTCTCCAACATTTATTTTTACAACCATTAAAGTACAGAAAACACAGAACCAAAGTTCTTTCCATATTATTGTTAATGTTATAACTGGCTAGATACAGTTATAACAATAATATGGAATTAAATTTGTAGTGTAGAAAGTAATGTTGCTAGTGTGTCAGATATGTTAGAAATAGGTTTCAAACCTAGAGTATGATTTTAAACAGCTTTTATCAGTTTTTTACCAATGACATGGCGTTGCTGTGTGAATAATCATGGCTGGATCACAGTCCAGTGATCAACAGAATGAACATCGATCTGTGCAAATTGGATACAATGACAGGTCAACCAAGTCTGCGCGCCTGACCATATGGTCAACCTGGCTTTGTATTTCAACAGTGGTAAGCTAGTGCTTGTTGACGAGGTGCTTTAGTTATAGATTTAACTTGTAGTCTCACATGGAATCAAGTGGAACAAAAGTTGAAGTGACGACATCATGAATTCTTGAAACTAATTATAAAAAAATTATCCATGTTTAACTGTTGGTATGAGATGCAATACATTTATTAATTCTCGACATTTTGTTCTTAATAACAGACAGAAATCAACATCCCTAAAGCATAATTTGAAGCAATTTATTTGAGAGGCATATAGAATTTAAGAGTACTATGTAAGGATAAGATATGTGGATAGATCATTCCTTTATTTACCATGAGGACTGATGTTTCGGTGAAGGTTCTGACAGTGATATCAAGCATCTAAATGTTGCTCGTGATAAGAAGTCAATCATCCGTATATCTTATCTTCAGTTACCTGTACATTATCATCATCTGAAGGTTAAATTTCTGAAACTTCCTGAAAAAATTTCAATATTTTCTGCAGGCATTTGTTCACTTTTGGCAGTCCACTTCCTAGTGTTTTAAGTGTTCACCCGTCACAACGACCCCAGTTTGAATCCCCACATGGGTACAATATATGATGCCCATTTCTGACGTCCCCTGATATATCTCAGTATTGCTAAAAGAGCGCAAAAATTCCAGTCAATTGATAAATCCTCATCCTTGATGTGAAAGGGGGTTTCACATGTTCAAGCATAAAGCAGTTACACAGAGACATCTATGCACATGTATGTGTCTACTTCTTGGAGGCTGGATGTGATGCTACAGACTGCTCAGATAGACGGCATGAGTTTGACATGGATATCCAACTCGGACTCAGTATACTGACTCCAGGGCTCCTCTCACAAAGCACTAAGTTGATCGTAAGTCACTTAAGTAACTTTAATGTAATGTTAAAGAATGGGAGTTACCGTTAACCTTAATAAGAATTGCTTCATGGAAGGAGCCCCAGGCTGACAAGTTCTTGTTTCCTCCACATGACCACACACTGAACTGTTTGCTTTCCTCACTCAAGACAGACGTTAAATCCACTATCCAGACAACTACATACTGTAGTGCCAAATTTTATTCAAAATTGTTGTTTCATGGTTTATTCAAACACAACTGTCATTTTCTTTATCAGTTTGTTCGATATTTAAAATTGAAACAAAATGTGTTTGTGTGAATGCTGAGTATATGGTTGGTCTTGTTTCATGAAAAACTATACACCTGTATCTCATTAGACTTGCTTCGTATCTTTTGATTGCAGGTCCCTGGATAAAGAGTCATGTCTGTAACACGGTTTTAGGAATACAATTTAAATCACAAAATTCCCTAATTCCTAAGGTGTCTCAGGACAGGTTCTACTTGCTAGATCACATTGGGGAACACCATTTAGTGTCTTGTCCACACGACCACATTAAGGTTCTTCAGGTACACGACCACATTAAGGTTCTTCGTGTACAGGGTCTATAAACTCCACTGGGTAGAGTCTATCCAATAGAGCACATTGTGGGTCTCTAGGTAGAGAGTCTATCAAGTAAACATCAGAAGTCATCTCTGGGAAAACCTGCTGACCAACTGGCCACAGAGACAGTCAAAACCAACATCCTGAAGATAATGTTGTCTGCTGTGAAAAATAATACAAAATGGAAGCTGTTCTTGACTTTGTTTATTAATGTCAAAAAGTCCCACATTCTAATTATATTTTTAGTATAAAACTGTAAACACTATCAATCTGTATTTAAACATTTGCTCTTGGAATGACAGTTGTCACAAACCTGAATTTTCTGTATAATGCTGCCATATATAAAACAACAATAAGCACATGAAGGATGATGATGGGATGTGATGAGTGACACCATGAGTTGCCTCCCTAGGTTCCTTGGTCTGGAGCCATGTGTTAAGATCAAACACCATTGTGACATCAGGTTGGCCGCAGCATAATGCAGATGAATGATTATGTTTAAAAATAATATTTGCGGACAACTTGTTCGTCTGGATTGTTACCTGATGTGGACTAAATGACTAGTGACTGTACAAAGTCATTAACTGGGACTTTCAGTGAGTTAATGAGTTTAGTTTTATGCTGCACTCAGCAATATTCCAGCAATATTCCAGCAATCTGTAAATAATGGAGTCTGGACCACACAACCCAGCAAGCAACAGCATCGAACTACGCAATTAGGATACAATGTCAAGTGTCAACCAAGTCAGTGAGTCTGACTCATGTTGTCTCAATCTCATGTTGTCTCTTACAACAAGCATGGGTTATTGAGGATCAATTATACCTGTATCATCACAAGTTCTTGGACCATAAAGGATAGGCAGTGACAATCATGGGTTTGTTGAACATCACCCTTAGCCATACTGAAGCTACATAACAGTGGTCTGTAATAATCAAGTCTGGGCAGTGACTGACATCTTGGGCATTGACCTACACAATCATGACTTGATGTCAAACACCCACCCTCTAACCTCGTCTGACCTGTTGTTACTCATCTCAAACATTTGACACTTGGAACATATTCTTTCACAGAAGCACCATGGGTTTGACCAGTTTCACAAAGGCACATAGTAGGGCTGCAATGATTCACCCACAACTGCATTCGATTCGATTTTCAATACTTGACCCTCGATTTTATCTTTGATTTGATCCTTCATACAAGAAAACACATCAGATTTCATGAATTCTCAGGGTCAGTTTTTTAGCCATTTTGAAATCCATCATCAACTTGGCAATTTCTACTAGCAACAATTCTCATTGGATGATAAGCCCGGTGTCAACCAATCACATTTCGCCTTATTTCAGTGCTTGAAACTGCTGGACTAATCTGAATTAGGTTCAGGTTGTGTGACAATAATTAAAACAGTTATTCAAATATCGAATAGAAATAGAGATAATGGTTATTGAGATCAAAAGTAAGGTGTCAGATTTGATTTTTGATGGATCAAACTGAATCATTGCGGCCCTAGTACTTATCAGCCATTTCTTCCAGCTGGAGAAACTTTACAAAGAAGTAAACATCTTTGAGACATGTTATGTAACTTTGGTTGAACGACGTTTCAGACTGAAGTGTTTCCATAGGAACCAGCCAGGGGAAACAACTCCTGAGAAATTCAAGAAAATATGTGCACTATAACCAGCTATTCATATATCTCACTAGCAACAGCTACATATGTCACATTTCGCTACACTGTCCATGTATCTCCCATGAAATTAGAGCTGTTCACAATTTCATACTTTGCCATAGCTGTTCACATCTCATTGTTCCCTGCAAACATATCCCATTGACAGTAACACAGCTCACATAGTCTCAGTGTTTCCTGACAACTTCTTGTGCTTCCCCTTCTGCCTGTTTGCCGGCCACGAGTGAACAACATCCACAGCCTTCTCTCCCTTTCCTGCCACCTCCGCCCCACAATCCTCCTTCTCCTCCTCAGCGTTTGTATCCTGACAACAAACCATCCACAAATAATACATCAAACATCATCATAATACACATTGATAAATCATCAAATATACATGACAAAGGTCATATAAGCATGGGACTCTAGCCTAAAATATACTAGAACATTAATACATGAAGCCCAGTCTTTGAACTGAAAATACCAAGAATGCTGTGTTCATATACTTTGGAGTGATAACAGTTCAACACAGCATCACTTGCAAGTTTTGACTTGCAAGTTTTGTTTCACAAGTTAGCTCTATCCTGTGAACAAAACTGAACACCACAACTGGGAGTTCTGTACTGGATGTACAAAGTGTTTTAGCTCCTAGAAAGATAACCTACTTATCAAGGGACACTTGCATAAATATCATGATGCAGGTCATTTGATTATTTTCAGTGTGATTCTTCAAAAAAGTGAAAACATGAGATTCCATTTAACTCTCAGAGTTGTCTTTTTTCGTCATGAAATACATTATCAACTTGGCGATGTCTACTACCAACAGTTCTTATTGGATAATAAGCTTGGCATCAACCAATCAAATCTCACCTTATTCCAGTGCTAATAAATGCACGCTTTGGGAATCAAAATTACGTTCTGGCTGTGTGGAAATAATTTAAATAGGTATTCAAATATCTAATCGAAATAGTGACAATGGTTATTGAAAATCAAAACTAGGTTCCAGATTCGATTTTTGATGAATCAAACTGAATCATTGCAGCCCTAGTCATGAAGCAAAAATAAACAAAGGATTAAATCAAACATGCTGTATTTTATCCTTGCAGCTTAGATGTTATCAACCAACATATCAAGCCAGATACCTAGTACCCTTTAGCTAACACTGCTGGGGACATAACTGCAATCTGTGTGTCAGGAACTTTTCACAATTCCATGTCATATTTGGGATACTGCCGTCAAACTGTTTTAAATAGATAACTCACCTGCAGATCAAATCGCTTTTTCAGCCTCTCTCTAATGAGCAAGGATCGTGTCAACAGCTTCCAGTTGCCTAGCACCCGCTTCTCCCTTTTCTGTTGATGTACAGGACATATTTCAGTACAATGCTCTTAGCACAGCCACAGAATATGAATTCTAGGATTTTCATCTAAAGCTGGGTTGGAAGGTTTTTTTTGCAGTTTTTGAAAATATAATGATCAAACTATCTGTGTACATAAACTGTGAAAAGATTTGATTCACATGAAGCTGAAATGTTTAGCAAGATGAACTTTGAGCAATAAATCAAACACTTTGTGCCCATGTTGGGAAATGAACTCAGGCCTTCCATGTGATTACCACTTAGCTACCTTATGACCTCGAGTGAGTGAGTGAGTGAGTGAGTGAGTGAGTGAGTGAATCTGGAACAGAAAATCTAGTGATCAACAACATGAGCTTCAATCTGCGCAATTGGGAACCGATGACATGTGTCAACCAAGTCAGCGAGCCTGACCATCTGATCCCGTTAGTCACCTCTTACGACATGCATAGTCGACTCTTATGGCAAGCATGGGTTGCTGAAGGCCTATTCTACCCTGGGACCTTCACAGGTCATTTTACGTAGAGGGAGTGAGTAAAATAATCCAAAAGTAGTACAAGCAATGTGATTCACACATTGTTCTCAAGTGGGGAATTGAACCCATACTGTTGGCATGACAAGTGAATACTTCAACTACTGGGCTATGCCACCTTCCTTTAAACCAACCGTGCAAGCGACAGGAATTATCATTGTATCAATAAACAAAGATTAGGGTATGGAACCAATCATGAGTTTAGTGACTTCTCCCATCATGTCAGCTTGATGTAGTGGAGATGTCTGTACTGATGCAGATTTAAGATGTCAAAAGCTTCGATAAAACTCCAACCACACATACATCCAAGAGGGTGTGTACATCTGTACACAGCCACTTTCGGTGTCTCAAGACATGAAGACCACCCATGCACCAAGATGACGACATGAAACATGCCTCTTTTCCATTCTTTACCGGTGTTTAAACTACAACAATGGGTAATAAGACCAAAATCAGAAGTTGGCTTCGAATAGTTGCCCAACATGAAGAAATTCATTTAGAATAGTTTCATTCCTTGGGCAAGCCAGGCACCTACTCACAGGTTCAAATCCCAGGCTGGCTGATGATGTTTCCTGGTTTCTGTACCATACTCATGTTTGTGAGTTTCATAAAAAAATCTTACATCTGAGACCTGAATCACTTCACGATTTTCTCCAACATGAAGCTGTGAGTTAGTACTGGAGTACTGTTCACAGAGGCGGAAAACCAAACTTACTCATATGCTTAAATTAACAGAAAGCAATTGTCAAAGGAAAAGGGAACTTATCAATACTTAACACTATGTAAAATCTGTGAAGAGAGACAAATACAACTGCATTGCAAATTTACCAGACCCTACGTTCTCCATTACACAGATTTAAGAGGTAGTGGTAGCTATTTAATTCTTTTGGGACACAAAACGCTTGTCGGCAGCTGCAGGGTGAAGTATGTAGGTCAACTGTCCGATTTCTGACGGGAACACCTTGTTTTGCACAAAGCAGGGTATTGGTGAGTGGGTTAGGGTTTAGCAAATCCTGGCCTCTATTTGATTGCCACGTACCTCTCTCTCCCTCTGCTTTTGAATCTCTTGGTCCTCGTCCCATGCAGCGATCAGGATGTCTTTCTGCTCCTCACACACAATCCAGCCATCAATCCTGTACACAACAAACATTATCATTTCCTCATGTCAACCCTTCACACATTACCAGCCATCAATCCTGCACACAACAAACAATATTACTTTCTCATGTCAACCCTTCACACATTTCCAGCCATCAATCCTGCACACAACAAACAATATTACTTCCTCATGTCAACCCTTCACACATTTCCAGCCATCAATCCTGCACACAACAAACAATATTACTTCCTCATGTCAACCCTTCACACATTTCCAGCCATCAATCCTGCACACAACAAACAATATTACTTCCTCATGTCAACCCTTCACACATTTCCAGCCATCAATCCTGCACACAACAAACAATATCATTTCCTGATGTCAACCCTATGCACGACTTAATATCACCAGACAACAACAATAAAACACCCAACTGTTTATCCTGCATATAACCAATCCTGCTTTAACAAAACAAATACTAGCTATCATTCTTGCACCTATCAAATAGGATCAGACATCAATCTTGCAGGAACAAAATAACATCAGACATAATTCATTCACACACCAAAGTAACATATAAAAATCTTGCACCTATGAAATATCACTAGATGTCCATCTTTCACAAACAAACATTAATCCATCAGACACCAAAATAACAACTGACACCAATATTGCATCAGCAAAATACAATCAGGTGTAAACGTTCATGCAGATAGCAACAGCAGATCAATGACAAGATGTTCTTATTCCTTCTACCATCAACTCACAGAGGGTGAGAGAAGCCACAGTGAGTGTCCCACCCCACCATGGCCGGTGCAACGTCCAGGTTCAGCTTCTTCGCGACTCGGTTCAGGCCTGGGAATCCTGTACAACAAATATCCTGGTCAGTGTTCTGGTTAACTGACAACACTATTCTTAACTTATGCTGGTCCCAGACAAGACAACTGGTACACGTAACGTAGAAAGCAATACAGACAATGTCTTTGATCATGTGAAAATGTTTTCGAGGTCTTTCTTTTTGTACCATGACATAAAAAATCACACAAAACTAACTCTGATCACCTGAAAAATAAATCAGTGGGCATCCATTTATTCTTTTTGGTGATGGAAACTGCATCCAGACATGCTGAGGTTATTAGACATGTACTGCATCATGTATTGAAATGTAACTTTGTCCACTGGGGCTTGTAACGCTAAAAACTGCCATCAAGGAACGTCATTAACGGGGTCTTAGCATATAAATGGAAAGGAATGTGACGAGGTCAACACACCAAGGGCAAATTCAACAATGATCACTGATCTATCCCATCCAAAGTATGCACACATTTCGAGACTCTAGATTTGTCAACAAAGATTGAGACATACAGCACTAAAATGGAAGCAGTACTTTAGGAGCTGGGGTCTTCTGAAAAATTGTGACCTCGATTCCCAGCTGAGAATTTGCAGCAGCAACTGATCTATTTTGTTGTTTAGTTCACAGTATACACCAAAACATGCTGAACTGATGGCACCTGTCAGCGCACTAACTGGGATTCTTTCAGAGACTTGTTCATCATACTGTCATAAAGATTATACATGCATTTTTTCATTGCAAACAGGGTTGTGTTGTGCCCGTTCATCAGTGACAACCTTAACCTGCCCCATGCTAAAAGTAAAATGAACCAGGGAGCTCTCAATGGCTATAAATGAAATATGTCACATCAGATCACTGACTCATTCAGTGCGAGGCAGGTTAAGGCCAAGGTTGTCATTGGTGAAAGGCATCAACCATGAGAACCTGAACACTGGAGCCTATCAGTTGTCTCTTAGGACAAGCATGTGATGCTTAAGTCCAGTTGTAACCCACATCTTCAAAAGTTATTCTCTGACTACACAGTCATACAGATGCTCAAACAAATATACCCCATGTACGGTTATTACCATAGATTCTGAATGAAGAGTCTTAAACCATATTGTTCTCTACGTTATTTCAGAGACTAGATGTTTCCTACATACTGAACATGAAATACATCAGTGATGAAGACATTTACCTTGCAGGTGCACCGTTCCCCCTGGCAACATCCATGGTTTAAACAGCTCCACATTCCCGTATACATTCCGCTGAATCTTGCCCTACAAGAACAGAGCATACTCCAGAAAAACATGCACATTAGATTCAACATACAAAATGAGCATAATAATAATAATAATTTTGATGTGATAATTTCAGAACCTACATCAACAGCAGGTGGAGGGATGTAGATCTCCGTCTGCCAAAGTCCGAACAGCTCAAGGTCAAGGGCATCAGGATCTGGATTTGTTAGTTTCTGTTTCTGAAAAAGATGTGACAGTGTGAAGATCGCATAAACAGCACAAAATTGATGGAAAGGGATTCTAGATGGGAGAGAGAAAATGGAGTGACTGTGAAGGACTGGCAGAGTGATGGCGAATTTTGAGAGTTAGTGGAACATTCTGCAGCTGATGGTGGATCAGTAAGAGTGACAGATGAGTTGTGTGGGTTCAGGTTTTGCAGTGAGTGAGTGTGGTTTTACGTCGCTTTTAGCAATATTACAACAATATCATGGCAGGGGACATCAGAAATGGTCGTCACACATTGTGCCCATGAGAGGAATTGAGGCCCGGGCTTTTGGTGTGACCACTGGGCTACCCCACCACCTGTAGGTTTGTAGTGAAGAGTGGAGTGGATTGGATTGGAGTGGAGTGGAGTGGCGTGGAGTGGAAACAGAGCGCAGAGGAGCTGAGTGGAGCTGAGAGTGAATTGTAAGAGAAAACACATTACAAGAATGGATACCAAGCGAGGCAAAGGAAAGTGAGTGAGTGAGAGAGAGAGAGAGAGAGAGAGAGAGAGAGAGAGAGAGAGAGAGAGAGAGAGAGAGAGAGAGAGAGAGAGAGAGAGAGAGAGAGAGAGAGAGAGAGAGAGAGAGAGAGTAATCTTCCAACAGTGATATGGTGGCTAGGCAAGAGGGACCATGGGATGATCAGGTGGATAATTGATCTTTTGTTCTGTTGTTTAACGCCACCTTCGGCATTATTCCTGCCATATGGTGGCAGTCTGTACATAACAGAGTCTGGACCAAACAATCCAGTGATCAACAGGATGAGCATCAATCTACGCAACTGGAAATTGATGACATGTGTTGACCAAGTCAGTGAGCCTGACCACCCAATCATGTTAGTAACCTCTTACAACGAGCATGGTTTGCTGAAGACCACTCTAATCTACAAAGAACTCACGATAGGTCTAAAGCCTGTCAAGTCATGATGAATTAACTAAACAATGTCGCAAGGTAAAAAATTACCCATATCTTATCATATTTACCACACAAGCGCCTAAATGTTGGTATTTTCTGAGGGAGAGTGAGGGATATACTCACATTTAGGCATGAGTGTCGTAAACATAGTATGATATGGACATGAATATTTTATTTCATTTCATTTCATTTCATTTCAATTTCCAAGTCAACTTGAGTAAAATAAGCCCAAATCTACTTTAAAAAAACAGGCCGGTTACCCATTGTTGCCATTACCCATGTAGAATGTAAAGTCACAGAAGAAAGATAACAACATAGCATTGTTCATGATGTCACATCACCATGACAAAGTGATATTTTGCCCTAGGGCATCATATGAAAAATATGAAATGTAATATTTTCAGCTTCGGATTTAATAATTAAAGTGACATTAATGAAATGGGTGTTGTTTAATTCTTTTGATTCATAACATATATAACTCACCCATCTCTTCCTGGATTTGACATTTTTATATGTGCTTTCACCTAGCTGAAATAGAACAAGGAAATAAATAATGAAAACAATTTTTCCATGGCCCAAAACCAACACAGTAGAACCTGGTTTAAATGGGACAGTCTGTCTGTATGACAGCCTAAAGCAGAGATGCCAACCCCAAAGTGTTGCAAATTGTAGTTTCAAAGTTCAAAATTAGTAGTTTGACCATAAAATTAGTAGTCAACATCATGATGGATTCTGAGAAAATAATTAATGATATTACGGTCACTTTGTTAAATTATTTCCGTAGGAACCAAATGTGTCAAATAACGAAGGTATTCAAATCAGCTTCCTAAAATTATGTTTGTTACTTGCAATCATTCCAGTTCAAATGTCATTAAATATGATGAATGGAAGGTATGTGAAGTCCAAAAATGTATTTCATCGTTGAAAATATGTTTTTTGTCTATATATTCGAATTTAATGCATTTTATGCAAATTTCATATAATTTCTAGTGGAATCGTACTGGCGTAGTTTGAAGTTAAAATTCTTAGTGACTATGATAAAATTGTAGCAGATGGCATCTCTGCTAAAGTAGAGATAAGACATATGTCTTGTGTGAATGTTTTTTATCAACCATCTGAATATGTAGTATTCACAGGTTTGACCTCTAGTACAAAGTTGATGTGAGACAGTGGTTACAACATGAATGAGATGGAACCAGATATTTTGATATTTTGCTCCCCAAGGGACATGCAGAAATTTTGTCTGCACACAATTCGTGTATAGGCTATGATCAAAAATGTAAACTGTTGTCTCTAAAGATAGCAAAGAAGAAAAAAATCTGATATGGTGGGGACATGGCAAATATTTGATTTGCTCATATTTTGTAAGATATTGACTCTGAACTTAGTATTTACGGTCAGAAAGGTTTGTAATCTGTCTGTGTGTCATCAATTGAAATAGCATGGTATGGAAATCAAAGTGGTTTGAGGCCAACATATAAATCAAATCCAGACACAATAGTTGAGATCATGCAACAGAACCACTGATTATGCAATGTATTAAACTACATGCCGATTTGGTTGGTGTTGTTTGAGGCTGGATTCAACCATGGGGTGGTGTTCTGTAAATAATACAGTCTGGCCCAGATATTCCAGCGATCAACATCACAAGCATCATTATACACAATTAGGATACAATGACACGTCAAGCAAGTCATCACTTACGACAAGCATGGGTTGCTGAAGACCAGCTCCTTCAAAGCTTCAATACAAGTTACATACAGATTTACACTGACCAATGACAACATTCTTACCCGTACAGCTCTCCCCTCTCTCAGCCAGTTTTCTCGGGAATGGAGCTGTGAAAACAAGACAGATCAACTCTTAGATCTTTGTTTGACCAATCTGGGTTCAGATCCAGTCTGCAAAGGGAGACAATTGTGCAGAGTATTGTCACTGGGTCAGCTTCAGTCATTTACCTTGACACAAAAACTGCTTTGTCCAAACTCAAAAAACAATATCCCTAAATTACGAAATCATTGTTACAGTTACAATATGGTGACTTGTACCTCACCCAAAACAGATCCAATAAATTAGAAGGGGTATCGATATTTAATATAACATCCCTGCATTGACTGCAGTGCTAAATTAAAATCATAAGAATTTAAAGAAAAGAAGAAGAACAACCAAAAAATCCCCACTATTTTCAAGGTTTGCCTTTCAAGGCTTCACTGCTTGGAAACCCTGGTAAATCCCAACTCTCCATACAAGAATCTGCAAACCTGGTGATACTTACTGTGTGTACGCATTCCCTGGCATAGATAGGTTCACCCCGGATATAACCCAGGGGGATAGACGACTCAGGGTAGATGGCCTCATACTTCAACAGGTGGCGAGACAGTGCATACCTGATGGACACATGAGACATTGAACAACATGTAAGTGAAGGTTTGTATTGTTTCATACTATGTATGTAAATCTGTCCAAAGGCATAAAACACTAAAATTGAGAGTCTTCTCAAGGCTGTCAACTGATGTTTCTTTGCACTTTCAGTTGGATTAATAGCTTAGATCTCTAAAATACATCTCTAATAAAGCCTTGTATAAGATCTAAATTGAAGGTAAACCTAACATGCAAGATTTTCATTACTTGTACATCAATAACTGTTTGTCAAGAATTTAATACTGTGATAAAGAAATATATGTGATTTTGTACAAATTCAAAGCTTTTCCATGATTATTGGCTATTTTCAAGGCTTCTCAAGAGGAACAATAAAATGCATGACCTGGATCAGACTCATCTCCTAAAGTAGCAGAATTGGTACTTAACAAAGAAAAACTAATTCGAAATGCAACATCTTTCACACTAAACACTGATACTTTGGATACAACACAATACTAAGAGGAATAGCAAAATGACTGTTGTGACCTTGTACTTACAGCGGATGATTCTTAAACTGGCCTATACTCGTGGGCAGTGGCCTCTTCATCAGCTGAGCTGGAAGTAGAGATAAATAGATGGTACCAAACGACCTTCAGTGTAATATCAATCTTACTCATTTGATACTAAATCAAGTATTCATGGGAGCAAGTTTAGTATTCTGTTCATTACACTAGAAAGATAAACTTAAACAAACTGCCTACAGTGTAATGACTCTCAGCTTTTCCATGAGTCTAATACCATTGTGACAGGCATTAGCATTGTGACAGGCATTAGCATTGTGACGGGCATTAGCATTGTGACAGGCATTAGCATTGTGACAGGCATTAGCATTGAGATGGCAAAAGAGTAACCATCATGACATCATATGTCTAGCGGTAACACACTCATGTAATGTTGCATTAAAAATATTACACTAGTGCAATATTGCGCTGAAAGTATGACACTGTAATATCTTCCATGAGTGAGTAATACAGCCCAGTACTATAGCACAGTAACTGGCATCGAAGATGTGAAAGCAGAATCATTGGATCAAAGAGTTGCAGGATACAGCAGCTTTTGTTGGGTCAGTGTAATATGGTTAGTGTCTACTATTAAAAGTCCAGAATATACCACAGGTGGACCTGATGATTGTGAACACAAAGAAATTCTGACCATGTTGTGCTACCTACACAAGATATCATCCGCATCTCTCTACCTCTGATATCATTCATATCTGTCTCCCTGTTATCATCCACATCCACCTCTGATATCATCCACATCTTCCTACTCAAGATATCATCCAGATTTCTGATATCTACATCTCCCTACCCAGGATATCCATTTCTCCCTACCCAGGATATCATCCATGTCTCCCTTCCTAAGATGTCATCAACATCTCTGATACCATCCATGTCTCCCTACCTAAGATGTCATCTTCATCTCTGATACCATCCATGTCTCCCTTCCTAAGATGTCATCTTCATCTCTGATACCATCCATGTCTCCCTTCCTAAGATGTCATCTGCATCTCTGATACCATCCACGTCTCCCTTCCTAAGATGTCATCTGCATCTCTGATACCATCCATGTCTCCCTTCCTAAGATGTCATCTACATATCTGATACCATCCATGCCTCCCTACCTAAGATGTCATCTGCATCTCTGATACCATTCATGCCTCCCTACCTAAGATGTCATCTGCATCTCTGATACCATCCATGTCTCCCTTCCTAAGATGTCATCTTCATCTCTGATACCATCCATGCCTCCCTACCTAAGATGTCATCTGCATCTCTGATACCATCCATGTCTCCCTTCCTAAGATGTCATCTGCATCTCTGATACCATCCATGTCTCCCTTCCTAAGATGTCATCTGCATCTCTGATACCACCCATGTCTCCCTTCCTAAGATGTCATCTGCATCTCTGATACCATCCATGTCTCCCTTCCTAAGATGTCATCTGCATCTCTGATACCATCCATGTCTCCCTTCCCTACATACCAGCTGCATCTCCCTACATGTAATATCATTCATATCTTCCTACCCAAGTCATCATTCTAATTACTTCACTTTGCATCATTTGCATCTCTCTGTCTGATATCATCTGCTTCTTCCTACCTCTTATATCATCTTCATCATGATCTGCATGCTCTGGAGCTGGGTTCTTGTAAATCTCCAGTGTCTCATCCCACCACTCTGGATCAACTCTCAGTTTACGAGTGTGTGACATCCACTGGGAGGCATACCTGGCAGTCACGTCTCGGAGATATCCACCTACAACAATAACATATGTACAGGGACTCCTTTCATGAAACAAGAAGGCAATTGTAAGCCACTCAGATAACCTTAGTGCATTGATACAGAATGGGAGTTAAAGGTTGTTTTTGTGAAAGAAGCCCCTGGTCTGATATACTTTCAAAATTAGACTTTCAGTCCATTTCAGTGATGCGCAACAAACTAGTGAGTGAGTGAGTGAGTTTAGTTTTACGTCGCACTTAGCAATATTCCAGCTATATGGCGACGGTCTGTAAATAATCGAGTCTGGACCAGACAATCCAGTGATCAACAACATGAGCATCGATCTGCGCAATGGGGAACCGATGACATGTGTCAACCAAGTCAGCTAGTCTGACCACCCGATCCCGTTAGTCGCCTCTTACGACAAGCATAGTCACCTTTTATGGCAAGCATGGGTTGCTGAAGGCCTATTCTACCCCGGGACCTTCACGGGTCCGCAACAAGCTACAAACTGGCAATAATGAAACACTGAGTCAAATTATCCACATATGTATATGGTCAACAGTTCATCATCATGGTAAAAACTAACGATCAGACAAAGTGTACTCCAATAATGCCTCTAGCCTTATCCTGTGTCAACAAGATGAGAATAGGGACCTCATAATGGACCCATGATACTGTTTGTAATACTCAACTAGCAGGACTGGGTGGTCAGGCCTGCTGACTTAGGTGACACATCATTGTATACCAATTGTGTATTTGATGCTTGTGCTGTTGATCACAGGATTGACTAGTCTTGTCTCTACTATTTACTAACAGAAAACCTTTTACAGCAAGATGTGACCATCTGCTCACCTGCACTGAAAGCGATCACATAGTGAACTGGCTGGATCAGCTTGGATTCAATCTCATATGGCTTGTCTATAATATTGTGCACACAGTCAACACCTGGTTGAAGAAAACAAGGGTAAATGTATTGAAACTCAACTTAAAAAACAGCAGGTAGCCCTTCACCATACAGCATCTTTGATACATTCTCTCTTTTACTGAAGATACAAAGTCTTGCTGAAATTATACTTGCTATACACGACACCTAATGGTGTTCATGGAACACACTCAAGATTAGGTATACTATAAGTGTATGTACAAAATACCAGCCATCAAATCTACGGCCTTCTAAGACCTTTACAAATTACAATTTTACGGCCCTACTTAAACACAAATAAAACATAAATGAATACACACGAGGTTTGCCACATGTAGGATTGACCATCAAAGGGAAGCAACTCTTGCCTACATTGCGACACAGTGAAACTGACAAAAATGCTGCCTACAGAATTAAGTAACCTACGACCTTATTGGTTAGGGTCAGGTTTTTCAGTGAACCAGTTTCTTAGTTTCGACCAGTATGCATATACCTCTGCAATACTTACACAGCCATCTTGATTCTTTTGGTAGGAACACTTCTGCCCAGATGTCACAACCTGGAATACCATTAATGGTTATATCAAGACATTTGAACACTACAGACACAGTTAGTTTTGCATGGGGATAAGGGTGCAAGCTTAGGGGTGTATGAGTCTATGATATAGGGGTATATGGGTTTATGACCTTAGCAGTGTATGGCTTTACTGTGTTTAGGTGAGAATGATGAGGGTGTATGAGCATATGGGTGTATGGATGAATGGGTGTATGGATGAATGGGTGTATGGATGAATGAGTGTATGGGTGTATTTGTTTAGGGTGTATGAGTAAGACCCGAAGGGAGTAAGTGTGTTGAGCCTTAAAGGTGTATGGGTTTAGGGTGTAGGAGCCTATGAATGTATGGAAGTACAGTCATCCCTCGCAATAACTCGCTTTGCGATACTGAGGATTCGGTTAAACCATGGGGTAATCTGTGGCTCCCATAAAAAGGTTGTACTGCGATCACACCCCTTCACAAAATCCAAAATAGCTCATCAACAAAACCCCTGCTGCGCTCTTTTAACTTAGGTAAACTAGTGAAATTCAGTTGGGATGGCAACTGACAGTGTTTATCGTACATACCCATTGTGTTTCACAAGCTTAAAACATGCAGGGTTTCTCAATAATAATCGTACCAACATCCTAGCAGTAACTTATGAAAGACAAGACATGCTCATCAATCGAGTCTTGACAAGTACTTACAATGTTTGCTGTGATGCAACACCACGCTTTAGCGCGGTAAGACACATTCATCCCAGGATGTATGGTGCCAGAAACCACATTTTATTTGATTAAATTCAATCCCAATTTCATTTATTAAAACTGTTGACAGAAACAACGGAAACACCATGAGCGCATTACCTCATTCCATATGCGTACAACTTCCGCTTACCTCATTTGTGAGGGTCCGTTTTTTGCGCCTATCTCAATAGCACCAATTTCACATTATTCTTAGCAGTCACCAACAGATTACAGTCTCGTAACCCATGGACTCCGAGACCCGTGTTATTGACTCATTGAAGTCAGTTTCAACAATTAAATGGGCAAAATTTTGTTTTTTCACAATCAAAGTTGCAAGTATCACAGGTAGTCAGCAGTGACTTGTTAAACTGTCTCCTACGTAAATTGTATCAAGACAGGTAACGGCCTGTGTTCATTGTTATGCTAAATATGTTTGCAGAAAACTCGCATTATATACTAGCCAGATAGCAATGTAAAATAATCTGTTACAGTAACAGCTTAATATGTAAAATATTCTGATAATGGAATAGAAGTTCTTTGATGTAATATTATCGGATCGTTTTTACCTGAATCACTGGCACATTGGACCAAAGCATCTGTGCACAGCTGATCGCTATTTCCGGCTTAATTGAATAACAACAAAGACGTATATTCATGTGAATATACGTCTTTGGTAACAGGTAGTGATATTTTATTGCAAAGTTTCCCGTACATATATATTTTCATTTTCAAAGTTTGTTTATTTTCACCTTCAACGATACGATACATTTTTACTGGACCCAATTCATGAAACAGCAGTTTTGTTATGTCCTTGGAATATACGATCTAACTCGGCCTTTGTTCCACATTATGTAATAGGTACTATAACGCGGATGTTATCCATGGACCCCAAGACCCGCGTTATGGCAAGGGAGGACTGTATTGTTTAGGGTGGTTTACCTTAGGGGTGTATGGGTGTTGGGCCTTAGGGGCGTATGAGAGTATGGATGTATGGGTTTAGAGGGGTATATTCCTAGAGTGTATGAGTGTGGATGCAGGGCCCTTGAGGTGTATTATAGTACAGGTGTAGGGCCTTAGCTGGGTATGGATGCATAGATTTAGGGGTGTAAGAGAGTACAGATGTATGGGTTTAGGGTTTATGGGTGAAGGAATGTAGTATGTCAGGGATGAATGTGTAAAAATAATGGGTGTACATTTCTTTCTTTCCTACCTGTCACTTCATTGATGAATAAACTACTTCAATACCTTGAAAGACTCCAAGAGTCCTATAAAGTTATGGAAACATACCTTTATTTCCAGATCTTCCTTCACCATCTGAGTCAGAAGACAGAACCTTCCTATTTTTCCTCTTGTTCAACTTCTCCATCAGAGGACTTCGGAATGATGTCTCTTCTTCCATAAACTCACTCCCAGAGCTAAAGCACCAAGTGAACACTGTACTTCACAGTCATGCCATCCCGTACAGCGAAACAGACTACATACCATTCGCTGCTAACAGATATTACTCAAATACTATTCCTCCACATTTTCTTGCTGTTCATTAAATAAAATCTGGCTTCATTACCATGGTTACTTGTCAACTATTGTTTAGCTGCTTACTTTAATGCCTTTCATCTCTTATAACATTCAGAATAGTCTGGTTTTGATAATGATATTCAGAAGACAATTTTTTAGTTTGTTCACAACAAATGTTCATTTAAACACATTATAGATCTGGGTTAGGTGCTAGAAAAGGAATATGCAAATTACTAAACAGTATCAGCTGTTGTATAATAAGCTAGCATGAAAAGGAGGAGGTACTCTTATTGTAGCCATAACAGCAACCTGACCATTTCACATGAGTGTGTTTATGACTTTACATCGCTTTTAGCAATGTTCAAGTCATATCACAACAGGAAACACCAGAAATGGGCTTCACCATGTACCCAGGTTAGGAACTGTACAAGAGTCTTCAGAGTATCGAGTGAACGCCTCAACCACCACACTACCCAAATGCCCTTTAATTTAGCTTTTTTTTTAGGATAACCAACACCTGAACTGGATACACGTTGAAAATTCCGCACAAAATATGTTATCGTCAATACATGGAGAACTTCCAGCTAGGTGGAATTTTAAGAGGACCTTTCAGGGCCAACTGCACATTAGATCAAAAACTGCTTACAGAACATCAATATCTACATGAACACAATTGTCAGGTTGGTGCTCAACTTATCCTTGTTTGCCAGTAGTAGGTATTCATCTCTAATGAGTACATTTTTGCCAAACAATTCTATTATTACTCCTTAATGTATGATAACTTCATTATAGAGTACAAATATGAGCATTATTAAATGTGTTGCATTATATCTACAAATTGTACCAAGTCCCACATGTGGCCAGAATGTATTCTGGTGTGTAGCTGTATGATAAGCCTTGTAGCCAAAGTGCCGAAGTAATTCCTTGAAATTAACATGAGCTATCAAAAAGAGCTTCCTCATAAAACAAAATGGCATAAAGACGATCCAAATCTATATAAGTGCACATTAGTGTGTGCTCACAGAGATGATGTAGGCAAATCTTCAAGAGTGATTGAGAATGGTTCTATGCTACTCTTAGCAATTTTTCAGCAACATCATCACAGGGTACCCACGAGGAACTGAAATGGGTCTTCAGCGTGACAAGCAAACACTTTAGTCACAAACCTACCCCACCACCCTGATCTCTCTAGAAGAAATGCCTATTGGCCAACTTTCTATGCAGTGTATCAACAAATCCCACCATACCTCAGTAGAACCACCTCGTCCTCCATTTTCTCCTTCTTCACTGCTTTCTGTTTTCCTTTGCTCCCTCGTCTTCCTTTCCGCTTCTTCACAGTGTACTCCTCCTCTGAGAAGCTGCTATCATAGTCACTAGGAACACTTTCTTCAAAACCAGACTCACTCCCATCTATTTCTTCTTTCATTGTGTTCTTTTTATCTCTTTTCCGTAGTGTCTTCTTGGGTTTCTCTTCCCCATCAGATTCAGAGTCCTCTGAAGAAAGTTTCTTCTTCGAGAGTTGCTTCCCCTTACTGGCCTTGCCCTTCTTAGACTTATTATCAGCCTTTTTATTCTTGGCTTTGGTTTTAGAATCATCATGACCATTGTTCACTATATCTTTGGGTTTAGATTTACCTTTTTGTCCCGCAGAAGCACTTTTTGAGTTTTTAGATTGTTTAGTATTTCCAACACTGGTTTTGCCTTTCTCTTCAATTTCTTCTTCAACCTGAGCTGTTCCTGAAGTAGTGGGATCATCCTCTGTTTTGGATTTTTTCTTCACTTTAAACTGAAGATAAATATTTTTACATTACCATCCATACAGGGCAGATTTCATGCTTCTTACATATCAGCAATACATGCAACTTTATTGCATGGTTTTAAAAAAAAAAAACCCAAAACCCAGAATTTTTCAGGATTTCTTTTTTTAATACTACTACATCTCTACTACATTATGTTTAAAGGTCACATGCAACGTAAAACACAACTTTGCCGATTCTGGTACCTTTCGATATGCACTTATCGAAACTAATCATAAAAAATACCAATTGAACCTATAAAGTTGAAAAAAAAATGCGATGAAAGAAAAGCCCGCGAAATCGGAGTTCAAACATTTCACTAAATTCCCCCCAGCGCTGGGGGGAAAACTGGTTTCAACAGCTGTGCTCCATAACGCATGCGCAGTGAATAGGTTCGCGGAGCTTGAAACAGTATGCATGCCCAGCGTCTTAAGTCATGAGCAGTAGTCTAATCTTGGTTGTGCACACAAACAAGTATATAATCTACTCGTTATGTAAAAAAAACTTGTTGATTGTGGTAAGCAGTCTCTGTCACAGAGAAAGCTCAGTGTCTGGTTTATTCACACCTACATGTCTGTCTGCCTGTCTACTTAATGACAACATGCAATACACAGCTTCAATCATTGACTACGTGCAATTTGAACTTAGCACCTATCAGACTATACAACGAAAAGAAAATAAGTTGATTTATGACTCGTGCACCCAAGTCCCGTGTCTGCCACATTATGTAATTAGGCAAGTGTGATACACATGACATGTTTTTATGTCTGTGGGTTGCAAACAAACTACATTCATTTTTTTCGGATGACTGGATCTGACGGAAACTGGTACAAACTCTTGTCAGTTGCATGTCCTGCTTTGTACTTGGACATATTCCAGCCGCGCACTAGTTTACCATCCCTACCGACATGATATTTAAATGGATCGAGTGCAAATTCAGAGAACACGTATTTTCCAAACCCAACATCTCTATATACATTCTTCATGGATAACGACTTCTTTTAGTGTATATGATTTTGTTTGACAACAGTATATGAATCCATACTGAAACGACGCATCAAGTACACAAAAAGAAGTTGTTATCCATAAAGAATCTTACTTTCTTGTCACTGGCTATACTTCTAAAATGCCCATCAAACAGATGATCTTTCTGTACACACAATGAACCCTCAGCATATCAGCAAATGAACCAGCCAATCGGAAGCTGTCGTTACACTTGAGTGCAAATCCACCCGCTATGACTGCGTTCGGTCTCCCGAGAGCTTCGTTTCGGGAGAAGTGAGCCGAAGTACAAAATATTGCACTTTTGAATCGCTATTGTACGCTTATAATTGTGTTTATTTGTTTTTTGAAAGCAACAATGCATATTACATGTCATGAATAAGTGATAAATGTGTTTTAATTATGTTTGATTTTTTGGTTGCATGTGACCTTTAAATAAATTACAATCTATGTTACCAGTGTCTATTCTAGGACTGAAAATCTAGGGTGGATTTGTCACCCCTTCCCAAACCTCCCAAAAAAAGGAAGGGGGATTTGGAAAATGTAGTGGGGGCAATACCTGTACCGTCTTTCAAAACAGCGTGGATGTATGAAAGTTACTGCAACCACCAGTGAATGTAATGCTCATGTTAATTTGGCTATATCACAGCACCAAGCTCATTTTGAGGGAGCCATGGTCATTCTTTCACCCATTTTTTCTGCAAAACACTTGGTTGGGTCTTTTTTAGAGTTGGAGGGACTGGGGTCAGTCTCAGGGTTTTGCTCGCCTTTCGATTCACACGTTTCCTTAACAGACGTATTGGTCTGGGGAGACATGTCTGACACTGTTGCTTTCTCAGTGGTATTTTGTGCAAAAAAGTCAGATATTTTCATTCTTTTGAGTGCCATTATTCCTGCCAAATTACCACAAACCGTTGTAAATAAGAATTTCGTATTCATTTGTCGTTTGCAACTTTAAGTGATAATATTGTCTGACTTCGAAAACAAAGCTAAAACAAACTGATGTTCTAAAAAAGATCGACTAAACTGTGCTCTTCCAAGCCCTGTACACACGCACTATGTTTAGTGTTCATAGTCTAACGTTGTCAATTAATTAATTAATCAAATAAAACTTATCGAAAAATGTGATCTATTTCATACTGATATGAATGGAATTTCGTCTCCCCAGAGCAGATAGTGGTTTTAACAAAGGGAGGTTACTCTGTTATGTTTACATGTTGTCACTTGAACTTGACTCTGTGGCTGACTCCGATTTAAAAAGTCATTCCTTGTCAATGTAAAGCTTTTTTCGTATGTTTTTTTAAAAGTTAGGTATGGAGCAAATTACTATATGCGACAGTATGCACTCCGTTGTTTCTATGAGGGGTGATTTGATCATTATCAGCGCGAATTGTGCAATTGCGCATCCTATAATAGACACTGGTTACATAATCACTGGTTTGACACGGAAGTACGACATTGTGGACAAGGTGGGGACGCAGTGGGACTGGTGTGACTATCTAATCAGGAATTTGAACCGTAGGGATAAATAGAGAATGTGTTGGTCTGTGTTGGTTTGGGAGAGGATCATCAAATAGATGCGGCCTAATCACTGTAATAATATTATACAGCTACACACATGGAATTATGAATAAGGATCCAGGCAACCAATCATGAAAAGTTCACAATTCGTTTTCCCTTCCCCCCACACAATTTCTTTAACCTCATTTGACACGTCTTGCACAAGGGCTCTAAGTTTACATAATTTGTATATGCTCTAAAACTGCATGCAAAATATGGTGTAAAAACACCTGGTGTGATCCTGCTGCTGTTTCACATAAACATCATGACCCAACACAATAGTGTGAGACCAACCTTATCTTCTTCCATAAGCTTGAATCCCATTGGCTGGAGTGATACCATCAGTCGTACATCAAATCCCATTGTCCGCAAGAAAATGATGAAAATCTGGATCAGTTGGAAGAAAGCATGGTGTAACTGAAGGCTATGGTTTTAGTGAGAACTATAGTTTCACTAACAGAAGACTAGAAAACTATACTATTGTGTGCCTGACAGAAGACTACTGAGTGACAAGACTATTGTGTGACTGACTGAAGACTATTATCTGACTGACCGAAGACTAATGTCTTACTGAAGACTACTGAGGGACTAAAGACAATTCTCTGACTGACTGAAGACTATTGTCTGATTAACATACAATTATCGTGGAACTGTTACTAACACATTTAAGGACCAAACAACAGTACCCCTTATCTGCACTTACATTACATGCCCCCAATATGCTATACCTTTTCCTACAACCCTATCCCCTCTCAGATAAGCCCTTCCGTAAACATACTATTGTTTAGCTATGACTTTATCTCGTACTACATATCAAACATTGCTGGTATTTTTTTCACTTTCCCCTCATACCTTCGGCTTTTAATGGGTTAACACACAATCATTTTTATATTTGTTGGTATGGTGGTTCAGTCTGGGCACAAACTGATTAATTATTATTCTAGCTCCCACCTACCCCGTTGGCAACATTCGCTCCAACCAGAAACCTTTAACAACTGATCATCGAACAGCCTACATTATAGCATTGAAACCATAATACAAAGGTAAAGTACATTGGTAAAGTACACTGGTAAAGTACACTGGTAAAGTACCTCTGACTTTAACAAACTCAAAACTCAGGAAAATTCTCAAGAAACAATTAACACTTTTCCCCAAATTTTCCAGCCAGTAAGATGATTAGCACTTAGTTTCATGGTTCTGGGATAAATCCTTTACTAGAGCCACAAGAGACCTCAAAGTATAGAATGGACAATTGAAGATTCAAAACTACATGAACTGGTAACAAAAAATCAGACAGTGTAATACTTACAGCCGCAAGAACTCTGCCTTCACAGACCTGGCGTGTTGAAATGGCAGCCTCTAATTGAGCTTCTTTAATCTGAGAAATACAAACGTCAATAAAACGTGTTTAGGGTAACAACAAACGACAACTAAATCATTCTCTAATCTCATTCATATCGGAAAACACGTGCAATAGCCTTGCAATCCTTACAGTGATGCTTTGTCCGAGGTTCTTGATCGGCATGCACCACGAAGTTCATCCACCATAGTTATTAGACCAAGGTGTGCCTGGATGACTGACGACATTTTCAAAGCTAAACACGAATGCTGACACGCAGAAAAGACATGGCGGACTGGTTGTACACAGACAGTTGCTTCAAGCCTGTAGAAATAGGGTGAACTTCCTTGTACGCAACACTGTCTCACGTAAAGACATGGATAAACAAACACGACACTAAAAATCTGTACAGGATTGTTAAATCTCTCACAGAAACAAAGGCCATACTCAAAGCCCCAGCCGTAGTTGATATTACAGAAACAATATACAAGACAGTATGGTATGACGGATCACAAGTGGTGAGTGAGCTGGGAGCACCAAGGTACGTACCAGTCCAGGATTGCTTTTATCTCCATCAAAGTACTGTGACTTGGCCTGGAGGGGGAACTCCTCTCTGAACCACTTGACAATCTGCCTCAGTCCCTCGATGCTGCAGGATGTGGCTCCATGGGTAAACCTGGCAGGGATGATTGAGATGGCCTGCGCCATAAGCGTGTCAGCATTGCAGATGTTGCTCTGATGGAAGCCATGGGACAACAGACACAAAAGATGCACCTGTGAAGGTGAAAGGGTAAGCAATGTGAAGGTCAAATACTAGTCAGTTATCCACCTGCATCATGGCCCTTGCTTAAACTTATAAATGAGTCAATGAACTTGGTTTAATTTTGCTTCTATCATACTTTAAGTTACTATATTGGATATTGAAACAACCTTTGAAGGTCTGGGTTAAAATTAGATATCAGAGAGCCATGCATGCTTGGGATCTGGGTCGGTGGACACAAGTCAACAAGTATACATCAAGCAAGCTTACGAGGGGAGTTGGGTTTTTCATCAGTTTTAGCAATATTTCAGCAATATCATGATGGAGACACCAAAAATGGACTTCACACATAGTACTTACTTGGGGAATCGAAGCAAGGCCTGTGACATGACAAGCAAACTCTTTAACCACCAAACTGCATGCTTACCTTATGAATGTTAATTCGAACATCTTTCTGAAACCTCCTCATTGTTCGCTGAATATAACCAAGCCAGTCAAACTTCTTCTTCTTCCTATAACAAAATAAAAACAATTGCTAAGTAGAGGTTTGTTCTCTTGTCATTAGCCATCAGAGAGCCTTTTTTAGGATATCCTCTATGAACACCACTTTATCTAAAGGGTTGCATTGGTATATCCCTACAAATAGTGTCTAGATGATTATATCACCATATTCCAACCCCAATAGTAGTTTCAACGTTCAAAATTAGTAGTTTGACCATAAAATTAGTAGTCAACTACATAAACAAAATCATGATGGATTCTGAGAAAAAATTAATGATATTTCGGTCACGTGGTTAAATTATTTCCGCAGTGTCAAATCACAAAGGTCCTCAAATCAGCTTCGCTAAAATTACGTTTGTTACTTGCAATCATTCCAGTTCAAATGTGTCATTAAACAGGATGAATGGAAGGTGCGTGAAGTCGGCAAATGTATTTCATTGTTGAAAATATATGTCTTTTGTCTATACATCCAAATTTTAATGTAATTTATTCAAATTTTGTAGGATTTCTAGTGGAATCATATTGGCGTAGTTTGAAGTTAAAATTCATAGCGAGTACGATAAAATCCTAGAGGTTGGTATCTGTGTATCACTCTTCTAGAAGGTTCCACAATACCTTTTTTTCCTCATGATGTCAGGTGCTTCTAGTGTGATTTCCACTGGCTCTTTGGGAATCTGAGATTTAAATGGGCTCCCTTTGTGGTCTGAATAATAACACAATTTCACATGTTGAACTGAACAGAAATTCCTATAAATGTGGACAGTTAGGGGGTGAAGCTGAGACAAAATATTTTGGTTAAAAAACTTAGAGCACAGCTAAACCAAACAGGTTAACACACACAACTATGAAAGGATATAGTTTGGATTAGCCCGACTTTTAAGCAATGTTCTAGCAATATCATGGCAAGGGTTTCCATGGTTACCAGAAATATAGTTCACATATTAGGGGAATCAAAACCAGGGCCTCAACTTGACAAACATTACCTTCCACTTCCTCCCAATCTTCACTATCCTCTTCGTCCTCCTCATCATCTTCATTACCACTTGATGACCTTGACCCTTTAACCTTTTCCCCACCTTGACCTCCGGATTCTGACCGAGACTGCGAGCAACTTGCACCTTCCATTCTCAACAAGACAGCAGTCACATCCCCTACATCAAGATCTTCTAATTGGGAACCTGGTGGGACATCTGCTTCAGTCTTAACTCCATCCATTTTGGATGACTTTAATTTTATCTCTGCAACAGTTTTTCCATGTTGCCGTTTTCTTGTTCCAGACTTGCTCTTAACATCTGAAGTAGATTTACTTCTTCTTTTCGCTGATGGCGTAGTTCTGAGAGTTTTAACTGCAGGTTTGTTTTTAGCTGTTTTAACTACAGTCTTCTTCCTAACCATTTTCGGCTTTTCTAATTTCGACTTAACTCTTTTCACATTTTCAAAGTCTGAGGAATCTGAATCATTCATTACACCGACTGGTTGTGAGAAATCCAGTTTTGTTTCCATGGCAACCATTTCCACTTTTACTTCTTTAGCAACAGTCTCGTCTTCTACTTCCTCAAAATCATCATCGTCACTATCATTCTTTTTCAATGATCCATGAACCATTTTCCCTTCATCACGTATAGCCACCTGCTCCGACTTATTATTTCCTTCTTTCATTAATTCACCTTTTTGCTTCAATGCTTTCCTTAAGGCTCTTTGGTTGTGAAAACAATCAACAGAATCTATTTGTTTTTTACCCTCTCTCTTTGCTTCTGTAACAGCTGGATTTCCCAGTGACTCTTCCTGAACCAATTTGCATGACTTTGATTTTTTTCCATTCCAACTTTTCTGTTCACATGCAGAATTTTCTTGTTTTCCTTCTTTTCGTTTCTGTTTACTTAATGGCACAATTTTGTCTATATTTTCTTCACTTCTTCTCTTCCTAACTGTACGAGTCTTCTTTTCGTCCTTTTCTTTTGTTTCATTTTCAATACCTTTCATAGACGTTTCCTGGCTACTTTCCTTTTTTTCAACATCATAGTTAGCTGACTTCTTTTTTGTTTCCTTTTCTGTCTGTGATTTCCCAGATCCTCTTGTTTTTCTCTTTGGCGGCATCACTGATTATATACTCCACCTATAATATCAACAGAAAACATCACATCACATTATTATCACACAAGCATATACATATTTGATGTATCATCACTTTTTTCCCCCAAGAAAACATGAAAAGACTATTTTCATGGATTTATCTTACAGTTTGGATGAGTGAACAGTACAACCTCATTTCTAAGGATTTGAAAATACACCATCAGAATTAGAATTACCATTAGAATTTGTTCGCCAACAATTAAAGTGTCAAAAGTGAGTGAGTATGGTTTTATGCCACTTTTAGCAACATTCCAGCAATACCATGGCTGGGGACACCAGAAATGGGGTTCACACATTGTACACATGGGGAACTGAACCCGGGTCTTTGACGAGCAGACACTTTAACTACTACTCTACCCTATCATAGTTTTAAAAGAAAGAGATATCATTCTGTATCACTTCACTGATAGCTTGTGCCTCATCGATCCTAGGGTTAGTTGTGTTGGAGAAAGGCAGGTCACCATGGTTATCCCCAACTCAAGCCCAAAGATAGAAAATGCTGGTGAATGCATTTTAGAGCATCCTTGAATATATCAGTGTAAGAAAGACAGCTTGACCCAACGTCCAGGATGGGTGAATTTTTGGGAGGACGGGTTAAAAAAATCTAGTCTGTCCTCATGTCGGGTCAGTTTTCAGATCTTGATGGAGATGTTGATGATTTGTCTGAAGACTAGTTCTGTAATGTTGTTACCAGGTGATTCAAGCTCTGTGAGTGCATACTGAATGACAGCTTAAAAGATTTTAGCAGGACTGGTAAAAAATCTGACCAGCCAGTCCTGTGGGCAGGCTAATTTTCTACGTCATTCCTACACTACTAATATCCAGGGTATATTTTCCTAAAATCTGTGGTTGCATCAATACTACCCATCAAAAGTTTAGACTCACTTAAAACACTCACTATATCTTATATATAAGGGAAAAAAATATGGGATCACATGAATGGACAAGTGTTCCTTTATTTTTTTTTTCAAGATTTTTCACTAGACAAAGCTTGTGAAGAAACCTGGAAATAAATAAGGGAACATGTGTCCTTTCATATGATTCCTTATTTATTTTTCATAGTTTATATATATATATATATATATATATACATACATACACATGCACAAATCACACACACAAATCACACGCACACACATATGGTTACATCGAACATGAATTTCTACTGACTTGGGGGCAGAAACTGCAAACTTTATGCAGATTAACTAAACAAGAATCACGCATCAGATTGCTGAAAACTGTGCAAAAGCTGTACAAGTGAGCATGTGTGTATTGGGGTAATTTAAGTTTCGTTAAGAATTTGACAATTTTCTCCACGTTTTAGCAGTTACTGAACTCATGACAATAATCTTTTCAACACTACGATTTTGTTCTAAAATACATCAGTGCATGTGTAAACAGTACCTTGAAACGGTATGGAATGTTTGTAAAATCAAGTTTAGAATAGTTGACTGAAACAAGTGGAAACATTTCAGTAATGAGTCTAAACTTTTCATGGGTAGTATATGATCTGTGGCTACGATAATTTTATAGGACAGACCATGGTGACGTCAGTGTTTTGATCACGTGGTGTGCCCGAGTACTTCCGGTAGGCAGAAGTTAAACATAAACACGAGAGAACCACACAAACTGCATACATTTGATCGTTGACTTTTCATACGTAACAACTCCTCCCGGTCTGTATTTCTTTTTCTTTTGGTGTGTTGCGTAATTAGACAAGTACACAACCTTTATCTTTCTAAAACATTTGTGCAAAGTATCATATTCACAATATCCAGATTTCATACTTCAGTACTCTGGCCCAATACAGCAAGTCTTCGTTTTTTAAGCAAAAATGTAATGCAAAAACTCCCAAGTGCTTGTCTCGCATTTCTTTCAAACAATGCAAATTTCAAACAAATAATCCCTCACATCCTGTTTCCTTGCTTACATGTTGTCACAGAGTCAATGATATAATCAGGAAAGGTGATTAATCTGCCTCACCTGCCAGTCATACATGTTACATAAACACCACTCCAAACCTTCCTTGTCAACTATAACAACACATGCATCTACAGTTCAAAAGTCTTTAAATGGCATTGAGTGACCATTTCATCACAGCTTTGCCTTCTTACGAAAACAGATAAAGAAGTAGCTTTGATCTAAGCTAAGTCTTTAAATGACATTGAGTTATCATGTCATCACAATAATTCCTACTTACAAATAACACATACAAAAGCAGCCTTGACAAAAAGCAGCCGGACACACTTGTGGTAGACAACAGCAATATATTCTTTATTCCTAACAATCCAGTATGCAACCTGAACAGTCATCTCACAAACATAATTTTCTCTTAGCAGATATCCAGCAAACACAGAGGTGATTTGCCATCGACATTGTGGTACTGTATCGGGAAAAGGTGTCCACTTTCCACATATTCATATGCTTTCAGTGACTTGAAGGCTTTCATAGATTCGAGGGTGAGCTGACCTGGGGTGTCTATCAGATAGAAATAAAATCTTAAGTATATAATCTGACAATTCTTTGCCTTTCACGCTACACCGGTTGCCATCGTTATCATCAGCCATTGTGGCTTTCTGCCTACCCATGTATGAGTGAGCATGGTTTGTGACGTCACTTCCGTAAACATATGGACACCGCTATAACTTCCATTTATTGGGTCCACCTTCTGACAATAGCCAATTATGATCGAAAAGGAACTTGAGAGCTGGCAGTTGCACAAAACTGAATACAAGTTACATTGGATAACTGCGTCCAGAAATTGAGAAAACTAGAATAGGATCCTTTGATTTTGACAAATTTACCAACAGATCTGAGTACATATTCCTAACTCTTAAACTCACTACTAACTGTAGTATTGACTTAGTTCAGCTAGCTAAACTAGTATCGACTATGACTAATTATTACACATTGAGTATGAGTTCCGCCGGTATATCCCCCATTCCAATCAAAAACCAAAATTACAAACTGACATGCTTATCTCAGGCTCATGATAAATATATTGGATACATTCAGTAAACCAGAACAGGTATATGAACAATCAATGAACTTATGTCAGTGTTGGAATCATACACAGGGGAAGGAGCAAATTTACTATATCGAAGGTGGGGGTACGGGAGGAACTCTTCCCCATACCGTGATTGACGATGATCTGACTCAAGAAAATATAAAACCCAAATCAGAACTAGGTCACATTTCTACCCCAAATCGCCGATCACACAGAACAGCTGATATAGATGCCAGTCCGCCATGCCTCGCAATTGCAATAAATCGACTTGACAGATGGAATTAAAAATGTTCATCATTACCTAAACTTTTCACCCAAAAAAGCATGACAATGTACGGTTACCTTGAAACGCGTTCTGTTTCAATACATATTGACAGCTCTACCCGCCAAATCCACATGGCAATGTTTATGCAATCGGTAGCCTCAAACCGAATCCGTTAAAATGTCAAATTTCCGTTTGTTATATCCTACGCTATATTGCAAATAGAGAAGCATCTGGTGCTATCTAAATATGTACATATAATACACAGCCATAAGTAACGAACCACCTAGGTGCATCATTATTGCAACAAGAGAATTTAGGATTCCCTAGGAACAAGAGTACTTCTCAATCGGATCTTCACGGCAGGAAGATGTTCTGATTGACGTTGCCACAAGAGTGACTTCCCTTTGACGCATTTGTTCAATGTCCTTCATACTCGGTCTTTTGAGAATTTTGAAACATGTGAGGTGTGTGCTCACACATACACTGCAATTTTGTTGAAAGGGTAGACTCACGTTATAGTTTGGCATGAAATATGTTGGTTGTTTTTTAACGCCGCAATCAGCAAAATTCCACCCGTAGTCTATAAATAATCAAACCCTGTACCGGGCAATCCGTGATCAACAGAATGACCATTAGGTTACGATGATCTGTTAAAACACTAAACGATAAATTAAAATTAATTTTGTTTTTAAACACGCCTTAAATTCCAATAATTCTAGGAGACATTAAGCTACGATGAGAGGTAGACAATTTTTAAACACGCACATCTTTTCTGTTTCTATTTTTTTAAATAGCATGATCTAGGAGATTCTAGGAGACCCGATGCCTGCTGCAGTAGGCAACTAACAGGACTGGATGGTCAGTCTTGCTGACCTGCTTAGCACATGTTTCCGTAGCCTGATACCAAATGCATAGATCGATCCATGCTCATAAAATGCATCACCGTGTTGTGTGCTCCAGAGTCGATTATTTACAGACCACCGTCTTACAGCTGGAATATGTCCGAGTGCGGCGTTAAGAAAACCCAACACGCACACGCACACGCACACGCACACGCACACGCACACGCACACATGTATATTAATTGTGCAGCATTTATTCCTAGTTATAAGATAAAATGTTGTGGAAGCATCGTCTGTGATTATATTATTCATATTATTTAATGCATCCATCGTCTGGATGGTGCGGTGTTACTGAAGGGACATTTGCGCTTTGAAAGTCTTATAACGAGATTACAAGTCTTTATAAAGGGATTTAAATCGTTATAGGGTCAGTATTATAATCATTATTTTTCTGATACGCAAATGTCCTCTCAGAAAGGTCGCATCAGGTGACGGAAGACCACTCTCGATCATTCACCTGTGCACGTAATTTAAAGTAAGCGAAGTCATCGTAAAATATCTAGATTTCCGACATCCAGTGTGTAGTTATAGCCGCACACGGCTATTGACTTTGGCATTTCCACCACAGTGAACATGTTAAACACTCGATTAGAAGACAGCAACACAACGGGGGAGCGCAAACGGCTCCTCAATATTTTCATTAGTTTACTCTTACAGCATCTTCAAGTTCTATCACAATAAAACAGACTTGGTTCAATTGCCTCTCCTGTTGTGTTACTGTCACCTCGTTGTTAGTAGGTCCAAAGAAGGAAGAAAAACAGACTCGTATGTATATCATTCATCAATATTTATTACATATCGAAAAATAGAATGGTATGTGCTTAAAAAATATCCGAACACGGACCAAAAGGGAAGAATGGTCCTCTCATTAGGAGAGGAATAACAAAGAAATGTCAGCTAAAGGGTATGCCAAAAGATACTTGATTGAAAGGGTGTATCCAAAAGAAAGCCCAAAACTGAAACGAAAACAGACCAGTTTAAAGAGGTACAAACGGGATAACGGGGTATTGTGAGGGCACCAAAACACGTCCTCCAGTCTAAAAAACATATACAGCCAACCAAACAGGCCTGCAAATTACACCAGCATCACATATACAGAAAATTATATACTATCCTCTCCCTCTCTCCCTCTCAAACTTGATAAACACGGTCACACACCTACATATCCAGTAGTGACACAAACACACGCGAGCATCCACGCATGAACTCACGCACGCACACTAGATGAAGAATCTACGAGAATACTCTCCTCAAGAAGGCAGACACTTTCCTCAGTGCCATCCTCAAAGAATGAACATCCTCCACGAAGTTGTCGTCGTCCTCGTCCTCATAGACCCAGTAGTCATTGTCGTCGTCACTTGGGGAAGGATAATAGTCGACGTAGGTGATGGTGACTGTGGCAGGGAGCGTCTCTCCATGGTCAGGGCGGGCCCAGAACGGGGTGAAAACACTCAAGAGAGTCGGGAGAGGGGCTCGGGGACGAAGCCAGGGGATGGTACATTGGTGAGTGGGGAGGGTGGGATAAAGGAGTGTCATTGGACGAGGGTTACAGGAGGTGTTTATGAGAAGCAGTGGCAGAAAAAGGTCACAGTCCATAGCCCCAGATTACCTATTTTATGAGACAGTACCCCAAGACAAACAGTCTCTGCTGACAGATTGTTAGAAAGAAATGTAAAGGTGTAAATGGGAGAGGGGTACCCGGGGATTGATTTTTAGCATACCGTAAGAGAGAAAATACAATGAAATGTCTCTACTATGCACAAGACGATTGTGGAAGCATAGAGAAAAGAAGAAAACTATTCCGTCCAAGCTCAAGAAGATGTAGATGAAATGCATACACAGTCGGATTCCTCATCCAGCGACGGCCATAGACTAGCAGCAGGAGTGACATGATACCGGATCATTTCTTCCCGTGCTGAAAATAACCAAAAACAAGAAGTTCAAATGCACATTAAAATACATGAAGAGTAATTTAGAGACCGTCGAAGATATAGTAGACATGCGGATTGCCGATAAAATAGACCATGAAGCTAATGGAGTCCCGTTCGGGACAAGTATCGGCCACGAGAATGTGTTACAAGAATAATAATGGGCATTTAATCACTGCTTTGGTATACCATCCATCTATTAGAATAGCCACAAAAGGCCGACTACTTTCATGAAAAGCTGACAAAACAATATGCCCAAACTATGCCTTATAAACAGTTACAATATGTCAAAAGGATTCTAAAAGTGCCGTCCGTCGTTTATAAATAGCGAGAGCTTTCATTTCACGGGCAGAATACACATTAAACAGATACACATTTGGGAATTTTCACAAAATTGCAAATGGCGGCCAGTCATCCCCACTGTTGCTACGCTCAAACTACGGCCAATTTTAAACTTAATCTACACTTTTAACTCCTTAAAATACAATAACTGTCTGCTTAAATACCTTGAATATGCAGCCTTGTAAACATCTTGACAGTAGCAGAACTCGGAACGATGTTGTAGTCAACGAAATGCAGAGCGATAGGAAGCATGAGCAATGGCCATTCTGTTAAGAACAGAGGGGACCGTTGGCAACGGCAACGGTAACTACATGGAAAAGAAGTCAGAACGAGGCGTCATCGAATGTTTCCGTCAATGCCAAACAGGCGGCTATAGCCACATATCATGGTGTCAAAGAGGTGGCGATTTTTAGCTTTTTAACCAATGCCTATAGGTTCAAATGCCGGATATATCGTAGTTCACTACCACGCCTTCTCTGTTAGATCTTATAAACACACTGTCAGTTCTCCAAAGCCCTGTTAAGATGAGTACCAGTGAGGAAAGTTGAGGATTCGTTTTCAGTCAGAGAGATCCAAGCCTTCCGATTCCCCTTTTTGTTATTTCACACGGGTTTATCTCAGGAAGAAAGGCCTCACTGTTGCGAAACAAACATGACAACTACTACAAATAAGGAAGCAGATCCTCTTTCATCGGCCGTTGCCATGGTTACCGTCGGTGATAAAAAGAAGTGCAGGTTGTGTTTGTTTGTACCCCGAATTGAAACTGACAAACCGATGAACGTGAGCAGTTGCTTGCAAAGTCCGTACATCTGACGTGGGCACCGTTTGCTGGTGTGTAACTCGTTGTGTACATTCATAGGTTGTCGGTAGCTGCACTAATTGCGGCGGAAAGATAACCTACGCATTTCGGCTGATAAACGCTCGCTAATAGTCCGACAAGAGTGGTCTCCCTTCGTGCATCAGCCCGGACCAAGCTGGATAAGAGAGACCGCTCCAACCATTCCTTCAAATACACTAACAGCCCATTGACCTGCTTGTGCCTTCAGTTTGTTAACTTTCTGCATGACTCAATCAAGAAATGAGAGCCAGCTTCGTAACATTTTCATCCATATTCCCCCTCATTTGAATGCCAAGGCAAGGCGTCTAATTGTAAGGCAAAGACTAAAATAACCCAGAGTTGCTTGTTCTGTCGTCAACACTCATTCTCCGAGCCTGTAAGTCGACGAATGTTACTGGTTGGACCACTCGATCCCCGTAAGGTGTCTCGTACAACAAGTGTAAGTTGTTGAAGATCAATTCCAACACGGATCTTCACGGGTATATCGATCAGGGACGTAATCAGTACCACAATTGTCCGAGCATCATACAAGAAATTTCAAGTCTAATTATCTGGATTCAAAATGACCACAAGAGAAGGAGCACAACAGCTCTTTCAGTCTTGGAATATGTACACATGTAAGGACGATTCATTCCCGTTCATGTAAATGTCAAGGAAAGGTCAGAGAAAATGGTAAGATTTAATAGTGTCACTTTGATTTTAAAAGTTGGCCGTGTGATAGGGAGTAAGGCATTTGTTAGCACTCGCCCCTTTCATTCACCTCCAGGAAGACGCTATTCGGCCTTTCCCGGCATAACACTAGTTAGGCACGAATGTGAGGGAGTACTTTCTAACGTCGCACCAGCGGTTTTGCAGTACTTCACGGACCGCGTCGTACTAAATATAATGAGTGTGTGAATAAGGTCATACTCTGCCTTTAGTATATTCCAGTATATTATATACATATATATATATATTCCATCAATATTCCAGCAATATCACGGCGAGGGACAACAGAAATTGACTGCACGCCTTGTACCCATGTGAGGAATCAAACGCGGGTTTTTAACATGGCGAGCGAACGCTGTTTGAAAATCTGAACTGAAATAAGTTGTTGAGAAATTTTGAAAGTAAAATGACGTCTGGGGGCAGAGTTACCCAATCTTCTATAAGGCGCTCAAATCCGTAAAGATCCATGGTAGAACTGATCTTTAGTAACCCATGCTTGTCGTAATAGCTAGGCTAAACTAACGAGGTCCTGTGGTCTGGGTTTCTGACGTTGACACGCGTCATCGGCTGCGTCGATCGATGCGCATGCTGTTGATAACTTGATTGTCTGGTCCAAACTTGATCGTTTACAGACCACCGTCATGTGACTGGACAATTGGTCAGTGCGGCGTAAAACTAAAGTTACTCATGCGCGCCAAAATATTCTATGCGGAGTTGCATAGTACCTTTTGAAAACTCAACGTAAACTCGAGTTCGCTCGCACTTTGCCGAAGTAGATAGCGCCTTATTGATCCTGTTAATGGAATCTGATGACCTGATGATTTGTAGAAGCCGACCCGACAATACGTGACCAGACTCTTTCTAGTAGTAGATAAATATACAAGGTCTAAATTTTACGTTTTCGTTTACGAAACTGTCTTGATCTCAGACTACACCACGTGTTTTGAAAGCAGAGTCTAATTTTCACTGGGGATTAATTCCTGTCAGCACAGACAAGTAGACCGTCCAAGTCCTGAAACCCTTTAAATGGATCTGTATAATGTGAAGTGATCAAACGATGCGATTGTCCTAAAGAGATGCGTGTCTTTTCTCCTTCCTGATATCCCTGAAAGTGTTCTGTTTAGTTTCCGCATCTTTAAGTACAACACTGACTGACTGAGTGAGGATGCTTCTACACAGCTTTTCGCATTATTCCAAGAATGTAACGGCGGAAGAGACCAGAAATTGGCTTAGCATGTGTAGTGGAATTGGTCCGGGGTCTTCAGCGTGACGAATGAAAGTCTTAACCACTAGTATCAGGGTATAACGAACTTTCAGCCAGATCGCTTCGCTGGTTAGATGTAAAACTTGCCAGCTCTTACCAAAACCCACTTGCCCACAAAATATCTTCATATACACGTCTAAATTTTAACCCTACCGTCGGGCAGGTGAACTTGAGAATCTGGCACTCCGAGTTGAAAATAACCCGTCCCCGGCTTTCGAGCAGTCACCTATTTCGAACGATGCCACGAGGCTGGCCCAACTACTTTGCCTAGAGCTTGGAGTTAACAGTGAATGGGCTACATCTTCCAAGGACGCCGGACCATCACGCTGACGTGAAGGATAGCAAAGTTTTCGATGTCTTGACTGAGGATGCAGGTCTGTTTACCAGAGAATATGTCAACTAGTAAAGTTTGGCACGTTTGTGGGTCGTTACGCTTGTCTCCAATCCCAAGCTGATGTAATTCTGGCATTCTTTCACAAAGCACTAAGGTGATCATAAGTCGCTGAGGTAACCTTAGTGCTATGTTAAGAAATATGATTAATTTTAACTTTAGTAAATGCTAAAGTGAAAGGAGCACCTGTTGTGAATGAAGGTCTGTGTGGATTTTGATTAAACCATAACGATAATCACAAGGCCGTCAAATATGTTCTTTACCCAATGTACCGGTCCTCAAAAAAATTATTCCAATATGGTATCGTTTGAAAATCGTATACCGGTAATACCGTGCAGTCTTAACTATTAATTCACGGGTGCAGTCCTCGGGACTCTCATTTCCAGAGCCAGGAGTTAAATTAGTGGCAGAAAAATGAATGCATTGTATTTTCCGAAGACCCAGGATCAACATGCTGACGTGACGGATAACAAAAGATTAGGATGTTTTCCTCCGGTCTTAGTTTCCCATTCAAGATAAAGTATGAGTTTCTTGCAACGTATAGACTGACGGGAAACTTGTGACACATTCATCAACTATTTTGTTTCCGATCACTGACAATGAACCCAGAGAAACGGACGTATAATATCTTTTGTTCGCTTAAAAGAGGCTTGAACTCACCACCTCCCCAAAACCCCAGATTCATGAATGTTTTATTATTTGTCAGTGCTATTTCAGTTAGTAGCTCACACAGGAGACTACATAGACAAAGGTCACAGGTTCGAACTCAAAGAAATATGCGTAGGATTTGATCTATCACTCAGCATCTTTCCAAGCTAATTTTGGACAAAACGGGAGCCTTTAGGTATCGGCTGTTACTGTGTTTCCCCCTTCAAGATATTAATCTAATGAAATCACTCGGAAATTCAGTGAACAAACATTCTGAGAGGTAGATAATGATCAAAATACTGATAAACCCAAACTCGAATTGTCTTTAACCCCATCATTTGGACTATTTTTATGGAATATCATAGAGACAAAGGAGTATTCAGTAAAATGTATTCCTGTGAAAAGAAGGTCCCGTAAAATATACAGACTGAATTCCCACCAATTATTTACACTGAGGTCAGTCCATACTTTCGCCTGATTCTAGGGCGTATGGAAATGCTAACACAGCTCCTGTACACAGGCCATCGTGTCACTGCGAGGACTTTAAAGATTTTTTTAAAAACATATAACAATTTTGAGATGACCCCCGACTTGAAACTCGTCACAGTACACTATATCTACAAGGACGGAAACTTCGGTGTACCGCACCCGCCTGCTTTGCCGATCGCTACGCTACCATCACATGCAATCGATTAATACTTCATCTAAACATAATCATGGATGGCCTACCATGTTTTAACTGTTATTTCTACAAGTCGATTGATAGCCGATTTTGACTCTCAACAAAACGATCTTTACATAAATGGAGGATAATAGCAAGCGTCGACCAATGAGAGGGCTTGCTGTGACCACACACCCTTTATGCGGTCTATCGTCCTTGCTATCGTCCGCCATTTGTGCCCAGATCGTTTAGTTGAGAGTTTTGCTGAATTTTGTAATAGGGGATGAAGTCTTTCCACTTTTCCACAAACAGTGTTTAAGATAACTGAATGAACTTCTACGTGTGTTTCGTAGGGACTTTAAAGGTGTGCAGTTAATATTTTTGTGTATTTTTTCTCAATTTTGTCTCTTTTGCAGATGTTTTCTATTCAGTCTGTTCGTACCATCCAACAGGTTTTTTTGTACGTTATCCACTTCTGAAATACTACTTTATGGAATTCATGTACATTACACATGTGCATTATAGGGACTTGAAAGATGTGCATCTCATGTTTTGATTTTGTATTTTATTCATTTTTCCAATTTTAATGCCGTTTGAACTTACATAAATTTTGTTGAATTTCTCTCTGAATATACTGTTATAGGGCATGATGATACCTTCACAAATGCTGCACAACAGAATTGACTGATTCTATGTGTTTCACTGGGATTCTAAAGGAGTGCATCTGATACATTGTTCATCCAGTTTCTTAATTTTGTCACTTCTACAGATGTTTGAACTTAGTTGAATTTGGTTCTATTCATCCGGTTCGTCCCATACATCAGGGGGTTTACTCTATCCACTTCTCAAAAACCGTTGCACAAGACTCATTTAGCTTACTTATGTCTTTCATAGAGACTCTAAAGGTGTGCACCTCATGTTTTGTTTTTGTATTTTATAGCTTTTTGTATGTTTCGGGACATTTGAACTGAGGTAAAATTTGTTGAATTTCTAATTTATGATAGTAAAGTGGGGGATTTAATCTATCAACTTCTCCACAAAAAACTACTCAACAGATGTGATAAGCTTATACATGTCTTTCATTAGGACTCGAAAGGTGTGCATCTGACAGCTGCACAAATGTTTATTGAACTTGTTTGGTAGAAATTAATCATCAGGGCACACTCAGTGTAGGAACTCTTCCTGCACCAGCAAGGGCATCCGTGTCCCTGGACACAATTTTGTCTTGTTTGTAAAGATAGCGACGCCGCTGGAAGAAACCTGACGCATTCCCAAATGAATCCTTGCCGATGAGGAATAGATGAAAGCAGGAAATGTCCGATGTCTGAAGTGACAAGTCTGGCTTGTAGGATACTTAGTTCCCTATACATAAGACAGGGGCTAGCATCAGGTGCTCTCCGTGTCTAACAGCGTTGCTTGTATTTAGCTCGGGTAATTTTTGGTGACACTATTCCGACGAACCTCTTTATAACCCCTCGTTTATCATTGTGTGGCGAAATTCGATGGATCATGTTGTTGATGATTTTTTGTATGTTTCGTTGTTTGTACATTGCTTTTTTAGGATCTTTAACCTTTTTGACGGGAAAATGTCCTTTTGGTGGGATCTGGGCTTCAGGCCTGGTTGGCACCACTTGTGACTCTGAAGGGCATTCCAAGAATTATTGGAAGATAGTCGTATGCGCCATACATTTAATTAACTTCCGACTTTCTTAGCTGTAAGAAAGATTCCAAAATCTAGGCCCAGGTCCTAGATTTTGAAGCTCTCTTAGCGCTAAGATTGTCATAAGTGCCATACATTAACATTAACCTACGACTATCTTAGCGCGAAGAGAATTTCGAAAATCTACATCCAGGACCTATGTGCACAACGCGATCTTAGCGCTACGACTATCTTAAGCTTATATTAGAGAATGGGAGTTACAATCATCATAGCGATAAGATCGTTCCAAATGTAACAAAGTAAGAGACATCAACCAGAAATACAAGGATGCAGACGTTTCTTGATGTAGACCTGGGAGAGAGAGAGAGGGAGAGAACCTGGGTAGTACTTAGCGTCTGTGTTGTGAACTCCCTCTCTGTCTCTGTCTGATTATTGACACCTACTCTTTATACGCTCGCCATGCTCGGCCATAGGTTTTACTGCACTGCCCAGTGACCATTATCCAGGGTATTTCTACACTATCTTTTAGACCCCTGGTCACTCTTAATACACTGGCTAGAGTCCACTGTACAGGGCAATTCTCCACTCATGCTGAGTTACAGGAAGCTAACCTACACCGACCATTTGGTCATTGTTCTGAGTTTATGGCCCCTACATCAACCCCGATTCTCCGGGTTAGACACGGCTTCTTCTCTCTCCCTTCGTTAAAATGGATTTGTTAACACAGTGGTCATGGCCCACTGAGTCCACTTTGTTACACAAACCTAGGATGCTCCAGTTGTGATTCTGGGACCCCAACCACAAGGCGTTTGTAGCACTACGCCTTTTGTAAACCAATGATTACAGCATAGGGTTACGATGGGTTCTAACGTAACGGACGCTTTGTAGACCAGGAGCCTAGATTTTTGAAGCTGTCTTAGCGCTAAGATAAAGTTAAGATAATGTTAATGTATGGCACTTTACGAAAGCTCCAAAAGAGTACCTCCAGTCTTTAAAATGAAAATTAAAAATGTTTTGTAAGATATTTGATTTAACACATATCTATTATTTCATATTCTAAAAGAAGAACACCTTTTCACTGAAACTGAAGGAACGTGGAAATAAAGTGTTATAACTCTTTTGGAGCTTTCTGAAGTTATTTCTTCGTGTGGTAGGCATGCACTACCACGAATAAAGTCTTAAGCACAGCCGCTCCTTTATTAGGTGGGCACGGAATCAGCTGAAACGCCCGATAATCTCTTAAAGTTTATATCTAAGCTTGTGCGACATGAATTGTGGAACGCACTCACGAGCACCATGCGAGACAGATGGATTCCAGAAAGAGAATTCTTAGTTTCGGGAGGAAGCTACAAGGAGAAGCTACTGTAGAAACTGAAGACCCAAACAGATCACACAGATATGTGATACCAAGAACATCGATCACAGAAACACAGCCAGATTTAATTCACAGCCGGTACACACCGAAATGTATTCCAGGCTCCTTGGCTTAGCACATTGGATTTAAGTTGCCTTTTACGAAAGGGAACAGCTAGTGGTGATCAATCTTCCCAGCAATACCCATGGGGGTGCTCATTATATTGCAATACGTCGCCTGACTCCCTGTGTAAAGTAACTGTGTTACCTCACCACACGGCAGCCATAACGCGCCTTCATCTAATGAAGCTGAAGCTGGGTGGCCTTCCCAGAAATCTCACGACCCAGATCATGATAAATGGCGACAGACTACAAACTCCATATTGCCAAATGACTGTCAATGCGCGCTGGAATCTAACTGGCTGAAAATGGAATTTATAGCTCGTCAATCTTCTGGACTATACAGCGTATGGGAGTGCGTGCGTTTAGTTTTACCTCACTTTTGATAATATTCCAGCATTCTGCACGGCTTCGTACATCGTGCATATGTGGGGAATTTAACCCGGGTCTTCGGTGTGACGAGCGAACGCCTTAACCACTAGACACAGCGTATGGGATAATACAAATGTCAAAACAAACTGAATACATTGTAGCTCCCAGGCTAAAATATGTATCATGTACGAATATATTCTATTGTTTACATGTATAATTTTAATGATCAATGAAATACATTTCTTCATCCCCAACATGGGTACGACGTAATACTGCTCTAGGACTGACAGATGCGTCGTAACGCAATTCTCACTCTCACTCATTTGGTTTGGCAGGCCTTGCTACTCGCAAAGTGATGACAAGGCATTGCACCCGCAAATCTGAATGTCACGTGACCAGATTCGTTATACAGTCAAATCCAGATGGGTCGAATCGCTGTGGACCAAGTAATAAGTTCGACTTATCGATGTATTTGAGACATAGGTATGTCTATAATAAAACATGATCGAATATTGAACAATTCCTTTATCCAGCACGTCATATCAAAATATAGCACACCAATACATTACGTGACACAGATAATGAAACCAAATACTAGTAGTATATAATTATGAATATATTCCGACACTAGCACAATGAAAACAAATAATTCAGTTGCAAAACCAGACCAGTCTTTCAGTGACGTTCGCACACTGTCTTGGGTATTAAAACAACACCGTACTAGAATTGAAACAGGTTTTCTGAACGGGATTTTAGTGTTGGAAACAAATCTGCTTTGAACTGAATGAAAAGGAAAATACATTCAAGTACTTTCGTGTCCTCGCGTAATCACAGGGGCTTATTTACAGCAGTGCCGATCTGCTCAGGTCACTTGAATGTCAAGGTCACTAATGGCCGACAAGTGAGTAGGAGTGCTGGCGATTTTGGTGTAAATGCCTGCTTACTGTCGAACAAATGACATGTAGATATTGCAATAAGTTTTCCGACCCCCGGAATGCCACAGCCGATCGAATCCAGCCCAACGCTGGTGCTGCCAACGTGAATGGATTTAATAAACGAATTTATAAGGTGAGTTTTCGCCGTATTGGGTTATCCATGATTTTGGCGTGAAATTGTGGAGGTAGCTGTTTTCGATGATTCGGGGCGTATAACTTTTGAAATAATGATCCGATTGTGACCAATTTATAGGGAGATCATCTGGCTTTCGATCCGTTGGCCTCAACGGGGCCTTAAAAATATTTTACGCGGTGACAAGTAACTTTGATCGAGGAGGGGGTGGTTTCTTCGTTACATCCCTTTCCTTTTATATAGTACTAGGGTAGGGTCTATACACCTGTAAGTCTTTCGAACGCCGTTTCTAAGCGATACAAGCCCCTGTGCGCGTAATGAGAATCGTGAATGCCCTGCCATGATAGAAAGTCAATATATATTTGTCATACACGTGTATAGCAGCTCGGTTAAGGTAGTAATCATCGATAAAACCATCCAGCCACGGATCAGGTGCGTGGTTCGAATCCCAAGACAGTACTCTTAAATGCTGCTTCACATGCATACATACATGCATACATACATGCATGCATACATACATACATACATACATACATACATACATACATACATACATACATACATACATACATACGTGCACCCTGAACCAACTATCGTACCCAGTCAAACTTGTCATTTGTTTATCAAACTTTCCAATCCATACCAAGCTCTCACTGAAAGGGTTCTGAAGTTCCCCCTACCTCCTCTCGCCCAACGTTTTGTATGCCTGAGATTGTATACTGGTAAGTAATATTTCCGTGAGCAACATTGTCCGGCTTTAACAACGGACAACAAGATCACCGGAAGAGGTTGCGAATGATCAAACATGGTTTTGACCAAGTTTTATTTGCAAATTTGCAATTGCTGTTGCACACGTTTACTTTCCATAGGGAAGGTTACATATTCCTTCTTGCCAAAGATACTGAGATTGATTCTGACTTGGCCTGTTTTACCTAATTCAGATGACCATGACCGTGACACAAAATGAATCAACAGTGACCACCAACTAACGTATTTTTTTCTTTGTTTGTTTGTTTTTTTAAATTTGCTTTTACGTTTACCTTACTACAGGTAACTCATTAATAACATTATTTTCAGACCTTATCACAGTTTCCTGTTTTTAATACAGGCCTGCTTACACGTTAACAGACCCGTGAATAGGCCTTCAGCAACCCATGCTTGCCATAAAAGGCGACTAAGCTTGTAAGAGGCGACTAACGGGATGGGGTGGTCAGGCTCGCTGACTTGGTTGACACATGTCATCGGTTCCCAGTTGCGTAGATGCGATGCTCATGCTGTTGATCGCTGGATCGTCTGGTCCAGACTCGATTATTTACAGACCGCCGCCATATAGCTGGAATATTGCTGAGTGCGGCGTAAAACTCAACTCACTCACTACAAGTTAACAGGGTCAGCAACATTTTTCAGTTATCAACCCTGTGTGCTTCCTGTCTTTTTCGGAGTTTCATACATTGCTATGAGCATGCACTTCTTTCAGCAAAATTACAGCTGTACGATGTAAATAATCGTTTAAACAAGCAATGTGACACTCTGATGTTCTCGGAGAGGTCGAGGTATTTGTAATGGTCAACAGCTCATTCGCTGGGCCGTGCTTGACCATTGGTGTGGAATCTTTAGACGCGACCGAACGGAAGTTTCGGTCAACCGACAAAAATACATACAAAGGTCTGGTGACAAACTGTGGCTCTGTTGACCCCATGTCCAGTCAGACTTCGATGTACAGAGTTATGTCCCTTACACGTGATAGGAATCTGTGACAAAGACTTCGAATCCAAGAATTAATTTTACGTGGTTTGACAGAACCATTTCGGTATATTGGGGCTTCGCCCAAAGTGTAAACGTAGATGGTCTTGTTTAAGGAAAGGAACCGAGAAACATGGCACAATTAAAAGGCCTTTTAACATGGCTTAACACAAAGTTTCTCGTACGGTAAACATCTCAATATCACTAATTTGTAGTCATGTGGAAATTTTGTAAGGGTGGATTTTGTAAATTACTGTAAGGGGATGTTTTATTTTTTCATTTTTTTAAATTGTTTTTTTATTTATTTTTTTTTGGGGGGGGAGGTCACTCATCGTATATATTTCATCCAACCTATGAATGCGGTTAAAATATTTTGGGCACTAATCCTCACCATGCTGATTATTTGCACGCGATTCTAAGCGCAGTGGAGTTGTCTCATGGTCAAAGAATCACCAGGACCTGGTTCGAGTCACACACGGGTACATGAGTTGATGGAGGGAGGGAGCCAGTCAACAATCGTGAAGCAAAATACCAATACCATGTTGGTAATCGAACGTTGTCGTCGTCATGACAAGCGAACGCTTTAACCATTTGGCTACCACTCCTCTCATTGATACCGATTGAGCGATCAAAGTCAAAACATTGATTAAATGTACACAGTAGACTAGATCCGTGTTGACTGGGTTCCTATTGCTCAACTTTGTATAAGAACCAGTCCAGAATTTTGAGACAAACTCTTTCGGTTGGAAATATAAACATTAATCAGAATTATCTGACTCATGTTTCGGTCATTAAGTCATCAAAGCGCTCGCAAGTCACGCCAAAGACTCTTGTGTCTTCCGCTGTGATAGTGCTTGAAGACTGCTAAGCAGCATAAAACCAACTCCCTCACTCACTCACTTGATGGTACTTTTTTATCGGTAGACGCTCAGTTACAAATGAATATTCCAACAACAGTGCCGTTAATGGTTTATATGTCAGTCAGGTTGAAGTCGGTTTTCAACACGAAAGGCATAATTAACACTGTAATCACTCGTCAACAAGCACGTCGAACCTCGTGGTTCGTCCACTCAGACCTCCGGTAAACGGCTGCAGGCGTAATGTGACGCCCGGCTCTGGCGTGCGAATACTACTTACGGTCCATCTATGACCAGATAGCTAATCTAGGATGCTGTTGGTCAGTCTGTTTAGCCTCTCCTTAGCAGAAAATCGATAATGAGGTTCCATGCAAGTTTACTAATGTAATGAAAATGTCAGCGGATTAAGGGTCAGAGGTCGGGATGGATGTCTGTGAGGGTTAGTGATTTGATAAGCATTTGGTGATGCTTTCTGTGGCTGTAGGTATTACTGGAAGTCGTTGTGGAGGTGAAGCTCCGGTCACGGTTATCGTGAATACCGCCGTCACTTGTCTTGTCCACGACACCAGGTTAGAGGCTAATACCATTGTTGCTCATGCCTAGACACCAGTGAAGATCCGGGTTAGAATTTGTCTCCAGTCTTCCATGTTTGTTGAAGGCGAATACAGGATCTTACGCAAACTATGCTTGTTGTAAAAGGCGAATGCGACATCTTATGCAATCTATGCTTTTTGTAAAATGGGAATATGGGATCTTACACAAACTGTGTTTGTTGTAAAAGGCGAATACGGGATCTTAAGCAAACTATGCTTATTGTAAAAGGCGATTGCAAGATTTTATGCCAACTATGCTTGTTGTAAAGGCGAATGCGAGATCTTACGCCAACTATGCTTGTTGTAAAAGGCGAATGCGAGATCTTACGCCAACTATGCTTGACGTGAAAGGTGAATGCGAGATCTTACGCAAACTATGCATTTTGTAAAAGGCGAACGCGAGATCGTATACAAACTATGCTTATTGTAAAAGGCGAACACGAGATCTTACACAAACTATGCTTGTTGTAAAAGGCCAATACAGGATCTTACGCAAAGTATGTTTGTTGTAAAAAGCAAATGCGAGATCTTACGCCAACTATGCTTGTTGTAAAAGGCGAATGCAAGATCTTACGCAAACTATGCTTGACGTGAAAGGTGAATGCGAGATCTTACACAAACTATGCTTGTTGTAAAAGGCCAATACAGGATCTTATGCAAAGTATGCTTGTTGTAAAAGGCAAATGCGAGGTCCTACGCAAACTATGCTTTTTGTAAAAGGCGAATGTGGGATCATACGCAATTTATGCTTTTTGTAAAAGGCGAATGCGAGATCTTACACAAACTATGCTTGACATAAAAGACAAATGCGGGGTCTTACACAAACTATGCATGTTGTAAAAGGCGAATGCGAGATCTTACAGAAACTATGCTTGACATAAAAGACAAATGCGGGATCTTACACAAACTATGCATGTTGTCAAAGGCGAATGCGAGATCTTACACAAACTATGCTTGACATAAAAGACAAATGCGGGATCTTACACAAACTATGCATGTTGTAAAAGGCGAATGCGAGATCTTACGCAAACTATGCTTGTAAAAGGCGAATGCGGGATCTTACACAAACTATGCTTGTAAAAGGCGAATGTGGGATCGTACGCAAACTATACTTGTGGTGAAAGGCGAATGTGGAATCTTACGCCAGCTATGCTTGTCGAGAAAGGTGAATGTGGAATCTTACACAAACTATGCTTGACATAAAAGGCGAATGCGGGATCTTACGCAAACTATGCTTGTAAAATGCGAATGTGGGATCGTACGCAAACTATACTTGTGGTGAAAGGCGAATGTGGAATCTTACGCCAGCTATGCTTGTCGAGAAAGGTGAATGTGGAATCTTACACAAACTATGCTTGACAGAAAAGGCGAATGCGGGATCTTACACAAACTATACTTGTTGTAAAAGGCGAATGTGGGATCTTACACAAACTATGCTTTTTGTAAAAGGTGAATGTGGGATGTTGCACAAACTATGCTTGTGGTGAAAGGCGAATGCGAGATCTTACACAAACTATGCTTGTTGTAAAAGGCGAATGTGAGATCTTACATAAACTATGCTTGACATAAAAGGCGAATGTGGGATCTTACACAAACTATGCTTGTTGTAAAAGGCGAATGCGAGATCTTACGCAAACTATGCTTGACGTGAAAGGTGAACGCGAGATCTTACGCAAACTATGCTTTTTGTAAAAGGCGAATGCGGGATCATACACAAACTATGCTTGTTGTAAAAGGCGAATGTTGGATCTTGCACAAACTATACTTGTTGTAAAAAGCGAATGTGGGATCTTACACAAACTATACTTGTTGTGAAAAGCGAATGCGAGATCTTACACAAACTATGCTTTTTGTAAAAGGCGAATGTGGGATCTCATGCCAACTATGCTTGTCGTGAAACGCGACTGACTGAAACAGGTGGTCAAGCTCGCTGGTTCGCTTGGCAGACGTCATTGTATCTCAGCTGCCTCCATATTGCTGGAATATTGCTGATTCTAGTGTTAAACAACACACAAACCGAAAACGTATGTAGTAGTAACGCTGTCGTAAAACATGAGGTTTGTCTAGATAGACGATGAGAACTGAATATGTCGAGGGCTTACCAATGGCATAGTGCTTAGAACGTTTCGTGGATGTTATGAATAGGGTTCTAGCCCTTGGTAGCGGTCAGTGCTGTATCCGGCCAGTTGATAGCGCTCTCTTTGCGCTAGGATAGTCGTAAGCGCCATGTATTAACATTAACTTACGACTAAGAGAGCTTCGAAATCAAGGCCTACAGCATCTGGGTTGGGAGTTAATATGCAACATTCATAATCATGATAGCACTTTAGAACAAAACAGAAACTACCACTGCGATAACGTCAAATCAAAGTGAACATATCTTGTACTTCCTGTTTTTGTTTGCGCTGCACATTTATCAACGGAAGCTAATTACTACACTAACGACAATCAAACATACTAGCGATGCATCGATAACTTTTCGTCTCTACCATTGATTAATAGCTATCGGAGACTCAACAATTGCAATCCATCGATAAACCCTCTGACCTTTGATTACCAACCTACCCCGGTTTAAAACTGATCTTCAGATTCCCATGTTTGTAAGAATCACTGGTTTGGTTGACACATGCCATCGTATCCCCGTCGCGTCCATGGATGGTCATGATGTTGATCACTATCTACCTGTATAGCTGGACCTGCTTGCGCAAAGCGATCTTAGCTTGGATGCGATAGGGAGATATATGTCCCTCCTCTTCACCCCTCACTTTGAAGTCAAATACAATTCTGAATATACCACGCACATATATATATACTTCACAGTTTTGAATTCTGCGGAAAATTCCCCGTTTCCTGATACCATCCACTATTATCAATGTTGAAGAATGGGAATTACAGTCATCGTAGCTATTAGATCGCTTTGTACAAGTGAACCCTGGAGCATTGCTGAGTGCAGCGTTAAAAATACACAAAATTCAAAACAGCATTTCAAAGTCCATATTTTAAACATTTTCACAAACAAGATGCAGCTGTTTTAAGGCTGAAGTTGTCTTTTTTAACTTGAATGGAATATTTACCGGCTTAAATGCTAAAGAGCATCCAGCATGGCTGTCAAAGATTTCAAAGAAAAAAGTCCACATTGAACAAATTCAGAACACCCTCTCCTTAATACAAATATTGGACAGAAAAACCAAAATAAAGTCTGAGAGAGGCCATGAAATTCTTCCGGTGCCTATTAAGTCGAAACTTGGCTCCAGGTAATACGCTGTGAGGAGTCACAATTCCATGTGAAAATCACTCTAACCAGCTAGGAGGTGTGTGTGGTGGGTTGGTGTGTGAGGTTGGGGAGCAGGGTGAATTTGTGATGCTAACATACTAAACACACAGACCTATAGCAACGTGATTGGATTATTCTGTGAGAGAGTGCTTTTAGTTTTATACCGCCTTTATCAATATTCAGCAACAGCGAGAAATGGCCTTCACACAATGTACCCATGTGGAACTCGGATCATCGCCGTGGCGATCGGACGCTGTAAAGACTGTGGCACCCCACCATCCATCAAACAGGATTGATTGAATTTGGTAATACACACTGCCAAACCACAAATGACTCATATTTGAATAACACCTATTTGAAAAAAAAAAACGCACCAGACCTAAAAATCTTGATGAGCTAGTAGTAACTTTGGATAGGTGCACCGTGTAGTGGGGCTGTGTATTGGCCCCAGTACCGCCTCCCCACACACACCAACCCGCCCCACCTTCAACTTCAGATGGTAATACAGAGTTGCAATAAAGATGACCTGGCCCCAATTTCTCGAAACAAACTTAAGTTTTTACTCAAATCTGAAACTGAGTTTCACAATTTGAAACAGCTGAATTTTTAACTCAACTGTATTTTGACATATAAAACCCCAAAAACGTTAAGTAATCTGTTCATGAAACTCAAATTGTTTCAAACAGTTTGAGTTTTGTGCCGATTTCAGTTCATTCTGAGAAATGCGTTTTCTCATAGTTGAGTAAAATCTCAGACTTAAGTTTGGGGCCTGGTCAAATTCTGTATTGTACATAGTACCGACGATTTCGAACACTCCCCAGCTAGGCACCCTCAGATTAATGCTGGATAACAGGGAATGTAATAAATACAGACAGCCATACTAGTGCATGTATATGATTAGTATTGAACCGGATAGGAATGGATCCACATGCACTGGTATGACGTTCTACATATGCATTGCGATTCAGGTACTCGTAATACGATACGTATTGCGATATGTTGGGAGGTTAAGTGTTTGGCGGTGAGTGACTTTAATTGTGTATGTCAACCCTATTGTCTATATTATAAACAATATATTATAATTTATATGGTCCTGATAAGCGCAATCCCCAAATCAAGTTGCATTATCTTGGACTCTATTTTCTTCTTTATACAATTTATATCATTACAGTATGTCGTTTTCTCTTTGAATAATGAAGACAAATATCTGTTCTGAATGGATGTATGTGTATATTTCAAGTTAAACCAAGACACGTAATTTTGTTTTAAATTAATGAAATGGTGGCTTCCCTGAGGGAGGATAGATATTGAGAGAAATGCAATATTTTTCAGATAAGTCTGGTGTGGCACTGTCTTTATTAGCAAAATATGATATAGGATTGTATCACGGTTGACATAACGTTTATTCTCACACGAAGGATTTTAGTACTAAAACAACTTCCCGAAGTAGTGTCGTCTTTGATCTCACTGGTACTGGTCAAAGCTGATATAGCTGCTGACGTTGGTGCCGTTTACTGTTCAGTAGATTTTCACTGAATGACGCCGTCAAGGGGGGGTCCCATCTCTACCGAGGTCCTCTACAATGAAGGCATACATGTCTTAAATTTATTTATTGTTTTTACATTGGAGTAATGAACGATATTCAGCTGTATTCGATCAGTTTATAAAAGAATATGTCATATAATGTACATACATTAGATAAATGGCAAGATTGTCACTTTCCCCTCCCTCTGATAAGTTTACATATTTCAGTAACTTTTTACCCTCTTAGAAAACATATATCGAACACCGGGGCGCTGAGGTAGTATAATGGTTAAAACGTTCCGATATACTCAATGATATCACTCTTGTTTCGGGTATCGCATAGATTTTTTCAGTGTTACCACCAAACAGTATTTTAGGTAATTTGAAGGCATTTAAATTATTTCAAATCTACAGTTTGTCATTAACTTGCTGACGATGGACATTTGTTCTTATTTGTCGTTTAACGCCGCGTTCAGAAATATTCCAGGTATATAATATAAACAAATGCTGACAGTGATACCTTGATTTCTTGGTTTGCCAGAGTCGTGTGCCCTGTGTTCTCCGTGATCAGCGGCACTTCAAGGTCGGAGTCACGCATATGTATTGCAGTACTTGCAGTAGTTGCAGTAGTTGCAGTAGTTGCAGTAGTTGTACTAGATGCAGTAGTTGTCCTAAGTGAGTGGTTGGAATAAACCCCACTAAATCCCGCCGTTTTACACAGTCGTCCGACAGTGCCTCGCAGAGGATGCAACCCAACTGGAATGTCGGCATACCACGTATTCACTTTGGTACATTTCAGGGGCCTCAAGTAAAATGCGCTGCACTTTCCTTCTTTAGGTCTGAAAATACCATGAAATTTTCAATGTATTATATATGTTTTAAATGTAACATGCTACAGGTAAAGTGAGTGATCATGCACAGGGCTGTGCCCTTCATGTTGTTTATGCTTAAATGGCGTCAAAAGAATATGACGTCATAGTTAAGTATTGTTCGTTTTATATCGATATTTGGTTTCTTGGAACATCTAGTTTTTAAAAACTGGAATAATTAGAGATATTTGGTTGTATCGTTGCAGCCTTAACAATGCAATGCTGTGAGTCGTGCTTTACGCCGCTCAGCGCAGAAGTTTAGAATTGGACTTTACACATTGTACCCAATGTTCAAAGAGAATCTGGCACACGCCCCTCCACGACCTCTCCCTAAATCATCAACTCTCCTCCCCCGTCAACCCCGTCAAACTAAAAGCCAAGTGCTCTCTCTCCCTCTCTCTCTCTCTCTGACACACACACACGCGCTCGCTCGCACACACACACACACACACACACACACACACACACACACACACACACACACACACACACACACACACACTAGGACAGCTAGGACAGTTTGGATATACCAAGGGCCTGTCCTACCAAGAATGACGCGTAACTCCAGAAGGTTAATTGCTGCTTTGTCGTAACAAAGGATCACAATACAAATAAATAAACCTCAAAATAGACCCTCAGAAGTCATTGATGTAATCAGTATATATATTTTATAACAAATTGTTCGATAACTTACCTGAGTGACATGTACTTTTCATAAAGCCGGACCAAGCATCTCTCTGGACGCTCACAATCCTGGGAAATGCTGACGCATCTTCTTTCACACTTTCGACGAATTGAGCGACCTCTGTATGTTTTACATACATCTTCTATGTATTTCAGTCTTTTAATCCCGTCCTCACCTACTGTTATTTCGAACTGTGAGTTTGGACCCGTTCTAAGTAACCTGTGCTCATCACCTTCTCGCAAAGCAAAATTTAAGCCAATTAAATACACCACTGTATCTAATAAATGTTGTGGGGTCCTCTCACCCAGGATGGACTTCTCCCACAACAGCTGTTCCTGGTCTACGTTGATCACTTGAGCCTGCCGTTTCCACGTCCCAATTCCCTGCGAGTTCATTTTAATATCTAACAAGGACCTTAATCCATGAAATAACGGAGACTCCAAAAGTTTCAACGGAGATCCATTACTTCTGATGTAACACTGTAGGAAGGAGACAATTTCATAAAGCGTACGTCCCTGGTATTCCTCGCCCCTAACATTTCTGACCTCCGTTATGAAATACATTAAGTGTTTATTGAGCTCCCTTTCTTTCAGAGCCAATGAAACTAAGTCAGGATTAAGTTCCATATCCTCTTTTCTGCTACTCTTATGCCGTTCATTGACCCATCGGTGATACACGCCAACAGCCCACTTACACTTCTTTTCAGTATTCAGTGAATGTGTTGAACCACACAACTTCTTAACGCCAAGATCTGATACTGGCTGTACCAACTTTGTTGAACTTGAATCGACACCTTGTTCAGAAGAGTCAAATCTTAGAGGTATTCTTGATGGCGTTGCTTGTGAGCGAGGGTTACAGAGGTTAGATGCAATGTTTTGGCTTTCTCTGTACAGATCAGTATCAGAACCATAGGAAAGATCTTCGAAATCAGTCAACTCACATTTACCCATACTAGAGTTTGGAAGTGCATTTAAGTCTGAATATAATAAAGTTTCAAAATCAGGATTAATGTGCACCTCAAACGTGTTCGTGAAAGTAGGTTGTGAAACAAACAGATCGAAGTTGGACGTATACCCACTCATAATGACAGACCTGCTGAGTCCCGCGTCGTTCACTGAAACACGCCATGGAACACGTGAAGATATACCCATGGTCATCGAAATATTTTGAAAGTTTATTAATGTTTTAACGTCAAGGATATGGAACAAACCCTCTATTACGATATATTAGCCCACATGAATGTCACTTGAACATTAATTTAGGCATACACTTGTTCGTTGTTCAAGTAAGAGGACGTCTACAGTTGTCCGAAATGTCCTATCCTGTCCCTGGAAACCGTGCATCGTTGTGATTGGTGCGGAACACGCCCCGATAAGAAAGTTTGACATTTTAATATACCTCATATTGTCCTCAGTGGTATATTTTGTATAGTTTAGACTGACAGAAGAAATTTGAAATGTAGCATCGTGTTGACGTAACTCGTTATTGCCTAGAGCAGGATGTTCGTGTACAATGGCGTATCATTTGGGGTCACGATGTTATTCAATAATTGTTATGAAGATATCCTGTGTGCTGAAATTGCCCCTAAATTACGATGTTTTACCTCATTAGGTTTCATCCGCTTCTTAGGGTTTACATATTTCAAGAAATATTCAGAAGAAATATTCTTCTTGTGTAACAGTGTAAAAAGTTACTGTGAAAGTTTTGTTTAGTTGTTTGTTTATTGCTTAGCGCTGCACTCAGCAACACTCCCACTATAAGGCACGGTCTGTAAATGTTCGAGCCTCAATCAGACAATCCAATGATCAGATGATATACGTCAACGAAGTCAGTGAGCCTGAAAACCTGATCACGTTGGTTAATTGTAAAATTTGTTTCAGCGTACACATACTTAGTGGTACAGTGTACACTATGTTAAAGTGTACATATTGTTACAGTGTACAAATTGTCATAGTGTACACACTGGTTCAGAGTACAAATTGTTTCAGTGTACACACACTTAGTGTTACAGTGTACACAGTGTTAAAGTTTACTAATTGCTACAGTGTACAAATTGTCACAGTGTACACAGTGCTTCAGAGTACAAATTGTCATAGTGTACAAGGTGTTACATCCCCCCACCCCCCACCCCCACCTCCTTTCCTCAATAGTGTGCACCCCTACACCCACCTCCATCCTACCACCTCCAAAAGTTGTATCCGTCCTTGAGTAAAATTGAGTTGTTAAAGGTGTTTCAATGTTACGTTATGGATGATATTTTGTGGCATTCGGATTAGGCTTCTTTTTCATCGGGTCGTAAGAAAGGAGGGTCCTTTGACCTTATTAATCATTCACAAGCACGAAGGCTTATTAGATGAGAGTGATCTCCCTTGGCAAGCTCCTCAAGAGAGGAAGTTTCTTCGCGTACAAGATCTAGTGGTTTGTCTGCCAGTGCCATAATGGCAGTTATGTACGGACAGCGGATATTGATAATTAATTACTCCCTGGTTTATTCGGATGTTCCCGAGACAATGACATATATGTGGAGATGTTTCTTCACCATTTATATGATTCAAGCAATTAGCTGAATTATGCACATTTAAGATAGAAAAATAATTCGATCATGCTGGAATAGATTTGGTATTTGTGTTTCAACTGAAACACATTCTATACTATAGCCATGGACACATATATATGAAGGTACAAATGTTCTTTATTCTTTTCCAGTTTTTTCCCCACAAAGTATGTATTGCATTGTAGTATAAATTCTAGACATTGATAAAGGAACACTTGTACTTTCATGTGTTTCCCTATATCTGTTTCCATGGGTCTATAATACCTTTAAGCTATGAGGTCAATACTGTGTGTCAACAACATGTAGTTCACACAGTGGGTGAGTCATGGGGTGCGTAGGGTAGATGTCGATTATGAGTTCGTGTGATCATGCTGGTGACTCGAGAATGAAGTTTTGTGATCCTTTCATGCCACTGTCACCACTGTGTCCAGGGGCGGTTAGGGGAGTCCAGTGGTTAAAAGCGTTCGCTCGTCACGCCGACGACCCGGGTTCGATTCCCAAATGTGCACAATTGTTGTCATCAGTTTTAAATTAGAGATTAGGATGAACGTAAATCTGGGGTTAGAAGTCAAGAATCTTTTGAGTCGTTGTTTTTCGTAGTCTAAATCATTTCCAATATTGAACGGTTGCGGCGGTTTTTCAGATATTGATTTTTATAATCTTCTAATTAAACAATTCAACAGGTCCACAATCATTAAATCTTTTAACAAAGCACATTGATGGCAGAATCTTTCTAATCTAATCATATACTTTGAAAAAAATGAAAATAAATGAAAAACGTAATGTAAATAAATGCAAACCGACAAAGAACTTAGAAAAGGTCACATCCACAAACCCTTCACACATAAAATAGAAAGGTTTCGTACAACTTAAGAGCGTACCGTCACGTATATGATGGAGTGTTCTTATGCCCAAATACAGCGTTTCGCGTCTCCTTTATACTGTAAACCTACGACAATGCCACCAGTCCATACCTATATACATAAGGGGCCTAATCTTGTACCATACCTCAAGCCATCACAACGAGTTATTCTGTGTGGAGAGACGAGCTGAGGGCATAATCAAGCGAAGATTTGACTGAAATCCTTTAATTCTTGCCGACGCCGAAATCCTCGCCGCCAAGCCATCGCTTTGACTTTGGGAAGGATCGATCCATCAAACAATAAAAACAAATACGACAGCCCGAAAAGTGGATTGAATGGCGGAAACTTTAAAGGTTACGTCTGTCCTTATGTAACATAAACGGTCGGCAATTTTGAAGCTGTTCGTGGAATAACATGTGGAAGCTCTCAAAGTTGTCTCTTCCTTGCAATAAAAAATTAAATCTTCAAGGAACGTAAGATTGAGTTTCCGATCATGTCTCTTATCCATGGTTACAACACACGTTCCAGATAGTTAAATGAGCAATTTCCTTCTCTTTCATATTTTCATGCATTTGGACAAATAATCAGGTTCTGGAGTTCACCTTCAAAACAAGTTGAAATAAGAATTACTTGCTTATGAAGCTTTATGTATTTACGCTAATGAATAATTTTAATGATAAATGATTACTCGAACCCTCGCTTTATGCCATCACTTCAGCTATTGGTTTGCGTAGCCTCTCATTTTTCGTGCATACCGTTGTCGTATGTAATATCTGATTGTGTCATAAAACATAACTCACTCATTCTCATCACGTCATGTTTATCTCGTTCCTTACTTTGCTGAATTGGGGGCGGTGAGGGTGGCCTAGTGTTTAAAGGGTTCGCTCGTCACAGCCGGGATCGATTCCCAGCATCGTTACAATGTGTAACCCCCTGTTTCTGGTGTCTCCAAACTGCTGGAATATTTCTAAAAGCGGCGTAAAACTAAACTCATTTATTCATTATCGAAACATCATTATCACGGCTTACGGCTTTCAAATTAATCGTGAACAGTATTAATCGTGTTCATCTGGAGTTGTCTCCCTTTTATCTCGAGATACTATCAGTCACGAAACTGTAAAATGATCTCGACGATAAAAATGCAGGAAAGACCTCAACGGCACGTATACTCTCTTTGAAGCTCTTTCTGCAGTGTCTTTCATTTCAGATCATTAAGTAGAAAGGTGTAGGCTGGCATCGGTTGAACAGTATGAGCGGGCTACTTGAGTCAGCATTTTGTGGGATGCACGTTCAGACGGGACTCCTTCAACAAATTGGAAAATTCAGTGGAAGTCAATATATCATATTGTCACTAATGGACCCGAACGTTTTGTGATATTTACTTTTTTGTCAAATATCAGAAATAGTTACGATTCAGCTAAAGAAAAAACAGTCTTTATTTTCTTTAACCCTGCACTCAGCTGGGATACAATGACACGTGTCAGCGAGTCTGATCAACCGATACTCATCGTCAGTTCTAACGAAGGAAAATCGGTTAAAAAATACCAGTCTCTAAACAGACTTCTAGTTAAACCCCTGACGTCTTCAGTAAGCGTTGCAAACCATTATTCTAGTAAGAGGCAACAAACGGGATCTGATGGTCAGACTCGCTAAAACATGACGTCGTATCCCAACTGCGTCGATCGATACTCCTGCTGTTGATCACTGGATTGCCTGGTCCTTGATTATTTACAGACATAGCTGGAATATTAATGAGTGCCACGTTAAACAACAAACACGCAAAGACACATGTAGAACAATCTAATGTTAACCTTGTTCGGATGTCTTTAGATCTTTGTTTCGTGGTACACAAACCTAAAGTGAGACATGTTATGTTTGTTAAATTTGTTAAGATGAAAACGCTGATTTCAAGTGATCCAGGTTTCAGACGTCTGTGATGTTGACAATCCTACGTATAAACACCCACGATAATATGTTTCTGTGTCAAAGAGTTGGAAATCCTGAGCGCTTTATGCAAGTAGGCTATTTATAGTCCCGTAACTCAAAATGGAGGCAAAAAACACGCATTTTCCATGCTTGTCTGACTACATCAACACTCTACATTAAAAGTACCGTTTGCTATCATTATTCAAGCAATGGAACATTTTTATCCGGTAAGCAGCAGGAGGCCCTAGAATGTGACAGGAAGTTGTTACGCAGACAGCAGAGCGATAATGTCCCCAGGTGGCGTCTCAACGGACCGACACATGGAATGTTTGAACATTGTTGTTGACGAATGAACAGCTATTTACAAATACATGTTCAACGGTGAAACGACGGCCCACCAACAGGGACAGGAGACGAATGAACGAATGCGCTAACAGAGGATGGTAAACACGAAGTCAGTTAATACTGAAGTGTCATGTTCGGCGTTTGGTAAATTCGAGGTAATTTTGCTGCTGCCAAATTACGAGGTGTTTCCGGACATGATCCGTTGTGCCCTGTCTTCAGATGGATGGATTGTGGGGAGGGATTGTCATTGTCATTGTACCATTGTACCAAACTGTGTACGTTTTGCCAACAACATGTACTATGTTTGGGGGAAGTAGTTCTGTCTATATACAATGCCACAAGTGTCTAAACGTCTGGGAGTTTAGCTTTACGTCAAAACGAAAGAGCGCCAGGATATTATGAAAGTAGCCCGTGAAGTTGGGCTGGGACGGGTCCAAACTTTCTACCCCACCCTCTATTACCCTGCCCTACCCTACACTGATACCCGTGACATCACATTGGCAAGAAATGGCATTGTATTCTTCAGCTTTTAGGCTAGTTATTCAGTATCTTAACCATGTGCCATATTCAAAAGAAGAGACAGTAAATCATGTAATTCTTCAAAGACAATATAATCATGACAGAATAACATAGCACATTGTCTAATCTATTGATCACATTATCATAACAGGTCCGAGTACTGAGACGGGTACCCGGGTCCAACTTACCACCCACCCATCCCAGCCTTACCGCGAAGATCCGGGTTACAATTGGTCTTCAGCAATTCATGATTGCTTTCAGAAACGACAAACAAGACGGGGAGATATCTCACTGACTAGTTCATATATGCCATCGTACCTCAGTTGCGTAGATAGAAGCTTATGATAGCAGTTTTATCCAGACTCAATAATTTACAGACCGCTCCTATAGCTCGATTATTCCGGTGTTAAACAGCAAAGAAATAAAACACAACATCAACCTATTGTGTATGGGATTGATACACAGGTGCAACGCATACTCGCATAATGCTAGTACGAATTTCCAGTAACCAAATGTGCAACAATTTGTAACGCTGTATTTATGTACTAAATTGAACAAGTTGATGAACTGCAATAATTATCATATTGTATCATTTGTATCATGTCTTGATAAGGCAGGTCAGCGAAAAGTCGGTAAAACTCATGGCAGATTACGTGTCATAATCGAGGTACATCCGGGATTAGAACCAAAAACCTTTGTGAGTGACTGGGTTTTGTTTTACGCTGCACTCAACAATATTCCAGCAATATGACGGCGGTCTGTAAATAATCGAGACAATCCAGTGATTAACTGCATGAACATCGATCTAAGCAACTGCGATACGATGACACATGGCAACCAAGTCAGCGAGTTTGACCATCCGATCCCGTTAGTCGCCTCTTACGACAAGCATGGGTCAATGTCAATTTCTACCCAAATCTGAGAAAATCAGACGCAGTGATCTGGAGCTGATGGCCTATTGCAAAACATGAAGGACTTATTAATGACTTTATAATCGAAATTGTACATATTCGTAAAACCAAGTACAGAAGTTGCCATCATATTGACCCCTTTTTGAATTTGAAAATAATTACCGAAGACAAAAAAAAATGAAAAGTAGTTAGGCAACCATCGTCACCATAGCGGGTGCTTATAGAACACTGCAAACGAGCACTGTGAACTAAACGCTAAAACTAACTTGAATTTAATAGCTTTTCCAAAAGTTTAATATTTGTGGATTTTCACGAACGTCAAAGACAATATTCAATATTTTCGACAAGCTATCTGAACTTTGAACGCCGAGATATTTCTGTATTTAGTAACCATACAACCGGTAATAGAAATGGAACGAGATCTTTTGAAAACCGCGATTTCAAATATGGAAAATCTTATCAAAATGTTTTCATAGAATGAGGGGTTATCTTGCCGAATTCTATCAACTACCTCATATTGTCTGAAGCATCCAGATCTCGTCTGCTGCACGAGATCAAAATACACCGCACACTTGTGTTTGATCAAAGGCGCAAATCAGACTTTGAAACTATTTCGTGTCAAAACATTTCTAAACAACACTATTCACTTGTAAACACCGTCTACGATGCACGACATTTAATGAGTAATATTGAAGTTGTTGGCATTTGACGTTAAACATACCAACACTTGATTTCTCCTTCTCCTCTGCATCAAGTTATTTAGGCATGGTTTATCCTTCTCCGAGATCGATTCCCAAAACACAGACAGTCGGACTGCCCCAATGGGAAATCGTTGTATTACAAACATTTTAGTTATTTTGAATGCGACTGCTACGCCCATGCTGGCGTTGCCATGCGTCGACGAAGCTCGCGAGTTAATGATATATCTGAAGGAGTTGTTAGGTGAAGACAATTATACGCCGTGTCTAAATTTGTTCAACTTGGAAGTACGAAGTATTCTTGGAATGTGGGATATCTGATTATCCGTATTCTCTATAGTACCAGTATGTGCTCTTTCGTATATATCACAACTGACCTTCATGAGTGTTGACTTTATAAAGTGAGTATGATTTTATGCCGCTTTTTGTCACACATTAACGCCATGTTGGGAATTGAATGTGGGTCTTCGGCGTATCATAGTTTTTTCTGTCCCGTAGGATTCTCTGACTCATACGAATTATTGGAATTCATGTTCATTTTATCATTCCTAATTGCTCATTAAAAAATGTTAAAAATAATAAATATAAAAGAACCCCCCCAAACACTGGTTTTCATACGAAACAATGTCTTTACAAACTGGGATGTTTATCGTTGGTGAATGTGAACATTCAAAATGTCGTTTTACGTGTCTTACATGATTCAAAGCCAATACTCGGTGTAATCTCCATGTGACCGTTTGGCATCCAGCGCCCTCCCCCTCCTACCCCCGTCAGCTTCTTGATACCTTGATCCTCGTGTAAAGCAGTTTCCATTTGGGCCAGGTATTATACAGGAGGATCATTAGAAATGATTGTAAGAAGGAAGACAGTTAATACCTTGCGCTAAAGTTTCTGCTTAATTCAAACTTGCCCTCCACCTGCAGCCTTCACTCTGCCACAGTAAGGAGGCAAATGAACAGTCGATAGGACCGGAGTTCAAGTTGGCGGAAATAAAAGGAAGTTTTATTTATATTATCTGATCGGAGGCCAATTTACAGTCGGTCGGTCGATGAGACACACAGAAATAAAAACCGTTGCCCTTACCACAAAGCAGCCACAGAAACCTTATGTTAACATTTACGACAATACTTGCTGGGAAATCAATGATCCCTTCAACGTACGCTATGAAAATGTTGTCGGGCGGTCCATTGTATTCCATGTTCTCAGATACTGAGATGGAAAAGAGCGACTTCTCGGTCAAGTTAGGGTCACTACTTGTGAGAAGAGTCGCCACTGGTGGCCGATAGCCGATGATGCAATCATAACAAACTTACCTCCCTTGGGGATCGTTCAGAATTTATGGCTTGGGTGGGGTAGGAGTTCACCCAATTTGTTCTGGGGAGGTAGGGCTGTCATCTGTCTTGTACACATGTACATGGTGTGTGTGTGTGTGTGTGTGTGTGTGTGTGTGTGTGTGTGTGTGTGTGCGCGTGTGTGACCAGCACTTATGCAAATACAAATTTAAATAAAAATTGCTTAAAATTGTGGGAAAGAGGAAGGGTCTCCCTCATTTTGTACATGGCATGCGGAGGAAGGGGGTGGTGGTGTCACTTGCCTTGTACATAAGTACCTCAATGCAGCTTAAGGAAACACTGCTCATTTTTCCTAATACTACAAGTATGTTATTGGCTAGATTCTGCCTCCTTAAAAGCATAAATCATGAATTCATGTATATAATTTGACCCCACCCTTAGCAACATTTCCGTACGTTTTTGGTACAGAACACCACAGGTGTGCTTAGACATTGTCTCCGTAATAACCACGTGACTTCACCCCTCACCTCAAATGAAGAAGGCCGACATATTATACGTCCAACTAGCTGGCAGGACCACTTTAACTTAAAAGTAGCATGTCCTGATTAAATTTTACTTGCATTTGTACACCGGACCAGCATATTTCTCTATTTGATTCCTAACCTATATATCGCAGCTTGTTCACGAATCGTTTAAAATGGGTTAACCTCAATGAAAAAATGTTTTGATGGAATTCTATATTTTCACGTGAAACTCGAAAACATATTCTTGTGTTATCCGTGTCCGTGCTAGAGCCCTCCTTCCAAACGGCTTGTTGTAAAAAATGGCTCGAAAAGAAATAAGTTTCAGATTTTAGCACATAGTTGATTGTTCGTCGTTGACATGACGGGTGTCGGTAACGCTCGATAGGCTGCTTGCCCGATCCCATGTCAACAAATTATTTGTCTGTACCAAATGTCCCTCTTCCACTCAGGCTAACGCTGTTTACCGGCAGAACCGCCGAAGAGACATTGGAAAGCGATTATTTGGAAGTTTACAGGCTAAGTTTGTAGAAAGATCGAAAATTCGGACTCAGCCCGAATGCGGAACCCTTGACAGTCATTGTCAAATGGGCAACAGGAGTTGATGTAAAAAAGTGGACTTATAGCCGAGACGAAAAACTTTGGCCTTGACAAGGGTAGGCATATTTGTGTTTGTGGAATACTTAAGATATCAGTGTGTGCTTCATGGAAAGGATGTAAGTGAAACTAGCAGGAGCTAGGATTGGATTGTACCTCTCGGCTGTGTAAATTCAACCAAGGTAAGTGGCTTCTAATTGTTGCCAAACTTAATACGTATTAAGCTCGCTCTGGATATGCCTAAACCAGGTGCAGAATACACGCTATCAATTTTGATTTGAGTTCAGAGAATAATGTGAGCTGGGAGGGAAGGTGTATCCTCTACAAATTTGAAGGAATGTGCTGACAACGGCTTCTTCGTGTTGGGTTTAGCGACCATGATGTTTGCAGATTGTAGGCTCACAGTTTTAATGGTTGCCAAAGTTGGTGCTACACATGAAAGATAGACAGAATTTGTATTCTATAGGAATGTGGCAAGGTCGTGTACTTATTCCAGCATTATTTTGTAGTGGACATGTATTTAGGTTGCAATTAAGTGCTACTTATAAAGTGTGTTATAACAAAGCACTGTCATGAATGAACATACAGACATGTTTATTGGACAGAAACATGCAACGAACACACAGACGTCTGATTGTATGGATGTATGCAGCAGCTCTCTTTTTGTCATTCTAACGGAGATTAAACCGGTACTTTCTTCGGTCTACTGTCTCAGCATTGATAACTATCCTTCATACTTAAGGTATTGATCTCCCTGTATTTTGACCATGCTTTCGAAGTTTGCAGTCCCCAGTTATGGAACTGTATGCCATCGGAACTAAAACACCAAATCCAAAGGCATTTTGAAACATCACCTTAAAATCCACACCTTTCATTTAGCATTTTACAAGACAGGACTGAGTGCATATGCATGGATTTAGTCTTAATTTTGGTATAGCGTCTCTGAGCACCTCTTCATGGATACTAGGCGTTTTCCAAATTAATCATAACACAATGTATTACAAACTGAAAATAGTATGCAACAGAGAGGGTTTGGGAGATGCTGGTACAATCAGGCTGGTAAGGCTCATTATCAGCTCAGGGCTCTTGCTCCCTCTACACCAGACTGCGAATGGGATTTCTCCCAGGAAACGCTGCCTAGAAGAACCCACCAAGAACATTATAATGATTATTATTACGGAGAAGCGTTGTGAATGCTAACCACATGATAATGATTATTATTATTATTACGGAGAAGCGTTGTGAATGCTGACTGCACAGCGCACAGAGAGATAGTAACACTCACGACAGAAAGATAAACAGAAGAAATTCGATAGAAGTAAATGAAAGACAATGATCCTCTCTGACACATGCACATGCAGAAGATAGATGTCAATGCGCCAAGCGGAAAATGCGCGCGATGGCAATACAAAGATTATGACGTCACCGTTTACACATCTTTCAAGTGATGAAGAGAAGTACATTGCCATGACAAACAAAGTGACAAACACGGAGATTCCCTCACACAAACACTTCCAGCATCCAAACACTTCCATACCACTCCATGTCAAACATCTTTGAAGTGTTGAGAAAAGTTCATTTACAGTATAACCATGCCTTCCCTACGGCGGGGCGACCCCATGTTCCAGCCCGCTGCTGTTTACAGCATACATTGTATACAAACAATCCATTAACCTCAGTATTTGCTCAGCGCCAGCTCCTCTGGGTTCCGATACCGACGTTTCAACCTATGCAACGGTGTAAGAGTACATGCAGCATCTCTTCTTAGCACGTTGGACTCACGGGGGAGGGATCTGGGGGATGTAGCAGGCCCTCGCCTGGGGACCAGGGTGTTTGTGCTATTGAATAAAAAAACTCAACTGGAATTTGTTTGAATTAGTTTTGATGGAATTGTTTGACGAAAAACCGAGAGTACAAATATTTGACTGCAAAGTGTGAGGAAGTCTGTTGGTCTAATACAAACTTTCGTTTTTATCTCTATGTTCAGGTTAAAATCATATTGTAAATAGAAGTTGATCTGAGGGCTTTATGTAACTGTTATTACAAGCGCTGAGTTTTAAGTTTAAATGTGTAATTTGAAGTTAGAATTTCTTTATCTGTAAAGTTTGTCAGTTATTAAAAATCACTTCCTTTTCTACAACTGATACACCAGGATTTGATTACTGCTTCTTACGAACGTTTCTAAATTTCTTTGTATATGATGATATGTAGTATATTATTCATTAGCCTTAACAGCATATCCTGACATAAATGTCTGTGCGCTCATGATCAGAATATTTTTGTATATGTCCTCACGAAAGCAATAATGATATTAAGCAAGCAGTCGTTATATGCATATTTGCAATCATGATGGTTGCAATCGTGATGTTTTCTATTTTCACAGATTAAGATATTTGTGATTAAGTATCCGCATTGAAGCAATCCTAACAATTGCTCTTTTCCTCCAGGGAACAACCACGATATAATGTCTTAGTCCTCATTGAAGCAATCCTAACAACTGCTCTTGTCCTCCAGGGAACAATCATGATATAACGTCATAGTCCTCAATTAAGCAATCCTAACAATTGTTCTTGTCCTCCAGGGAACAACCATGATGTAACGCCATAGTCATCATTGAAGCAATCCTAACAATTGTTCATGTCCTCCAGGGAACAACCATGATATAACGTCATAGTCATCATTGAAGCAATCCTAACAATTGCTCTTGTCCTCCAGGGAACAACTATGATATAACGTCATAGCCATCATTGAAGCAATCCTAACAATTGTTCTTGTCCTCGTGGAAACAATCATGATATAACATCATAGTCCTGATTGAAGCAATCTTAACAATTGTTCTTGTCCTCGTGGAAACAATCATGATACAAATATCTTATGTTCTTATGGAAGCAATCCAGATTTAAAAGTTTATGCCATAATGGAAGCAAGAATGACAAAAATGTAATACTATTATTCATGTCCTCATCGATGCCACAATGACACAAATGTGTTATATCCTCAATAGTCATGTTATAAATGGAAATAGTCATGTTATGAATGTCCAGGTCCTCACCGCCATGGAGTGAATATGTGAATATTTCTTAACGCCGCATCAGCAATGTTGGGGCTATTCGAGGCACTTTCCACCAAGAAGGTGGAAATTGTGTTGGAGTTCCATGCCAGTAGCTGAAATGATGTAATAACATAAAATACATAAATAGTCTCACATAATAACCTGATATACTGCCAATTTAAAACAAATCTTAATGTCCATATGTCCATGCTTATCTGCACCAATACCTTCCTATTAACGATCTATACACGTTTGAAATTGGTTGTTTAAAACAGTAACATGCACACACAGGGACGCAAAAGCCTGTATGACTGCGTCCGATCAATGAATCACACTTTTACCACTTAATGACAAGAAAATGGACCCATAGGACATCTCACATAGCATGTATATAGAATCTCACCCAATGTACAAGTAATGCAATTTTAACCAGCACATACATTCATAAACGTCACTAAAACAGCGCGTCAGAGTGAACTGTCTCCATAATGTCCAGTTCCCATCAATAATGCAGTTATATATCATCATATCCCCGACTACGCTTTCCTAATGCATATATGATTGAAACTAATGACAAATGCTGGGAAAAATACATTACGCATATGTCCTTGGAAGAACATCCCAAAACATGTGAAACAAGATTTACCAGACAACATGTCTGCCCGTCTCATTGCAAAATGATTAATAAGATACGAAACAAATCCCCGCATGCAACATGAGAATGCTGTCATTAGGAGATTCAAGTGGACGATGGTGTATATTTATATGGATGTGTTGTTGATGCGAGTAGAGAGGGAAACTTGAAATTGGATCAGTCAGAGACGGTGCTAGACCGTTTCGGCAGGGATGGAGTTTATATAACGCTTTTCTGTCAAGGTGACATTAATAACTAGCATGACGAGTCTCGAGAGCGTCAGTGCATCTAATAACATTGCTGTCAAGCTAACACAGGAATATCTAGTCCTGACCGGTTATTGGATTTGGCAGAAGAATTTGTCAGACCTGGAATATATGTATTTATAACCATGGCTTGGATGTGTTTTACCGTGTATAATCACCGTAGAGATCGCTTCGTCTTTCGGTAGACCTTTGTGTTGCATTTGTATCTGTTTGTTGCTACTGGTAGGAATCTTTTCAAATGTCAGGCTCATATGGCTGTCTGGTGTATTTTTTAATACTTAGACATCATGGTTTTGTTGATGTAATGCCAAAGACTCATGATTTCGCAAAAAAATTCTTCATGGCAAAGCTATGCTCAAAATATAAAATAACAAAACATGAACGTTTTCATACAAATCGGAATATAAACTATTGCGTCACATGCTGTTATCTTGTGAAAAAGTTTGTTATTTTTGCTTTGTTTTGTTCACTATACAGACAAAGGATGGAATATAAACCATATTATCGTTTTAATAAATCAGAAGTATTTCATCGCGAAGTGATGCAAGTTGAAATCCATAAGTGTGGTCTTGATGGTAATGAGAGGCGGTTGGGTAGACTTGTGGGCAAGGTGCTTGCTCGTCACGCCGAAGTTCTGGGTTCGATTCTCCCAAATGGGTAGAATATATTAACGTTATTTCCGATGGTACCCATCGTGATATTGCTAGTGATTTGCAAAAAGTGACTTAAAACTCACTCACGTGATAGTAATGAACTGAATCGATAATTACAACAAACGGTTATCAGACCCTGCACATGTAAGTATTTGTAAGTCTGTTCATGATATAGGTATTCTCATGTGAAGTGGCGTGGTTATATTCCCCACATGTGTAAAGTCCATTTCTGGTGTTCCACACCGTTATATTGCTGGAACATTGCTTGAATATTGCTGATCATTCTCTCGTATGTGAATATCATCTGGTGACGATTGCCGTTTGCGGGTCAGCATCACTTACACTGTATTCAGACAACATTAATGACTGAGTCAGGGTGCGTTTGACAACCCTGATCAACCCGTTACGTTATTTTCGACAAGTCCCGGATGTCTAAAACGTACCCAGTTATATATTTTAAGACATACATCAATGATGCTTATGCGTGATATTTTGCCACCACGTAGTGATTTTGGGGTTCCTAACAGCCTGCACTGTGGAAATAAGTGGAAACGTGTACAGAGCTCAGGTCTCAAATGAGTGGAAATTAAGCAACATTAGGCACGGAGTGACAGACTCTCTTTGGCAGTACGACTCCTGAGAATTTCTAGGATTTCACGCGACTTGTCTATCGGACCAAGAAGACGTGGCTCATGATAGCAAACTGTCTTCCCCTGGTTTCAACATGTATTTCTTTTACAATATGAGCTGTCGGTACAGTGTAATAGCCAGGAAATAGATATAAGTTTCACATAATATGCTGTTCAAATGTGATCACAGCAACGGACAAATCGTTTGCTTGTCATACACACGTTTCTAGCAAGTTCAAATATTTGATATAGAACTCAACATAAACCGAGATTGCCAAGCAGACATGTTCCCCTTTAAAGGCACAATGTTTTCGATATTTAGGCCCATGTCATCTATTTTTGGCATATGAACTAACTTTAGCCTCCTATTGATTCAATGAAAAACTCATTATAAAATCGACCTGAAACTGATAACTGAAACTTCGAGGCAAACAGCTTCCAAATTAGATAACACTTGCCATACATGGAGTGTAAAAGATTGCCCCCGTACATAAAAAAAGCGGTGTTGTCGGTGTTTCCCGGAACTGACCTTAATACCAAGATGGGCAACAGGATATTCGTTCCAAAATACGTACCTCTACCCTGTTCGACCGGCTGAGGGCACGGGAGTGGATTTAATGCATTAATTCATTCGAACTTTTTAATTTCATTTTGTTCTCTTAATACGTATTTTTTCGAAACAATTATATGGTAACATCGATGGGGGCTAATAGTAAGTATTTATGAGGGAAGTAATATTGATTTGTAGAGAAGTGTGGCGTGACTGTGTGCCTTTAAGGTCAAGGTGGCACACACGGCAAAGCGAAGACTTACAACAAAATGTAACCAGACTATGTAGCACAGTTCTTTAAGGAAAAACGCTTTAGATGTTCAGTCCATATGAACGCTGAAGACCCATTACAAGGCATGGATTTTGTGGTGAAATGCTGTTAACGATCTGCTAAAGATGGCATCTGTCACTGCGAGCCATATTGCCTTGTGTGCCTTGTTGTGTGCTTTCAGGAAGCTGTTGACATTGTGCACCTATTTTTATACAACCCTGTACACTTGAAGACTTCCGTTAAATAGGCCGTCAGTATGAACACACTGTAATATTGTCCCAATTAACACTGTCTAACAGAGGAAAGTCAGGCTTTGCCTTGTGAAAGAGTCGAAAGGAATTTCAGTGTTTGACGGAGGATTCTTAACGTGGCGGGGTGGTCTTAATCAATGTTTAGACTTGCTAGTTTAATTTGTGTGAGAGAACGTGACTTAAAAAAGATGTTCCTCCCTTCTAAGCGTGATTACCTGGTGAAGCCGTTTTAATCATTTAGTGTCTTGGGAGACCAGCATATTTGCATAATTTCAAACTCATTCTTTTTGACAACAACGAGGGGATGTATTGTCCAATGGTAATGCCATTTGATGGGTTGAATAATATTGCAACACTCAACAATATTTTTGTGAGTGAGTGTGGCTTTACGTTGCTGTTAGCAATATTCCAGCAACATCAAGACGGGTTTCAGACACTGTACCCATGTGGGGAATCGAACCCGGGTCTTCGGTATGGCGAGCGAATACTTTAACCACTAAGCTACCCCACTGCCCCTGAACAAGACAGATCTCTAAACGCTTCACGATAACAGGTAACAATCACACTATCGACAGACAAATGGCGTTGATGCCATCTGATGGACCTAAGCTGATAACTTGCGCAGTTATCATTGGGGTAATCGCGTCGCCATGTTCCGCAGTATTTCTGGGGACTGACACCAGAAATGGGCTTCACACATCACACCCATGTGTGGACTCGAACTCGGGCCTTTGACGTAACAAGCGGACGCTGTAGCCACTAGTCTACCCTTGAGATGTGGAATAATATGGGATGTGATTGTAAGTCTTCCCATCAAGATCAAAGCTCGAGGTATCAACCTGTTAAAGACACCAGACTTAACAATGAATCTGCTCCCTCTCCAGAACCAGGTCCTGCATCTCTCTGACTGCCGCAGCAGGAGCCTCGTATTTCAGAACATCATCCACAGTACTTTGTCAACATTGACAGTACTGCTCTGAATCTGTTTCTGGTTAATTAAATGCTGCTGCTTCGATCTCTGCTGTCTGTAATGATAAGTACCTGTTATATCCCATTTTCTCAGTACAGTAAGGTGTGTCATTACAGCCTTTCACGATGTCTAGTTTCCAGGGGGATTGCGTTTGTTTATCGATGTTTCAGGGGAATTCTGTTTGTCTATCAAGGTTTCAAGGGATCTACATTTGTCTTTACGACCAATCATTTCATCTTTTGAGGCACATGAAGGGTGTTCATGGGTTGTAGAAACTATATATCACAGATATTACTTGACTGCAAAATATACCCTAAAACTAAAGACATCCAAATACCAAGATAGGGCTACAAGTATATTTATGCACTTACATGATGCCGTAAGAAGAACTTGCTTAATGTGGAATTCTTTCTTCATGGATCAAAAAAAAAAAACAATTTGCCTGAACAGTACAAGATCTCCTTATTTCATCTTCCGCAAGATTATGTAATAGTCGTCCTTGGCTCAAACAATTTTCCTGTGCCACCCCGATGGCATGAGTGGCTGTGAACAGATTGGCTTCTCTATTAGAAGGACCTGTAGTAGCATATAGGAACTGATTGGCGTTGGCTGAAGGGCCCCATGTTTGAGTCAGATGGTTGTTGAGACCGAGACAGGAGAAACGTTACACGAGCCTGTTTGTGTCGTAAGGACGTCAAATCTCCATACGTTTTTTTTATTGGAAAGGACATTTGAAAGTCATGCAGCCTTATAAGGTTCACTCTATGACATCCAATACTAAATGGAGGGCTTACATTGATCTTAGCTCAAATTCACTGCAATTCACAAATATGTCCAACAAGACACGCCCCTAGAAACATGGACTTATACTCGAAAAAGGCAGTGAGGAAAGCGTTCTTGTGGCCGATTATGCATTGCCTCTAGTGAGTGAATGAGTGAATGAGTGAATTTAGTTTTAGGCCACCTTTTAGCAATATTCCAGCTATATCACACCTGGGGACAAATGAAATGGGCTTCACACATTGTGACCGTGTGGGGAATCCAACCGGGATGTTAAGCGTGAGGAGCGAACGCTTTAACCACTAGGCTTCCACACTGCCTCTAGAGAGTACTGGTAACATTTTGTTGGACCCCAAGTCTGGCTGGCCTTAATCGGAAGCACTAAATTATATACGCCGTAATTGTTTGATTCCCTTTATGGCCCAGTGGGTAGTCTACATGTATAAAAGGTCCTGTGTTCGATTCCCAGTCGCGCTGTACCAACAGAAGCTGAATGTGGTACCTGTTTCAACCCTGCCTGGCGTTCTGCAATAAGGAGATGAAAACATTTACATATGATCAGTTCTCTGTTTCCTTGGTATCTATGTTGATCTGCGTGACGGGGTCTCACAGGGCTAGCAGTGTAAGGTCGGCTGTAGTTTGAGGAATTAAATGGAACCACACACCTTCAGAAACTTCTGCCGCTGTTTCAGACTTATGCAATCGATAATTCAATGACTTCCCCAGCATTTATTACAGCCATTTACAGACTGAGTGAACCATCACTGTCCAACTTACAACGGTCATTCTGTAAATACATCTTTCAATGTAATTGAATACTGAAACATGTGATGAGTAATTACATGTATCTTCTTCCCCTTTGCTTTTCATAAATAAATTCAGTTAATAACTGAAAAGATATTTAATGACGTTGAAGTCCAAAAATAATAAAAATTCACATTATACTTCATTTTCATGTAATGCACTTCAGCAAGCCTTTAGCCTTTAATACGTAATTGTAAAATTTCATTTTAACGTCCCAAAACAGAATCTTTGTATTTAAGGTTTTGGGCGTGTTTGATTCAGAATAACACTGAACAAACCTAACACGGATTTATCGTCTTCTTCAAAGAGACCAAAAAGATTTATGTTTGAAACACATCTCTGCTTTCTCTTGTCAGTACATATGCACTAATGCATGGTGTTTCACTGACGTCAGTACATGTCACACGTAGGATATGGGTTATTAATAAAATTTATAATTTTTTGGTGTGTATGCCCTGAGGAGTCGTTTCTGGTTTTTCCGACCAATAATTCACCAGTTCTATATTCTGCCTGAAGGATCGACTTTATAAGGAGGGGTGGTCCAGTTCGTGTGGATAAACTCGTCGTGTGTGATAACCCTGAGTGTTACCCGAGGGGATTCTCTTCGATGCACAATGGGTTATCCATGCATGTCTGTAGAACTGTTGTCTGGTGATTACAGCATGTGCGGTGAGGTTAGGCAGTGCTGAAATAGTCACACCGACAATCCCTGTTCGATTCTTCAAGTGGGAACAGTTTGTAAAACCCATTTCTAGTGCACATCACAGGATTATTGGCACATTTAACCAAGATGTGTGAAGCAGAAAGGTCTTACACCTGATGCATCAAGTAGTGTGGTTTCAAAACTCAGGTTGGATTTAAACAGGAAGCATAAGAAAGGTTGATGCGACACCAGACGCATCACATAATCAATAACCAAGTCTGGACCGGACAATCCAGTGATCAACAGCATGAGCATCAATTTTCGCAAGTGGGGACTGATGACCTGTGTCAACTAAGTCAACGAGTCTGACCACCCGATCCCGTTAGTCGCCTCTTACGACAAGCATAATCGCCTGTTATGGCAAGCATGGGTTGCTGAAGGCCTATTCCACCCCAGACCTTCACTGGTCGTACATACGTAAAAGAAATCAACGCAATTTGGAAGCCTTACAGGGAATGAACATTAAATGAAGCACTTAGAACAAGTAAGATTATCCGAGGTTAACGCTCCTCACGTACTGCACCTGCATATATTTCACTTGAGTTTACCCCCTTTAAATACAAACCAACAATAACGATTTGAATCTATGTTCGTTTCTTAAATAACTTTTATTCTGAATTCTGAGACTTAAATTTTCAATTGGCAAGGTAAAACTATGAGGATTCTCAATTTTAATATCACTTTATTTGGTTTCACACGTTTGTTTAAGGTAAAAAGTCATCGGGTTTTTTTCACTGCAAACAGATTATACAATGTCTCGATCATTGTGTTGGTACCTCTGCTCACTTTAAATAGCAGCTGGCTTTCAAACAGTCTATTACTCTATTTATCACGAGGACCCGTTTTGCATGAGATGAAAATAATTGAAATTCATATCAGTTGTCAAAATCCCAATCTGATAACGCTAATCAATGGGACACTTTGCCCTTATCGAGGATAAGATAAATGAGAGACGTACCGAGACGCTACCAGTTCATGAAAACCTTTCAACTGCCGTGTGATTTAGCCGACGTGCCGGACACCTATCGCATGTGTGTCGTATTTGTCAGAAGGTTTCACACTGATGTACCATCCTGGAAGCACCATCTGTTTGTCTGGAAGAATTTAAACAGGAATCAACACGCAGACTTCAGCGACTGACTAGACCTGTACACGGTCAACACTTGTCACATTTTCCAAGAACATTTTCTTGACTGTTGTACAATGACACTCACAACACGAAAACAAATATCTCAAGGACATTTCTGTAACCCGAATTCTCTGTGAATGAGAAAGTGTGGGATACTTCAGACAGATCTCCTGTCCTGAACATAAACTTTATTGTACGATTCAAACTGGAAATGTTCACGAATCTCTCGGAATCTTTGTGCATATGCCTTCTAAATTTATTCTTGAGTTGAGTTGAGTTGAGTTGATTTGAGTTGAGTTGCACTGACCCAGTCGTTAGTAGTGCTGATCCACTAAGGGTGCATATCAGAGTTGAGCACTGATATGGCTGACATGCATCACGGTATCCCAGCTGCTCATGACATCAGTTCCTGGAGAGTCAATTCCCAAATCGATTACATAAATCATGTTTCTTTACCCCTCTACTGACGACCGCCAGGCATGGGAACAGGCAATACCGTGGATTACCTCCCTAGAAGACGGGGTTGGTCATTTATGATTGTGAGGCGTCACTGGAGGATCTTGGCATCCCTTAAGAGTCAACATGCCTATTTAGGTTCAGGACGATGACGTCGCTTGCTCCCAGCCATGTCTATACTATATTCCAGTAATAACACAGCGTGTCTGCTTAATATGAAAAAAAACCCACGAAGTAATACAGACATCAGAAGTGTGCAACTGTGGTGATCCCATGATCACGGACACATGTGTCAGAGTTGTTCAGTGTTGAAACATGATCAGTGCGAACCAAGGTTTCTAAGATGCCAAATTTGTAAATTGGAACAGCGAAAAGCATGCCTAAAATACTCGTCCATCCAGCCCCTATCTATCGGATAACAGTTTTGCATTCGTGTAATTCGATCATTTGGAATTGCACTTGTGTCAGTTTCAAGAGTGACGTTGGTCTTCAGGAAACCTTTTTCGCGAAACATGTTTTCAACTCAGAACCGAAAGGGAATTAAAAAATGGAAATGAAATGAGAAACATTCGAATGTAGATTCGTTACTGGAGGCCATATTGGAAATCGCTTGTACAGCGGATACCGAAATGCCAAAGCAATATAGCAAGGGAAAAGATTTCGTCGAAGTCCTTCTCCCATTTGATTCAATCTATACCCCTATTCACTGAAAATCCAAAGAAACGTGTTTAAGAAATTCAGTGTGCCCTAGAGATCTAATGAAGTCAGTTCCGTCAGTGAAATGTCAATGTTCGATTTAAAATCCTAGACAACTCCTAAGAACCCGCCTCCAACAGAGTATAACCCAGATTAACTTCTGCTGATCACTGCAAGCACATGCCTGCTAACTGAACTACGTCTTACTTCCGTTGATCCATCCTTACACTCTCAATCCCAATGGATACGACAGTTTGTTTACCATGGTCTTAGTGACGTCGTCGGTAAAGCTAATTAGTTTCAATTATTCATTGATAGTATTTATGCATTCTGGAATGAGTCAGTTGATTATAAGATTGACATTGTTGACGTAAAACAGTATTCACAATTTTGACGACGAGTTTTTTGTTCGATGCTCGCTATTTACCATTCCATTTTGTTATCAAATAATTAATAATTTTTCAAAATAGTTGAATGTCTCTGCCTCTCCTGGCAGACATTTTGTATCCTACGTAAAGTTTGATGCGTTTAATGTCGGCTTATCCTTCATCAACAGTAATTAACTCTGGTCATCAGTGTCATTTGCATTCGTCTTAATCGGACGACAGTACAACGAAAGGAAATTCCACTATGTTGTGTAACAGATCGTGAGCTGCTAATGTTCTTTTTCATGTATTTATCATGGAATCACATGACAGGACAAAACGGAATGAGAGCACATGAGTGTTCTTATTCTAAATGCCTCAATATCATCAACATGTCATCACGTCCTTCCTTTCCAAAAACATATCAAACAGAGAGGCATTAACAACAAATGCATTAGCCTCCAGAACTACAGAATGAGATCACTTTGGTAAGCTTCTTCAGAAAAGATTTCCTCAGTCTTTGTCATAAACATATGATAGTCATTTCCAGTATTTATCCAGTATTGTTAGTACAGAGGTGTCCGATACAAGTCTCTATTTCTACTATTTGCTTTGTTGCCTTGTTTCACAGGTAAACAATTGACTTTCCTTTTCACGTGTTTGAGAGGTGTTCAGCGGTTTGGCAGGATATGCTAACTTTTTCGCGAACACAAGGTATCATCATTGCCGATGATACACAACTATATGACATAGTTGAAATTGTGGATTAAGGCTGGTATTTCTTGCGATGATGGAAATGGTGTTTGCCACTTGCATCAATAATAATCATAACTGAGGTGTGTATCTTTCTTACAATTGTGTCAAGCCATCTTTATTTACTTACAAGCTGTAAAATGTTGTAAGCCGTATGAAATTCGTGGTTTCGTGTTTTTTTAAATGTCTCAACGATCATTCATAATTATATTCTTGGATAAGAACCATGAAATGCCATATCTTGTAGAGTTCTAATGTGTGCAACTTGGTCAGTGTAACCTACATGTGTAATCAAAATCAATCGATCTATCAATCTATCAATCTATCTATCTATCTATCTGTCTATCTAACTATCTATCTATCTATCTATCTATCTACCGACCGACCGACCGACCGACCGACCGACCGACCGACCGACCGACCGATCGATCGATCGATCGATCAATCAATCAATCAATCAATCAATCAATCAATTCCGTATCACTGCGTTTCCGTGGACTCAAAATTGTTTTATTATTTTGTGTCTACGAGACACATTTTTTCTGTTTCAGCATTCGTAAGAAACCATTAATGAATGAAGCAAGCAGAGATGGAATAATGGTGATGAAACTCTAACACTAGCCATCATGGGTCATGGCGGACAAACGCTTTAACCACTAAACTACCCCACTGGCCTGACCAAGACAGAGTTTCACGATAACAGATAACAACCACGATATCGACAGACAAAAACTGTTGATGCCAGATGTTCTTCTGGTTGAGCTAAAGTGATACCTATCACACAGGACAGTTCCATCAGAGAATCATTCTCGTGTGAGAATAGTGAGGGGAATTGTGTTTGTCTGTCGATGTTTCAAGGGAATTATACATGTCTTTAGGGTCGATCATTTTCTCATTTGGGGGCATAGGAAAGGTGTTCATGGGTTGTAGAAAATATGTATCACAGAAATTGTTTGACTGCAAACATACCCTAAAACCTAAGACATCCAAATACCAAAATTGGGCAAAAAATATATTAATGCACTTACATGATGCCCTGAAGAAGTACTTGCTTAATGTGAAATTCTTGCTTCATGGACCGACAAAAACCGATTTGCCTGAACAGTACAAGATCTCCATGTTTCATCTTCCGCAAAATTATGTAATAGTCGTCCTTGACTCAAACAATTTTCCTGTGCCACCCCGACGGCATGAGTGGCTGTGAACAGATTGGTTTCTCTATTGGGCAGACCTGTAGTAGCAGATAGGAACTGATTGGCGTTGGCTGATGTTTGAGTCAGATGGTTGTTGAGACCGAGACAGGAGAAACGTTACACGAGCCTGTTTGTGTCGTAAGGACGTCAAATCTCTATACATTTTTATTTTTGGAAAGGACATTTGAAAGTCATGCAGCCTTATAAGGATCACTTTATGACTTCCAGTACTAAATGGAGGGCTTACATTGATCGTAGCTCAAATTCACTGTAATTCACAAATAACAAGGCATGTCGTTAGAAATATGGCCCGTACTCACAGACTCGAAAAAAGGCAATGAGGAAAGCGTTCTTGTGGCCGATTATGCATTACCTATAGTGTACTGAGTGAGTGAATGAGTGAATTTAGTTTTTGATATATTCCAGCTATGTCACGCCTGTGGACAAATAAAATGGGCTTCACACATTGTTCCCATGTGGGGAATCCAAACCGGGTTTTAAGCGTGTCGAGCGAACGCTCTGGCGACATTTTGTTGGACCCCAAGTCTGGCTGGCGTTAATCGGAAGCACTAAACTATATACGCCGTAATTGTTTGATTCCCTTTGTGGCCTAGTGGGTAGTCTACATGTATAGCAAAAGGTCCTGTGATCGATGCCCGGTCGCGCTGTACCAACAGAAGCTGAATGCGGTACCTGTTTTTACCCTCCTTGGCGTTCTGCAATAAGGAGATGAAAACACTGACATACGATCAGTTCTCTGTTTCCTTGGTATTTATGTTGATCTGCGTGATGGGGTCTCACAGGGCTAGCAGAGTAAGGTCGGCTGTAGTTTGAGGAATTAAATGGAATCACACACCTTCAGAAACTTCTGCCGCTGTTTCAGACTTATGCAGTCGATAATTCAATGACTTCCCCAGCATTTATTACAGCCATTTACAGACTGAGTGAACCATCACTGTCCCAGCTAAAACGGTCATTCTGTAAATACCCAAAGCTGACTCAGGTAAATCATCATTCGTGGGTTTGTTAAAAATGACACATGATTAGTCAAGTCACACATTTTGACCACTCGATAACCATTTATTTCGGCTCCTAGGATCACCATGGGGTTGAAGGACATAATCCGAAATCCCTGTGGTGCTTGGCCTATGTCTTGTGAATTAACATTGAACTAGCCGATAAATCCTGACACATGTATTTTTCTGAGTGAGTTCCAACCCCATACAGGAAATTAAACACTTTAAACTTCGCCACAATGACGGTAATAACAACGGCTTAATCCAGTTCAACAACTTAAGATTACACTAGTGTTTACACCATGCTCTTGAAATCCCATATTAGTAACTACACTGGAGAGGCATCTGAGAAGAACAATCCACCTGACTCGTGAAGCTTTATTCCTAATGCTGGGTAGAGACGTGGATCGTAACCCATACTCCACAACAGTGCGTGCAGACTCAAGTCACCAGAGAGAGTACATCTTATTTGCACGTGCAAATCATATGATTTGGCGTAACGGAACCAAACGTTAGGTCATTCGATACATGACTATTTGTGATTCGTGCGTATAAATTGACGTTAGAATAGTGAAGTGCACGAATTCTCGAGTCGTCTAAACGACAATCAAAATGAAAATATAATTCGCATACATGCTGGGCCAGCCAAGTTTCCCCTCGTCGCTTGAGGTCAAACCAGACAGATGGCCTCAACGTGTATTTTGTGCAGGTGTTTTCACGCAAGTGCAGTGTTGCGTCTCTTCCTCGCACCAGGATCCAATGATCTCAGTTCTAAATACCAATTCTCCCTGATGACGATATTCGACTTCCATATAACATTCCCCTATTCTGTTTTCAATAATTTCGAACATGCAAATGTTGCAGAAACTACAAACCGTATCTGTAACTGTGCTGGCTGACACGAACCTTTTCAAGCTACGATATTCGTAAACCGTGACAACAGTACTGCCCACATTCAGGAATAATAAAATAGTTCGCGAGCATTATCTGCAGAATGTATTGATCTTTGAAAAGTTCATTTGGCGTCAGGTTATTTTGCTAAACCGAAAACATCGTCTTTTATTGACCGGAAGTCAGCCATCACAAACAACACAGGAGTAGGTGTAATAGACAGCGGGGATTGAAATGAACATCATTACCATGTGATGAAGAGGAGGAAGATACATAATTTCGTTATACAAATTGTATCGTGATATTACATGACGGCTGATGAAGAGTGAGACCCTAGGCAGGGTAGTGGATATATGATACCGAGCGGGGATTCTGTAGATCATACAGAATGCAAAACTCCTTGTCCCAAAGTGATGCATGTTGCCATGAAGAGCTACTCCGCTTTGTGGCGTCAGGATTTGATGATTGTAGTAAGCTCTAATACCACATCTGCTACGAGTATGAATCGCGATGTGTTTGCCGTTCTGCTTTACACTTAAAAACTATAAAGCATAGAAAACTCAATTTGAAAATGGCTTTACATGAACGTCAAAAATAATCTTTCAATGTAATTGAATACTGAAAGGTATGATGAGTAATTAGATGTACTTTTTCCCTCTTTACTTTTCATGAATGAATTCAGTTAATAACAGAAAACATATTTAATAACGTTGAAGTTCACAAACTGAATAATAAAAATTCACATTATACTTCATTTTTTGTGAAAGCATTTTCATGTAATGCTCTTCAGCAAGCCTTTTACATTTGATGCATAACTGCCAAATTTCATTTTAACGTTCCAAAACAGAATCTTTGTATTTAATTAAGGTCGGGGACGTGTTTGATTCAGGATAACACTGAACAAACCTAACACGGGTTTATCGTCTTCTTCAAAGAAACTAGAAAGATTTATGTTTGAAACACATCTCTGCTTGCTCTTGTCAGTGCATATGCACTAATGCATGGCACGAAACGAATAGTGTTATCTGTTTCATTGACGTCAGTACATGTCACACGGAGGATATGGGTTATTAATAAAATGGATGTTTTGGTGTGTATGCCCTGAGGAGTCGTTTCTGGTTTTTCCGACCAATAATTCACCAGTTCTGTGTTCTGCCTGAAGGATCGACTTTATAAGGAGGGGTCGTCCAGGTCGTGTGGATAAACGCGTCGTGTCTGATACCCCCGAATGTTACCCGTGGGGATTCTCTTGGATGCACAATGGGTCTCGATTATCCATGCATGTCTGAAAAGGTGGTTGTAGAACTGTTGTCTGGTGATTACAGCATGTGCGGTGAGGTTAGGTAGTGCTGAAATAGTCACACCGACAATCCCTGTTCGATTCTTCAAGTGGGGACAGTTTGTGGGAACCATTTCTAGTGTACATTACAGGATTATTGGCACATTTAACCAAGATGTGTGAAGCAGGATGGTATCACATGTGATGCATCAAGTAGTGTGGTTTCAAAACACAGTTTGAATAAGAAAGGTTGGCATGACACCAGATGCGTCACATTGGGAAACGCTGAAGAAGATGCACCAGGGTCTTTTCTTAACCACAATGTACGGAATAAAACGGTCTGAACCAAGATGTGACCAAAAGAAGAGGGTGATCTTGTGTGAGTGATTTAAGTCAGCGAGCCTTATCACCCGATCTCGTTAGTCGCCTCTTACGACAAGCATAATGCTTTTATGGCAAGCATGGATTGCTGAAGGCCTATCCGACCCCAGACCTTCACTGGTCGTACATACGTAAAACAAATCAACGTAATTTGGAGGCCTTAAAGGGAATGAACATTAAATGAAACATCTAGAACAAATAGGATTGTCCTAAGTCAACGCTCATCACGTACTGCACCTGCATATATTTCACTTGAGTTTACCTCCTTTAAGTACAAACCAATTATAACGATTTGAATCTATGTTCGTTTGTTAAACAACTTTTGTTCTGAATTCTGAGACTTAAATTTTCAATTGGCAAGGTAAAACTGTGAGGATTCCCAATTTTAATATCACTTTATTCGGCTTTACACTTTTGTTTAAGGTAAAAAGTCAATGACATCGTTTCTTTTTCACTGCAAACAGATTATACAATGTCTCGATCATTGTGTTGGTACCTGTGCTCACTTTAAATAGCAGCTGGCTTTCAAACAGTCTATTGCTCTATATTTCACGGGGATCCGTTTTGCATGAGATGAAAATAATTGAAATTCAAACCAGTTGTCAAAATCCCAATCTGATAACGCTAATCAATGGGACACTTTGCCCTTATCGAGGATAAGATAAACGAGAGACGTACCGAGACGCTACCAGTTCATGAAAACCTTTCAACTGCCGTGTTATTTACCCGACGTGCCGGACACCTATCGCATGTGTGTCGTATTTGTCAGAAGGTTTCACACTGATGTACCATCCTGGAAGCACCGTGCCGAAGACATTCCATCTGTTTGTCTGGAAGAATTTAAACAGGTATCAACACGCAGACTTCAGCGACTGACGAGACCCGTACACGGTCAACACTTGTCTTAGTCACATTTTCCAAGAGCATTTTCTTCAAAAACTTGACTGTTGTACAATGACACTCACTACACGAAAACAAATATCTCAAGGACATTTCTGTAACCCGAATCCTCTGTGAATGAGAAAGTGCGGGATACCTCAGACAGTTCCCCTGTCATGATCCCTCCACTGAATATAAACTTTATTGTACGATACAAACTTTATTAGGAGGAAATGGCCATGAATCTATCGGAATCTTTGTGCATATGCCTTCTACGTTTGTCCTTTAGTTGAGCTGAGTTGAGTTGATTTGAGTTGATTTGAGTTGAGTTGAAGATCAATTCTCAGATAAAGTGATGTATGAATGGGGCTACTTGCACAGATCCAGTAATGAGTAGTGGTGATCCACTGAGGGTGCATATCAGAGTTGAGCACTGATATGGCTGACATGTATCACGGTATCCCAGCTGCTCATGACATCAGTTCCTGGATTCTCAAATCGATTACGTATAGACCGTCGTCATATAGCTGTAATAGTGATGAATGCAGCATGACACAACAAATATAAACCATGTTTCTTTACCCCTCTACTGACGACCGCCAGGCATGGGAACAGACAAAACCGTGGATCACCTCCCTAGAAGACGGGGGTGGTCATTTATGATTGTGAGGCGTCACTGGAGGATCTTGGCATCCCTTAAGAGTCAACATGCCTATTTAGGTTCAGGACGATGACGTCGCTTGTTCCCAGCCATGTCTATACTGTATTCCAGTAATATCACAGCGTGTCTGCTTAATATGGGGGAAAACCCCACGAAGTAAATACAGACATCAGAAGTGACCAGCTGTGGTGGTCCCATGATCACGGACACATGTGTCATTGTTGACCAGCGCTGAAACATGATCAGAGCGAACTGAGATTCGAACCAAGATACCAAGGTTTCTAGCATGCCAAATTTGCAAATTGGTACAGAGAAAAGCACGCCTCAAATACTCGTCCATCCAGCCCCTATCTATCGGATAACAGTTCAATTCAGTTCGTGCAATTCGATCACTTTGAATTCCACTTGTGTCAGTTTCAAGAGTGACGTTGGTCTTCAGGAAACCTTTTTCGCGAAACATGTTTTCAACTCAGAACCGAAAGGGAATTAATAAATGGAAATGAAATGAGAAATATTCGAATACAGGTTCGTTACTGGAGGCCATATTGGAAATCGCTTGTACAGCGGATACCGAATACCAAAGCAATATGGCAAGGGAAAAGATTTCGTCGAAGTCCTTCCTTGATTCAATCTATACCCCTATTCACTGAAAATCCAAAGAAACGTATAAGAAATGCAGTGTGCCCTAGAGATCTAATGAAGTCAGTTCCGTCAGTGAAATGTCAATGTTCGATTTAAACCTAGACAACTCCGAAGAACCCGCCTCCAACAAAGTATAACCCAGATTAACTTCTGCTGATCACTGCAAGCACATGCCTGCTAACTGAACTATGTCTTACTTCCTTTGATCAAAGTAGTCCTTACACTCTCAATACCAAGGGATACGACAGTCTGTTTACCATGGTCTTAGTGACGTCATCGGTAAAGCTAATTAGTTTCATTTATTGATTGATAGTATTTATGCATTCTGGAATGAGTCAGCTAATTATAAGATTGACATTGTTGACGTAAAAACAGTATTCACAATTTTGACGATGAGTTTTATGTTCGATGCTCGCTATTTACCATTCCATTTTGTTGTCAAATAACTAACAATTTTTCAAAATAGTGTCGGCCTCTCCTGGCAGACATTTCGTATCCTACGTAAAGTTTGATGCGTTTAATCTCGGCTCATCCTTCATCAACAGTAATTAACTCTGGTCATCAGTGTCATTTGCATTCGTCTTAATCGGACGACAGTACAACGAAAGGAAATTCCACTATGTTGTGTAACAGATCGTGAGCTGCTAATGTTCTTTTTCATGTATTTATCATGGAATCACATGACAGGACAAAACGGAATGAGAGCAAATGAGTGTTCTTATTCTAAATGCCTCAATATCAACAACATGTCATCGCGTCCTTCCTTTTCAAAAACATATTAAACAGAGAGGCATTAATAAGAAATGCATTAGCCTCCAGAACCACAGAATGAGATCAACTTTGGTAAGCTGCTTCAGAAAAGCTTTCCTAAGTCTGTGTCATAAACATATGATAGTCATTTCCAGTATTTATCCAGTATTGTTAGTACAGAGGTGTCCGATACAAGTCTCTATTTCTACTATTTACTTTGTTGCCTTGTTTCACAGGTAAACAATTGACTTTCCTTTTCACGTGTTTGAGAGGTGTTCAGCGGTTTGGCAGGATATGCTAACTTTTTCGCGAACACAAGGTATCATCATTGCCGATGATACACAACTATATGACATAGTTGAAATTGTGGATTAAGGCTGGTATTTCTTGCGATGATGGAAATGGTGTTTGCCACGTGTATGAATAATAATCGTAACTGAGGTGTGCACCTTTCTTACAATTGTGTCAAGCCATCTTTATTTACTTACAAGCTGTAAAATGTTGTAATCCGTATGAAATTCGTGGTTTCGTGTTTTTTTTAAATGTCTCAACGATCATTCATAATTATATTCTTGGATAAGAACCATGAAATGCCATATCTCCTAGAGTTCTAATGTGTGCAACTGGGTTAGTGTAACCTACATGTGTAATCAATCAATCAATCAATCAATCAATCAATCAATCAATCAATCAATCAATCAATCCCGTATCACTGCGTTTCCGTGGACTCAAAATGGTTTTATTATTTTTTGTCTACCAGACACATTTTCTCTCTTTCAGCATTCGTAAGAAACCATTAATGAATGAAGCAAGCAGAGATGGTAATTTGGCGATGAAACACTAACACTAGCCATCATGGGTCATGGCGAACAAACGCTTTAACCACTAAGCTGCCCCACTACCCCTGAACCAGACAGAGTTTCACGATAACAGATAACAACCAGGATATCGACAGACAAATAATCTTGATGCCAGATGTTGTTCTGGTTGAGCTAAGGTGATACCTATCACACAGGGCAGTTCCATCAGAGACGTTTTAAGTGAATCATTCTCGTGTGAGAATTGTGAGGGGAATTGTGTTTGTCTGTCGATGTTTCAAGGGAATTATACTGTACATGTCTTTAGGGTCGATCATTTTCTCATTTGGGGGCATAGGAAAGGTGTTCATGGGTTGTAGAAAATATGTATCACAGAAATTGTTTGACTGCAAACATACCCTAAAACCAAAGGCATCCAAATACCAAAATTGGGCAAAAAATATATTAATGCACTTACATGATGCCCTGAAGAAGTACTTACTTAATGTGAAATTCTTGCTTCATGGACCGACAAAAACCGATTTGCCTGAACAGTACAAGATCTCCATGTTTCATCTTCCGCAAAATTATGTAATAGTCGTCCTTGACTCAAGCAATTTTCCTGTGCCACCCCGACGGCATGAGTGGCTGTGAACAGATTGGCTTCTCTATTGGGCAGACCTGTAGTAGCAGATAGGAACTGATTGGCGTTGGCTGAAGGGCCCCATGTTTGAGTCAGATGGTTGTTGTTATCATTGGGGTAATCGCGTCGCCATATTCCGCAGTATTTCTGGGGACTGACGCCAGAAATGGGCTTCACACATCACACCCATGTGTGGACTCGAACTCGGGCCTTTGACGTAACAAGCGGACGCTGTAGCCACCAGTCTACCCTTGAGATGTGGAATAATATGGGATGTGATTGTAAGTCTTCCCATCAAGATCAAAGCTCGAGGTATCAACCTGTTAAAGACACCAGACTTAACAATGAATCTGCTCCCTCTCCAGAACCAGGTCCTGCATCTCTCTGACTCCCGCAGCAGGAGCCTCGTATTTCAGAACATCATCCACAGTACTTTGTCAACATTGACAGTACTGCTCTGAATCTGTTTCTGGTTAATTAAATGCGGCTGCTTCGATCTCTGCTGTCTGTAATGATAAGTACCTGTTATATCCCATTTTCTCAGTACAGTAAGGTGTGTCATTACAGCCTTTCACGATGTCTAGTTTCCAGGGGGATTGCGTTTGTTTATCGATGTTTCAGGGGAATTCTGTTTGTCTATCAAGGTTTCAAGGGATCTACATTTGTCTTTACGACCAATCATTTCATCTTTTGAGGCACATGAAGGGTGTTCATGGGTTGTAGAAACTATATATCACAGATATTACTTGACTGCAAAATATACCCTAAAACTAAAGACATCCAAATACCAAGATAGGGCTACAAGTATATTTATGCACTTACATGATGCCGTAAGAAGAACTTGCTTAATGTGGAATTCTTTCTTCATGGATCGAAAAAACAATTTGCCTGAACAGTACAAGATCTCCTTATTTCATCTTCCGCAAGATTATGTAATAGTCATCCTTGACTCAAACAATTTTCCTGTGCCACCCCGACGGCATGAGTGGCTGTGAACAGATTGGCCTCTCTATTAGAAGGACCTGTAGTAGCATATAGGAACTGATTGGCGTTGGCTGAAGGGCCCCATGTTTGAGTCAGATGGTTGTTGAGACCGAGACAGGAGAAACGTTACACGAGCCTGTTTGTGTCGTAAGGACGTCAAATCTTTTTTTGGAAAGGACATTTGAAAGTCATGCAGCCTTATAAGGATCACTTTATGACTTCCAATACTAAATGGAGGGCTTACATTGATCGTAGCTCAAATTCACTGTAATTCACAAATAACAAGGCATGTCGTTAGAAATATGGCCCGTACTCACAGACTCGAAAAACGGCAATGAGGAAAGTGTTCTTGTGGCCGATTATGCATTACCTATAGTGTACTGAGTGAGTGAATGAGTGAATTTAGTTTTTGATATATTCCAGCTATGTCACGCCTGTGGACAAATAAAATGGGCTTCACACATTGTTCCCATGTGGGGAATCCAAACCGGGTTTTAAGCGTGTCGAGCGAACGCTCTGGCGACATTTTGTTGGACCCCAAGTCTGGCTGGCGTTAATCGGAAGCACTAAACTATATACGCCGTAATTGTTTGATTCCCTTTGTCTCCTAGTGGGTAGTCTACATGTATAGCAAAAGGTCCTGTGATCGATGCCCGGTCGCGCTGTACCAACAGAAGCTGAATGCGGTACCTGTTTTTACCCTCCTTGGCGTTCTGCAATAAGGAGATGAAAACACTGACAAATGATCAGTTCTCTGTTTCCTTGGTATCTATGTTGATCTGCGTGATGGGGTCTCACAGGGCTAGCAGAGTAAGGTCGGCTGTAGTTTGAGGAATTAAATGGAATCACACACCTTCAGAAACTTCTGCCGCTGTTTCAGATGCAGTCGATAATTCAATGACTTCCCCAGCATTTATTACAGCCATTTACAGACTGAGTGAACCATCACTGTCCCACTGTCATTCTGTAAATACTCAAAGCTGACTCAGGTAAATCATCATTCGTGGGTTTGTTAAAAATGACACGTGATTAGTCAAGTCACACATTTTGACCACTCGATAACCATTTATTTCGGCTCCTAGGATCACCATGGGGTTGAAGGACATAATCCGAAATCCCTGTGGTGCTTGGCCTATGTCTTGTGAATTAACATTGAACTAGCCGATACATCTTGACACATGCATTTCTCTGAGTGAGTTCCAACCTCATACAGGAAATTAAACACTTTAAACTTCGCCAAAATGACGGTAGTAACAACTGTTAAATCCAGTTCAACAACTTGAGATTACACAAGTGTTTACACCATGCTTTTGAAATCCGATATTAGTAACTACACTGGAGAGGCATTTAAGAAGAACAATCCACCTGACTCGTGAAGCTTTATTCCTAATGCTGGGTAGAGACGTGGATCGTAACCCATACTCCACAACAGTGCGTGCAGACTCAAGTCACCAGAGAGAGTACATCTTATTTGCACGTGCAAATCATATGATTTGGCGTAACGGAACCAAACGTTAGGTCATTCGATATATGACTATTTGTGATTCGTGCGTATAAATTGACGTTAGAATATTGAAGTGCACGAATTCTCGAGTCGTCTAAACGACAATCAAAATGAAAATATAATTCGCATACATGCTGGGCCAGCCAAGTTTCCCCTCGTCGCTTGAGGTCAAACCAGACAGATGGCCTCAACGTGTATTTTGTGCAGGTGTTTTCACGCAAGTGCAGTGTTGCGTCTCTTCCTCGCACCAGGATCCGATGATCTCAGTTCTAAATACCGATTCTCCCTGATGACGATATTCGACTTCCATATAACATTCCCCTATTCTGTTTTCAATAATTTCGACCATGCAAATGTTGTAGAAACTACAAACCGTATCTGTAACTGTGCTGGCTCTCACGAACCTTTTCAAGCTACGATATTCGTAAACCGTGACAACAGTACTGCCCACATTCAGGAATAATAAAATAGTTCGCGAGCATTATCTGCAGAATGTATTGATCTTTGAAAAGTTCATTTGGCGTCAGGTTATTTTGCTAAACCGAAAACATCGTCTTTTATTGACCGGAAGTCAGCCATCACAAACAACACAGGAGTAGGTGTAATAGACAGCGGGGATTGAAATGAACATCATTACCATGTGATGAAGAGGAGGAAGATACATAATTTCGTTATACAAATTGTATCGTGATATTACATGACGGCTGATGAAGAGTGAGACCCTAGGCAGCGTAGTGGATATACGATAACGAGCGGTGATTCTGTAGATGTGGATGATACAGAATGCAAAACTCCTTGTCCCAAAGTGATGCATGTTGCCATGAAGAGCTACTCCGCTTTGTGCCGTCAGGATTTGATGATTGTAGTAAGCTCTAATACCACATCTGCTACGAGTATGAATTGCGATGTGTTTGCCGTTCTGCTTTTCACTTAAAAACATAAAGCATAGAAAACTGAATTTCAAAATGGCTTTACATGAACGTCAAAAATAATCTTTCAATGTAATTGAATACTGAAACATATGATGAGTAATTAGATGTACCTTTTCCCTCTTTGCTTTTCATGAATGAATTCAGTTAATAACAGAAAACATATTTAATAACGTTGAAGTTCAAAAACTGAATAATAAAAATACACATTACACTTCATTTTTGTGAAAGCATTTTCATGTAATGCTCTTCAGCAAGCCTTTTACATTTGATGCATAACTACCAAATTTCATTTTAACGTCCCAAAACAGAATCTTTGTATTTAATTAAGGTTGGGGACGTGTTTGATTCAGGATAACACTGAACAAACCTAACACGGGTTTATCGTCTTCTTCAAAGAAACTAGAAAGATTTATGTTTGAAACACATCTCTGCTTGCTCCTGTCAGTACATATGCACTAATGCATGCACGTCGTGTCTGATACCCCCGAGTGTTACCCATGGGGATTCTCTTGGTTGCACAATGGGTCTCGGTTATCCATGCATGTCTGAAAAGGTGGTTGTAGAACTGTTGTCTGGTGATTACAGCATGTGCGGTGAGGTTAGGCAGTGCTGAAATAGTCACACTGACAATCCCTGTTCGATTCTTCATGTGGGGACAGTTTGTGGGAACCATTTCTAGTGTACATCACAGGATTATTGGCACATTTAACCAAGATGTGTGAAGCAGAAAGGTCTTACACCTGATGCAATAGTGTGTAGTGTGGTTTCAAAACTCAGGTTGGAAAAATAAGGTTGGTGTGACACCAGATGCATCACATTGGGAAACGCTAAAGAAGACGCACCAGGGTCTTTTCTTAACCAAAATGCACAGAAAAGCATGGTCTGAACCAAGATGTGACCAAAACAAGACGCTACACAGGGTGACCTTAACCAGGATGCACCACACTGTGCAGACGTAAATGATTGAGTGAATTAAGTTTTACGTCCCACTCAGCAAGTTTCTAGCTAAATGGCGGCGGTCTATATATAAGTGAGTCTGGACCAGACAACCCAGTGATCACCAGCATGAGCATCAAGCTGCGCAAGTGGGGACTGATGACATGTCAACCAAGTCAGCGTGCCTGATCACCCGATCTCGTTAGTCGCCTCTTACGACAAGCATGATCGCCTGTTATGGCAAGCATGGGTTGCTGAAGGCTTCTTCTATCAAGGACCTTCACTGGTCTTACAGAGGTAAAACAAATCAACGCAATTTGGAGGCCTTAAAGGGAAAGAATATTAAATGAAGCACCGAGAACAAGCAAGATAAGTTAACACTCATCACGTACCGCACGTGCATGTGTTTCAATGTTCCAACTCTTGAGTTTACCCCCTTTAAGTACAAACCAAATATCTATGTTCGTTTGTTAAACAACTTTTATTCTGAATTCTGAGACTTAAATTTTCAATTGGCGAAATAAAATTATGAGAATTCGCACTCTTAATATCACTTTATTTGGTTTTGCACTTTTGTTTAAAGATAAAAAAATCATCGGTTCTTTTTCACTGCAAACAGATTATACAGTTGTCAAAATCCCAATCTGATAACGCTAACCAATGGGACACTTTGCCCCCATCGAGGATAAGATCAATGAGAATCGTACCGAGACGCTACCAGTTCATGAAAACTGCCGTGTGATTTACCCGACGTACCGGAGACCTATCGCATGTGTGTCGTATTTGTCAGGCGGTTTCACATCCTGGAAGCACCATGCCGAAGACATTCCATCTGTTTGTCTGGAAGAATTTAAACAGGAATCAACACGCAGACTTCAGCGACTCAAGAGACCTGTACACGGTCAACACTTGTCTTAGTCACATCTTTTCACTACTGTCGATACATGGCAAGCAGCTCGTTACAAATGAATCGTCGCTAAATACACCTCTTTTTAAGTACGTCTGGAAACCCGAAAAGGAAGGTGAATATGCCTCAAATCTTTTATACTTGTCAAACGAGTTGGAGAATGCAACAGAAGTAATATGCTCTGATTGTCAGCTTGGCATACAAAAGTTTAGTGATGTAATACTCAAGTCAGAGGAGTGCATGAAGCGGATCATCCAAACCAAACCCAGATTGGTTTAATAATACATGTTTGGCACTTAAACATCAGCGGTGCCACTACCTTCATAAATTTAGAAAGCATAAACACACACCATCCTATCTCATAAAAAAATGTCTACAAAATTGCGTGTAGGGATGCAAAACGTGAGTTTGAAAACAAAAATATGACTGAGTTGTCCGACGCTATTACTAACCCCCAATTATCTTGGCGAAAACTAAAGTTCATCTTATGTCCACGTAAAACTGAAAATAACATTACCCTTAACTCTTGACACGATTACCTTAGAAATTTTCTTTGATTGGGACTCCAGTCTGACTTACTCTGACTCCCTAGAAGATAGTAATAGCATTTCCATACCTGATAGCCAGGCTCAGGACATAACTAACGATATATTCAGTGCACCAATTAGCCGAGAGGAAATCCAGTCAAGTATTAATAAACGTAAATACAATAAAACCTCTGGAGAAGACCTCGTAATCTGCGAGTTCTTCAAGTGCTCTTGTCATATCATCATGCCTTACCTTGAAATCATTTTCAACACATTGTATGAGAATGGACCATTCCCTATAAAATGAGCAAAGGCATTAATTGTGCCAATACATGAAAAAGGCGATGAAACAATCCGGAAAACTATCGCGCCATTTCCCTTTTAAGTATTTTCGGTAAAATCTAAACAAATATTCTAAATAACCGTTTGGCATTCTGGTCAGACAGTTTGGGTATGATAAATGAAGAACAAGCAGGTTTCAGAACAGGCTATACCACCACAGACAATATATTTGTTCTTCAGTGTGTAATTTGTAAATATGTCTCTAAGAAAGGTCGAAACTGTATGTATGTTTTGTAGATTTTTCCAAAGCATTTGACTCGGTACGGAGACACAAATTATGGTATGTCTTCAATAAACACGGCCTCCATTCAAAAATGGATAAAACCCTAAAAAGTATTTATGAAAATGTTAAAGCCTGTGTCCGCACTAACAACAATCTTCTTACAGACGTATTTGACTGTCCTGTTGGTGGTAGGCAAGGTTATGTCCTAAGCCTTTTCCTATTTTCGTTTTTTTTATCAACGAACTAGTCTCCTTTCATGTTCTACTGGTGTTCAGTTATTTCCAGATCTTATTGAAATATTTATTCTGATGTTTGCCGATGATGTGGTATTCTTTTCAGAGTCTGTAATCGGTCCACAGAGGCAAATTAATGCTCTAGAAACCTACTGCAATAACTGGGTCCTAAATGTCAGTCTTGATAAAACTAAAATCATGGTTTTTAAAAGAGGTTCAAAACTTTCAAAATCAGAAAAATGGACACATAAATCCACTACGCTTGAAGTTGCTACATCTTACCAGTATCTTGGCGTAACATTCAACAGCACTCTAAATTGGTCCCTCTCAGCCAAAGACATTTCAGTTAAGGCAAAGAAAGCCTTAGTTTTTATTACAAAATGCCTTTGTAATTTTAAAGACTTGTCATATGATGTCTACTTTAACATATTCGACTGTAAAATACTACCAATATTACTGTATGGGTCAGAATTGTGGGGTTTTCTCAAACATGATTGCCTGGAAAGGGTATTACTTTATGCATGTAAACGATTTCTTGGTTTGTGAATGTCAACACCAAATAACATTGTACTCGGAGGAACTGGTAGATATCCTGTCCATGTATATACCCTTAAACGCCGCATTGCCTACTGGTTACAGCTCCTCTCCATGCCCTCTTCACGCTTTCCATCTAAAGCTTACAAAATGTTATGTAATCTAGACTCAAACGCAAGCGCCGAGCGAAATAGGTTTAAGTGGGCTTCACATGTAAAACAATTCTCCTTAGATTTGGACATGCGTGCATATGGCAGGGAGTTGGTAGCAAATACACTTTCTTAAATCTGCTTGTTCGAAGAAGCAAATACTGCTTTATACAGGAGTGGCATGCAAAACTCCAAAACAGTTCCTGTGCATTCGCCTACTCCTTCTTTAAAGAAAATTTTATATGTGAACCATAATCTCAAGAAAGAATAGCCATGTCACAGTTCCGTTCCGTTTATTATGACTTAAGCTGTTATAAAGGAAAATTCCATACGAAATCCACCGTGTGCAAATGATGTAAACTGAATATCTTGGAAGACGAATACCATGTACTATTAATTTGTGATTACTATAGAAACATTAGAGTCAAATATATACCCAATTATTTTACGATACAACCGTCAAAACATACATTTATCCAATTACTGTAAACTTCCAGTCGGATACTCATTGAAAATGTTGCTTTGTTTATTTATCATGCTATGTCGAAGAGAAATCCACTCTGCTGATGAACTGTTTCTATATATCTGTACTATGGGCCTGTGGCCTCCAGTTCTGAATAAAGATTGACTGAGAGATTGTCTTAGTCACATTTTCCAAGAGCATTTTCTTCAAGAACTTGACTGTTGTACAATGACACTCACTCACTACACGAAAAACAAATATCTCAAGGACATTTCTGTAACTCCGAATGTTCTGTGAACGAGAAAGTGCGGGATACCTCAGACAGATCTCCCGTCATGATAGTGTGTTACACTACTCGGTATCACTACTGACTAACATCTAACATAGTCTGGAATTGTACTGAGCTAGCTAAACGATTTAGGGTCTTTACTGTATCTTGAAATTGCATGTGCTGGGATTTTCGAATGTTTAGCTTCAAACTGCTTTGTGTAGAGGTCGAATGATTTTGTGATTCCATACAATCAAACAAGAAATAAAACACCAATCCCCATCTCGATACACAAGAATTCATTACTGAATGTAACCTTTATTGTACGATTCAAACTTTATTACGAGGAAATGTTCATGAATCTCTAGTAATCTCTATGCCTTCTTCTTTTATCCTTTAGTTGAGTTGAGTTGAAGATCAATTCACAGATATAGCGATGTATAAATGGGGCTACTTGCACAGATCCAGTCTTTAGCCGTGCTGATCCACTCAGGGTGCATATCAGAGTTAAGTAGTGACATGGCTGACATGTATCACGGTATCTCTGCTGTTCGACTGTTCATGACAATTTCAGTTTCTGGAGAGTCTATTCCCAAACCGATTCGTGTATAGACCGTCGTCATATAGCTGTAACAGTGATGGATGCAGCATGACACAACAAATATAAACCATGTTTCTTTACCCCTCTACTGACGACCACCAGGCATGGGAACAGGCAATACCGCGGATCTTCTCCCTAGAAGACGGGGGTGGTCATTTATGATTGTCTGGCGTCACTGGAGGATCTTGGCATCCCTTAAGAGTCAACATGCCTGGTTTGGTTCAGGACGATGGCGTAGATTGCCTCAGCCAGACACAGTGCCTGCTAAATCTTTTTCGTCAATATTTTCGTTCGCTGGTTTGGAATACGATGTTATCAATGTATCGTCACGAGTCAGATACAGGATAATATTTTGACAGTGATATAGATCTGATGCATTGCGATCAGAATACGACACAGAGATGCATAAATTTGTTTCTCGTGGCTTCAAAAGACGTGAAGGTGGGCGGCAATGTAATGCAGACCATACAACAACATTTACTTCATTCATATAATGGGCGATGGGGTGACCTAGTGACCCAGCTCGTCACGCCGAAGACCTGGATTCGACTCCCCACAATGTACTACAGGTATAATCTGTGAAGCCCATGTCAGGTGTCCCCCGCCGTGCTATTGCTGGAATTTACTAACAACGGCGTAAAACTAAACCCACTCACACATTCATATGAAGTCATGCAACCACTTAAGATATTGCTATTACGGGGTGAGTGGTATATTCCAACATGAAAGTCACAGATCATGCTCTTGTACATGTATGTGTATATGTGATGAATCAGAAGATCACATGTAAAATTTGATGCGTTATCAATGGTAGCTTCACTATGATGTAATGGTGTGACGATTTGGCACAGATTCTTATACCACCTTCAAGCAAGAGTGACATCACATCCTATCATTTCCTGAAGATTGTAATATATTCACTGAAGATAGTTTTCCAGAAACTATTCTCTCTCACTAGTCTAACGCATACTGGCATAAATGAAAGACTGATTAAAAAAAATAGATATCAAAACACATTTCATGTAGCATGTCTATTCATAAGTCAGTGAGTGAAAGCTGTTTTAGACGCGACATTATACTGTATTCCAGTAATATCACAGCGTGTCTGCTTAATATGGAAAGTTATGATTGTCTGGCGTCACTGGAGGGTCTTGGCATCCCTTAAGAGTCAACATGCCTATTTTGGTTCAGGACGATGACGTCGCTTGCTCCCAGCCATGCCTATACTGTATTCCAGTAATATCACAGCGTGTCTGCTTAATATGGGAAAAAACACACGAAGTAATACAGACATCAGAAGTGTGCAACTGTGGTGGTCCTATGATCACTGACACATGTGTTATTGCTGACCAGTGTTGAAACATGATCAGTGCGAACCAAGGTTTCTAGCATGCCAAATTTGTAAATTGGTACAGCAAAAAGCACGCCTAAAATACTCGTCCATCCAGCCCCTATGTATCAAAATAACAGTTTTGTATTCGTGCAATTCGATCATTTGGAATTCCACTTGTGTCAGTTTCAAGAGTGACGTTGGTCCTCAGAAAACGTTTTTCATGAAACACGCCTTTAACTCAGAACCGAAAGGGAATTAATAAATGGAAATGAAATGAGAAATATTCGAATACAGGTTCGTTACTGGAGGCCATATTGGAAATCGCTTGTACACCGGATAACAAAATACCATGGCAATATGGCAAGGAAAAAAATTCTTCGAAGTCCTTCTCCCGTTTGATACAATCTATACCTCTATTCACTGAAAATCCAAAGAAACGTATAAGAAACGCAGCGTTCCCTAGAGATCTAATGAAGTCAGTTCCGTCAGTGAAATGTCAATGCTCGCATTCGATTTAAAAACCTAGACAACTCCGAAGAACCCGCCTCCAACAAAGTATAACCCAGATTAACTTCTGCTGATCACTGCAAGCACATGCCTGCTAACTGAACTACGTCTTACTTCCGTTGATCAAAGTAGTGATTACACTCTCAGTCCAAAGTGATTCGACAGTCTGTTTACCATCGTCTTAGCGACGACATCGGTAAAACTAATTAGTGTCATTTGTTGATTGATAGTATTTATGCATTCTAAAATGAATCAGTGGAACATAACATTCCCATTGTTATGTAAGTATATCAGCATTATGTCACAAATTTGTTGACGATTTTACACCCCTGTGCGATGCTCGCCATGTTAATATGCCATTTGTTATCAAATCATTAATAACTTTTCAGTATAGCTGAATGTGTCTGCATCTCCTGGCAGCCATTTTGTATCATACATAAAGTTTAATGTGTTTAATTTTGAACAGTGATTAACTCTGGTCATCAGTGCAATTACTATTCGTCTGAATCCGGTCCGCCAGACAGTGTGACGAAAGGAAATTCCACAATGGTGTGTAACAGGTCGTGAGCTGCTAATTGTCTTGCTGTATTTTGATGTATTTATGATGGAATCACAGGAGAGGATTAAACGGCATGAGAGCAATTGAGTGTTTTTCTAATTCTAAATACCTCAGTATCAACAACATGTCATTACGTCCTCCTTTCCAAAAACGTATCAAACAGGCATTTACAAGAAATGCATTTGCCTCCAGAAGTACAGCATGAGATCAGCTGGGATCAGCTACTTCAGTAAAACTTTCCTAAGTCTCTGTCATAAACATGTGGTAGTCATTTACAATATTTATCCTTTAGTAAAGAGGTATTCGATACAAGTCTCTATTTCTACTTTTTACTTTGTTGCCTTGTTTCACATTTACACAATTGGTTTTCCTTTTCACGTGTTTGAGAGGTGTTCAGCGGTGTGGCAGAATATGCTAACTTTTTCGCGAACACAAGGTATCATCATTGATGAACTACATGACATAGTTGAAACTGTGGATTAAGGCTGGTATTTCTTTGATTCTGGAAACTGTGTTAGCCACATATATTATTTATAATAATAATACAAGTACTTTTTTTCACAATTGGATCATGACATTTTTGTTCACTTACAAACTGTAAAATGTCATAAGCCATAAGAAATACTTGTCTCAATGATCATTCATAACTATATTCTTGGATAAGAACCATGAAATGCCATATCTTGTAGAGTTGTAATGACTGCAACTGCGTCAGTGTAATGTGGACGTGTAATGTCAATGACTAAATCAAACAAAACAAAACAAAATAAAATAAAAATAAAAAAATAAAAAAGTATTTTAATCACGCATCGTATGACTGCGTTTCCATGGACTCAAAATTGTTCTATTTCTTTTGTGTCTACCAGACACATTTTGTTTATTGAAGCATTCGAAAGAAACCATTAACGGATGTAACTGGAGAATCACACATAGGTACAGACAGCCCCCAGCAAGCAGAAAATAATTACTTAGTCATTTTATGAGCTCATCTTTTTATACGTTGATGAGCGCCAGTTTGAAAGAAAAGATCATAATACCTTACGACAAATGTTACATTTGTTAAACACACAATAATTACGACGACTGGCATTTGTTGGACAGCATACTCTGGCATTTTCATGAGAACGTGGTATCATCACTGTTTGAAACATGTCATCATGTTGTCAATCACTGGATGGTGTGGTGTTCATAGACTGCGTCGTACAGTTGTAATACTACTGCTGGAAATTAGGCATCAATTGTCTGAATTGTACAATCGAATCTGTGTTCGTCTATCTCTTCTACTTATAATTACCTCTATTTTAACATTCCATTCATATTTAGTGGGAACGCATTGGCGCTTCTACAAAAGTATACTAAACTGTAATTTGTGTAAATCCAATGTAGTTAATTAGACCTTAGCATGTATTACTTGGTGAAGCAAGCCGAGAGTTTATTATAGTGATGAAATAGTAAAAGTAACCCTTATGGAATCAGGTGTTGCAATTCTGGTACGACATTTTGCCACAACCCCTTTGACGAATTTGGTACTGGAAGCGATTGTTGAAACAAACTTATGTGATGTTACCAACACCAGAAACTCATAAATTACAAGGTTATAACATTACAACAATGTGTTAATATAAGGAAGGGTGTTTCTGGAATATATATAAACAACTCTGAGACTTAATGTGGAACTCAGATTCAGAACAACGAACCTTACAAGCACCTTCATCAGATGGAACACAACACGACATTGCTGAACTAGTTAATACCTCAAGTCACCCTCTCACTGTCTGAATCAATATCTGTTCGATATCCTGCATCAACTTCTCTCTCAATACCGAGGACTGAAATACGTCGCTAAATTGTTGGAAAGTTTTTCAAACTTTCACTTTGAGAACGTTTTCGTAATTGGAACGTTGTGAATTAAAGTCTTGGCACTTGTTCAAAAACTCAAAAATATTTTTCAAGGCAGATCAATTGAACGCCGATTGCATACAGTCTTAGGATTGAAACAGGATGTCTTGTTAGCGTAATGCCTGAAGATGATTTTCGGTTAGTTAATTAATACTAGACGTGTATTACTTGGTGAAACAGGCAGAGATGCTAATATGGTGATGAAACAGTAATACTAACCATTATGGAATCAGGTGTTGCAATTCTGGTACGGCCTTTTGCCACAACACCTTTGACGAAATGCTTCTAGAAACTCACAGTGGGCTGAAATATCTTTGAATCTGTAGTGACACATTGCACTTGTATAGTTCCAAGTCCTCCGTGAAAACACAAGACGCAGTTTTCTTCCACTGAAAAAGTCTTCAATTCGTGGTGAAGTTGGTTTGTAGTTATGTCCATTTGTGTTTGCTAATGAAACCTGTCCCATGAAAAAAGAACAATAAGTCAGAATCATCGTATCAAAATTTGATTCCTGAGAACGGCAGTTCACTTTTCTTTTGCATCATCATTTGCGTGAAGAAAGCAACGACGATCAGACGATAAAACACAGTTTTAATGAATGTAACTTGAGAATCACAGAGAAGTTCTTGTAGAATAATCGACAATCATAGTCGTGGGTCTATACAGTAATCATTTCGTCTAAGCTATGATGAAACTGTCGTTTAATTTGTGTTAGTTTTGTTCTGCTTTGTTTGACAATGTTGCATGCAATCATCAGTATTCCAGCGATGTGAGGACGATTTGTAAATGATCCAGTTTGGACAAGGCAGTGCAAATGACTACTGATTGATGTAACTGAAATGAGGTCACTGTGACATACATGGCGAGCCTGATCGCCCAGTCCTGTTATGCAGACAAGTTTGTATGGATGCAGGTCAGCTCAGACCGAGATAGTAATGGTTGACACATGTGAAACCTATCTATTGGGAATGAGGAAAATTGATAAAATGTGTTCTTAGATAATCAGACAAATATTTGAGCACATGGTCAATTGTGTAGGCAATTTTTTATATCTTTTACATTAATATAACTGTCGTATTGCGATCATAGTCGAAAATACGTCTAATATCACTTTAACCTTTCCCGGCTGTAAGGCTGAATAAAGTCCTACAATATATTTGCTTGACTCTCTGGACACACTAATTAACTCCGCTGTCTGACAGATGAACGGTCAGTCTCGTATACGAGACATGCGACTGGTCATTGACACCTCACGATCTGGTCATTTATCCGGTGCATTAATGTAATCGTGCCTCACTGTGTTGCTTCGAAGTCTCCTTTATCAGACACAGTCGAGATAAATGGCTTCCCCTTGTATACAATTAACGTCAACAAGCGAGAGCGGGGTATAACCGAACTCGGGCTAATAACGAAACCATACTTAACTGGCTTGTATAGTGCTTTTGGGTCGAACTCACACAACACCACACAGACAATGATATCAGACTATCTGTTTTAGTGTCGAAGTCAGCATGATTGTAATGTGAATGACGAATTTCTTTTGTTTTTGAATTTTGAGCTTTGACATTTTCTGTTTGCAAATAATAATGTAATGTATATATATGTGTTTAAATTAAAAATCTTTTGGGATTTCTACTTAAAATATTTATGCATGCAGACTTCATCTCGTCACTCTATAGCTGGAATAATGCCGATGAGACGTAAAACTCCAGCCGTAAGATGGCAGACAGTATAGTACTGCTATCCCGTCTTACTTCAAGCATGGGTTGTTGAAGACCATATCGAATCCTGATCCTCACGGGTAGATATACTGAATATACATAGGTTTGGAAACAACCCATTCGCAAGAATGAAGATTTTTATGGATATCAACTTCTTTATTATGAGAACACAACGTTAATGCTTACTCCTTCTTGTGTATTTCACTTCTAAATGCCCTTCAAAGACTTAACCCATTCGCAACCCATCTCATTGTCTTATTCAATTTGACGTTCACATAAACACACGTGCTCTTAAAACACAATCATTCCACTATACGTATCACTTTGGCGCGTGAGAACGCTACCTACTTACACGTGCAATGAAAGATCTGTATTATGGAAAGCAAACACTAGTAGTCACCCAGTCGTACTTCACAGCAATGGAATACTGTCTTGTTTAGCCATCAGCCTGGGCAACCCCTGTCGTACAAGAAGTGAAATAGCTTTTATATACTTGTTCCGTGTAACCAAGATTCACAGTCTTGCTGCTGTTTCTGAGAATCATTCATCGTTTTTTCTCCAATAACAAGCCCTGATATGACAGAGCCACATGATGACCTGCAGACCTAAATATGCTATAAGTAAACCTTTGGCTCAGTTTCAACTGAGTAAATTTCCTATGGCGAGTCCTGTGCTGACCATGTCAGTGTCAATGATGCTCTGTACATGAAATATGCAGATAAAAAGTACTATGATGTCATCTTGTCCTTCGCAGTCCAATAAGCCCAGTCGTTTGCACAAATTACATAAGTGCCATACACACAACATCGCCCTCAACGAGGACAATATACGTGGGATTCCTACCTCATGATATCGAGCGGTAATCCATAATAGCCAAACCCTATATCTACTCATTACCAATTCATCACCTCAGACAATACGATACCAACACTCATGTCCAGTGTGTAACGTTAAAAAGTGTTTGATAAGATTTTTTTTGTACAATTATAGTCCATGTCCAGCTAACTAGTTTTACTTTACATTCATCAGTAAATATGATCTTAATTCATTTACGTTTGCAGTTTATACAGTCTTTGAACTAGAATACTTTTAGCTTAATAGATTTGTATTGTAAAGTGACTGCAACTATAGTTGAAATACACAGAAGCTTTACGAGCTCTTACAAACCGGTGAATTAGTAATTTAACTTTTATATTCAGCTTAGGCACTTCTAATTTGTCTGTCTGTCTAATTCTGTTATGCCCTTATGTCGTTTCTTTGTCTAGACATAATTAACATCGTGTTGTAAAGGAAAATTCGAGATTAATGTGCACAAGCATGAATAATGAGGTGAGTTTGAAACGCTGATATATTCTAAATGTCTTTTACGTGCTACAGTAATGACGGTTTCAAAGACAAATGGTGTTGCAGCACGTTTTAAATGCCCACGTGTCGGTTAGATTAAAGTTTTTGTATAGATAAATACAATGCATAAGTTTCTGAAGACAATAGCAGTGTATTGTAGTTTTCTTTGGAAGCTGACATGCCAGTTATAATGGGTTCATGTGTGAAATTAACCTTCAGATATATCTTACACGCGGCACGTTTTCTCCTTAGCACAGAATACGAATTAAGCAAATGAAGTGAAATGAGACCGGTCGTTGTATATGGCCGTTACTGGAAGCATGACTAAACGCTGATACAATTAGTACCTCCTTTCGAGCAGGCAAGAAGCTGACGTTCTTATCCATAAAGACGTGTCTTTATGTTCTTCTAATTTCGAAATGCCAAAGACTTTATTTATTTCTTCTTTCCTTGACTAAGAAACATTTACAAGGAATGAAATATCTTCCAGTGACATGCAAATGACCAAAGCGAAAAAAAAAACAGTTCCAGTTTGACAATGACACCGAACTGTCCTGCTTTTTGTGTTGTGCTTCATGACTCTGTTTATACATTTTTTGGAGTTTCTGGAAATATAATGTTCTCAGCTTAATTCTTATTAGACCTTTCATAAACGTAACCATCAGATCAGAACAGAAGGGTATAGATGGTCATCAACAGCGAAAACAAAGACATTGCAGTATTCAGACACAGTGAAGTTGTTGTTGGAAAACCAAGTTCTATGGATAGTCAACTTCTTTACTGCAATGAGTGCGACGTTTCGATGGATAGATTTGTAACATGGAGGATATATACATAGCTACAAGTGCGTATATACAATTGCAAGGTTGATACATTGACATTGGATCGCTGATGAGTAATTTGAACAGAGCAGGTTGATGTACAGAGTAATAGTGATTGAAACAATAAGTTGAAAGAGTTCATACAATTGATAAGTTGGTGTTCACTGGGATGGTTGAAGAGAGTAGGTTGATGTACATATTGATTGGTTGTGATTACAATACACAAAAGGGGAGCATGATGATGAAGTAAAATATCTTCGATCACTGTTGATGGTGGGGTTGAAGGATGTTTATGGCTTCTAGAAGTTTCCTGATCTTGTAGTTTGGGCGACTGGTTTCCAGGATTCGGATGTTGTCCCATAGGATGACATTGTTGTTGTTTATTTGTGTTTTTTTGTTGTTTAATGCACAGTAATATTCCAGCTAGGTGATGCACATCCACCAGTAATCAGATCTGGAACAGACAATCCAGTGATTAGTGCCAACATCGATCTACGCATTTTGGATACGATGACATGTGTCAACTATGTCAGCGAAACTGTACACACGATCCTATTTGTTATGACTAGCATGGTTTGTCGAAGACCATAAGTTTTTTATGATGTAGAAAGGAGAAATCCTGTCACTCTGACAATGGTTCTTGTTCCAATGTATGTGATGTACTCTACTCAAAAGAAGTTATACAAAGAATAATCATTCATATTACTGTAGGTAATCTCTAATGGCTGGTGGGTTTTGCAACATCCTTCCAATTGGATTTTCGTCAGCTTGTTTTGAGATTCATTAATTCCCAAACGATTTCAACAAAACAGGTGTTTATACATATTTTGTATAGCGGTTTTTCTCGTATTTAAGAAGGTAGCGCTCGTGATGGCAAGGGTTGCAAGTTTGACTTAGTTAACGTAAATACCTCAGGTGACCTTCTCACTAAGTCACTAGAGTTCGGTATCGCAATGCACCACTCTTTCAAAAGAAAGTGAAAAAGGCTTCCTAAATACACACTAGACACTGACGATTCGTTGAAAAGTTTGTGGCTGTTACATACCCATTGTCGTGATACTGTTGTTTTGTGATCTTTTAAAAAAAAATTAAAATTTTAAAAAAATCTTTTGTTGAATATCTTATTCGAAGTATATTTCAGTCACGATGTGATGCGACAAAGTGCTGTTGTTTCGATTCAGTGGAGTCCATGTGAGGAATTTACCCCTACGTGAAACCAACGACTCACTGGGTATGGTTTTACGCCACTTGTACCAACATTCCAGCAACATCAAGGCGGGGGAGACGAGAAATGAGCATCACAGATTGTACACATATGGGGATTCGAACCCAGGTCTTCCGCGTAACGAGCCAAGGCTTTAACCACTAGGCTACCCACCGTCCCGTGAAACCAACGAGCAACGTTTTAGTGAGGTAGAAGCAAGTATTCGAAAGCCCGTCGATCTTTGTGAGACGAATCAACAGGAAATATGTAGAAAAGAACCACTGAAAAGTGTGTTAAAACAAGCCTTCCCCGAAGACATATCTTCATCTGCCGAAATGATATTGAATTTGTTCTGAAGCTGGATTGCTATTGTATTGAAGGTTTCTGATTTCCCCCCCTCGAGAAAAAGCCCCAGACACAAGCTGAATAATGAGAATTCCAAATTCGTCTTTCAACTCGTTCATATTTTTTTTGCACCGCTTAATCTGTAATTGTACGGACAAACCAGCACAGTCCACAGGAAGAGATTCCAAAGTTTTAATGAATGTAACCGAAGGATCAGAAAGTAGTTTATGTGGAATAATCGATAATCAGATCCATCAGTTTATACGGTAATCACTGTGTCCAAGCCTCAAGCAGTCAAGCTAGTATTAGGCAGCGATTTACTTGAAGAAGTCTGTGCAAGTAAAGGGCGCTTCCTGTAACCGAATACTGTTAAACATACGTGGAGCGCAATGCTATATATTCAGGAACAATAGACCTGATGAAAGATGTTCTTAGAACATGAAACAAATGATTTGTCCACGTGTTTGAATCTTCGGGCTTTTTTAAAATAAATCACAAACTGGAAAGAAACACTTCTCTTTTGTCAGAGAAGGGTTGCGCAGTTAATACGTTTTTCCTTCCTGCTAAAATTATGAAAATTATATGACACTAGGTCACAGGTTGTGGTCCACGTCCTGACGGGGAAAGGGGATCTGGTGTTAACTGTTGACGCTGTGGTTCAGGGTTAGTTCCAGTTGCCATGCAAGGTGCAAATCCGGTCGTTGGTGTCATCACCCTCAAGATGGCTGCATTATTGCTGAAAGGGATGTAAACATAACCAATTTCCTCCGAACTCGCCCTACTGAACGAACGCTTGCTTTACCCTCTGGGTACACTAATTGTTACTCTTGCCAGACGAATGAACAGTCAGTCTGAAGTACAGGGCAAAGTTGTTGTTGTACCCATCCTTGATGTCGTGAAACAGATACATTTCGGAGCATCTCTGTACATCGGATATACAATGGAAGCTGTCAAAACCGGCATCTGTCCAATCCGGCAAGTTGTCATCACCGGCACATAATCTCACTCCCACCCACGACATTTGTCATCAGCTGTACAATCCGGCACATTGTCTAAAGCGGATTATTTCTACAGTCTCATAGTGCCGATTTAGACAGCTTCCACTGTATTAACAATAGTCGATATAAGTTGAAACATTTATCAATCCAAAGACAAAGTTCTTCAGTTATGACCAGTGTAATTTGTTGGTTTGTGTAATGCTGCAAACGGCAATATCCAATCTACGTGACAGCCGTCTGTAAATAACAGAAGTTTACCTGACAACCAGCAATGAACAGTAGCATAGTAATATATCATTGATATACAGAGATATGGTTGCTTAAGCTACGAGTAAAAATTGTAATTCCTCAGTATAAATATTATTTTAAGAATGCAGCGTAATGAAACTATCCACTCACTCACAACACTACACCGACAATTTGACCCACACCAACACCACGAAACCCTGACCTCCGAGACTGTAATTAACCATTCCTGAAACAAGCGACCCTTCGACACGATTTGGTGAAACGTCAGCTACTTGCCGAGTCCCACTAATCTGAACATGTTCCACACTATCTTGTAATTGAACATTCCAATATTCGGTGTCGCCAATTCCTCACAGACGCAACCTTTAGACCCCAACACGCCCTTAGGTTCAGTCAGTACGTTTATTCCACATACCAAATGATATTACAATTTGTCATGCTATGTTGAGTATAATGGCATTATTTTTTTAGCTCGAGTCTCAGAATTTGTTTCGTTTGTATAATTCGTTCAGGATATGCCTCATTAAGCAATATTTCACATGCTGGCACATGCTGTTTCCTCGACACACCATCCTTCAATCCCCTTAAGAAATTCCTCAATAGGTATTACACTAAATACGCCATGAGCCGAGACCAATAAAGGTTTTCAAAATGTGACAGTTTCAACATTCTGGAGACATTCTACGCGAACCAGATATCACAATACTCAGTTGTGTTCAGTTGCTGTGAAACGTTAATGTTGTGCTAAGAACACATGTGCCTTACCAAAGACCACTTCTCATATCCGTACCGTTCTCTATGACGTCATGGCATAAGCTGCTTCCAGTGTTAGATGGTTGTCATCAACCTGTATATTATCTTCTTTGTTGAATTTGTTGAAAGCTCCACTGAAACTATGAATGTCGTACACCTCTATTACTTCATAAATACCGTCAAACATGTTAACATGGCAACATAACACTCTATACAATTCAAAGGAAATCGGAAGATGTTGAACTGTTGTAAGTACTGGTGGTTGGAACGCTGTTGTCATGTTTTTAAATCACAGCTAAAATTACTAAAACCAACATTACGTATGATTGTATACCAAATGTAATAAAACAGTGTGTGCTCTTAAAAACGACTAATCTTCCAGATAAGGTATGGGTGTGTGAGAAAGAATTGTTTCATGCCGTTTTAAGTTTCAGTAATATGGGTAATTTCTGGGGAACACCGGAAATGGGTTTACACATTGTGCCTGGGGAATCGAGCCTTGGTCTTCAGCGCGATGAGCGATTTAACCAACAGGCTACCCCCAAAACCCAGATAAGTGGGTGACTCAATAAAAATTATGCCATTTAAATTTTGGATTACGCTAAAACTACTTAAAACACAATCAAAATAATTAATATTGATGCTACACCTGGACTCCAGGAGCCCGTATTCTCACTTCTGTCTGCTTTATCCAAAAACCAAAGTGTCTGATGGTATCCTGTTATAAATGTTCAACGAAAGCCCACAGAAAATATGTTAATTTTTTCCCAGCACCAGTTCCAATCAACCAGCGCACGCCATCGATACGTTTATTAACCCTGTAACAATAAAGGTCGTGTTACACAAGTATTTTATTATACCGCATGCATGTATGCATTATAATTCCCTGTGCACTTCTCCTGCGAAGAACAATTATTTTTTTAATATAAAAAACCAACATATTCTATATTTCCGTTTAACATTCCCGATTTTATTCCCCCATTTTCTTACATCGACGTCTAACCTTTGTAAGATTACATTGTAATAAAATACTAGACTCTAAGGCGTTGCGTTGGCATTTACCTGAAATCATCTTGGAAAGAATCATGGCATTTTTGTGGGGATCACTTCTACATGATTACTTTCCTAACATCATTTATAGTTGAACTAACTGGTCACGAATGTATGTCCATTTTTTCACGGTTCATCTTCTAGTCTTTTTAAGAGGTTAACTTTGGTAGCGCTGGAGTTAAGGGGAAACCGATGTGGTGTTAACAGACTTTAAGGACATAAATGAACTATTAGCGTCATATTCACATACTTGTCACACAAAAAACAAAATGTCACGTCAAAATGTATTTTCTGTTGTTGGTGAAGGACATGCAGCATGCACAAACCACTAGGGTCCTCCCAGTGAGACATAATGTGTGGATCACATACGACATAGAATGATGATCCACACGTGATGTTTCACTTGGAGGACCCTAGTAGTTTGTGCATGTTGAAGATTCGGGTTTGATTCTCTACATGGGCTTGACATATGCATGGTATGTGATATTGCTGAAATATTGCTGAAACCGACGTAAAACCATTCTTATCTCTGATGTTACAGTGAATTTCAGCTATCAGCTTCTACTCTTTACAGTAAACATTGTAATAGAATCGATAGTTTTTATGGTTTTGTTATAATTCTTAGCTATTACTTTTTAAATGCCAATCTTATATTTGATACACATTGACGGACGAGTTGATAGTCAGTAAATATATACAGCATACAAATGACTTTTAATATTAATATGATAATATACTAACAAGGCAGTCGTAATTTTAACTTCACCATTGATAGGATTCAGTTCTATGTATACAATCTGCAATGGCACGACCGACGTCTGCAAAGCAACAAAGCAGTGTCAAGATTCACAGATGTTCGTGTCAATTCCACATTGATGATAAATGTTTGCAGAACCCAGACAGATTAATCATGTTTTGAATGAAATGTGAACCCGGTGCATTGTCGCTCCATTTTGTCCACTTCAACGTTGATCTGGCTAATCTGTCAAAAATAGTCCTTTGGCCTGACGTATCACCGGAGGGACAACTACTTCTGATTAGAAGTCTGTTAGCCTGGCTATGTCTGATAGATCCCATTCAGATATCATTTGGTGCTCTAACGCATATCCATAAAATTATATTCTTCTTTGGATGCCAAGAAATGGTAAGTGGAGAACACGTTCGACCACTGCAGACAATGAAAGGGACAAGATATGTCTATATTTATCTTCAGATCACACCTGAATAAACCAACAGTTTCTCGTAACATTTTGCAGTCCGTTCAGTGATGGTTCTCTCCCTTGTCATAACCTAAGATTTGGTCCTAGACGTTAGTTGTGGACATGCTATGGTCTTTTGCTCACTATGCATGACAATCTTTGGGTGGAGCCGGTTCTTACCATATTCCATTTCACATTACGTTTGTGTATTAAAGTACAGTGTAGTATCTTTTGCATATTGGGTCCATATCGGGTTCCATCACTAATAGATATAGGCACCAAAATCGCCAGAACAGAAGGCATATATATGAGACTTCTACATACTGACGGGCCAACATTGAGTAGTCTCAGTCACGCTCTTTGTGTACCCCAATAAAAAGTGTTAATTGGTGCAGCTTGCATAGCTCTGTGTATGTGTTGAAAGGTTAGGCTCATAGGTGGAATGGAAATGAATGCCAAACTTCTAATTGAATTTCTAAATCATGCCTTATATCACTATTATATTTCTTTGTTCCATCAGCTTTGAAAAGTAAACATGTTTCACTTTTGATGTTAAACAAGATGAACAAATATTGTTTGATTAAATTCCCCTTAATTCGGTAGGAATTCGCGGAGGGAAAACCGAATTGAACATGAACAAATAGCGTTTATATAAGCCAATTTTAGACTCATGAGACACAGCAATACGTCATACTGCCGTTGATGATATTTGGAACCCATGTAGCACGCAATAAGTTACAGCGTTGTTGCTTGTTTGTTGCTCAATCATGTATTAATCCAGATACATGTCAGTCTGTAAATAATCGACTCTAGATAATCAAATGATCAGAAGTCTGAGCATCTGTCTATGCAAATGGCGCACGATGACACGTGTCTATCATATAAACCGACCTGATCACCCGTTGCAATTCTTCCCCTCTTAGATCAGATTTAACTCTGATTTTCAATGAACTTTAACCTCAGGGACATCGATGATCTGACATTGTGCAGTGAAGGTCAAACAGAAACAAACCCATTCCTCTTACGTCTCTAATCTCTGTTTGTCACACCTCCTCAGCTGATTCATATTCAGATGAATCCATTAAAAATCGGGAGGGATGACTTCATATCTACTCGTCCAGTTTCGCCCAACAGTAGCGAGGCTGATAATATATTTGGCATCTATATTTCCCACCTTTTCAAGTACACTCGAGATGCTCTGTCGACGACATTACCTTCAGTCGAAAGGCACAATAATATTATGAGACAACAATTTACGCCATAGTTAGCCGTGTCAGTAACTTTACATATGTGTCACAGTTTTCACATTTTACATATGTGTCACAGTTTTCACATTTTAGAGAAAAAGAAACTTACCTGTTATATCTGAGACTTTTTACTGTTTGCCTGACAATGTATAAATAAAATCAATACTGTTTCTACTTGGCTAGTTTTTTTTAGCTTTGGCTCGTCTCGACTTCAGTGAGCACAGTGAGTGAAGACAGTGTTTGGTTTAGTGTTTACTATCGTTTGTCACCTATATATAGATGACACATCATGTTGTGATATTATTTGATTTATGTGCATCTACAGCGTGAGAACAATTGGCGTATACAGTGGAAGCTGTCAAAAACAGCATCTGCCCAATCCGGTAAGTTGTCAACATGCCAGCTCTACAATCCGGCATTGTAGTGACCGCTTCCGCTGTGATTTAACCGAGGTTTAACCGAGGAACAACCAACAATGCCCATTCTCAATTCAATTTCCTAGATGGGACACTGTTCTAACACCAAACTCACTCAATCCCACGTGTTCATAAAAGGAATGCCTGAGCATAGCCAGTTAAGGTCTCTAAATATACCTCGGAACACTATCATATCATGACTAATGAGTAACTGTCAATACAAGTCAACAGAAATGAGAAAAAAAGTACAATGCGCCTTGGGATGCTTTTTATAATGAAAAGTTCGGATTGCTAGGTAAAAGAAAAAACATCCTTTTCATCAGAGGTACCACGGTCAGTAAAAAAACCCCAAGATATGAGAGTGCAATCGCGCAAATAGATAGCGTAGTTTGGGCAATGAAGACAATGAAGAACAAGTCACCAAGGAATTACGTGACTGACTGACAATTGTAAAAACTACACTTCAACAACGGCTTCGTTAAATCTGTCCACAATTCGTTTCTTTAGCTAAGGATTTTCTACAGACCTTCAACGTAATTTGTACAATCCTCATGTCATCTGAAGGAGTAATCTCGATACACTTAGAATGAATGCAAGACCAAGATCAGAACACACTTTTCCTGATCGAGTATCATCAACTCAAAGAGTCATCATTCTGCAATCTGATTCTTTTTTCAGCTGCCTCCTCTTGGACTATTACAGGATTAAATCTAGCATGCATGTACACAGCACACCTTCTGGCGGAACCAGACAAATTGCCTTTTATTGAGTACTTTCCTAATCTTTAGTTTCCTTTACCATTTCTTGTAGAATATGTTTTTGTCCCGCATTGCACTTACTGAAACCACCGTCTTAAGTTTATAAGAGTACGTCTAACATTTTTTGTACGAAAGCATCCAGCCTCTTTGCCGTTGCTTTTAGTTTACTTGAAATCCGTTGAAACTCATCTTTGGACCCGTTCTATCCAACGACTTCATTCAAAGGTCAGATAATGGCCACTTCACGTGTACAAGTGTAATAATTATTTTTGTACGCGTCTTTGTCAAAGAGTAAAATAGGAAGCATTTCATTGTTGAATTACATTGGTTGGTAAATATTACATGACCTTGTTAAATGTTATATATCAAGTTCTGGAGCCACCGGCACAACCTGAAGTTGATGCAGTTTCTGCAGACCTCGGTCGGTACTCAGGTGATATGATTAATGATTCTTACATATTCTGTTTTACCATACGCCATGATGTTTCACAAAAACCAAAGTAAAAGTGCTCTTTGATTGTTTAGTGTATTTCTTACCAAAATGTTACTCCTTTAGCATTATGAAAGTAAATTATCAAGACGCAATTGACGTTGTCTTTGGAACGTGCTTTTTCTGAAGATAGTAAGCATTTATCATTTTGAGACAGAAATATCATCAATGGGCTCACAGATTTCTTTCTAGAAACCTCGCCGCTACAGAGGATACCATTCACAGTGACTTGGATTAGCACAGTTCCGTTTTGACTTATCACAATACTTGTAGGATTGACTTTAACACAGAGTCATGATCAACGAGGGTGGTGGGGTAGCCTAGTGGTTAAAGCGTTTGCTAGTCACGCTGAAGACTGGGGTTCGATTCCCGACGCGGGTACAATATGTGAAGCCCAGTTCCGGTGTCAGATGATACAGCTGGAATATTGCTACAACCGGCCTACAACTCACTCACTTTATCTGGATCCAAAGGACTCTCTACTGGCACACATCATTAGCATTGCCACAACTGCACTCACACTCCGAGTAATAATCTGCACAGATGTACTCTTACCAGTCAGTAATAACTGATATCTGCTTGCATCTCACAGAAAGATTAAGTAATGTTTTGCATGAAGTGTCAGCCCAATGCAATGTCGATTCATTGTCTGCTTCAACCTTCATGGGACTTAATCTGTCTGTACCACTTCATTGTTTATGCTTAGCACTCAAGGGAAGCGATTCCTGAAGAAGGAGCTCCTAGTCTGTCTGAAGATATCTTTAAAGTGATAATTGTTGTCTTAGTGTACGCCATTGAAGGAATTTTTGTTATAGATATGGTTGCCACGACTGGGGCATGATAACCAGGTTTGACAGTATCAGGATCGTACTTTTGACAGAAATACAGAAGAGAGATGCTTAAAAAGGGTTAGCTTTGTTGATAACAGTTAGTTCCAGAACCCATAGGTTTTTTGGTGGTTTCCCAGTGCTGCCATGTATGTCATTGCGGCGATGTAACATGCAAATTGTGAAGAATTTGCTTCCATTACCACAAACAAAGTGTATGTAATATTGAATTGGGATTCCAGAATCATATGCATAATATTACCTTATTCCTGTGTTACTTCTTCTTTCGTCGTGATAATTGGCGTTAAACAACCAATACACAAATATAACATGATAGCGTTGAATTTCTGCTTTGGAGAACGGATAATATACATCTACTGGTATATATCATTTACGAGATCACGGGCGTCATAAAATGAGGCAAATCAGCAAATTAAATTTACAAAGGTAACAAATACCCTCAGCGAATATTCTTTGTCGTGATGAATAAATCAAATCATTCAGTTTCTCTCATCTATTATGTGTTGTAAGGAATGTACCATTGGTATTAAACAATACATATTTTTTTCTCAGGGGTAGTACAGTTTGACGTAAGGGAAACATAGTTGTGAAACATATGCGAAGGATCTGTCAATCAATGTAAACAATCCCTGCAATCGTAGACAGCATTTCTGTCAAAGAAGAAATCACGGATATGTATTGTTTAATACTAATGGTATATTCCTTACAACACATAATAGATGAGGGAACAAGATATGCTTTTGCATCGACGTCATATACATTTCATATTTACGACCAACACAGCGTGAACATAGGAAACATTTCATAATTTAAAGACTGTATAATACTGGTATATCTCATCAGCTAGAGCACGTACCACATAACAACATCATGAGGTTAAAAAGACTGTCAAATCTATTCTGTCCTTTTCCCTTGCCCAGATCAATGAACAAAAGATCAATATCTCTCCGCACCCTTATCTATCAGCACCGTTGGATGCATTGCATCTCCAATATACTATCTACAGCCAGGTCGTCCATCTTCCCGGGCTTGTGTTATTCTTAGAGGGTTTGACTAAGTATTTCCTGTTCCTATGTCTATGTTGCTCTCGGACTGAGCATCAGTTACAATGGTTTCAAGTCTATTTACTCGGTGGAATCTTTGACGATATTCCACATATCTTCGAGTAGTAAAACCATAAAGAATGTCCTGAGTTGTCTGACCCGAAAATAGCACTCTCTGTTTATGTAAACCATACAGAAAAGAGTCACATTCCAATATTCTGTTACATTTCAAACCGCCTCATTCCATCCACTCTTCTATGTCCCTGAACGATTTAAAATTGGAATCTTTTTTTTTTCGCTCTTAACTTACTTAACAGCTCGCAGTTGAGCAAATGTTTTTCTTGGTTCTTTTCAAACGACATCTCATCTTTGTAAACAGAACAAACTAAATTTACTTGAGTAACAAAAAAAACCTGACCATTTTTTTCTCCTAGACCTGATCAATATACACAAGATCAATATCTCTCTGTACACCATTACCTATCTATAGCGCTGGATGAGTTAAATCCTCAAAGTACTCACCCAGTCTGGAGAAGTTCCTGAAAGGTTGCCACTCTTCTTGGGCATGTTCATGCATTTTCTTGACGTCTTCCTCTAAGAAATGTCCTGACCCTAAGCCTGCGGCACTGCCTGACTTAGCAGCAATTACACTAGCCGAACGTGTACGTATTGAGCGAAGTATTTTAAAACGTTGACTGCCACCACGAGTACACTCATAGTGTCACTAAGAACGCCAGGAGACGATTGCCTCTTGTGCCTGTTTGCCAGGATGCGAAACTTGTTTTGAAATACCACTGATGTAGCTACGAGATAACTCGTAGTGGCAAAACTAGCCAGTCCTGAAATAACGAGCATACTCCCGATTTGCAGTTAACGTGTTAAAAGATATTTCATATATCTTGGAAAACTGCGAATAGTAGAGGGGTTAAACTGAAATGGTGCCTTACAGACCAACTTCAACAACAGGACACCCTTTAGCTAAAATTATAACTACATAATGGTTCCAACTCACCAAATAATTTTACAACAAATCATTACCTTTGCCTTGCCACGGTGAATCAGCTTCAACCCAGGTTGACTGAAATATGTTTTATGTGTCTTGAAAATCATGCGAAAGATTTAAGAAGAACTGTTACATCCTCCTATTGTTAGTCTTTACATATTCCCAAAGGATTACACGTTTGTGTGTCTACTGTGTAGTTATAGATCATATCAGAATATATACTCATGGAAACAAATAAGGGAACGCATGTAAGTACACGTGTTCCTTTATTATTTTCCAGGTTTCTTCACAAGGTATGCATTGCACTGTAGATGAATCTCTGGAAATGAACAAAGGAACTATTGTGCTCTCGTGTGTTCCCTTATTTGTTTCCATGAGTATATATGTTTCTTGCGAATTTGACACGAAGTCTCAGGTTTAGTTTGAATAAACTGAATCGTTAAAATTAACATAAGTACGACAGATTCAAACGGCAGATACTGTCTTTGAGACGTTTTATTTATTAAATGATATACATTGTATTCATATAATAAGGCTTAAGATGGCAAGAAGGCATGATGACAATCACTTCATTGTCTGATTCAGGCCCGAATTGTTTATAAACAGCCGCAATACTCCTGAAACAAATATCTGCTAATGATATGATCACAATTGTGTAATCGATTTTGGAGGAGATTTCTTATGAATGTGTCGCTTATATTCAAGTTATTTGGGCCCAGCATCACTATTCTGCGCTAAACACACGGTGCTAAAAATGCTAAACTTTTAGCGACTGGAACTTGATGAGCACCACACACTCTTTTCGGATCATTAATTCAGTGGACATGGAATCTGCAATGCAAAGTCCGACAGTATGTTTTTACAGTAATGACTGGATTAAATCCCGTTTAAATTGCACGTATGCGTGTTTCCGATTCATTTCTTATGACACTCTACCAGCCACACAGGTTGTATAAATCTGAACATTAGATACCTTGTATTCATTTAAATTGTATCCTGTTTTAACACTGAATTTGTGCATATATTGTTTTCTTGCGCTCTACGAAATCTCTGCAGCTGTGAGTGGGAATGGGGCTGTGGGGTAGCCTAGTGGTTAAAGCGTTCGCTGCTCACACCGAAGACCCGGGTTCGATTCCCCACATGGGTACAACGTGTGAAGCCCACTTTCTGGTGCCCTCCGCCGTGATATTGCTGGAGTATTGCTAAAAGCGGCGTAAAATTAAACTCACTCACTGTGAGTTGGAAACGTCTTTACCAGTGAATTTACTGACATCATTCAAATTAGAAATAGTCCAAACGAATCGGTGCAATGTGGAAAAATCAATAACAGTCTTTCAGAATTTGTCAAGGGTAAATACAGAATGTTGTAAGGAATATGTTTAGAGCAGAGGAGACGTGCATTTCCTTCAGCTGAATTTGGGCATTTGACTCCACCATATGAAACTATAACCTCCATTACAAAGACCGGCGACATTAACATGGTGACAGCTGACCATGGCCAGTGTAAAATATCATTGGTGGCAGAGTGTGTCACAAACATAGCAGACGCGACATGCTGGACAGAATGGATTCCTGCCAAAGACAACATCGTCGATTTCACCCGAGCTTTGGCACCGGTGAGTGACTTCCAGATTCTCATACAAAATCTGCATCCTGAACCAATTATAGTGATAGATACGAGCAGGTCGCAGACATATTAATACTGTTATAAAGGAAATTCGAACTCAGTGCATGGATGCATATTGTTTCCAATATTCCTTTGATCTGCGATGAGTCTCTTACGCTCCATGGGTTAAGCTTATGACTGGACGGAAAACGATTTCTGATGGGGTGGCTCCGTAGCGTCGATATGTCTGCTATATCCCTCTAATGTGTCAGTTCGTGCCTTTATGGATGTCTCTAAATTTTTTTTTATCTTCTCTGTTCTTCCTAACATGTAGCTGAAACATGGAAATCCATTTCTTCATGGCAATTGCTATTAGTAAAATGGCATGTTTATAGTATTTACGACAAAAGTTCCTTATTTATTGTTTATTCAATCAAATGTTTCTTTCAAAAACACATGAGGATACCAAACGCTTTATGTAAGAAACATTCAAGGATACTTCAAATGTTTGACAACCCTGCATTGGCATGTTTATGATGCTACAAATGTAAGGGCTGGCTAGAACTGTCTGAATCTGTCTATGACTGACTGCATTTATGAGGTTCGTTACCGAGTTCGTCTCAATGTAATATTCTTCAAATCCGTTTGCCAAATATGCTGAAAGCGCGAGATTCACGATATGTAGAAGGCTATCTGGATAGGACAAATGTCAGACCATTCCTTCTTCATGTTTAAGATAAGGTGCTGGTCTGGACGGTGGAACATCCAGCCAATGGGTAATGCATTGGATTCAAAGCCAAAATCATTCTTTGCAGCCACGTAGATAATGGACATCTGCATACGTTTATTGTCATAGGCACATCTTCAGTAGGCATTCTTCGACGTCTGGCTTTGATTGTCCTTCACAGCTGCCTGAGCAGTTTAGCAAAATACTGAGAAACCTGCCTGTGAGTGGCAGTCAACCAACAGTATTCATTTGGAATCCATGACAGCAAAATCAATCAGACATTACCTTCTTATTTCGTAACAGAAGAGGTTAGATTTCTGGACTGGTTTGACTACTGTGTTCTCTCTCTGGCTGAAGCCGGAGAATCCAAGACTCATTCGCAGTAAATTGTTCAAAAAAATATCTGTGTCTGGTTATAAAAATTTCAAGGAGATATTGGTGAAACAACAACGTTTCACCACAGAACAACGCTTTAAAGGCCAACGTGACGTTATATTTGTCATGCTCTGTGTAATCGTCAGAAAATGTTCCCCTGAAACATGACTTCTGCATTAGGGTCATGCAACGCAATGGACATGTAAGTATATGACCATTTGTAATCATATTATGTATGCTTTCCAAACAGATTACGAAACATTCACATGCTTAAAAAAGGGATCCATGCTTATAATAGATGGGTAAGAACACAGAACGACAACAAGTGTAAATACGGCTATCAATTCAACAGAACATGAATTGTCAACCAACCTACCAGAGAAAAAAAGAGTACACTGGTGTAGAGTCGGAAGTGTAACGTTTGAGACATCTTGACCATAGCCCGTACGCTTGGTCAAATATTTGTGTGCAATACCTTAATTCCGAATCTGTCCCCAGTACAATTTGACAGAATCTTGTCCACTCGTTCAATGCCTGCACTACTTCAATTAACCTAATGCGTGTCCTTTGATGTCGGCCTTCATCAAGTTCATTTCTGTCGATGCATTTTATTTTCAATTTTGTGCACCAAAAGATCAAATGAGGGAAAGGGTCGCCGCTTCGTATTACATAACACAGTGCCCACCATGGTTAGCTCTTCAAAGACAAAATGAAAGCAATAGTCATCTGAAGAATCTATGTGAAAGTGAAAGAATCTATGTGAAATTATATGTTCCTTCGTCTTGTTTCTTTATGCCAAAGATTTAGAAATCCCATTGCCTTTGGCAAAAACTGCAAGAAGGGGTTTCAAGGCGTATAACGTTAGCTTCAGTTACTTTGAGATGAGTGAGTGAGTTTAGTTTTACGCAATATTCCAGCTATATGGCGGCGGTCTGCAAGTAATCGAGTCTGGACCAGGGAATCCAGTGATCAACAGTATGGGCATCGATCTGCTTAACTGGGGACCGATGACACGTGTCAACCAAGTCAGTGAGCCTGACCACCCGAACCCGTTAGTCGACTTTTATGGCAAGCATCGGTTGCTGAAAGCCTTTTCTACCCCGGACCTTCACGGGTCACCGGCTACTTTGATATCTGTTATCGTTTAATGATGGTGAAATAATTTCCACTGATTTTGAAGTTGAAGTAAAGGATTCCGATGGCATGAACTCATGTTGCATATGAAAGCAAACACGAAACGTCTCTATAAGAATGATGACGTCAACTTTTCAATAGTCTACTTTCCGTTGTAGCCCAGCAACTTCTCCAACATTTGGGCACTAGACTTAAAATGTTTTAGGTTCATTCGAGCCTACATTTTAGACGATAATATCTTGAATAATCTGTCTCAATGTAATAAAAGGGTGTCATTAGCATCACACATTAAAGATCACATATACTCTAGGGGGTTGCAAATACATACATCATTTATTGATATCGTTATAAATGAAACCTTGTCATTGAAACTACTCACTTCGACCTTTAATTGTCTTAAACTGACCTTTTTGACAACAGTGCATAAATCCGTCTCGCGAACGAAATTACAACCAGAGGGGCTCTCCTCCGTGACGTAATGTGAGGTATACCTATGTGGATTGCTGTGGTATTCATGTATATATCCGGGGGTAGATTATTTTAATTATAGGTTTGTCTAAACCTGCAATCGTGACAATTATGAAAACTGAAGCTTCATGTTTTCAAAATCTGCTGCCATTTAGTTATCTGCTTTGCTTATTTTCATTGTCTTCATAGATGCTTCTGTCATAATCGCTTGTTGTCGTAATGGTTATTTGACGTTCTGACGTTTGACGTCAAAGCGGTGTCATTCAAAATCATTTTGCTCTTGATTCCAAAACTTATTTAACTACGAGTAGAAGTAGTTCTGGTCATTTTATCTTGATGAAAACAAACCATAATCTAATTCATTCTCAAACTGAGTTTACATGTAGACCGTGACACCACGATTATAAAAAATGGCTAAACATCCGCCAGTCTGAAAATAAGTGCCATATAGGACCTTTTTCACAGAGTTATAAAACCTAAACTACCTTCTATTTATAATAAGATATGCTAGATTGCAATTTGATTGCCAGACAATAGGATTCTGCATGCCATTACTTATAACATAACAATTTCACTCTTGCAAGGGAGGTGAGTGCCAGTGTAATAGTATTTACAGCATTATTGTCACTTCGACCACAGCCTCGATTGCTTCCGAGTAAGTAATCGTTATGTTACAAGTTGTGTCATGCAAAATCCTTTTGGTTATCAGTCATTTGCAATAAAGAATATAAAGAATGACTTTGGTGTTCCGCTTAAGACTAACCACACTCTTTCATATGTAATGGTTGAAAGACTACAAAATATGTGAGTTCATTCGTTCTTTAACGGCTGAATACCACTGACTTTACATTATGATGGCCTGATCAGTTTTGGCATCAAAAGTCCGAATGTTTAACTAGACCAATACCAGAGACAGATTGCTATTCAGTTTGTCATTTTTGATAAATCCAATTCTGTTTCCACCAACCTAGTGGTTTAAGCATAAGCTCTCAGTTTATGTATGTATTCAGAAACTTTCACCGAGAAGGCCGTTTTGCTTCCACGTTTTCTTGACATGCGGTTGCAACTATACAAAACCTCTTGGCTCTAATAGTGATACATCGGTTTGTCACTAGTTCGTGTTTCACTGCTCGTTGGTTGCTAAGACCTTTATCATTTCATGGCTTCCTCCATCTGTCTGACACGAAGTGATAAGTCTGAAATACTATGAAAAGATATTTTACACCAAACGCACTCAATCCCTCATGTTCATAAAAGGAATATCTGAGTATAGAATGACAGTCACGACCTCTAAATATACCACGGAACTCTGTCATGCCATGGTTTAATGTCAAATGCCAAAACGAATGCATTCTGGAATGAGTTTTGTAAACTAAAGTTAAATTAAGCTAGCTGAAAGGTAAAAAGTTTTTATTTGCATACAAGTTCACTTATAAATTTGAAACTCACCGCAGGCAAAAACGAGAGTGAAACAGGAAGTACAACAGCGAACAAACCATCCACCTAAAAGATTTCCAACTTAGATGATGGCCAACTGTGAGAACGACTCATTAACATCGAAGGTCTGTTGGTTATTCGTTTCTCTTGTTCTTTAATAGACATTAAGTAGTACATTTTACAATGTGTCACTGTATCGTCAATTCAGAGAGCCATCCTTATGACTGTGATTGATCCTCTATACGCTTCAAAGGGTTGAGGTCAGCATTACTTTGTGAGACATGCGTGCATAACGTATATATATTTCAGGAATTTCTAATCAAATCGGACAATGTACTTTCCCCGGTTGAGATAGCTCTTGTTTCTTTGCTCTTCTTTCGCTTTTACCATTCAATGTGGAGTTCGAGGCGGTGGGGTGAGATATGGGTTAAAGTGTTCACTCGTCACACCGAATGCCGTGTTCGATTCGATTCCACACATAGAAACAAAGTGAAAAACCCAGTTCTATTGTCATAGAAGTGTTATTGCGAGAAGCGGCGTAAACTTCAATTTACTCATTATGGACTTCATTTGTTTTACCACTCTGTGCTTTGGTGATACTAACGTCTCATATTTACAGGCTTGTCGGCATAATATCCGATCAAATTAATGTATAAAGATGGGATTAGGGTATTATCTTTCCAACTGCCTTTGGTGACACCATTTACGACAACCTGGAACCTCAACAGACCTCGGGGTCTTTGACAAGGAAGTTATATTTAACGTACTGCAATATTTGTTCAGCATGTTCTGTGACTCTGAAGTTCAAAGGGATAAAGTTTACTAATATCAGTGGTGTTTTCTTTGCTTATTAGTTTACCATCCAGACATATTTGAAGCTTCAGAGATATTAAAACTGATCATCAGTGGGTTTAACCAGTATGTCCTTAACCAGCATGGAGTCACGGTTTCGTTGCAGAGACTTAAGTCTAGTAAACTATTCGAAGAGGTTTCTTTTTCTGTTTTTTTTTCTTTAAAAAAATATCAGCTAGTTTGTAAAGGTCTAATGCCTTTCAAAAGTTTGGGTTGCGGTCGTCACTGGAAATAATATCACAGCATTGGGCATCATTCAAAGTGAATCGATGGCATTAACTCAGTTCTATATTTACTAATCATGCTGATAGTGGCATTGGGCCTCCTAAAGTAACCAGTGATATCATTGTCCATGATGCCTGTCAAAAGACAGCATCATACTATGTAGGCCTAGAATGAATACAGAAAAAACACTACAATCCATTACTTTGATAAATGCATCAAGGTGACGGACAGATTAATTTCTGGATGAAGTATCAGACACATATATTGTTCATTTGTCTGCTTCAACATTTGAGGGTAGGTAATGTGTCTAAACCGCTCCATTAATTATGCTTACCACTCAAGCGGAACGCTTCTTGATGAGGCAGATCTTGACGTCGCTATATCTCACCGGTCAAGAGCCATTTACTGCCTTCATGTAAGGCAAAGAAGGGACTGTATTTTCAGTCAACAGTGAGTTGTAATCTGAAGAAACAGTCTGACATGACAATTGTTGGAATAGTACTTGTAGCCGAAACAAAACAGAAATATATATTTATAAGGAAGAAAGTGTTTTAGCATGCAGAGCTATTTCGTAACATCACAAAACCGTCTGTTTGGTGAAATGTTCGAGAGTAATGAGAGTAATTTCTATATAGTCTCACATGTACGCTAACAGTCTACTGGTGAGATTGTTATATTAAACTATTATACGTATGCAACGTTAAAGCACTGTTTACTCTCACCACTGAGATTTAAGTTCTGAAGACGCGACTATAATATTAATGAAAGTAAGTCAATCTGATATTCGAATGCTCTTCTTAAGCATTCTCAAACACGTTTGTTCTCTAATCTTTCGTTACGACACATAGCTTTGTTACGGTTTGTAATTTGCCGTGACAAAAGGTATAAGAAATCCCTTCAGATCCAGCAAGATATAACACTGAGGAATCTTAAATTTTCAGTAATTTGTGTTCATCAAAAACAAAGGCAGGAAACAAAAGATTAGATTAGTTCAGGTCTAAAGTAATGGGTCAAAAATATAATGTCAACTCACCGACGTCTTGGTGTATGAGTGAGAAACAGTTTTACTGAATGTAACACAGCGACCGGTCAGGCAGCGGTTATGTGGGTCAAGCGTTGACGAAGAGGCAGGCAGATTTAGTGTACTCCAGTTAATCCTTGGGTGTCCCGTGTCGTGAACACGACAACCAGCCGCTATTTATAAAGTCACTAATTCATGAACGTTTGAGCACTTACGACCATCGCCATCAATTAACGTAGAATCCTCTAGTAGTCTCCCGGAAGTGAAAAAATAATCAAAACACATAGTCAAAGGGAGGTAACTCTAAAGTGCTGCCTTAAAGGTCTGCTGCTAAAATACTAATAGTACTAACATTTATGAAATGTGACCCATAAAACGATCACACAAAACTCTAAACATTGTGACGCAATAATAATTATTACTCAATCAAAAATACAATCCACAGAAAATACACACTCGTAACAGCATTAGTTTTCAATATTGATAACAACATCCTCAGTGATATTATTCTGTAATAAGAGAATGAAACATTTTTCATACAAAGTGACTCAGGAACCTTGAACTGTTTTGGAATCAGACAAGGTCTTTTATCTTATCGCCATTATCCTGGTTACCGGCAGTTATACAGTCCTGATGATATGTCAGTGTACCTTTCTATTCCCATTTGAAAGATACATTTGAATTTCCCATTTTATTGTCATGTGTCATTTATTATTCTCTAGTTATTGTATCCACCGATTCTATTTTGAAAGATAAATGCACAATTTTGTATCTGTTTTAATGGAGTTGTACACGGATTAGGATGTATGGATCTTTTATGTGACAAACCTCAATTTAACATATTCACGCACTGTAACTAAACCAACCTTTTCCAATAACACGAATGTCTTATTCAGGGATCTGTGGATTTTAGGGAAACTTTATAAAATCCAGTATACGTGAACCTCAGTTTCGAAACATCAGTGGACAGTTATGGTGACAACAGAACACAAAACAGCAACAAATGCTCAAATCTGTTCCACTTTATCTCCTTGCCCTAGTCTCTTACTACCGTATTTACCACAATACATAACTATCTAACATACACAGATTGTGTTATTTTTAACAAACACTCATTTATAACCACTGCACTCTTAGAGTTTTGTTGAAAGTGCCACAGAACAGAAAGCTTTTGAATGAATACCATATACAAGAGCATGAATTTCATGAAGACAGTTCTCATTTTTGAGAACGGATGAGGTGCATGCATTGCTGTTTAATCTGCTAATCGATATTTTCAAACTAGTTTTACTGACCAGACAAATAATGATCAACATACAATGATCACAATATTTAAGGGTCCATCAATTGCCAATATTACAGAATGCAATATATATATGGACGATATCATCGTTGATATCGTTAAGGCATTTACATGTTTGTTTTCATAATACTATATGTATACTATACTACATGTCTTTTGTCATTATATTTCCAAACTAGTTTTACTAACCTAACAGATACTGACCAACATACACTGATTAAAATGTTTCAGGGTCCACCAATAGCCCATTTTATGGAATGCAGTTGTATACGTGTACGATATCATGATATCGTTAAGGCAATTACATGTTTCTCGATAATCTTATATGAAAAGGTCAGTATAAATATGTCTTTTGTCATTGTATGATTTATTTTTATGCAATTGTGATACATGTAGTGGTATATTTCGACAAGGAAAGCTCATAGCACGATACATCATTGAGTGGGTTTGGTATTAGACCGCTTTTTGCATTATTCAAGCAATATCATGGCGGTTGACATAATGAGCACGAACTCCTTCAGTAACAAAGACAATAACACAAATTTGCTTTCAAATACACTCATCCAATCTGTTGTGGTTTCTTAAGTTTTGCAAGTTTGAATGTTGATTGCGTTATTCCAGTGTACCACCCAAAACAATGTCTTAAATCAAATATCCAAAGTTGTGTTTTTAGAAAATAGTACCTTACAGACCCTCTCCCCAACATACTTGATTTGTAGGTCCTCATATTCCACCCCCAAACTAAACCACTCTTTTCTTCAAAAATACACTACCTCACCAAAACAAGTTATTTAATAGGTCACCCTTCCTTAATTTCTCTGCTTCATCCGGTCTGGAATGAAAGCACTGTCTCGTGTTTGTCAAACACTCTACAAGAGCACTGTTATATTGCACCTATTCTTAGTTCCTCAATATTCCCGAACCATTAAGAATTTGGGTCTTCAATGTTTCCAGGCTACATGTCATAACATATCGCTAGTAATGTGAAGTGTTCAATGTAATGTGTAATGTAGAGGGGCTTATTTTAGTTGGATAACTTGTGCATAATCCGTTTCGTAATTGAATAAAATGTGTTCCACTAAATCATGCACTACGAATTTGAATAGCTAGAATTTCACAAATATTATTATTTAAAATTTGTATCATGATATTTTATCTTGCCTGTGAATCCGTTTGCAACTTGGTGTTATAATGTTATGCCAATTCAGCTCTAAAGAGCTCCTAAGATATATAAAGGAAGCATATATTTTCCTACATTTCTTCACACTGACCAGTTATTCTTAAATATTATTTTGCACCATCGGTAGGTGAGAAGGATAATACACAGCTTTAAGCAGCCAAATGAATGGCTATGCATATTGTTCCCAAGTGGGGAATAAATTCTGTCCTTGGTGTCAAGAAGGGACCGATAAAACACTAGCTGTACAAAAAACGATAATACTGTCTCATGTAAGAGACGTTTCAATCTTCGAAGTGCCATTAATTAGACCTAGTTTTACCCAATTTCCTACTTGTCTTCTTGATAAAACTTTTCGATTTCCTATAGGGTTTCTACATAATATGTTCTGGGTGGGATAGACAGCACCAGTTTCATTCTTATCTGACACCTTCTGATTTATTCTTAAACCCTTATGACCCCTTTGCCCATCTCACACCACTCCTATGGCACTGGTAAAGGCGTTATGCTCTTTGGTATTTATTTATTATTTATCTATTGATACTGTTGCTGTAACGATGCATCGAACTATCGATGGATTGTTTAGTATCCGATAGCAACTAATCGATAGTGGATACGATCGATGCATCGAACTATCGATGGATTGTTTAGTATCCGATAGCAACTAATCGATAGTGGATACGATCGATGCATCGAACTATCGATGGATTGTTTAGTATCCGATAGCAACTAATCGATAGTGGATACGATCGATGCATCGAACTATCGATGGATTGTTTAGTATCCGATAGCAACTAATCGATAGTGGATACGATCGATGCATCGAACTACCGATGGATTGTTTAGTATCCGATAGCAACTAATCGAAAGTATGTGAGACTATCGATAGTTTAGTAATTGACTTCGTTGATAAAAAATTATGCTGTTTTGTATTTTTTTATTCTTTTGGGTGTAGACTTGCAGCTTTATTGAGTTTATGTTGTAACTGTTTACTTCACGGGGTCTCAGATTTCTTGCTAGTTACTAAACGAGACTGAAACCACTTCAACTTGTTTTATTCATATACACTATACATCCATATTGGTAATGACTTCAAATGAGATAATTAAAGAAGAAAAAGCTATTACAATAGTATTGCAATGGTTGGTCTCAATAGTATGATGCAATAGAAATCACTTTCGCATTAGTTGTTTCCCACTCAATAGTCACACCTAATGAATACATACCTGTGAAGATCCGGATTGTATACGGGATCGAAAGTGCATGTTTGCTAACCTGGCTGGCACATGACACCGTATACCAACTGTGTAGACAGACAGTCATGTTTTTGATTACTTGGTTTTCTGGTTCAAACTTAATTATTATTGACTGCCGCTAGGCGTTAAGCGGTCATTGACGGTGACGTTTTGGCAAATCACTTAAAGTGGACTAGCAAGAATATTAAATTACTAAATTATTTCCTTTTGTATTTTTATGGAGATAAGAGCTTGCTTGACCCAAGGAATAGAATTGAGCTACCCAAACTAAAAAAATACTCCGCAACAGTGACAAAACAATGTAGCTTTACTAAATGAAAATCCACATAAGAAAAAAACCAAACCAGTACAGTGTGGTAAGCAACGCAAGTATCACGGAGATGCTACAACGTCAACGTACGGAATACGACGTCTGAGACATATGAAATGGTTCTACCCAAGAGGATCCAGGTAATAACTGGCTTTTCAGCAACCCATGCTTGTCATAAGAAGCAATTAACAGGCGGGTAGTCAGGCTCGCTGTCTTGATCGACAAATGTCATCGGTTCCCAATTGGGTAGATGGTTTTCCAAGCTGTTGATCACTGGATTGTGTGGTCCAGACGCGGAGATTGAGTGCAAAAAGACGAAAACGAAAATAAAGGATATTGATGCTTAGCACTGTATTCGTCTGGTAAGTCTTAGGTTTGTGTGTCAAGTCTGATGTTATTCTTCACAAACCAAGCTATGCCAGTACATAACTCTTTTACGTCCTTTAACAACTTGAGATGCCACTGACATTGTTTACTGTTCATCATTTTAATGGGCTATCGATCTTCAACGTGTTTCACGACAGTACACCTTAGAAGTAATGCAAAGGGTACACACTACCCACACAGCACAAAGGTGCGATGGGATAGCCTAGTGGTCGCTCGTCACGCCGAAGACTCGTGTTCGACTCTATACATGGGTGCAAAGTGTGAAGCCTATTTCTGGTGTACCCAGCCGGGATATTGCTGGAAATGTGTTAAAAGCGGCGTAAAACCCAATTCCCTCACTGTATACGTCTAAACCTTACTTTCCTCATGAAGTGCTACCAACCAAATCTGGCTTGGGTTTCTATTCTGAACAATTAATATTTCTTACGTATCCTTTATTTCCACTTCAAACATTGAATACATTCATAATTTCTCAATTTCACTGACATTGCATAAAACTGTGCTTGTACCATAGACATGCTAAAGATTCAGAAGGGGCTCTGACACTGATTAGTGACTCTGGCGATATCTGGTAAAGGCGTTTCACCAGCTGTGAGTGAAAGAACATATCAGATGTGGAACATTGAATATTATGAAAAGTGAATATGGACTAGGAAAAGAAATATATATGAAAGAATATTATCAGGTGTGGTTAAAAAATCCTGAGATATGAAGAGTACACATGCATGTGTTGAGAAGTAATTTTAACCACAATTCTGAAATCCTTAAAGGGAGCGTTTTGTGGGACAACCGCCTTAAGAATGATGACTCTTACCTTGAATCGATGCTACTCACTCAGCAAAAGCAGTTCGTACTTTTATGATGCATTCATGTTAGGTCTGATAGGATTACGCCATCCGGCGCTACATGTTTAAGACCTCTTCTAAAACTCGACGTATGGAAACAAAAGAAGAACAATTTCGTCACTCTAATTCACACAGAGTTTCCGAAGCTGGTGTTCTGTTCTTACAACTGGCAGTTTTTCAGTTTCTTTCTTCATGATTTCTTCTCCACTGCCATTATCTATTTGCCCGATTTCACTCTCATGTGTTTTCTCCCCGTGACATATGAACTGTAGAATTAACTAAAAACATATTGTAAAGGGTTTTACCTTTCAATCCTAAGGCTGCCCTATGAAAGCAATTTAAGAATGCATTGCACTTATTTCTCATGAATGTTTATTTGTTGTTAACAGTTTCCACTTTGCCATGGAATGATAATGTTCCTTAGTGCAGTTAACTCCTTACTGAGACCTTTTCGTAAACCTGAGGGGGGCTGAGTGAGGTTGGTCTAAGGTGCAATATTTCAGTAATACCACAGGAGGTCAGACACATGTGGAGGAATGGCTGAAATGGTAAAGGTCTTCGTCCGAGGCCACGTCCAAAGATACACTGCATAACAACATTTGTATAGAAATATTAAAGGTCAATTTTATCAACTAATGACATTTGGCCACACCAGAGCAATGTTACCAAGACAGAAACGTTCAGTTGTCAACATTATCCGTTTATCATCCATCACGATGATTTGCAGTTGGCAGCAAATGAAATTCAATAAAATACAACATTAATCATGAAGATTAAAAACGAGATTGATGTTAGAATTATGAATTTTATTGAAATAGATATTTCTGTGAAGGCCACACTCTTATGACAACATCCAGTTTAAAAAAAAAATAATGGTCAACGTCAAATTAGCATTGAAAATCAAGTATCTCACAAACGTAGAAAATGCGTCCTTGTGTATGTACATTAAGAAACATGATGGGTTCCCGGCAGGGCACCGGCGATGGCACTGGCATCACCACCGATTCCTGAATCAAAATATGCAACACACAGACTTTTATACGCAGCCATTGATAGTGATAAAAGCATGCGGATCGCAGACAGATTAATACTGAGAAACGTAAAAGGCAATGCATGGTAGCATCACGATGTCCATCACTCCTTTGATCTGATATGCCATCTCCTTGACTTATCACAAGAGGGAAACGATTTCTGATGAGGTGGCTGTCTAACGTCGATATGTCCGTTAGAAAATGTTAGTTATTGCAATAATGCACAGCCATAACGTTATTTGTTTTTTCAGTTGGTGTTTTGAGGGTTTGAACCATGGAGGCCTCTTCTCACAGTTACTGGATTTTAAAGCGGTACTTTTTTAGTCTGCTCAAAAGGCACAACCTTCTGGAATGACATTTGTTATTGTCTCCACAGTGTTTATGGAGGGAATGTTAACGCATCTGTCACCGTGTCGTCATACACTTTGCCATTTTTATTGACATATTCCATGGATGGGTGCAGAGATGGCTGTCTCTGAATCGGCTGAGCTTATCACTACAGGGAAAACGATTTCTGATGAGGTGGCTCTCTAATGCCGATATGTCTGCTAGATACCATGAAAATGTCAGTTAATCCTCTAATGCATGTACATGAGGTTGTTTGTTTTTCAGCTGGTGTTCCGGGGGTTTGAACCATGGAGATCTACTCTCACAGTTACTGGATTGTAAAGTGGTACTTTTAGAGTCTGCTCAGAACCTCCTGGGAAGACAGCTGTTATTACCTCTGGAAGGACCGTTCAATGACAATACAAATCATATCATGTCTTTTCGTCTCATATACATTGCCATCTTTTATTGACATATTCCATGGATGGCCGCAGAGCTCACCATTTAAGTATAACGGACGGCTTTAGTGGTCTTCATCGCAATTTCGCAACATAATCATTTTGAAATCAGCATAGTTTTGTGTGTAGTTGTGGCCGTAGTCGTATGTTTAATGCCAATCATAAACATGTTGGAAAGTTTGACGATCACAGTTCCAGTTTTGAAGCTGGTGTGGAAAACGTATTACGCCAACACTATAAGATCATGCAGATTTCAGAGGGCGTTAAAAGGCAAATTTAAAATAGCCATGAAGCTTAAGGATCACTAAATGATGACCAAGTCTTCGTTTATATTCTCTGTAGAATCTTTCTTTTTCTTGTATTTGTCAGTCCTGTCTTCTTCGTTATTATATATATATATATATATATATATATATATATATATATATATATATATATATATATATATATATATATATATATATATATATATCCAAGCACGGCTGTTGATCAATTTGCTTTAACAGCCATTAGCCATTATTTGTCAGTCCTGTCTTGTTCGTTTCTTTCTCCACTTCCTGTGACAGATATGTACGCGCGTTGGTAATTTCGAACATACAATTACTCCAAAAGGATGAAATAGGTTATTAGTTCATGGAACATGTATAATTCGTTGAGGTAATCAGTGTCCCCTTTCTCATTGGAACTGTGTTATATTTTGCACATTTGGTATTCAGTAGAGGGTGGTTTCTTATATTCAGGCTTGTGCCACATCCTCGCCAGTCGAGAACCGTGGATAAGGATCTGGAAAGTGCTTCATTGAGCTGATTACAGAATCATTTACCTTAGTGTAGAATGTTCCAGCACGCATCTCATCTCACATAACATCTCAAGTTACAAGAAGCCCATCATTGCATGTGATGGTCACTCTTTCCCCCGAGAACAACAGGGTTTGTGTTTCTTTTAGCTGTGAGGTGAATATCACGTTCATTGTCTTCATTGAAACAGTCACTGTTATTGCCACAGATTCGCACTGTGATGATAGAACTGTGTAAACCTTCACAAAATACTTCTTTTCATAAACATCAGGGATTGGGTGAGTTTGGTTTAAGGTTTCTATGAAAAGTATTTCCATAATGACACAGCGTGGCAAATATTTCAGAGGAAACGCTGAAATAATAATGGTCTTAGGCCCTCTCCACTAACAAAACAATGTATCTGAGAAATATTGAAAATATATGCAAACGAGTATTAAAGGCCAAATATAATTTTTGTAACCAGTGCAATTTGACCAAACTACACATATGTTACAAAGACGGAAGGGTTCATTTTTTAACATTATTTATTTATCATCCACCGCAGTGATTCGCAGCTGATAACAAATGAAATTCAATAAAACATAACTTTAATCATGAAGATTAAATCGATATTTGTGTCAGAATTATATATTTATTTTGTAGAAATAAATATTCCTTGAAGACCACGATAAATAGATTTATCTATTTTACGTTAAAACTAATTTCAATGATTTTTTTCTTTTCAAACAAGAGCATAACGTAGTACGGTTAAAGGCATAAGTTTGCAGACTGCTTTCCCACAGGGAGATAATAATACTTTCTCTTCCCATGTCCACTGCCATGTCCCATGTAGGCAGTTTGAGCTAGTTCTGCTAAATTATCTTACAAACACAGGATGTGTCGGATAAAATGTTTTACAAAATTACTTTTATATAGTCATTTCACAAATCACACATAAAACGGCACAAATCACAAAGATAAATCTGGTGCCAGGACACCGACGATGGCACTAGCATCACAGTGTGGCTGCCAATGCCCGAATCACTGCACTACAGACCTTCATGTGCAGCCAAGAATACTGAAAAATGCATGCAGGTTGCAGACAGATTAATTCTGAGAAACTTCCAAGTCAACGCACGGCTGCATCGTTGTGTCCACCACTCCTTTGATCTGATGTGTGCCATCGGCTACGCTTATTGCTAGAGGGAAGACGATTTTTTGATGAGATGACTTTCTAACGTCGATATGTCTGCAAAATACAATGAAAATGTCACTTATTGCTCTAATGCATGTCCAAAACTGCTTTGTTATTTTTCTGTTGGTGTTTTGAGGCTTTGAACCATGCTCACAGTTACTGTGTTGTAAAGCGGTACATTTATGGTCGGCCCAAAACACATCCTTCTGGAAATTTATAAAGACATCTATTATTATGTCCACAGTGTTTACGGAAGGAATGTTCAATGCATCTGTCATCGTGACGCTCATACACATTCCCATCTTTTATTGACATATTCCATGGATGGCTGCACAGCTCACCATTTAAGTATAACGGACTGCTATAGTGGTCTTCATCGCAATTTCTCAACACAATGCTTCTGAAGTCTGCATAGTTCTGTGTGGAAGGCATACTGTGCAGAAAGGTTTCTAATGCAGGTGTAAAAGGCCGTTTCACAGCAGTTTTGACCATTAATTATTAGCATTATGACTGCCGTCAGAATGGAATCATATTTGCAAAGTTTAAAAACGAGTTGTTCATTCGTTTGCGCCCATGCTGAATTTTCGGAAGATGCACGATGAGGTTAAGGACACAGACTGGCATTTCAACAGATGCGCACACGTTGATGTGCAGTGTCAAAGAGGGACGATGAGTCTTGATGTTCTCACGCAGATTCCTTTTTAGATCACGTGGCACAGTTCACCTGACCTAGCAGGTGACATTTAATGGTGTCATTCGTGTCTCCCAATCATTTTGGTTGTATTTCTGCTGACGGCTGTCAACTGCGTTCTCGTCTTGAAGGACGAGTGTGGGGCATAAATAGTACATATTTTTGGACTGCATGTTTACTACTGCTAACGGACAGTTTATCATTGTGATATTACTACGTACCAGCACACACACACCCCAAGTCATTGTGCCATACGTTTTCGTAAGCATGACGTGCTTTAAGACGTTCCTAACCTACCACTAATCTGTGATGTTGGCTAATGTCCGCATTCCTCAAGGTGCCCTCAGGGACGGTCGTGTCTGTCCAGGAAGAGCATGTAGAGACGCCTGAAAGTTTTACGTAGCAACATCAATTATTCGCCTGATGTGTCAACTGAATATATAACTGCCGTCGAAAGTGTTGACTTATCATCAGTAGTACGATGATAATATTAATGGCTCATGATCCAGTACATTTTCTTCGTTCCTCGTGTTCTTAGTGGTGGCAGTTGAATGTGTTTCTGTCGAGGATTCCGTTTCCCATGAAGAAATCTGCCCGTAAAGATCTAGGTTGGAAATGATCCTCAGGAACGTATGCTTGTGTTACCATGCGACTAAAGGGATCGGGTGATCAGATTCGCTGACTTGGTTGACATGTGTCATTGTATTCCAACTGTGAAGATCTGCATGCCAGCAAGGAGGCTGTTGGATTAATGAATTAAAATAACCAAACCACGAATCATTGTCAACAAATTTTCTCCACAATCGATATTGCTTGGCTGTAAGTCATACTGAAAACTCATTGTCATACTCGCATATTCGGGTGCTAATCTTAAACATCTGATAAAGTGTGTCAATCACATTCCCCGTTTTTTGGTGTTGGTGTAGAAATAATATCTGCCAAAATAGATTCCACAGGGTGTTAAAACGCATAATAATCGTGCCACGTATGTGGATGGATAAAACTGATGAGCCAGTTGTCTTCAAAGCGTATCACCTCTATCAGCAGCAAACCAAATCTAATTTAAATCCCATCCATTAGGCAAGGAGATATATATAAATGACCACACTTAGTGAAAGGTAAATCAATATAAACGTTATTTGTTTCTGGCGAATAGGAACTTTAAACAGCATCACCAACCGCAGCAATTGATCAATCTGCTACAAAAGTTAATAAGCTAGATATCAGTGCATGTAACCGTATAATGATTCGTAAATGGAGATTCTTGTATTTGTCAGCCCTGTGTTGTTTGGTTTTGGTCCACTTCCTGTGACTGATATGCATACAGACGTGCAAGTTCGAACACACAATTGCTCTGAAAGGTTTAAACAGGTTACTAGCTTGTAAAACATGTATAATTCGTTGAAGTAATCAGTTTCCCCTTTAGTGTCAGAACTGCGTCGGAAAATGAATGGGTATTGTTATGCTGCAGTGGTATTTATTGTTCCATGTACATGTACAGTATGTGAAGACCATCTCTGGTGTCCCCAACTGTGATATTGCTGGAATATTGCCAAAGCAGCGTATACCTGAACTCACCCATTCAATGTATAACACAATGGGAGCTGTCTAATCCGGCACGCATTGGGGCTGGGAAAACAATCCGTTTTAGGGAATGTGTTGCATTGCATAGCTGATGATAAAAGTACAAGACACCGGCTTTTATGCCGATGTTGACAATTTGCTGGATTAGATAGATGCCGGTTTTGACAGATTCCACTGTACATTATCTTACATCACACATAAGCGTCGTTCTCTGATTGGCTGAGCGATCGTCTATTAATTTCCATGTGCAATGCGTACAGGCCAGGCACATTTCTGTGTACCCCGCTGGGAATGCAGAACCCATGTTGTACTTTGTGGCAGTAACTCTTTATCCCGAATAACGTTTAATCTCGTATGTTGTACGGAAATTACCGATGTTTCGCAAATTTTCTTGGCTGCAAAATGCAGTGATTTCTAAAAAAAAATATACCCTTGCTTTAAACAATTCAAAATGTACATTGAATGTTCGGTAAGATAAATATGTTGTTCACTGGTCCCTTAGAGCTCCTGAGTTGACGTACTCTCGATTTTTGTTTATGTCCCTGAGCCCTTCGAGTACATAAACCATGTTCCCCGAGTGACTAGTGAACAACTTATGCTGTACATGTGATATTCAGAAAGGTCCGGTAGTGTGCTTTATTTAGATTGTGCTACATCCTCTCCAGCTGAGAACAGTGGAGTGCTACATTGAGCTTATTCCAGAATGACAACATTAGCATTTCTGAATGGGTAATGCAGGCTTTTTTTTCAAATCTTCGCACAAAAAGCTTAGCTGTGCCATTGAATAAAATAGTGAATGTCACCCCTATAGTCATAGCCCTGTTGCTACTGTTTTTGTGTCTTTACACCACGTCGCAGGAATCGTTTCTCATGTTACATGGATGTTTGGGAACGGATAGACAGACGTTCCATTTCCACTGTTAATACGCATCCGGAACTTATATATGGTGTTGATGCAGACATTATTTGTCAGGAGTGAAATGGAGATTAGGCATAAATCCATCTCAGACGTAATAAGGTGATAGGTTTCCGTGAGAATCACCAGTAATAGAATACATTGAGTTAACGAACACCCTTATAGCTCCTCGTCTTCCTCTCGTTGCCGTAATCGATGACCATCAGCTCAATATCTGACACTGTTCCCCATCTACCAGTCTATCAACACCATGGAATAAAAGACATTTCCAATGTACTCAGTATATCTGGAAAATGTATTGACCTTCACCGCCATGCAATTTATTTTTCTGTTATCCTTAAAGAAGGTGACGTGAAGATAGCTGGCATTTATCTTGTTGTTCTGTCATAAGGCACAATGCGTCTCACAGACGTGTCAGTATTAGCTAGTGGTTGCTTGTTATTTCAGTTGTCGCAGCAACTCACTGTCTTGTGCTGCGTTTCACAGCTGTGTCACTATCAATTTGTGGCTGATTGCTATGGTCGAGGCAAATTACTGTGGTGTCTGTGGGCAGACGAGTCATTTTCAACTAATGGTTGAATATAATTCTTATTCGCCTCGATTATGACCCCAGGTTTCACAGCAGATGTCGTGTATTGAAGGTAAAGCAGTTATTGGTAACGCAGTTCTTTGGCTCGGCGAGTAAACTGCACTCGGTCATATCTCGCGATGAAGCTGAAATATGCACAACACCATCGGTAAGAACCATCCACTCACCACTATTCCAACCCGTGTTGAAAAATGAAAATTAGTTATGCAATACCTATGGAGCAAGGGGATATAGTAGAAGGACGAACGTTTGATGCGAAAGAACCCTTTGTCAGTGTGCAAGATTCCGAATATTTAAGTGTAATTTGAAAACTATTCTTTCGATAATTGTTTTATCTATTAGTATACGCACATCCTACACTTTATCGATCTATAAAGCCTCACAAGAAGCGAATGTTCAGAAGTAATACAATCATGGACAGTAGACTAATTTGTGTTATTGAAATATTTTCTATTTCTAAATACCTGTATTTCGCGCCATCTTCACCAAGATGACCTTTAAGATAAATGTCCAAAGGGAAGCTCGGATGTGCAAACATCTGACATGCACAATTGACGGAGGGTACGCTTACCGGGTCACTGCCTTGCTGTTGTTCACTGGTTAGACACGCATGCAATGCATCTAACAGCACAACCAAACACGCTTGTGTCACACGTACGATTTTCACAATAATTATTATCTGAAATTAATGACATGCTTCTTCAACTGGATATATGCGCTGCGAAAGTGTGGTACCTTTTTGTCTGTTTAGAGGTTGTACCGGTTCTCGGCTAGAACCATTTACGTGTGTCTGTTCAACTTCGTTACATCCGAGTGAGTGAGTGAGTTAATATTTTACGTCACATCGGCAATATCTCAGCCATATCGTGACGAGAACAACTAATATCAAAATCAATTATATGTCTACTATAAAACCTGTCAACGACGGACAGTAAAACAACTAGAATATCACAAATGGAATTAAAACTAGCATGGAAAGTTAAAAATAACATCATCATTTGGACAATACACTATAAAATCAGGCTATAGATCGCCAACAACTGAAGGTAGATCACCATACTAGGACCATGGGGACTTACAGTACCTTTGCTACCTACATGGACCCTAGTTGGATTTACACCATCCCTTCAACCGCTGGCGAGTGTACAATATGCTAGCCACAATTAAAACAACAGGAATACTACGATTAAAAACAGTGGTAGACTTAAATTTACTATCAATGTTTTTGGACTTACGTACCCTCTCAGGAGGACAATAATTTTACAATACTTCAACCCCCTTTGAGGGTACAGCCACTAACAATTCTAGTTACTAATCCAAACTACCAATTATTAAAATACATCTTTTTACAGAAACATATTGCTCAAAGTTCAGTCAAAAAATCAATTTCTTTTAAAAAACCAAGAATTAAATGAAAACTAACGCTGCTAAAAAGATCCTTCATTGTTGTAACTGAAAAATACATATCCCTTGTGATGGAGAATTCAACACAGTCAAGCAGAATATGCTTGACTGTAACTCTCTCATCACAAGGGATACAGAAAGGAGGATCCTCACCTTTTAACAGGTACGCATGAGTATATCGAGTGTGTCCAATACGACATCGTCGTAGAATAACCTCTTCAAATCTGGACTGACAACCCAAGTGGGTATAACCAATGTAAGGTTTTATATCATGTAATTTATTCATACCCACTTGGGTGTCCCACTTCTTCTGCATCAGATCACGGATATAACATCTAATCGTGGCTTTGTAATCACTGTAAGGAATAAGCAGTGATGTCACAGATTTGTTGAGTGCTCCTGTAGCAGCAAGGTCAGCCAATGTGTTACCAGAGATCCCTCCATGGCTGGGTAACCAACAGAAGACGATGTCGTATTGGCCAGTAGCAAGATCATTATACAATTCAATAATTTCTATTAAAAGTGGATGTTTACAGGAAATATTTTTAATAGCCTGAAGGCAAGAAAGAGAGTCGGAATAAATTATATATTGTTTGCGTTTAGGGTGTCTTTGAATATATTTATGGGCTGTTAATATGGCGTTAGCCTCTGCGGTAAAAATAGAACTATTATCGGGTAATCTAGAAGATATTGTTCTGGATCCAATGACAGTGGCACAAGCTACTGCGCCACCGTCCTTGGATCCATCTGTAAATAAGGATTTATAACTGCTATATTTATGTTTCAATTGATTATATTCTTGTTTATACTGTAATTCATTAGTTTCTGATTTTTTAAACCTCGTCAATGTTAGGTCCACTGCGGGCCTAACCAACTGCCAAGGAGGAGAAGAAAGAAGACGGGAAGGAGCTGTATTTTCCAGCTCAATGCCGGCAGCAGCAAGAAATGGTTTAATTCTTAAACCAAGAGGCGGTACAAGCGAAGATTTCATATTGTATAAGTCCTCACACAGAGGACTGAAAACACAGTTATATGCAGGGTTTGACTCACTGGAATATAATTTTGTTACATACTGTAAAGCTAATTTGATACGTCGCTGCTCAAGAGATGGCTCATCGGCCTCAACGTACATGCTGTCAACAGGTGAAGTTCGAAAGGAGCCAAGACAAAGTCTTAGACCTTGATGGTGAACAGAATCTAAAAGTTTCAGGTTGCTTTTACAGGCTCCACCGTATACAATGGAGCCATAATCAAGTTTTGACCGGATCAGTGATCGATAAAGTTGCAGGAGGGTAGCTTGGTCCCCTCCCCATTTAGAATTTGAAACGACTTTCAACAAGTCAAGTGCCTTCAGGCATTTAGTTTTGAGGGATTTGATATGTGGTAGAAACGTTAAATGCGAGTCAAAAATTAATCCCAAGAACTTGGCCTCCTTTACAACTTTGATGGGAGTGCCATCTAGAGATAGTTCAGGGTCCTTATGTGGCTTATATGTTCTGCAAAAATGTATACAATTAGTTTTGGACTTCGAAAATTTGAAGCCGTTTTCAAGACACCATTTATTTATTTTGTTTAAACACAACTGCAGTTGCCGTTCAATAGCATGCATATTTTTACCTCGGCAAGAAATATTAAAATCATCCACGAAAAGCGATCCATCAATTGAATCGTTTAAAACTTTTGATAAACTGTTCATCTTGATGTTAAAAAGAGTGACAGACAAAATACTGCCTTGTGGAAGACCCTGATCCTGATTGTAATGATCAGACAGGGTAGAACCCACACGGACCTGGAATTGTCTGTCGTTTAAAAAGTTGGCAATAAATTGAGGCAAACGACCTCGCAAACCAAAGTCATGTAAATCCTTCAAAATACCATGTTTCCAGGTTGTGTCATATGCTTTTTCAAGATCAAAAAAGATAGACACAGCATGTTGTTTATTAATTAGTGCGTTTTCAACAAATGACTCCAGTCGCACTAAGTGATCGACAGTACTTCTGTTTTTACGGAAACCACACTGTATATCTGTGATAAGATTATTTGTTTCCAAGTACCAAACAAGTCGATTATTTATCATGCGTTCCATGGTCTTGCAAACACAGCTAGTTAGTGAAATAGGTCGATAATTGGACGGATCCGTATGATCACGTCCAGGTTTAGGTATTGGTACTACTATGGCGTCACGCCATGACGGAGGAAAGTTACCCGATGTCCAAATATCATCAAAAATATTGAGAAGCGTTTCTAGGCAGGATTCTGGTAAGTGCTTCAGGAGTTGATAATGTATGTTATCAGCTCCTGTAGCAGTGTCATGAGCTTGATCAAGAGCAGTATGGAGTTCATGAATAGAAAACGTTTCATTATAATCTTCCCCATTATCAGAATTGAAATTAATAGTTTTCTTTTCTTGTTGTTTTTGATATTGCTGAAATTTAGGTACATAATTTGAAGAGGAAGAGTGTTTAGCAAGGGTTTCACCCAGTTTATTAGCAATATCTGATTTATCAGTAAGCAATTGATCTCCATGTTTAAGATGATGGACAGTAGATTTAGTACCTTTGCCTTTGATTTTCTGGACCATGTTCCATACCTTGGACATTGGTGTCCGAGAATTTATTTTGGATACATAATTTTGCCAAGATTGGCGTTTGTTCTGTTTAAAAGTACGCCGTGCTTTAGCATTTAAAATCTTAAATTTATTTAAATTATGCACCATAGGATGGCGACGGAAATAATGTTCTGCTTTTTTCCTTGCCTTCCTAGCTTGTTTGCACTCATCGTTGAACCATGGTTTTCTTATGTGTGGAACTGTAGAGGACTTTGGTATACACTCATCAGCTATGGAATTCAGTTCATCAGAAAAAGATTTGATAGCATCAGGAACGTCAATAAAGTTTTAAGTTTTTCAGCACACAGTGTTTCATATAAAGCCCAGTTAGCCTTTTTAAAATTCCGCCTTGATGATGGAGGAACATCAGATGGAGTTACAGCTTTTAATATAGTAGGAAAATGGTCACTTCCACAGAGGTCATCGTGGACTGACCATTCGAATTCATTTAATAGTTCGGAATTTGTCAATGACAAGTCGAGAGCAGAATACGTCCCTGTACCAGGGTGTAAATATGTGTTGGAACCATCATTATAAATACATAAGTCATTGTCAGAACAAAAGTCCTCCAACAATTTACCTCTAGGGTTTGTATTTACACTACCCCAGAGTGGGTTGTGCCCATTTAAATCTCCCATTATAATACAGGGCTTCGGGAGTTGGTCATATAGAGCTTGAAGATCAGTTTTAGTGAACGTCGAAGACGGTGAAATATAAAGAGAGCATAGCGTAAACGCTACGTGTAAGGTAATTCTCACTGCAACAGCCTGCATATTAGTATTAAGTGAAACAGGGCTTTGAATAACGTTTTGTCTGACTAAAACGGATGACCCGCCAGTAGCTCTATCACCCGGAGGTGAAAAAGAATGATATGCATTAAAATGACGAAGGTCAAATGTATCTGTTTGCTTTAAATATGTCTCTTGGAGACATATCGCTGAAGGTGTGAAATCTTGGACTAATAGCTGTAATTCATGTAAATTAGTCCTCAATCCTCTGCAGTTCCACTGTACAATATTATTGGAATAAACTATCTTTTGGGGGGATTTATTGGGGATCTACCCCGCACTCTTTTGGAGGGCGACAAGCTATGTGCCCTAGAATGGACGTTTTCAGAAACGTCCATGTCTTCAAGAGACCCGTATTTATTAAACAGTTGAATTTTGTTCTGTGACCCTTTATGAGCTCTGCCACTTTGTTGTTTTGAAGCATCAGGCTTTGGCTTCGGTTTACTTTTCACAGTGTGTTGACTATCAGCTGTCGATTGAGACTTTGAGTGTGACTGAGATGATGATTTGTGATCAGAAGAAGACTTTGATGTACTAGGAAGTGATTCCTCAGTCTGTGATGATATAGCAGTGCACAAAGTCTGTGGAGAATCACAACTGACCCAAGTCAAGGTAGTTTGGCACCCTGTGGTTGATGTTGTTTTAGAGCTACACCCCGATGATATTTTTGTTACTGTAGCATAACTTTCCGAAAGTTCAGATCTCTTTACCAGTTTTTTGGCCTCAGAAAAAGAGATATTTTGTGTAAATTTTATTTTATTGATCTCCATTTTCTCTTTCCAAATAGGACACTGTTTAGAAAATGACGAATGGTCGCCTGAGCAATTGGTGCGTTTTTTATAGTCACTGTCACAATCTTCTGTTGTGTGTGTCTTCTCACCACAGTGAGCACACACAACAGGTGTTGTGTGTGTCTTCTCACCACAGTGAGCACACACAACAGACAATGTGCAAGTATTTACGCCGTGTCCATATTTCTGGCATTTAAAACACCTGAGCGGGTTGGGGATGTAGGTATCAACTGGGATGTTACAGTAGCCTGCCTTCACTGATTTGGGAGCATTAGGACATGAAAAAGTAAACAGATAGGTGTTCGTTTTGATGGTTTCACTGTTTCTCCGAGTTGAAAAGCGCTTAACAAAGAGTACACCTTGATCCTTCATTTCAGATCCTATATCAAGTTCCGACATATCATCAAACAATCGGTCTCGATCTCTAACGATACCTTTGCTTGAATTCAAGGTTTTGTGTGCAGAAACCGTGACCGGAATACCCACGAAAGATTTGATGTTCAGCAAATTAGTTGCTTGTTGCTTTTTTCCGCACTCTACTAACAGGGCACCTGAACGTAAGCGTCTTATGTTCTTCACATCCCCTGCAATACCTTGAATACCCTTGGATACAGCAAAGGGGTTCAACTTTAATGGTGTCTTGTCAGGAGTCTCAATAACAATGAAACGCGGCCAATACTCAATCGATGCAGACGGTCTATGGTCAGTATCAACAGGGTCAATATCAAGTGGACGTTTTGGTTTTTTTTGTTGGGTTCTCATAAGCCATGGTTAGTTTAAATGGTTCATCATCCGAGCTCCCCACCCACCACGGAGTATCACAAGGACAATGCTAAAGTAAGCGGGCCTCCAGCTTACAGCACCAAGGATACTCGGATGATATACTCCAGCAGAAGAATTAAAACATTAATAATTCCACCAGATTGGCCCATGAGCCACCGCCTTCTGGGCATACGACTCTAGGCAAAAATATGAATTAGTAAAATTTGAAATTCAGAAGATCCAAAAATCGGCCAAGACCTAATAATATCCATCTTACGATTCTCAAAATTTTGTGTAACATTACATACAAGCTCAGGGCTTGGCATGACCAGCCGATTGGTTGAACCGGGCCCATTCAACCTCCCGTCTAGGTGAAGTCAGGGCCGAAGTGGTGTGTTGAGCAATAGGAACACTGGTCTTGCTCCCATTGCCCTCAACCACCAGGATCCCCTCCTCCACCGACACAGGGCCGCAACCCACGGCAAACGGGTTGGTGGACCAAATATCCCCCCGGGTCCACTACGGGGGTGTCGGCGAGCTCTTGGCGTTACCCAGCACCCACCACGAGGAGGTGGCTCGCCACGGGTGCCCGTTACATCCGATTTGACTGTATTTTAAACTATGGAAACAATCAAAACCAAAGAATTCATTTTGATACTCATTCTTACTTTTGGTACTGAAGGTGAATCCAAAACTTAAGAGAAATTACACGTTATGAATTTAAATTGTGAAAAGACCACTGCAGTGCGCAGGATGTACGCCTTCATAAACCGAGGAAGACGCTTTGAGAAAATGCTCGTGCGGTTTTTATCCAGGTTTGAAGTCATACCACATCCCCTGTCATGTTTCATACCAGTTTTGTATTTTCTGCTACAGGATAAACTTTCTCTTCTATTAACACGTGTATGACTCAAATCAATATCTGCTAGATTAGCATACGTCTACAGCAGTTGTGGGATGTTCAAGTATATCTACAGATGAGTAGTATTTTCCTAACCACTTGAATTAACTAGTAGACAGTTTTTTCCGTCGTTACGATTTTCCGTCGTGTGGACATTACACCGTTCCTGACTCTAGGATGTGTCTTCTCACAATCAACAGCATATGTCGCACCCACAAGAATTTTCAATCTCACATCTCTGTTTTGACAAAGAGATCAAATTGAAAACCTCTTTCACAACTTTTCTTAGTGACATCAAAGCCGATGAAATTTTATGAAATCTCTGAGATTAGTGAAAAACCAGTCTTATGTGACATTGACATTGATTGATTTTATAAATGGTTCCCAGACTAGGCATTAAACATCAAACAGACGTTCTCAAGCACGTTTGAAAATGAAAGAGTTGGTTCAGATGGTGATATAATCGAACACAAACAAATAGAATCCTTCCATAGAATGTTTTTCATATGGATTCACCAACCGACACAAAATGGAAGCAAAACATATATTGAACTGAGAGTCTTCATTGCGTCAAAGTTTCAATGTATGAGTTCGATATGGAATTGGTTTCTTTGAGGTCTAGTCGAAAGATGATTTTTACCTCAAGGAACCGGCTATAAGACGAACACATTGAACGCACTATTTCTTTGAACAGATATCACAAAGAGATGGGAAGGTTAAGTTTTAGTGTTATTGATGATGGTGATGATTCTGTTTGCCATGGTAAAAACATACAAGTTTTGGTTTCTTGAACAATTTTCCAATCATTCGTTTGGTCGTGGATTTGGACACTGAAGCGGTGATTATTATCCTCACCTTGTCAACACTCAACTCCTTCTTGTGGGTCTCCCCATACTTCCAGACGAGGTATTAACAGGACAATTTGATACATTTTGATACTAATTCTACTCTCATCCCCATTCACGCACTCCAGGACATTTGAGCTAAACGTTATGCTTTATATATTGGATTATTAATAAATCAGTTATGGAACTAATATCCAATTCTGCCAACAATCTGAAAATCGAATATCTCCATTGCCTTGTTGACTGAATAACTGCTCCCTGAAAAACCTCTCTGATATTGTGCAGTTTTGCTTCAGTGAAAAACACACTTCTGGCAGGCACACACGCAGTACTTGAAGATGTTTATCGGGTGTGCCCGATATTCTACAAAAAAAAAAGATTCTGATGAAAATGATACAAAAGTAGATACTCTACAAAATACGATATCGGGTGTCCACTAAAGGTATTGGATGGTCGCTAACGGTATCGGGTGGTCACTAAAGGGTATCGGGTGGTCACTAACGGTATCGGGTGGTCACTAACGGTATCGGGTGGTCACGCTCGCTGACGTAGTTGACACACGTCATCGTCATCGTATACCAACTGCGATGGATGCTCGTGCTGCTAGAAACTGGATTACCTGGTACAAACCGACTCCATATAGCTGGAATATTGCTGCGTAGTTTCAGAATCAAATCTGCAATAGACGACGCCGTAAATTGATGTTTCAAGCATAATAATACATTATTAACAGGAAAGGTCGGTCTTTAATTATCCATAAGTCCTAGTTGTATTACTGCCTGCCACGTATTAGATGAACCACGACCAGACAAATGACTCTAATGTGCATATATGAGAAGTCCCTCCATAACATTCAATTTCAAAGAAGAGGGAAACAGGTTGTCTTGCTGAACTAAATCGCTCTACAAACACGTGTTAAACAGTAGCGGTATTGATTTCACGCCACGGTCTGCGTGTATTGCACGTGCTTAATCTACCTGTAGCAACCAAGTGTATTCATCCAGATTTCTTGTCCCGCCTGCTTGTCACAAACGCGTTCACTGTGCTGGCTCATCTAATACTTGTAGACCCATGAAGGTCCCGTCGTAGAACAGGCCTTCAGCAACCCATGCTTGCCACAAAAGGTGACTATGCTTGTCGTAAGAGGCGACGAACGGGATCGGGTGGCCAGACTCGCTGACTTGGTTGACACATGCCATCGGTTTCCAGTTGCTCAGATCGATGCTCATGTTGTTGATCACTGGATTGTCTGGTCTAGACTCGATTATTTACAGGCCACCGCCATATAGCAGGAATATTGCTGAGTGCGGCGTAAAACTAAACTCACTCACTCACCATAATACTTGTCAAGCAGTAAGTACGAACACAGGGCAAAATTACACGTAACTAAAATCATTATACAACTGCATTCTGGGAACAAATTCATGGCCGTAAACAGAAGTCTTGTCACAGTCAGATGAGGTATTCTCTGTTGTTTCAAAATTTAACAACTGATGTCCGCACACTGCAACATCAGCAAGCAATCAAAAACTGCCCCGAGTCTTACTGCAATATGGGACAGAACACCCTAAGCTGAAGTATCTTTGCTGTTATTAATAGACGTTGCGCTAGCCAGGTAGTTAAAGTGTTGGCTCGTCACGCCGAAGACCTGGGTTCGATTACCCACATGGGTACAATGTGTGAAGTCCACTTATGGTTTCCCCGACGTGATATTGCTGGAACATTGCTGTTGGTGTAAAACCAAGTTCACTCACTCACACACTCACTCGTTGTTATTAAGCCTTTCAAAGATGCTCGTCCTAGTGTCCAAAATTCAAAATACGCTCTTCAAACAGTGTTAAGGAGATAATGGATAGAAAATGTTTGGGAAAATATTGAAGCATGGGAGATGCTCATTCAGGGAATCTGTATTCAAAGGAAAAGGTTATTGTGAAATGGAATGTTTCATTGGTGACCATGTAAATGATGAAATATTTAAACCAGAGGAAGCGATGTCACGGTCGACGAAAGGAAACTATGTTGTTTGTAAGCTACGACATTTGCAAAAAGATAATGTGTTCGAGAAAAATGACAAACAATGTTCACTTGAGAGGACTAGACAACCAAACGCCCCATAGCAACTAAAGAAACGCAGAAAATACATATCTTCGTTGTTTTGGGAAAAGTGTGTGAGGAGAGAGTTTCTGGGCCAGTGAGTCACCTTTCCTTCTTCAACGACCTTACGGCAGGATACTGTCTTGCAGGCACACAGGTGAATGTACAGACCATGTTCTAGACGGAAATGGCCCCTACATGCATCGATGCACAAGATGTAGCATGTGACAACATTTCATTCATTCAGCTAAGGTTTACGCTAATTCTGATTTGAGATTCACAATAACTTTTGCATTTGATTATATTTCAGCGATCGATACTTGATATGGGCACGCCGTTTTGATCGATGGTAACGTTGGAACAATGTTACCAAGGATACTTTAGAAGTAATTTGAACAAGGCCTTGACATCAACCCATTAAGGTGTTTCTCACAAACCGTGCTTAACAGCAGGATAAAGAACAATCGGTGCCTCAGATCTTTTTGCGGAACATTTCAGAAAATAAGATTCATTATTTCAGAAAAGAAGATTCAATAATTCCTATTTAACTCTTACTTTAAGACATTACTGACACGTTGAAAGGAGAAATGATCATTTGACATTTACAATCCTTTTAGGGTATAAAGTTATCTAAGACACTATAGAATGTTTCTGGAATGAAGGACTTCATACTATTGTGTTAATTCTTCAAAGTTTCAGGAATAGCTGAAATAAAAGTGGAGCAGTGAGCTATTTAATGTCGCTTTGATCACGCCTCAGAGCAATGCAGTCACTTTCAACTCCGTCATCACCTTCACAGTACGATCGGATGATGCTCGCGACGTGCTCGCGACAGAGTCTCAATCGATCACGTTTTCTGTCGCGCCGCGACCGCTTTTGAGACGTCGTTACCGAAAAGTAGTGTCCGTATTAATTTAGTGAATATCCCACTAGACAGTGTCTTTTTAAATGCGAATTACTCATTATTGCTGCCCACAGACACCGTCATTATGTTTTGATGAGACCTCAACTAACTATATGGCTGCTTCAGTGAATCTGAGCCTTTGATCTTTGATGTTTAATCAGTCTGAACGCTCGCCCGGCTATGTTTATTACAAGCCGGAGAGTGATTTCTGATGAGTACCGCTTAGTGCCATGATTGAGTCGAGATCACCGGTTTATACATGAACTAGAGTTTGTATTGGCTAATGCAGACGTGTTTTATGTGAATTTTAGTCGGCAGAACAAATAGGTTTTGTGTACATACTTTCTGTAATGTTGTGCAATATTGCAATACGTCATTGCATGAAACATGTGAATGTGAATAATAGCCATTCATCTTGACAAAGATCAAACCAGGACCTCCGCCGTAAGGAGAGAACGCTTTAATTATGAGGCTAAACCACGCACACGCACACGCACACGCACGAACGCACGCACACACACATCCTTCAACCAATACGCCATTTACCTGTCCATGCTCAAACAACATGTCTACATATATTCTTATGTTAAAGAATACCGATCTATCGCATCGTTTATGCCTGTGTTTTGAGTGAAAGTGCCGATCTCATAGTTGTAAGTAGAATTCAAAATATTATGACTTTCACATGTATAATACACCATGTTTACACACACATGGTACAACTTATGGTCCTTGGGGTCTGGGGTTGTTGTCGGTTGAGTGAGGCTGGTTGAAGGTATCTTTGAACAGTATTTCAGCATTTCAGTAATAACACTGCATAACAGATTGATATGGAGGAAACCCTGAAATGGTAAAGATCATCTTCCTTCAGCACTTCTAATGAAACAATGCATATGGGAAATATGAAAATCATTGGTAAAGAATGTTAAAGGTCAAGTACAATATTTATAACCAATGCGATTTGACCAAACTAGAGGGATGTTACCAAGACAGCAAGGTTAATTTTTTAACATTATCAATTTATCATCCATCCGTGATTCGAACTTGATAACAAATGACATTCAATAAAAACACAGCATTAATCATGAATATTAAAATCGACATTGGTAGCAGAACTATTTATATAGTTTGTCGAAATATATATTCTATGAAGGCCACGATATACAGATTTATCCATTTTAGGTTACAACCGATTTAAATACTGCTTTTCTGAAACAAGAGCTTAAACTAGTATTTTGTTAAAGCATAACTTTGTGGACTGCTTTCCCACAGGGAGATAATAATACTCTGCTTTACCATTAACCACAACATGTCATGTGTCATTTATTACGAACACAAGGTGTGTTGGATAAAATGGTTTACAAAAATTACTTCTATAAAATCATTTCACACCATAACCATAACTAAAAACTCCTTTGTCAAACACTCTGACGACAACATCCGTTTTTTGTTTTGTTTTTTTTAAAAAAAAAATACTTGGTGGTCAAAGTCAAATTATCATTAAAAATCAAGTATCTCACATGAAACTGCATCCTCTACCTTCAGAAACATGATGGGTTCCTGGCCAGGACACCGGCGATGGCACTGGCATCACCGCCAATTTCTGAAACGAACACTTTCATACGCAGCCATTGATTGTGATAAAGGCATATGCATCCGGGTAGCAGACAGATTGTTACTGAGAAACGTCCAAGGCAGTGCATGGCTGCATCATTGTGTCCACCACTTCTTTGATCTGATGTGTGTCTCTGAATCGGCTTAGCTTATCGCTACAGGGAAAACGATTTCTGATGAGGGGGCTTTCTAACGACGATATGTCTGTTAGATACCGTAAAAATGTCAGTTAATCCTCTAATGTACTGGTGTTTTGAGGAGACCTATTCTCAGAGTTCCTGGATTGTAAAGCGGTACTTTTAGAGTCTGCTCAAAACCTACTGGGAAGACAGCTGTTATTATCTCTGGAAGGACCGTTCAATGACAATACAAATGTTATCGTGTCTTTTCGTCTCATATACATTGTCATGTTTTATTGACATATTCCATGGATGGGTGAAGAGTTCAAAATTTAAGTATAACAGAATGCTTTAGTGGTGTCGATAGTTCATTTCTCAACATAGTCCATCGGAAGTCCGCATACTTCTGTGTAGAAGGCTTTCTAATGGAACAAACGACCTTTTTCACAGTAGATATCACGCAATAATCATTTTCATTAAGACTGCTATCAGACTGCAACATGTTTGCAATCTTGAATGAAATGCTCATTCGTTTGCGAACAGGCTGAATCTCGGAAGATGTACGGTAGTTTTTAAGACACTGTATGGTACTGCAGCAGGGATGGCAACAGAAGTGTGCACAGGTGCATTGTCATACCAGAACGATTCACCTTAAATGGGCCTAGATATTCTTGCGCAGATGCCTCAGTAGATCGACAAAATATTAATAGCGGGACCTGGCATAGTGTAGCTGACCAGATGGTTGTTGTTGTTTTTTTATGGAGGTTGTCAACTTTAAGTCAATCGTTTTCGTTTGAAGAACATAATATGGACGAGACTGCGGCGTAAATAGCACAATTATTTGGAGCACATGTTTAGTACTGCTAATGGACGATGTCATCATAGTGATTTCGTCATTTATCACTACAGGCCTACCAACAAGTCTGTCATGTTAGCTTAAGTTGACGTCAGCATGACGTTCCTCAAGACGCCCTCACTGACGTGTGAGTACATACTAAATGTAGAGACGTCTGAAAACCGTACATCAGAGAGTCGCCCAGAGATACCATTTTCGTCAAAAGTGTTGATTTGCTTTCGGTACAAAAGCTGGTCTCTGAACGTGTAGATTAGCTGTCAGCAACGAGTTTGTAATCAGTCTAGTCAGCAGCATGAACTCTGGGGTTCTGACAAAGTGAACGGTAATTTGATAGACTGTTACCTGGATTCTGATTTTTCAAACACTGTACAGTAAACAGTCTACAGACTCAGTTCCAAAGGTATTGAGACACCTTCCTTGTCGTTCGTTTCACGTTAGAGCCAACGATTTGTCAAACTGATGACAAATACTGTATTAATCCATGGGAGCTTATGAGTGGGGTGATATCTTGACATCAGCAACCCAACCCAAACAACCTCTCCCAACCCAACCACGCAAAAGTCTTCGGTGAATTGCATGTGTTATAGTTATTCCTGTAGAAGCAGTTTTCAAGTTCTTCAGACGACTGATGATAATGCAATACTTTTTCTGAGAATGCCACGTTTTCAGTGGCGTTAGTTGCTCGTGATCTTGGATCAACGCCAAAGATCCCTCTTCAGCTCCTACAATCAATTCCTTGAAGATCTGAATTGGAACTGATCTTCATTAAACCATGCAGGTCGTAAGAGACAATTAACGGGATCGGGTGATCAGGCTCGTTGATTTGGTTGGCTCTGCTAGGTGGATAAATGCTCATGCTGTTGATCATTGGACTCTTTGTTTCAGACTCGATATTTACAGATCCCCGCAATATAGTATTTCTGAGTGTGGGGTTAAACTAAACTCACTCACTCACCTATCCAGGACACAGGCTACTGCTGCACAGTGATAAATGCAGGCATATACCATCTTCTGAATATACTCTAGACTACATAGATCCCTTTTGGAGCAAGTGTTTAATATAACCAAATAACTAATCGTTGTCAACAAATGTTCTCCAGAAAATGGGATTGAATAAATATTGCTTGGTTGTAAGTGATACTGAAGAATAATTTTCTCAATCGTACCTTACGTGTTGCAATACTCGTATATTCATATGTCAATCTTAAACAGGTTTTGATGTTGGTGAAGAAAACGTGTAACGTCAACACTGTGTAAGATAATGTCGTTATTATCTGCCGAACCCGATGCTACAGGCGTTGAAAGGCATAACATTCGTCACTAAAACTGACGACCAGGTGTTCGTGAAAGGGTAAACGTGTCTCCTCTATCAGCCAAAAAAAACCCCATCTCTAATTGAAATCCAATCCATTCGGCAAGGATATATATAAATGACCATGTTTAGTGAAAGGTAAATCAATATAAGCGTCATTTGTTACTGGCGAATAGGAACTTTAAACAGCATCACCAAATATAGCAATTTATCAATCTGCTACAAAAGCTATTAAGCTAGATCTCTGTGCGTGTAACCGTACAATGATTCATCAGTGGAGGTTCTTGCATTTGTCAGTCCTGTGTTGTTCGATTTTGGTCGACTTCATGTGACTGATATGCATACAGATGTGCAAGTTCGAACATACAATTACTCTAAAAGGATGAAAGGGGTCACTGGTTTGTGGACCATGCATAATTCGTTGAAGTAATCAGTTTCCCCTTTCTCATCAGAACTGTGTCAGAAAATGCATAGGCATTGTCATGTTGCAGTGGTATTTATTGTGTAACAATGTTCATGCATAATGGAACAATGCACCATGTTCAATGTGTGAGGTCTATTGCTGGTGGAATATTATTGCTGGTGGTCTTTAGGCTTGTGCTTCGACCTGCCCAGGACAAAGATCTGGAAAGTACTACATTGATCTCTTTCCAGAGTCATTTACTTTAGTGTAGAATGTACTGCATTCTCGGATACCATCTCATGTAATCAGAAGACCATCATTGCGTTTGATGATAACTCCTTTCCCCGAAAACAGAGAATTTAATGTTTCCTTTAATTGAGAAGTGAATATTATCATCGTTGTCCTTATTGGCATAATCACTGCTCTATTACGTTATCATTGTTTGTAGTGCCATATATGTGCACTGTGGTGGTAAAACTTTGGAATTTATTTGTATCTGTTTGTGAACGAAGATGATTTCACAATGCAATTGTTAATTATGAAAACTATAAAACAAAGGGATATTTGGTACAAGTTGAAATAATAGGAATGTCACGATTCACCCATACACCCGGGCACCGTCTGCAAGCTTTACTCGATATGATACACGATTCATGCGATTTTCATATTGTCTTTTTTGTTGAGAGTGAGTGATGGGTTGGGCACATGGATGATGGGTAGTTGTCCTTTCTGTAATAATTGCTTGACTTGGATTAGTGTCAACCACGCGTTCTCACATGTTAAATGTCATGCAAAGGAAACCATCAACTTTTGTGAATGGGTCATATGACCGTCCTTTCAAATCTTCGCAGAAAAAGCTTAGTTTTACCAATGAATAAAGTTGTGAATGTCATAGTCCTAATGGTACTCTTTTTGTGTCTTTACAACATGTCCCAGGAATCGTTTCTCATGTTACATGGATGTTTGGGAACGGATAGACAGACGTTCCATTTCCACTGTTAATATGCATCCGGAACTTATATATGGTGTTGATGCAGACATTATTTGTCAGGAGTGAAATGGAGATTAGGCATAAATCCGTCTCAGATGTAACAGGGCGATAGGTTTCCGTGAGAATCACCAGTAATAGTATACATTGAGTTAACGAACACCCTTATAGCTCCTCGTCTTCCTCTCGTTGCCGTAATCGATGACCATCAGCTCAATATCTGACACTATTCCCTAGTCTATCAACACCACAGAATGAAAGACAATTCCAGTATCCTCTGTATATCTTGAGAATATGTTGACCTTCACCGCCATGCAGTTTAGTTTTGCAATTACACACATGATTCTGTTATCCGCAAAGAAAGTGATGTGGATTTAGTTGGCATTTATCGTGCTGTTTTGTCATAAGATGAAGTCATTGGAAGCACACTGAGTCTCAAAGACGTGTCAGTATTAGCTAGTGGCTGCTTGTTATTACAGTTGTCCCACAACTCATTGTCATGTGCTGTGACAGCTGTGTCACTATCAATTTGCGGCTGATTGTTACAGTCGGGGCAAATTACGGTTGAGTCAGGGGACAGACGTGTCATTTTCAACTAGTGGGTGAATATAATTCTTATTCGCCTCGATTATGATCTCAGCAGCTGATGCCGTGTATTGAAGATATGGCACTTATTGGTAACGTAGTTCTTTGGCTCTGCACTCGGTCATATCTCGGAATTTAAAAACTATTCTTTCGATAATTGTTTTATCTATTAGTATACGCACATCCTACACTTTATCGATCTATAAAGCCTCACAAGAAGCAGAATGTTCAGAAGTAATACAATCATGGACATGAGACAAATCTGTGTTATTGAAAATATATTCGATTTTTAAATACCTTATTTTTGGTACACTATGTTCACCAAGATGATCTTGTCCAAAAGGAAGTTCGGATGTGCAATTATCTGAAATGCATTCTGGACGGGGATTTACTGGGTCACGGACATTGGGATCGATGCCATGCTTTTTAAGCTGGTGTTCACTGGTCAGGCATACGTGCAGTGCAGTGCAGTGCAGTGCACCACAACCAAACTCCTCAAACTGAAGTAACTGAAATTAATGGCATGCTGGACAGTGGTTCACAGGTCAGTCATATATGCGCTGCGTCGAATTTTGATCTGTCAAACGTAGGAAAAGTGTGGTCTGTTGAAAGGTTGCACCGAACCCCGGCCAGCTAGAAATGTTTGAGTATGTCCCTTCACCTTAGGTTCATCCGATTTGACTGTATTTCAAACTAAGATAAAGGAAACACACAAACAAACACAAAACAATACATTTTAACACTCATACTTGGTTTTGGTGTTGATGGTGAATCCAAACCTTCAGAGAAATTACACGTTATGAATGTGTTTTGTAAAAAAGATGTTTAGTCACTGCAGCGCGTAGGCTGTACGGCTTCAGGTGCGTAGGCTTCAGAAACCAACGATGATGACTTGAGGAAATCCACATACGTTTTTCCCAGATTTGAAATTGAATCACATCGCCCGTCAGTTTTCATGCTGGTGTTGTATTTTCTGGCAAAGGATAATTTTTTTTCTTCTTTTAACACATGTATGACTCAAATCACAGCAGTTGTGGTATTTTTATCTATCATCGCCCAACTATACTCCAATGAACGTCATAATTGTATGTATGTGGTTGAACAATGTCATTGTATCCAAATTGCGTAGATGCATGCTCGTACTCTTGATCACTTTAATATGTACAGCTAAACAAATAACAGAAGTCTCATGTCTCCGTGCAATCCCAACTGCTACTCGTCATTTTTGCCTTGATGAACTGGCAGGAAAAGTTGTGGAACTGTTAGTATATCTAGCAATGACTAGTATTTTCATATCCAGGAACTTCAGTCTTTTAGGAATCGCTATGATTCTCCGTTGTGTCAACTTAACACCGTTCCTGACTCTAGTATGTTTCTTCTTACAATCAGCAGCATATGTCGCATCCACAAGTATTTTCAGTCTCAGACCTCTGTTTTGACAAATGATAAAACTGAATCTTTATAGTCACATCAAAGCCGATAAAATGTTATGAAATCTCTGAGATTACAGAAAAACCCTGTCCTATGTGATTGTAACATTGATAGATTTTATAAATGGTTTCCACAGAAAGCATCAAACATCCAACAGGCGTTCTCAAAGACTTGGTTCAGATGGTGAAATTATCGAACACAAACAAATAGAATCCTACCATAGAATGTTTTTCATATGGATTCGCCAACCGACACAAAATGGAAGCAAAAGATAAATTGTAACCAGAGTTTTTATTGCATCAACGTTTCAGTGTATGAGCTCGCTATGGAATTGGTTTCTTTGAGGTCTAGTCGAAATATGATTTTTTCCTCAGGGAACCGGCCATAAGAAGAACACATTGAACTCACTATTTCTCTGAACTGATATCACAAAGAGATGGGAAGGTTAACTTTCAGTCTTATTGACGATGGTGATGATTCCGTTTGCTATGGTAAAACCAAACAAGGTTTGTTTCTTGAACAATTTTCCAATCATTCGTTTGGTCGTGGATTTGGACACTGAAGCTTTTTGTTTGGAGTTTAACACTGAAACGCCGGTTATTGTCCTCACCTTGTCAACACTCATCTTCTTCTTGTGGGTCTCCCCATACTTCCAGACGAGGTATTAAGCGGAAAATTTGATACGTTTGATACTAATTCTGCTCGCTTCCCCACTCAAGCACTCCAGGACATTTGAGCTAACGTTATTCATTTCAGTTCACCAATAACCAACTCTGTCAAGAGTCTGAAAATTGAACATCTTCATTGCCTTGTTGATTCAATAATTATACTTTCAGACAAACAATCCCTGAAATGCTGCAGTTTTGCTTCTGTCGGTCACACAATCAGTACTTGAAGGTGTATATCGCTGAAGAATGCCCGAAATTCTACAAAAAAATATTGTGGCAAAATTCTAGTTTCACAAATTCAGACAAATATCTAAGGGTCCCACGCGAACAAAAGTACTATGGAGATAGTGGATAGGAAATGTTTGGGACAATACTGCTGTATGGGAGATGATGATTCAGTTGAACTATATTCAGAGGGAAACGTTATTGTAAAATGGACAAGTGCGACAAGTGCACGGGAGTCTTTTTGAGCCAAGAACTTTTCCCTTTTCACTGACCTGGCTGCAGTATACGTTCCTGCAAGCACAGTGGTGAATGTGCAGACCAAGTGTTCTAGAACGAAAGATTCAGACATGCATCAATGCACAAGCTGTGGACACTCTCTCCTGACCGTTTGAACTTGGTTGTTAATCCCCTCTTGCGTTGTTAATCCCCTCTTGCGTTGTTAATCCCCTTTGCGTTGTTAATCCCCTCTTGCGTTGCGTTTGCCTTTGAGTATATTCCACCGATCGATACTTGATATGGACACGCCATCTTGATCGATAGTAGCATTGGAACAATGTTACCAGGAATACCTTAGATCACGAAGAAAGTAATTTGAACAACGCCTTAACATCAGCCCATTAAGATGTTGCTCACAAACCGTACTTAATAGAAGGATATAGTACAATAGGAGCCTCAGTCCTCTCAGCGGAACATTTCAGAAAAAGAAGATTCAATAGTTCAGAAAAGAATATTCAATCATTCCTATTTAAGTGTTTTTAAGACATTAATGATATTAATGAAAGAGAAATGAACATTTGACATTTTCAATCCTTTTAAGGTATAAGTTACCTAAGACATAATAGAATGTTCCTGGAATGTTAGAATGTTAGAATAGAATGTTCCTAGAATGAAAGACTTTACACTGTTGTGTTAAGTTTCCAAGGCTTCAGGAATATCTATAAGAGTGAGCAAGTAAGCTATTTAATGCTTTGATCACGCCCCCGATCGATGCAATCACATGCAGACCCAACTTCATCATCACCTACACAATACAATCGGATGATGCTCGCGACGTGCGGCAAAGTCTCAATCGATCACGTTTTCTGTCGCGCCGCGTCCGCTATCAGGACCTCCTTACAGGAAAGTAGTGTACGTATCTGTTTAGTGAATATCCCACTAGACAGTGTCTTTTTAAATGCGAATTACCCATTATTGCTGCCCACAGACACAATCATAATGTTTTGATGAGACCTTAACTAACTACATGGCTGCTTCAGTGAATCTGAGACTTGAGTCTTTAATCTGTCTGAACGCTCTCCCGACTCTGTTTAGCACAAGGGGTGGGGTGGGGTGGGGTGGGGATGGGAGTGTGTGTGTGTGTGTGTGTGTGTGTGTGTGTGTGTGTGTGTGTGTGTGTGTGATATTTCTGATGAGTACCACTTAGTGCCATAACGTGGACAGGATCGCTAGTTTATACACAGACTTATATCTTGACAAAGGGTTTTTAAATTAAATCTGATATTTGATGTGTTGATATCTACATATATACGTGTTTGCCATTTAGGGAATGAGTTTAGTTTTATGCCGCTTTTAGGACAATCACGGCGAGGGAAACCGGAAATGGGCTTCGCACAATGCAACCATGTGGGGAATAGAACCAAGACCTTTGGCGTGACGAGCGAACGCTTTAACCACAAGGCTACCTCAACACATCAATCTGCCATTTAACTGTTCATACTTAAACAGCGTGTATAAATACATGCTTACCTTAACGAGTTCGGATCTAACATTAAAGTATGTACCTCAAACCAATGCAAGTACCTGTCAAGGATTTCTGAAATAGAATTTAATAAGTATAACTTGAATGATAATTTTGTCATAGTGATTATTATGTTGGCCAGGTACTAAGTACAGGTGCGATGTGGTAGCCCACTTGATAACGCGTTCACTCATCACACTGACGGCTCGGGTTCGATTCTCCACTTGGGTACAATGTGTGACACCCATTTCTGTTATCCTCCGCCTTGACATTGCTGGAATGTTGCAAAAAGCGGCACAATACCAACTCACATGCCCACTCTAAATGGAACATTTGCAGCCAATCATAGTTCGTTTCCCTCATTCCAAACCCCATAAACTTTTGCCATTAACAATGCACCAGTGGTTCACTTTGATTACAGATGATAAATGACTTATGTCTACTGAATTCTCAAGCGTCGTTGACAACATGTTGTTGCAGAAAGAAGACACTGTTAATACAATGTAAATCAATAGCGTATACATTTTGCATTGTTACTAACTTCCAACATCGCCAAGCATATCAGTTCATCATAGAAAATAAACTAAACTGAGTTTACTGAATCTCGGATTGTGTTTACTTGCCTCGTAACTACAGTTATCACGAGAGATCATGGACAGACTTCAGGGAGACGCTGAACACATAATTCATACATGCTGCCATATCGATCAATTCTCTGACGCAACGTAGTACAAAAAGTACATACATCAATTTTTTAATAAATGCTGTGTAAATGTTTGAAATCGCTCACAGTAAAAGTAATCACTGCCCATAGTCACAAGACGTGCTGTAGCCTTGTCGCTACGAGTAGATAGATGAGCCACTTTCAGCGTTTCTAGCAATGCCACGACGGGGCATACCGGAAACGGGTTTCATATAGTTTGCAAGTGAGGGCAATTGAAGTCCGGGTTAAAATTGATCTTCAGCAACCCTTGGTTGTCATAGACTGACTGACGGGATCGGCTCGCTGACTTGGTTGACACGTGTCATCGGTTCCCAATTGTGCAGATTGATGCTCATGGTGTTGGTGTTAATCACTGGATTGTCTGGTTTACACTCGATTATTTACAAACCGCCGACATATAGCTGGAATGTATTGCGGCGTAAAACTAAAGTGACTCACTCCATTGTATGAGGTGAATATCTTTTAACATCAAACAAAAGAAATACTGCCGAATGTCTGGTGTAAAACAACAAAGAAACAGTCAAGAACCAGATTTAACGACCAAGTGCTTTAAGCACAAGGCTAAAGTCAAGAACCCCACCCCGGCATTATTGTACGTATTTGTAAGTGTAATCACCACTGAATGGAAGTACATATACCTCTAACGATGCCACGTGGTCCACGTATTTTTGGTCCATAAGTATCACACTTCCGTGTCATATTCTCACAATACATAGCAGCATATTAATAGTACATAGTAGCATTCACAAAAAAACCCAAAAAAAACAACAAAAAACAAAACAAACAAAAAAACCCAAACAAAACCCCAAACATTGGCGAATTGGCGATAAACATTTTACCCATGGGAGGAATCGAACCCGACTATGTTGCGTGACGGTTGAACGCATTAACAACAGGGCTACCCTATCGTTCTGAAAGTGTGAAAGAAAGTTCACAAACTCACTGCACATAGCATGCGCCGAGACTGTCCTTTGTAAAACTGTCCCTTGGACCTGTTCGTAGGGTCCCCAAGGTAGAAGTGACCGATTGTATGCCTGCTGTAAAACAAATCATCTTTGATATAACCATATATATGTTGAGGGAAAACAGAAAGGGTTCACAAAAAACACAACTTGTCAATTATTTTTTCCACGTATCTTCACAAGCTGTGTGATACAAACATTTGAGGAAATCCTGAAAAAAATTAAGGAACACTAAATTGGGTTTCGTCTGATGCCTTATTTTCCCCCACAGTGTAGACCATATAGTGATTACTTTTGATGAGTATTATTAATCACAGGTTTGTCTGGTCCAGGCTCGATGTATTTTTATGCCACTTACAAGATTTTAAAAATGTTGCTTAACTGCAAAAATATAGAACAGTAAAATATTTAATTCTCTCACGAACTGGTGCTAACGGAGAACCGTGTTTCAGAATAATAAACTAACGAAGCTGTACATTTGGTAAATGTGACAACGTCCCCTTAAGTGGGTTTGATTGATTCTCGGATCCGGTGCTTTATGTATCACTGGACCACTCGATTGATCTTCGTAAGCTCGACTAACTAAATTTTACCGAGGTAACAAATGCCCTATACTCTATGCTACACTATATCGTTGCTTCGAGTCGACTCAATGAACACCGGATCAATATCCAGCAGCCTTCATCTACCAATCTTTCACTGCTGGAGGATGATATACATCGCCAATATTCCACTAAATCTGGTTTAGTTAGGGGAAGGTCCTGGTACACGTGCTCCACTAGACATTACTCTTAGCTTCTGATCCTAAAATACCATAATCACCCAAGAACATAATCTAAAACCTGTAGGAATATTTACTACCTTGGTAATAATTTGACACTTGTCCATAGTATGATACGTATGCATATTCTGATATTTGCCCAAACCTGAAACAGCAAGATTACGGAAGTTCTTGCAAGTATTTCATTGCAACTGATTGTATAAAATGAGGCTGTTGTTGCTCCGAATCTGAGATTCCAAAAGGGAGCCATCGATGTGCGGCAATCTGGTTATCCACACAGGAAGCTTGACACTTGACAATAAACATATCTATCAACTGGATCTTTAGAGGGACCTTGATTCGTATACAGAGCACTGCGCCTTATTCAAAGCAGGATAGTTTGCATTAGGTATGTCATTTCTGACTACATTGATTTTATGTAAAGTTGGTTCCAGCATCAATTCCAAGAAACATAAAATTGCCCAATGATATCTTGAGGAATTTCGAATTTTAAAATGATTTTTTCTAATCATCTGTTCTGTATTGAAAATCGATTTGTTCAAGCTGCCACATCATGGTTTAGACAGTTTGCTGGTCCTTTACTGAATCAAAACGGCGGACAAGAGTGAGTGAACATTGCTTATCGTCGCAGCAGCAATGTTGCAGCTAGTCGCGGCGACGCCAGACAAGGTCATGTTTCTGGATCAGATGAGAAAGTGTGCATTTTGGGAGTGAGTGACTTTAGTGTTACGCCGCGCTCTGCAAAATTTCAGCAAACTGGCGGTGGTCTGAATATAACGGAGTCTGATCGAGACACTCCAGTGGTCAACAGCATGAGCATCGGTTAACATGTGTCAGCCCAGTCAGCCAGCCTGACCGCCTGTTCCTTTTACGACAAAGACGGGTTACATGGGTTACTGATGATCAAATCAATTCTAATCCGGCTCTTCGAAGATTTGTAGTTTTGGAACAGGTGACCCAGCTATAAAACCTTCTTTATTGTTCATCAGTCGGGGTGTCGATTAACAAGCGTACGTTTATACGTGTCGTTAATTGAATAACAACAAACTGTTCTCTGTGTTGTTTTAACCAGCCGTTTAGTTTTGAAAATAACATAAACACGGTATTGTCTTTGACACGTCATCGTATCCCGAGGCTCAGAATGTTGATCATTGTCGTGGATTGTCATATAGCTAGAATATAGCTGAGTGAGGCGTTAAACAACTTGCCGAGAAATCTAAGTAGAACAGAGATATCAAAATGAATATAAAAAGGTCAGAATATATTAATGTCAGGTTCTTCATTGTGAGGAACATGACGTTAAGGAGTATGTTCTTACTCCCGCGTGTTCCTTCTGATAAACAAGTTGACATCCATAAATTCTCGCCTTTCACGATTAAACGCTGTCCTAAGACTGTATGAATATCCTTTAGGCTGAGACGTTTTGTTTCAAACACATCCAATACAGAATTATTCATCATTGCAGTGGAAGTGGTATATCTGTCTGAGAGCAATTGCCATTTGAGCACAGGACCTCCAGTATGGCCATCCCTTATGCTAGGAGTCCAAAAAAGCATTTCTTAGACTCTTATAGCAATGGTGTTCTGTGCGTTTGACAGAATTCGTTTCCTGAACAGACGACTACACCAGTAATGTCATGAATGTAAAGTAGAAGATGACGGTATTTGGTGCTACTTGTTCAATCAAGAATAACTGACATCAGTTTCCAGACAAGTAGTACTGCATGAAGGGAGGACCAAATAATGGTGTTTTCTGGACGAGGCATCAATTTGCAAACAACCAATTTCCCAGATATTGACCATTCCACGGTGACCCCGTGTAACCACCAGAGACGCCTGACCTCTAGTTCCCACTCAGTACATATTCCCCCGTACAATATCACCTCAAGTGACCATTCGTTCATCGAGACTGATCCAGTAGCTTCTCCTTGTCCAGGAAATGTCATTGTTTGATTTACAGACATTCATTTGAAACTTTTACATTTCTTTCCCTTATGACATATTCAAAAGTGGTGCTGTAACACTTGTTTGACAACAAGTAATTGTCGATGGCGTTGATGTCATTGTTTCATGTACATGCATTGGCACACAATCCTTTCCCTTCAGAAGTATCTAAAAGCATTGTTATAATGCGTGAAGGCATAACGTCAAACAATTACATCAATATGTATCATCTGCATGTGGGTGGAAAGCGACACCCACGGGCATAACTACAGTTGTTAAAGACGATGGATTACAATTTACTTGCTCAATTGACAAAAGGATTAAAACCCACGACAAGAAGATCCCAATCAATAATATTAGAAATGTAAGGAGACTTCACTATAGAGAGGCCTTAGTTAATATCCTATTTCATTCCTTGTGTTGCGCCCCAAAATGACCGGTGATATGAACACTTTGGTTCCAGAACATGTCTTTCGTTTCTCATTAGAAGGACCACCAGGACTGTTTACAAAAGATTGGGCGTTAAAGAACACGAGGTATTTTGACACTATTAAATGTCAAGACGAAGTCTTACAAATGAGAAAATCAATTCTGACATTTCAAACATGGATTATTTAAATCAATTTGTTGTTGCCAAATACCGCCACAAAGGCACGTTCCATATTTTTAGGATGTAAACTGACGAGGTTTATGGTTACCATCATAGTATACAAATAGATTAGTCTACACGTTACAATTTGACACTTTATATACATATATATTATATACATATATATGGGTGTATGCTTTAACGTATCTGAAATACCGCGTGGCGATATGTCCTGTGTCCTCAGCGAGTTCAGCGGTATCTGCTTAAAAGTGTACCTTTTACGAAGGCATTTCATTTATTTCTTTAACACAAAACACCGACTGGCGCCTCGCTTCGTTTACAGATGTCGTGAACAATTGAAACAGTGACACAATGGAGTTTGCTAGTTGTAATTCAGTTATATACTTTCCTGTCTTCTCTGTACATCAAGACCAGTTCCTTACCTGACCTTCAAGGCAGATCTCTTCTCGGCCTGGCTTGTTGCTCATTACTCAGTGATGATGTTCTCAGTTCAGACTTCAGACGCCGTGCATAGTGGTGACATTGCTGTTTATGGTAAATATCAAACAGTCCCTGAGTTTAGGTTTCTGAAAATAGGATCGATATGCTTAGGCCCTTAGCTACGCATGTCTGATCTTCTCAGCATTTGATGCCTGATTTTCAGTTCACAGCTTTTCATATCAAGTGTACCATCTGGCGCCATGATGTCTATGCTGCGTAAATTCCCTTTGCTGCGTCAGAAATTCACGATGTGGGTTCATATATCGGCATATTTCTGCGTTGGTCAGACTGATTGTCGGCCTGGTTTATTGGTGAAGGACTGAGACCTTTCTATTTTCTCCCACTTGAATTCGCCTGACATATGGAGGTCCGATTTGTGTCATAGATCTGTATAGCTATCGGAATTACAACATGATTAGAATATGCATAGATCACAGAATACCGATATAAGCTATGGCACTGTTGCATGTAGCATGTAAAGAAATGTTGGCGAAGTGACAGTATTCTCCGAACTTAGATGAAACAATCTGGACCTTCACCCGACGTATTGGACAAATTTGTTTGAGTACTGAAGACGATGCACTCTTGTCAAGGTCTGAAAGGGCAAAGAACCGATTCTATTCATAAAGAGGACATGTCTGACTTGCCCATGGATCGGACTTGACGGATTGGCTTAATGATTTTCAGTGACAGAATACCATAAAGAAGAAGTTTATGTTATAGTATGGGACAGAGCTGACTTTGATGTTTTATTCAACATCTTAACGTCTTTTATCACCCTATTAGGGTCAACTGATAATTTGAAGTAGATTTTCAAATTAGTGCAGTATGAAATCATAGGAAAGATTTTCCTGTACTGTGGATTCAGTGTGCCATTTCAATATGGACCTCGTTCGTTTGAATTAGAAATTGACTTTTTTCCTTGGGGTACCAGTGTAGAGAAGAAATCCGAATACACGCTGTGTGTTTTCATGTTTATGATGGTTCGTCTCCGCTCGATAACCCCAATAAAGAATATCTGTGCAAAACTTTATCCCCCAAATTATCCAAAAGACGAGACCAGACATTGAGAACAAGATTCATTCCTTGAATTGCTTTAGGAGTGTCCATATTTAGGAAATGGATATATTTGTGCTTAAGCTTAACATCAACATCGACTCTCGATGTCTTTAGACTACATTCCAGCTATTCCTGGGTGTTTGTCTATAACTATAACTGACGTCAGGCCTCAAGTTTTTGATGAATGAGTATATGAAGCTATTCCTCTGTCTGGTATATCCTTAACCATCACTCATGTGTTACATGTGCTGTATGGCCATGAACAGATGTCAGTGGTTCACTTTGTCGTAAATATACTTTGTCAAACTAGCCATTGTGTTCATTTTTCTATATCCTTATCTATACTACTCAGAATTTGATAAGGATCACTAGGTTATATGTGTGTAATTTACCACTAACATAACAAAACACATAAATTTGACCCAGAAACGTGTTCACTCAAGTTATGAATGAAAATTCCTGAACGGCATGAACTTTTATCAATACGGAATGCTTGAAATCTGAAAATAATACCAAAAGGCATTTCATTACAAAATGCTAACAGCAAACCAGAGAAAGAATTACACAGTTTTGGGGGATAGTCCATCATTACACTTAGTCGATGAAGTGTCAGTACCGGGTATGGCCTCCTCTTGCATTAATGACGGCTTGACAACGTCGAGCCATGCTGTCAATAAGCACCTGGATGTTTCCAATGGGAAGGTTGTTCCACTCTTCCACGAGGGCGTTTTCGATCTCTGCCAAAGTCGTGGGTTGTGCTCTACGGCGTGACAGGGAAACCTGCAGCATGTTCCAGACATGCTCAATCGGGTTCAAGTCCGGTGAGCCCGCTGGCCAGTCCATGAGGACAATTATCTCCTGCTGAAGGTACCGCTCCACCACAATGGCGCGATGAGGATGGGCGTTATCATCCATCAGGGTGAACTCAGGGCCAACAACACCAGCGTAGGGTCTGGCGTTAACATCGAGGATCTCATCCCGGTACCGCACCCCCCGTCATTGTTCCTCTCCCAAGGACATGAAGAACTGTTCTTCCATCCCTACTGATTCCACCCAAGACTGACTGACGGGATCGGCTCGCTGACTTGGTTGACACGTGTCATCGGTTCCCAATTGTGCAGATTGATGCTCATGGTGTTGGTGTTAATCACTGGATTGTCTGGTTTACACTCGATTATTTACAAACCGCCGACATATAGCTGGAATGTATTGCGGCGTAAAACTAAAGTGACTCACTCCATTGTATGAGGTGAATATCTTTTAACATCAAACAAAAGAAATACTGCCGAATGTCTGGTGTAAAACAACAAAGAAACAGTCAAGAACCAGATTTAACGACCAAGTGCTTTAAGCACAAGGCTAAAGTCAAGAACCCCACCCCGGCATTATTGTACGTATTTGTAAGTGTAATCACCACTGAATGGAAGTACATATACCTCTAACGATGCCACGTGGTCCACGTATTTTTGGTCCATAAGTATCACACTTCCGTGTCATATTCTCACAATACATAGCAGCATATTAATAGTACATAGTAGCATTCACAAAAAAACCCAAAAAAAACAACAAAAAACAAAACAAACAAAAAAACCCAAACAAAACCCCAAACATTGGCGAATTGGCGATAAACATTTTACCCATGGGAGGAATCGAACCCGACTATGTTGCGTGACGGTTGAACGCATTAACAACAGGGCTACCCTATCGTTCTGAAAGTGTGAAAGAAAGTTCACAAACTCACTGCACATAGCATGCGCCGAGACTGTCCTTTGTAAAACTGTCCCTTGGACCTGTTCGTAGGGTCCCCAAGGTAGAAGTGACCGATTGTATGCCTGCTGTAAAACAAATCATCTTTGATATAACCATATATATGTTGAGGGAAAACAGAAAGGGTTCACAAAAAACACAACTTGTCAATTATTTTTTCCACGTATCTTCACAAGCTGTGTGATACAAACATTTGAGGAAATCCTGAAAAAAATTAAGGAACACTAAATTGGGTTTCGTCTGATGCCTTATTTTCCCCCACAGTGTAGACCATATAGTGATTACTTTTGATGAGTATTATTAATCACAGGTTTGTCTGGTCCAGGCTCGATGTATTTTTATGCCACTTACAAGATTTTAAAAATGTTGCTTAACTGCAAAAATATAGAACAGTAAAATATTTAATTCTCTCACGAACTGGTGCTAACGGAGAACCGTGTTTCAGAATAATAAACTAACGAAGCTGTACATTTGGTAAATGTGACAACGTCCCCTTAAGTGGGTTTGATTGATTCTCGGATCCGGTGCTTTATGTATCACTGGACCACTCGATTGATCTTCGTAAGCTCGACTAACTAAATTTTACCGAGGTAACAAATGCCCTATACTCTATGCTACACTATATCGTTGCTTCGAGTCGACTCAATGAACACCGGATCAATATCCAGCAGCCTTCATCTACCAATCTTTCACTGCTGGAGGATGATATACATCGCCAATATTCCACTAAATCTGGTTTAGTTAGGGGAAGGTCCTGGTACACGTGCTCCACTAGACATTACTCTTAGCTTCTGATCCTAAAATACCATAATCACCCAAGAACATAATCTAAAACCTGTAGGAATATTTACTACCTTGGTAATAATTTGACACTTGTCCATAGTATGATACGTATGCATATTCTGATATTTGCCCAAACCTGAAACAGCAAGATTACGGAAGTTCTTGCAAGTATTTCATTGCAACTGATTGTATAAAATGAGGCTGTTGTTGCTCCGAATCTGAGATTCCAAAAGGGAGCCATCGATGTGCGGCAATCTGGTTATCCACACAGGAAGCTTGACACTTGACAATAAACATATCTATCAACTGGATCTTTAGAGGGACCTTGATTCGTATACAGAGCACTGCGCCTTATTCAAAGCAGGATAGTTTGCATTAGGTATGTCATTTCTGACTACATTGATTTTATGTAAAGTTGGTTCCAGCATCAATTCCAAGAAACATAAAATTGCCCAATGATATCTTGAGGAATTTCGAATTTTAAAATGATTTTTTCTAATCATCTGTTCTGTATTGAAAATCGATTTGTTCAAGCTGCCACATCATGGTTTAGACAGTTTGCTGGTCCTTTACTGAATCAAAACGGCGGACAAGAGTGAGTGAACATTGCTTATCGTCGCAGCAGCAATGTTGCAGCTAGTCGCGGCGACGCCAGACAAGGTCATGTTTCTGGATCAGATGAGAAAGTGTGCATTTTGGGAGTGAGTGACTTTAGTGTTACGCCGCGCTCTGCAAAATTTCAGCAAACTGGCGGTGGTCTGAATATAACGGAGTCTGATCGAGACACTCCAGTGGTCAACAGCATGAGCATCGGTTAACATGTGTCAGCCCAGTCAGCCAGCCTGACCGCCTGTTCCTTTTACGACAAAGACGGGTTACATGGGTTACTGATGATCAAATCAATTCTAATCCGGCTCTTCGAAGATTTGTAGTTTTGGAACAGGTGACCCAGCTATAAAACCTTCTTTATTGTTCATCAGTCGGGGTGTCGATTAACAAGCGTACGTTTATACGTGTCGTTAATTGAATAACAACAAACTGTTCTCTGTGTTGTTTTAACCAGCCGTTTAGTTTTGAAAATAACATAAACACGGTATTGTCTTTGACACGTCATCGTATCCCGAGGCTCAGAATGTTGATCATTGTCGTGGATTGTCATATAGGTAGAATATAGCTGAGTGAGGCGTTAAACAACTTGCCGAGAAATCTAAGTAGAACAGAGATATCAAAATGAATATAAAAAGGTCAGAATATATTAATGTCAGGTTCTTCATTGTGAGGAACATGACGTTAAGGAGTATGTTCTTACTCCCGCGTGTTCCTTCTGATAAACAAGTTGACATCCATAAATTCTCGCCTTTCACGATTAAACGCTGTCCTAAGACTGTATGAATATCCTTTAGGCTGAGACGTTTTGTTTCAAACACATCCAATACAGAATTATTCATCATTGCAGTGGAAGTGGTATATCTGTCTGAGAGCAATTGCCATTTGAGCACAGGACCTCCAGTATGGCCATCCCTTATGCTAGGAGTCCAAAAAAGCATTTCTTAGACTCTTATAGCAATGGTGTTCTGTGCGTTTGACAGAATTCGTTTCCTGAACAGACGACTACACCAGTAATGTCATGAATGTAAAGTAGAAGATGACGGTATTTGGTGCTACTTGTTCAATCAAGAATAACTGACATCAGTTTCCAGACAAGTAGTACTGCATGAAGGGAGGACCAAATAATGGTGTTTTCTGGACGAGGCATCAATTTGCAAACAACCAATTTCCCAGATATTGACCATTCCACGGTGACCCCGTGTAACCACCAGAGACGCCTGACCTCTAGTTCCCACTCAGTACATATTCCCCCGTACAATATCACCTCAAGTGACCATTCGTTCATCGAGACTGATCCAGTAGCTTCTCCTTGTCCAGGAAATGTCATTGTTTGATTTACAGACATTCATTTGAAACTTTTACATTTCTTTCCCTTATGACATATTCAAAAGTGGTGCTGTAACACTTGTTTGACAACAAGTAATTGTCGATGGCGTTGATGTCATTGTTTCATGTACATGCATTGGCACACAATCCTTTCCCTTCAGAAGTATCTAAAAGCATTGTTATAATGCGTGAAGGCATAACGTCAAACAATTACATCAATATGTATCATCTGCATGTGGGTGGAAAGCGACACCCACGGGCATAACTACAGTTGTTAAAGACGATGGATTACAATTTACTTGCTCAATTGACAAAAGGATTAAAACCCACGACAAGAAGATCCCAATCAATAATATTAGAAATGTAAGGAGACTTCACTATAGAGAGGCCTTAGTTAATATCCTATTTCATTCCTTGTGTTGCGCCCCAAAATGACCGGTGATATGAACACTTTGGTTCCAGAACATGTCTTTCGTTTCTCATTAGAAGGACCACCAGGACTGTTTACAAAAGATTGGGCGTTAAAGAACACGAGGTATTTTGACACTATTAAATGTCAAGACGAAGTCTTACAAATGAGAAAATCAATTCTGACATTTCAAACATGGATTATTTAAATCAATTTGTTGTTGCCAAATACCGCCACAAAGGCACGTTCCATATTTTTAGGATGTAAACTGACGAGGTTTATGGTTACCATCATAGTATACAAATAGATTAGTCTACACGTTACAATTTGACACTTTATATACATATATATTATATACATATATATGGGTGTATGCTTTAACGTATCTGAAATACCGCGTGGCGATATGTCCTGTGTCCTCAGCGAGTTCAGCGGTATCTGCTTAAAAGTGTACCTTTTACGAAGGCATTTCATTTATTTCTTTAACACAAAACACCGACTGGCGCCTCGCTTCGTTTACAGATGTCGTGAACAATTGAAACAGTGACACAATGGAGTTTGCTAGTTGTAATTCAGTTATATACTTTCCTGTCTTCTCTGTACATCAAGACCAGTTCCTTACCTGACCTTCAAGGCAGATCTCTTCTCGGCCTGGCTTGTTGCTCATTACTCAGTGATGATGTTCTCAGTTCAGACTTCAGACGCCGTGCATAGTGGTGACATTGCTGTTTATGGTAAATATCAAACAGTCCCTGAGTTTAGGTTTCTGAAAATAGGATCGATATGCTTAGGCCCTTAGCTACGCATGTCTGATCTTCTCAGCATTTGATGCCTGATTTTCAGTTCACAGCTTTTCATATCAAGTGTACCATCTGGCGCCATGATGTCTATGCTGCGTAAATTCCCTTTGCTGCGTCAGAAATTCACGATGTGGGTTCATATATCGGCATATTTCTGCGTTGGTCAGACTGATTGTCGGCCTGGTTTATTGGTGAAGGACTGAGACCTTTCTATTTTCTCCCACTTGAATTCGCCTGACATATGGAGGTCCGATTTGTGTCATAGATCTGTATAGCTATCGGAATTACAACATGATTAGAATATGCATAGATCACAGAATACCGATATAAGCTATGGCACTGTTGCATGTAGCATGTAAAGAAATGTTGGCGAAGTGACAGTATTCTCCGAACTTAGATGAAACAATCTGGACCTTCACCCGACGTATTGGACAAATTTGTTTGAGTACTGAAGACGATGCACTCTTGTCAAGGTCTGAAAGGGCAAAGAACCGATTCTATTCATAAAGAGGACATGTCTGACTTGCCCATGGATCGGACTTGACGGATTGGCTTAATGATTTTCAGTGACAGAATACCATAAAGAAGAAGTTTATGTTATAGTATGGGACAGAGCTGACTTTGATGTTTTATTCAACATCTTAACGTCTTTTATCACCCTATTAGGGTCAACTGATAATTTGAAGTAGATTTTCAAATTAGTGCAGTATGAAATCATAGGAAAGATTTTCCTGTACTGTGGATTCAGTGTGCCATTTCAATATGGACCTCGTTCGTTTGAATTAGAAATTGACTTTTTTCCTTGGGGTACCAGTGTAGAGAAGAAATCCGAATACACGCTGTGTGTTTTCATGTTTATGATGGTTCGTCTCCGCTCGATAACCCCAATAAAGAATATCTGTGCAAAACTTTATCCCCCAAATTATCCAAAAGACGAGACCAGACATTGAGAACAAGATTCATTCCTTGAATTGCTTTAGGAGTGTCCATATTTAGGAAATGGATATATTTGTGCTTAAGCTTAACATCAACATCGACTCTCGATGTCTTTAGACTACATTCCAGCTATTCCTGGGTGTTTGTCTATAACTATAACTGACGTCAGGCCTCAAGTTTTTGATGAATGAGTATATGAAGCTATTCCTCTGTCTGGTATATCCTTAACCATCACTCATGTGTTACATGTGCTGTATGGCCATGAACAGATGTCAGTGGTTCACTTTGTCGTAAATATACTTTGTCAAACTAGCCATTGTGTTCATTTTTCTATATCCTTATCTATACTACTCAGAATTTGATAAGGATCACTAGGTTATATGTGTGTAATTTACCACTAACATAACAAAACACATAAATTTGACCCAGAAACGTGTTCACTCAAGTTATGAATGAAAATTCCTGAACGGCATGAACTTTTATCAATACGGAATGCTTGAAATCTGAAAATAATACCAAAAGGCATTTCATTACAAAATGCTAACAGCAAACCAGAGAAAGAATTACACAGTTTTGGGGGATAGTCCATCATTACACTTAGTCGATGAAGTGTCAGTACCGGGTATGGCCTCCTCTTGCATTAATGACGGCTTGACAACGTCGAGCCATGCTGTCAATAAGCACCTGGATGTTTCCAATGGGAAGGTTGTTCCACTCTTCCACGAGGGCGTTTTCGATCTCTGCCAAAGTCGTGGGTTGTGCTCTACGGCGTGACAGGGAAACCTGCAGCATGTTCCAGACATGCTCAATCGGGTTCAAGTCCGGTGAGCCCGCTGGCCAGTCCATGAGGACAATTATCTCCTGCTGAAGGTACCGCTCCACCACAATGGCGCGATGAGGATGGGCGTTATCATCCATCAGGGTGAACTCAGGGCCAACAACACCAGCGTAGGGTCTGGCGTTAACATCGAGGATCTCATCCCGGTACCGCACCCCCCGTCATTGTTCCTCTCCCAAGGACATGAAGAACTGTTCTTCCATCCCTACTGATTCCACCCAAGACCATGATGGAACCACACACCATAACGGTCATATTCACTGATGTTGGCATCATGGAAACGTTCACACTCGGTGCCGCCTGTCTGTAAAGTCCAAACAACACCTGGACTCATCGGTGAACAGAACTGGAACCCAATCATTCTGTGTCCAAGTGACATGATCTTCAGCCCAGTCCCATCGCTCCCGCCGGTGTCGAACAGTCAGAGGGATTCGAACACATGCCCTTCTCGGGTTGAGACCTGCATTGTGAACACGATTCCGTATCGTCTAAGTGGACACATTCACCCCCGAGGCGTTCAGGAGGTCATTATGTAGGCTGGTTGCTGTCCAGAAGGGATGGTGTCGTGCCTGATGAGCCACAAAATGGTCTTGGCGTTGGGTTGTCGACCTCTGACGACCACGCCCTTATCGGTGTGCTGCTGTACCAAAAGTTTGCTGTCGGTTCCAGACCCTGTTTACAACGCTCTGGCTGACGTTTAGTGCATTTGCGACGTCACGTTGTGAACAACCAGCGTCAAGCATTCCAATACATCTGCCCAGTTGTTCTGTCGTCAGGCGACGCCTTACACGTTGAAGGGGCATTGTGTTGATAAACGTGGTGTAAACACTCAAGTGAGTTTTAAATTTTAGAAAGAATCAGACACCGATGCCTGAGTGAAAATCGTGCAATGGTAGCAAAAGCATAAACTGTGCTGATAAACGCATTTCCCTTGGCATGAAATGCACGTGCAAGTTTGCTGAAGACGTTTTTGATTCCACTTGAATTCAATATTGTCAGTTATGCAGTTATTAATTTTTTAAAAAGAAAAATATCTATGATCCTTATCAAATTTTTAGTAGTATATATGTGTAATGGTAACTGGTGCCTTCACTTCAGTCGTGCCCATGGCATAACATTCTGTATTCATAAGCATAAAAAATCCCATTTTCGAAGACGAGCGTAAATCGAAAATGATACCATGTCCTTACCTGATGCAGCAGCCATGATGTCGTAGTAATGACTATACGTGTACCTCAAACTAATCATTGGCTTGTAGTGTTATGTGTGACTTCAGTGCTTCAGTGCTTAAAGAAACCACCTCCATGTCTGTACTGTGGTGCAGGAGCATCTTCTCAATATATATACCCCTAACTATTTTTGTCCAGTCCAGTACAGATCGTTTCATAGAACGGTGAAGAGTAATGGGCTATGTTAATAATCACCTAGGACATAAATATAACAGTGATGCCTCTGACAACTGCTTTGAGTAGCATTATTTAGGAGTTGGAGAGTAATATAAGGTCAAGCTTTATGGATTGACAATTTCTATATTCAGATTATGCGACGTTTCGATGCAGTTTCTTGTATCGTGCTTACACTAGTTTGACAACGATACAACAATCGGTATCGAAACGTCGCATCGTCTGAATAAAGAAGTGGTTAATCAACAAAGCCTGTCCTTATATTAGATGCCTCTGACGCAAGTCGTAGATCTGCCATACGATAAAGAACTACCAGCGCATGCTGCCGTGAAACCCAAACACCTTGACCATTCACCCTCCGGGTAATAGCAATAGAATGTATGAAAAATACAAGCATTACAATCACTTACACATTGTGTCCATACCAATATTCCGCCTGGAATAGAATTTCTCTAGCGCTTGTCAGTTCGAAAGAATTCGTGCCTGAGCAGATATAGGTACCGATATACCGGTGAGACTATCCCTTTTGTATTGAAATGAGTGCAAGCCAATCTTCTACGAGGGTAACACTTGCATATCGGTTTGACAGAATGTGCCCCTGAGCAGATATATTTGTCTATAATGGTAATGTCATGAACATAAAGTGGGTCCTTGTGCAGCTGGTACAATCGAGAAAAACGTTTACATTAGGCTAAATAAAAAAGTGAAATGTTTCTCGGGCATTGACGCGCCACTTTGTTTTATGCTTGTAACAATTTTTCAATGTCATTTAAAAGAGTTAATTTTGACTTGGCCGCGTCCTGATCACCCATTTGTCCACTATGAGAATGAGTGTCTGTAAGGACGAGTGTGACTGCATCTACAACTCATTAACAAGTGCTAAGCTTCCAAAGCTGTATTCCTGAGAGAAAAACAAATTAAGATGTCTTCCTCCCTCGTCACTTTTCACCTATCAAATTGTTTTATAAAGTCCCACCACCCTCGTCACTTTTGAAAAAAATGTGCCAGAGAAACATTTATTTTTTATGCAGCCTTAGTCGCTACACAAGCAGTACCTGAATAAGACCAAGTAATGGTACTTTCTTAACGTCTCGACAAGCCAGTTTGTGACTATTCATTTTATAGTACTAGTCGAATCGTTTAAGAATTTATCAGTTTCCTGCATTACATGTTGTTGATGAAGTTGGTGCCATTGTCTAGACATTTACAGGATCGAGAACGCTTGGCCATTTCTTTTAGTGTTTCAACAATCAACAGTGCGGTAAACATGCGGGTAAACACTACTGTCACCTTCTCACAGGCGATACATGTGTAATCATTTGACCATAAACAGTTGATACAAGTCTTTTGAAAATGTAAGTGATTCATAGTTGACCGTGGTAATAAACTATTACATGATCAGATAGCGTGATGGGTTTCTTTCGAAACAATCTCATTTTCAGATCTAGAGTCAGTGAACCTCTAAAACTGGTTTCTCCCTGATTGTCGTTTTTAAATGAAATAAATGAAGGTGTAACGCCCTGTGTTCATATTTTAGCAGGTTTCTGTTTCACTCACTTCAACTGTATCAAGACACATGCCCTTTGGCGTAGGTATGTCATATATTTCTTCGTTGCATTTTTGTTCAGAGCAAAAGCTACAAGAAGCTTCAACATTCACCGTCAATGTCTTTTCGTAAACGGTTTTCTTCCCTTATCGTCTTAAACATCCGTGTACATCAAAGTGATGGTTGACTACAAAGACACATCTTGTCCATCGTAAGAGCCCACTTAATGCCGATCGGGTTGGCAGGTTTCCCGGCTTGGGTCGTTGCTGTTTGAACAAAACTCGGGTTTGAGATATCACAGAAGGAATACCGCAACAGACTATGTAGAAACTAAGACACTTTCATTTAATGTTTTAATAAAATATTTAATCATCAGTTAAATCAGTTTCTTAAGAAATATCCATTTTTAAAGCAACGAAATAAGAGATGAGTAGCAAGAAGACTTTTTGAGTGATTGATAATAATACCAGAATTAATACCTGACTGACATTGTCACGAATGTCCAGATCCCCTGTTTGTTCACGTGTGACGTGACAAACTGATGTTAATGAGTATGATTCTAGTATTTCCCACATCATTTTCAAACGACATTTAGGAGATAAACATCATGTGTTGGCCAATTTCCGGGTGTTATTGAGTATTTGAAGCACGGGAATACATTTGGAACCGACGGCGTCAGCCGGAGGTTTCAAATGAAATATTCCTGTGCTTCAAATACTCAATAACCCCCGGAAATTGGCCAACACATGATGTTTATCGACATTGTAAACACAAAAGTAAACCAAAGGGGTTTTACTGTCTGCACTCGTTTACATCGAATACGGACACAGCTGTGAAGTGTCATCAGCTGGCCGTTTCAGCTGATTGTCATGGTAGCATCTGGAGTTGCTCATTTGTGACGTCATTCTAACTTTACGTCACAATGTGATTTGAATGACGTCACCACTGTTGATGACACAACAAAACAATTGTTTACGTGTCAATACGCGGTGAATAGTCTTTCAGTTTCCGGGAATCTAATACCATTTAACCATGTTTTTCAACCAATCAGATTACAGAACACAGTAACTTTTGGTGTACAATATCTATTTCTTGCCTTATCCTTGAACCTTTCGTGCAGCTGGTTTACTCTCTTGTCTAAATAGCATTTTGCACATCTTTACAGGAAAGCTTGGCACTGTGTCATTCTTTGACTCAAACACCATCTACCAATGTCATGTTAGCATTTCTGTGTAATTATCTTGACAATCACAATTCACAAGTATATCAGTATTACTAACATTAATAGTGGTACTGTCATTTTCTCAAGATTACCAAATGATAATTTTCCTTAAGGTTTTGTAATCATAATCTCATTTGACTGTAGCCTTTTTAACCAAACGGACATAGAACTCCTTCCATTAGTTTCCAGGGAGCGTAAAACATCATTCACACCCTGCTTGGATCTGACGTTTCTGAAACAATACTTTTACAAGCTAACGAATATTAGTGACAGCTAACGCTTTTGTGTCGAGACTAATGAGATAAAATACACGATATTTCTGGCGTTTCTATCGACGGCATTGATCTATTACATAACTTGTTTCCTTGCACTTTATTTACTTTTCAACAGAGGTTTACGCTGGTTTAGGAAAGGGTCGTCCAAATTTAGAAACCTAGCAACAAAATGGTCGTCTTTATATGCTTAGCCAACATTTGAAATGGATTTGTTAATTGGCTCAAAATGAAAGCAAAGGATAAATCAAAGTCAAGGGTTTCATTCCAAAATGGTTCCATAAAAGGTTTCCCAAATGAATTTGGTTTGTTTGCAACAGACGTATAAAAATAGTTTCAACAATAAGAATAAATGTCTGCTAAAAGCAAAGTGAACTTCATGACGTGGACTATATCATGAGCACGCGATTGTTAGATAACTGTCAAAAAGTTTTGTGGAAAAGGTGAGCATATCCTGAGGTGATGGGCAAAACAGTTACTCGAATTAACACTATATTAAAAAATAACCCGGTGTGCGGCTTCATTTCATTCACACAGAATGGCCTATTTAAAACATTTTGTCAATGGAAAATTAGTTCAGATGCCTTAATCCTTGGACAGGTGATCCATTACAATCGGAATCCAATTAGGATCAATTTGTGATCCAATTACTCTCTGGTCCGATAGAAATACGAAAACAACTAAAGCCATAAGAGGAACAAGACAGATGTCTGTCCTGATCTGATGGAGTGGACGTCAGTTTAGAAGTGCAGGGTACCTCCTCCTTCACTAAATATCCTCAGCAGACTGTCTTAAATTAGCATGACCGATAAATGCAGGTTCCAGACACATTCATAAGGTTTGGTGATGCCTCCACTAACTGCCTGGGTGCTTCAGAGAGTCTGCGTCGCCTTTGATCTTTGATGTTTAATCTGTCTGAATGCTTGCCCAGCTCTGTTTATCAGAGGGAGAGTGAAATCTAATGAGGTAGCGCTTAGTGTTGTGTTGGACTAAGATTACTGGTCGTTGTTGAGCCTCAGGTGGTGACATAGCACAGTAGTTAAAGCGTTCGTTCATCGCGCTGTGGACCCAGTTTCGAATCTCAACATGGATGCAATGTGTTAATCCACTTTCTGGTGTCCATAAGTTATTCATGATATGTTACTGCAATATTGATAAAAGACGTGTAAAACATCTGTCAAGCCTCGACTTCATATTGTGTGCAAGTTCACTGTTGCTTTTGGTACCTACATCAAGGTTTTCTCGTGGTTGCAGTATCATTAATATGGACAAACACATTTGTTCCTGGACTTATTGCACAGCATGTCTGAATTTGCAAATATAAAAAAAGTTGGAAGGTGAGGAATTCTGGGTTCCATTTTGAAAATTGTTCACTGACTTAAAGATATAGTGCAGTTAGAAAGACACACCAAGCCACAATAAATACATCTTTATAGAATCTAGTTTAACTGAAACAAGCACGGTTATGTTTCTATTATCCGGTTTATGGAATAGAGATGAAGCAAAGACAAACCAGCTATCGTGGAGCAAAATGTGAATCAGCTTGAACGTCCATCATTCTTTACTATGAAAATCCTTTTACCAGAATTGAATCTGTAAATGGAACGGATTAAGAACATTGCTCTAAAACTGAACTGATGTTATTTATAATCACGTTTGCAACATACTGTATTGAAACTGCCTGTAGTTCACTTCCTTCCTTTATTGTTACTGTCCGTATTTGCTCTAAAACTGAACTGATGTTATTTATAATCACGTTTGCAACATACTGTATTGAAACTGCCTGTAGTTCACTTCCTTCCTTTAATGTTACTGTCCGTATTTGCATCAATAATTTGAGTCATTGCTTTTGTTTGATGTTATAAGATAATCAACTCATATATTGGAGTGAGTGAGTTTAGTTTTATGCCGCATTATATTTCAGCTATGTGGCGGCGGTTTGTAAATAATTGAGTCTGGACCAGACAAGCTAGTGATCAACAGCATGAGCATTGATCTACGCAATTTGGAACCGACGACATGTGTCAACCAAGTCAGCGAGCCTGACCATTCGATCTCGTTAGTCGTCTATTAGACAAGCATAGTCACTTTTATGGCAAGCATCGGTTGCTGAAGATCAATTCTATTCTATTCACGGGTCTCATGTAATGGAAATTCCTATACTGTTAAATGCTTTTTTAAAATGGAGGATATGATTTCACATTGTCAATCGACGTTGTTCTTCTTCTTTACTACATCTCAGTATTGAATCTACACAACCAAACAAGTTAACACATACCACCACGGGCTGACTTTTAGGAGATTCTAATCATGAAATTAAAACATATTCCTTTAATCATCACAATTCTGTTGATAATGATTACAACAAACAATGTTTTTGATCCAGTATGCAGCTGATTGCTTCTGTTTACTTCTAATATAATTCTTCCTCGTACATACACAACACAAGTGACAAGTTGAGCCTTGTATTTTGGTATCTATGATATATAATTTGTAAGCCTGCATGTTTAGAATATATAATACTATAGCATATTTTATAAGATTCGAATAGCCAGACTCAGTAGAATGTCCATCAAACCACATCTTATGTCAGGCCATTGAGATCTTTTCATTCAATGTAATAATGCAAATTTCGATTTAAGTAAATGTGAGGAAAGAAAATATGTTGTAAATATGTAAATATCCCCATCATGGGTAACTGGGCCTCGCCAAAGGATCACCATGAGCTCCACGACAGTTAAATGCATTGAGGTAACAAATGGTCTATACGCTACCCTTCACCATACATTCGCCTTGTCTCAATGAGCACCAGATCAATATCGCCCAGTATCTTTCATCTAGCAATCTATGAATTGCGGGGGATGAATTGCATCGCCAGCACTCCCATTAAATTTGGTGTACTTATTGGAAGGTCTTGGTAAATGTGCTCCGCCAGAGATTACTCTCTGTGTCTGCACCTAAACGCGCTGGGCACTGTGCTTCAAGAACACAATAGATGAGGAACCGTTGAACCACTGCATATCCTCGGTGTAACATTTACCCTTATTCTGACATTTAGAGTGTGTTTGATGTTTATGTTTAACCTTGACATTGTAGTTGAAAGAAATAAGTAAAGGTGAAACAAAAGTAAATAAAGACTATAAGTCTGCTGTAAGGTGTGTCACATTACTAGGAATTTTAAACGATTTGACTCAGTCTCGTCGATTTCGCTCGTGAATAAATCAAAACGTTTAAAAACGTCTCTTTGGAATATTTACCATATTCAACATCCTGATCTATTCATTGCAAACAGTGTGATCCATAACGAGAAATCAAGCAGACGATCCCGGATGTAAACAAAACTAATGGGAGATAACTCTGTCATGATAACTTTATAGATGAAAGTAAACAATTTTATAAATTCAGTTACGAAAAACCCAATCCTTTGAACACAAAAATTTAATTTTATTATTCACCAACCTAATGTTTTGTTTGGATGGTCAAAACCTGCATGAAAAAGAGTCAAAATGTTCATTAAAAATATAGGTGGCAACAAAGAGGTCGACATTATGACGTAAATATCGTTACAAAACCTAATCTGTTTCTTCAACACTCGTTGGATACCTTTCAGCTGGACACACAACACCTATCTCATAAAGAAAATCAGAACATCTTTGTAATAAATAGTCTTAACCCGTATTGACTTAACGTATGTTATATGTGGAATTACACTTTTTTAGTAAAGTACAAATTCTAGTACTTTATTTGAGTTTATTTCCTTCCGGGATTCGAACCCACAACCTCGGAGTCAGGCACCTAATCGCCAGCAAACAAAGTCAGCCACCTAACCCGCTCAGCAAAATGAAAGTCGGGCTGCCTGTTTTGTGTACCCCTCTGATAAGTGTAAACGGGCACGGGCTCCCACGGCCGAAAGGTATCATTACACAATGCCACATAGAAAGTGGTCATATGTAACAGAAGTGACCTGACTCTGAGGATGTGGGTTCGAAACCCGGTTTCGGGAAACTTATGTTACATATGACCGCTTTCTAAATGGCACTGTGTAATCATATTGACGTGTGATAAATAGTTAAATGCAGCAATTAAGCAAACACTTAACTTCCATTAAACAATTCATAGAGTGTCATTATTATGTTGGGGGGACCCACATTTTTATTTTGTTTCTCTCAGCTTGGGAAGTTTAGGACTTGTTAACCAGTTGTAGATTCAGTCGCACTCGTTCTTACAGACATCCATTCTTATAGGGGACAAATGGATGATCGGAACGCAGCCAAGTCAAAAATATTTTTCTTAAATGGCAATAAAAACATTGTTGCTCGCACAAAAAAGTGACGCGCCGATGCCCGAAAAGCATTTCACTTTTTTCGTTAGCTTTTGTGCCATATTATTTAAATATTTAGGATTATATTATATGATATTATAGGACTATAAAGATGACAGATAGCAATTGTGAGGTAAATCTCCACGGTGTTGGCGATTAGTCACGATCCATACCAATAGTCAGACTGGGATAGAATTCTTCACCATTTCCCACAACGAAGGTATTTGGCCAATTTGACAGAATTTCCTTGAGCAGACATCCTATTCTGTTATGATAACGTCATGAATGACAGGTTCTCTGTGGTTGAGACGAGTCTCAAATAGTGGTCATTTCTTGACGAGATATCATTCTGACAACTACTAATTTCCCTGATATTGACCACATCATGGTGGCCTATTTCACCACCACAGATGCCAAACCTGTAGTGTTCTTCTCCACGTGGAATTGACCCCAACGCAATCTCTACCTTAACCATTCGTTCATCCTCTCTGGTACCAGAACGTATCATAGATCATCTTTCTGTAATGCATCTTGCAGTTGTTTGATTTGTAGACATTTCATTGGACATTTCTATGTTTAGACATTTTCATAACCAGTGACTTAGTGCATATCTATCAAAGGAAACTAACCATTTCGAACGGCTCTTCAGATTCGTCCAACCGTGCCATCTTCATAGGGGTGGAAAAGAGCAGAGTGTCAGGTGACGCGCAGGAGTATTAAGCTTAAAAACATCGCACTTTTACCATAATATTTTTCTTCTGTTGTTCAATGCCAAGGCCAGAACATTGCTGCTTTATGACAGCAATCTGTAAATAACCGATGTGGATCAGACAATTCAGTGGTTAAAAGAATAAGTATGGATACAATGGCATACATTCTGCACTCATCAATATTACAGCGGTCTGCAAATAACCGGGTCTGGACCAGACAATCCAGTTATCAACAGTATGCGCTCCAGTCTACGTAGCTGGGTTACGATGACATGTGTCAACCAGGTCAGTGAGTCTGACCACTTGATCCCGTTATTCCCCGTTACAATTAGCATGGGTCACTGAAGACCAATATTAATTCTAACACGTGTAGTATCTCCGCGGGTAAATCGAAATTGAAATTCAGTGCTACAAGACAATGCATTAAAAAGAAAAGTGCACATCGCAGTCTTCTGTGGAAATAGTAAAGAGGTATGCAGATAAACCGGTATTAAAATCACAGATTCCAACTCTTGTGTTAATTCTAATTTCGCGAAAGAAGAGATCTGTTTTTCAAATACACTGGGCTTAGCTATAGAACACGTCATTTGTGTCTCCTGAGTAGGATGCCCAGATATTTGACTGAAAAAAGAACGTCGAGCAAACTGACACTATCAAATGTCAGGATGAAATCTTACAAATGCGAAAATCAATTCTGACATTTCAAACTTATGTTACTTGCAATCAATTTAAATTTAACCTTTTGTGTCTTAGCAAATAACGGAAAGGAATAGTGAGATGTTTCTACCTCTCAAGTTCGATATATATGTTTTTCACTGTACATCAAATGTCTGTGTGAGATAGAATCTCCAGTGTATACAGTTGCTTGTGTGTTCGTGGATCAGAAATTTGTGCGAGAGGTTTATGATCGTTCACCCCTTCGATCTCAAAGAGTCATTATTAACGCGACCCAGCACTCAGAATGACGCGACAGTTCCCTCTTTAATCTGATTCGACACTTATGTCATGTTTGTTTCGAACGACGGATAAGTCGATTCGTGGACGCTGCTTCAGAAGATTACAACTGCACAGCACCGTCCAGGGTCCTTTAGGCGGCCGTTTAGCACCATTTACAGACCATTGTAAAATCATTACAACGGACCAATGGACCCGCAAGGTCGTCAAAGTGGGATTAAGATCAGACAATCCCTCATTCAAACATCTTACCTAGAAAACACTCTCTTTCGTATAGTTAATCTAAGCAACGAATTCGACAAGAAACAAATGTTAAATTTTGGAGTAGGCAAACCATGATACACAACATGTAACTCAATGACAACAGATTGCCATAGCTTTCTGATTTGCTTGTGTGTAAAGCCGTTTTCAGCTGTGGTCCGGCTATAAGGCGGTTGTATGTCGTTCGGTTGGTTTAATGTTTAACGCCACACTTTGAAATGTTCTACCTCTGTGGCGGCTGTCTACAAATACGCGAGTGTGGACCAGACAATCCAGTGATCAAAGGCATGAACATCGAAACTGGGATAAGATGACATGTGTCAACCAAGTCAGGGAGTCTGACCACCCGATCCTGTTAGTTGCCTTTTACAACAAGTATGGGTCGCTGGATCAATAATAACCCAGATCTTCACATTAGGTCATATTCTTGGACAAGGGATCCTCTGAAGGCGTTTCAACTTGATGTGTCTTAATCTTTTTGATCTTTGATAGACTCGTGTCTTACTGCTTCCTCTTGAGTACAAGCATTGTTCAGCTGCATGGATATTAATCTCCTGTCTAACTAGATTTGATCTCTAGCTTTAGTCTCTAGTCTCTAGCTTCGTCAACAGACGTCATCAGCTTTTGACAGAAGCTGTTAAGTTCCCTGGATGTAGGTTTTCTGCGTTACGTCTCATAACCTGATGTGAACACACAGGTTCTTGTTGATGCTTAATAAGGGAGCGATGGCTTCTTGCTGTGCAATGTCTGTAAGAGGAACCCACCTGGCTAGCTATTCTCGAAACGTTCGTAGTCCTACTAACTTCTTAACACATAGACTATGATCAAAGTTAAGAATCCTTAGGGCTACGAACGTTTCGAGAATAAGGGCCCTGATACCAAACGTTGGTGTACAGATCATTGCATCTCAGCCAAGCTCTAAGGCGTAGATTTTTCAACATGAAATGACGTTTTCGGATGTTAGTACAGTACCTTATGACTTTTCATAATGCTTGCGATAACACTACAAATACACTTCCGGTGCTCCTGTAAAGAAAAGAAGGAATGAATAACCTTAGCTCCTAGCAACATTTACTATCCATGAAAACGGTTCGACGTCTCTTCCTACAATAGTCATGGATGGTGGGTTGTAATGCTCGTCATGCCGAGAACCCGGGTTCGCGAACATACAGTGTGTGAAGGTTTATTCCTGGTATGTTCAGGGTGTAGGGCGGAGTGAACACTTTTGATTTTACTGACACTAGTCTAATTGATTGATGTTTTAATTAACCGTTCATGACATGCATGTACTGTTGTTCATTTCAGTCTTCAAACTGGGGTATAATTTGCCTTTGGTCAGTTAAACCACCATTGCAAAATGTCAAATGTACAGATGAAGTTGGAGTTTGTTCCTATTAAGCATGGCGGTCGGGATCTTTTGTATCAACGAAACAAAATAAGTTAAGAGACGCAGAAACACCAATATTCATTGGAGATGTTGCGTAGCTACATGCCAAGTCACGATCGACACCATTGATGGTCTCATCACAACCCAGTGATATCCACACAAACCAGAAAATAGTTGTCGGTGACAAGTTCCTTGCCAGTCTGAAAGGTCGACATATTACCACACCAGACTGCACAACCTAATTTAGACCCCTGTGTGAAGCCCATTTCTGGACTCCCTCACGAGGATATCGCTTGAATATCGCGAAAAGCTTTGTAAAAATAACCCCACTCCTTCTGACAAGAAATACATTATTAATAACCTCGTACCAAAGCATGACTAAGCAATTCAATGACCTACTTTTCAGCCGATCCGAACCTTTACGTGTGATAGTGCAAAGAGACACCACAAAGAACTCTGGTTACACTGAATTATCTTGTTTCACGATAACATGGTATTTACAAATGAATCTTAATTTCAAACGTTAATAACACCGTATTTCTAGATTTTATGGCGAGATGTAGGCAGCATGACCTTAGCTACGATGTCACAGACTGTGTTTGAAGGATACGAAGGAATGCAGTGTTACAATGTACAGGTGCTTAGATGTATCAAATCAAACTGATTAATATTATGTATCCGGTTAAATAAATTAGTCTGAATATTCCGGACTGGTTATTGCACTAAGGTGCGCAATAGGACGGAACCCAGTCAACAGGAAACGAGGCTGTTGTGTAATCAATATTTTGACTTGATCCATCAAAGCGGTTCCTGTCTCTTCCTACAGTCGTGATGGCTGGCGGGATGTCTTTTCATAAGTCCATAAAGGGGCAGGGATGGACGAAACCCCGCGTGGCCCCATACCTCGACAGAAACCTGTGATCGTGGGTTCAAATCTTGGTGAACTCCGGTTATGTTTCCAGCAAAACATCGTGGCTGTCTCTGTGTTCTTTCCTTTACAAAAGCATACGCTCAATATCTCTGTTATTAACATGGAGCCAACAATAGAATTGCAGCACAAGTTCATACCCATACAATTATGGAATATTAACTAAGCTATCTAACTGATGCCATGTCAAGAAATGATCGCAAACTGATAGTATTGTCCAAACCTTTAAAAAATATCAAACATTTTACTAGGTTTTTATAACAGCGAAGGCGATGTTGCCCATTACATCTGAAACACACGGACCTGTTTCCATTCTAAAAGACAATAAGTCGGACATGTCCCAGACACTGACTGATTGCCTTGATGCCTTTTTCTGGTAAAATGTCGACCATAAAACAGAGATTTATGTTGTCTTTGCAAAGAACTGATTCAGATGTATTATTCAACGGTATAAACGTTGTTTTATCGCTCTGTTCGGTTTCAGATCGATTTGTTAATTGATCAAAATGAAAGCAATGGATAAATCAAAATATAACAGTCACTTTTTCTTGCACTCAAGTTTCAATATCTGATTTGAATATGGTCTTCCCTCCTTTGAGGTTTCATTGGGATTTTTCCTTTGTGGACCAGCTTAAATCAGAATGCTTTCTAACCAATACGTGTTTTCTTTGAATGATTAATATTCTGCGCTTTATAAAAACCCCGATAAATGCGAATGTTCTTTGTAGCATTCTGCTTTTTAAATGACGTAATCAGTCTGACGCAAGTTCCATCGTACATTGGACAAGACAATTCTCTGGAACATTGAACATGAAATGGATGAATCTCTCCTGTCGTTTATTTCACAACAAAAGTCCATTATTCTAATATAACCTTGGTCTTTGTGTCTAGACGTTTATTATTTGCTTCTGTATGTGATAATCGCTATTATACTCCATTAATGATATTTATGAAGAACATGTGAACTGTCTCTGCTGATTGTTTAATCAGCATTCTAGAAGTCGGTGAGTCAATAACAAGACATACAACTTAAGGGATAACATTTTCTTGTTTATTGCATAGAGCGACGTTTCGGTGTGAATTCATATACCGTTTTCAAACTGAAAACGTGAAGCGTAATAGGCAAAAAGCTGCTGCGTGTAAAGTTACTTTATAACTGTCTGTTGTTTTTAAGAATATCTTCACAGATGTCCATATTTATTTTGAACAAGTGATCGTTGACCGATCTCTTAACAATGTATCTGTAGCTGAACACAAATAACTCCCACTACTCCATCCGTTGAGACCCGTGAAGGTCCCGGGGTAGGCTAGGCCTTCAGCCTATCCGTTTATGGATCTTGATACACACCAGAAGCCGAGATTACCCAGGTAGTAAACGCGTTATTCACTACCCCCACCCGTTGTTCAATCATCTGTGTTTCCCGTCAACAATTTCGAATGCAATACATGGCCAGTGTACTCACCATGTATGGAAAATGTAAACCCGTCATTCATTACTCTCCGAGAGTTTGACTCAGTTAATTGACGAATGAATGTCTGATTCAGGTCCGAATATCCCTGTCTATACCGATGTGTTACATATGTTGTGTGACAATGAGTGAGTTAAATGTCATTTCACATTCAACCTTATCGTGACTAAAACATGTATATAACTTCATCAAAGATGCGACTATACAATCAAGGAAAGCTTGGTTTCTGCACAAGAAGTATCTCAACTTATGAGACCAAAATAATGGTATTTTCTTAATGTCTGGACGAGGCATCAGTCTAGCAGCAACCAATTTCCCTCGTATTGACCATTTCATGGTGGCCCTTCTCACCAATACAGACACTTGATCTTTGTTTCCCGCTGTTCCAATAGTTTAAGCATCGATCATCTTCCTGGATGTAGGTGTCATCCTCACACTGTTGGACAATGAGAGTGTGAGAGCTTGTCTATTCCTGTTTCCTGAGATCTTGCGTCGATACTCACCCTGTTAGCTTAAAGTACTTTGAACCAGGGTCATTACTGTGGACAAGCTAAAGGTAATACACAGCACACACATTTATCACCTGATTTAGTTAGCTGACTGCGTTGATGTTTTACGCCGCACACATCAATATTCCAGCTATTAGACGTCGGTCTGTAAATATTCGAGATTGGAGTAGACAATCCAGTTATCAACAGCATGAGCATCGATATACGCAATTCGGATACGATGACATGTCAACAAAGCCAATGATCCTGACCACCCAATCCCGTTATTCGCCTCTTACGACAAGTCACATTACTGGACTCACTGTCACCATACGGCATCAAGTTCCAAAGTGAGTGGTTATCGTTTCTTGGCACACTTGCTGCTGGCAGTAGCAATAAACCACGGTTATAACAAACTGCAAGGTCCACAAAGTTTACTTCCCATACTGGTACTCCTTTGACAAAACAGTAAGGTTATCGTAAACCATTAAGGTAACTTAGGTCAATATTAAAGAATGGGATTTAAGGCTAACCTTAGTTAAAGTTGCTTCGTGAAAGGAGCCTCTGAAGTTCAACTACAACATACAGGAAATGGAGTATACTAGACATGTATTTCGGCCAAGGACAAGCAAGAGAAGTAAATACACCGTTTTACCGTCATATATTAATTAGACTTTGAGATTAATCATAATGTTCGTCGTGACAGGTAATGTGAACTTCCAGCTGGAAACATAATTTACTTTCAAGATGTTGAGTCAACAGTACAGAGCATACGGCCACTTGCGTGATGTAAGGAGACCATGACCAATAGTCTGTGTGGAAACGTAAGGACAGTGTAGTTTTCAAAGCTTTCTACTGGATCCAATTTCTAATCCTTCTTGTCTTGCTGAAAAAAAATCGATTTCGTGAAAACGTTTCACGGCTACAAATTTGAGGTCTTTCTTTTCACTGAGAATGAGTGACATGTACATTTATCTTTCCACAGGAAATGAGAAGAGAACAACGTGCCATTGCAAAGTTCTACAAATGAAGATACATTCTGACTCTCATAACATAAATATAACCTTCAGTCCCTAAGTAAAGAAACAACTAATAACATGCCTGTAATTAAAAAGGCTATCCTCATTATACGACACGCGTAACCTTCCTGAAACTAACATAGACGCAACAGCATAATCATAATAGGCAGTTTTAATCATAGTCATTGTCATGTTGTATGAACATATCTTAGTTGTACTCACTGAACACTTGTTTTTTAAGAATATATGGTGGTTGTACTCATTGAACACGACTTGTTTATTGAAAACTATTTTCATTCCCACATAGCGAGAGGTTTTTCATTTCAGAGTTAGTGATCCTCTCAATGTAAATCACGGATTTTACAGGCTTGATGAAAGTATAGACAGACGTTTTCCTTTCCACAAAACCGTAGCTTTCCGATTTCCTTATGTTCAGAGCCTTTCATCCAGTCAATACGGTCTGAGTCCTTCTAATCCTACGTTTGGACTAACATGGTTGGACCCTTGCCTTAAATACAATTGAAAATCTTTTCAACTTCTATTACATTCTACGATGGTTATCCTGTTTCTTAGGATAACGATTTTCAGCTATAACCGTGGGACTTTTATTTCCTCATATCATAAGAAATTATGTCTGGATCTTCTGCCAGTCGTGTCTTTATTGCAGAACTGTTTTTATGGCAATTCCAGTCAAAAAGAGGTTCGTGCTGGTGCAGGAAACGGGCGATGAAGCTGTATACACATTTAAAATATAGCAGCGTCGTTTATGTCTCAATAATATTTGAAATGCCAATCCGGCAGTGGGCGTAAAATAAAACAAACAATATAGCAAAGAAAATGTTTTCCTTCCACTATGGCTTTATAATGGGTTTTCAATAAGGATTTGTTTGTTGTTTGTGTTTTTGCTTTTGTGAATCTGTAAGTAATATAAAGCGACGCCTTTGGTTCTTCTTATGCTTCTTATTTAATAAAAATACAGAAAGTGACTAAAACCTTCTGCAAAATTACAAGAAACCTGATAAAAGAAGGCACGATTGGTCGATTCTGACAGCACAATAGGTCTTTCCAAGAAGCTAAGCGTAATCCAACACAAACACATGCAAAGACAGGGCAAGGTTTGAGCGTGATTATGGAATACTGTAAGGGACAGTCTCGTGATCTCTCATTCTCGCGATCTCGACCTTTGGAATCAAGGTTGAAGTGACCAAAATGCAAGAACGCAAGATCGCGATCTCGCATTCAGAGTCGACAACGCGAGAATGCGATAATTTGTACATGCTGTCAAATCTCGCAATCTCGACTTGTCAAATAAGGCCACACAAAATCGCGAGATTGCGACATTTCATTTTTTTGTGTTCTCGTATTCTAACGATCTCGCGGTTTAGACGCTGTTAGTGCGCATGCGTAATATCATAAGAGCAAGACACATGCGCATGTTTGTAGTATTGTGGTCATGCTTCTTTCATGCTTTTCATGTACCAAGTAGCATTTAGCAAAAATATCACCTACCTTGAAAATACCATGTAATTTACATGCACGAAATGTAGGGTTGTGTATGTAAGTCTGTACCCGTTGTTGCAATTGCAAATGTACCTTTTTAACTGATTTCCAAAGGTCGAGATCGCAATAATGTCCCTTACAGTATTTCATACATAATACAAACTGTTCTAAAAAGTACATGCTCGACCATACCCCAGTCGCAAAGAAATGGCGACCTGAAAGATTAGATTTGCCAACTTATTTTTATATTTAAAGGTCAAGTTGACTTTTCGTCAAAGTCACATTAAAGTGATCCCATCGCCATGCAGTGAGTCTTTTGTGATTTTGGGTATCCATAATTCATAGATTATCCATAGATTGGAATATGAAAGGTATGGATCATTGACACTGACCTCTGTCATTGTAAGTTCAGGTGAGTAAACTGGTGTGAGACCATTGCAGGGTCATTGAACGACATCAAGTCATCAGTACACCAGCTAAAATGCGCTGAACGTCTTGGCCGAATTTTATGTCTTGGGGAAACCTGTATTCCTTCTACTCGACGCTTGTCCATCTTAAATAGAAATCTACAAGCATAGATCTTTCAGTAACCTGTTCAAATGAAATAAACGCCTCAATGGTCCCTTCTTACTTCTCAAGCTGAGAGTCTGTAAACTAACGCCCCCCCCCCCCCCAATATATATATTTAAAAAATAAAAAAAAATATAAAAAAAAAATTTTTAAATGGAAAAATAAAAAAGAATATAATAAAAATAAGAAATGGAGCCATTTCCTCCCATTATTTGACTCACTCCAGCAAGTCCAGTAGCTACAGCAACCCCAGCAGCAACAGCAGCTACAGCAGCTACAGCAACTACAGCACAGATAGTTCTAGGTTTAAAAACATTGTATTGGCATAACTGTCAATGGAATTGGGCAAGAGTTGTCTAATCCAGGTGATGCTTCTTCCTTATATATACTTACAGAATACGTTTTTGGCGTTAGATTCCAAATTACCAAATCGTTCTGGATTGTAATTTCCCTATTCTATTCTTGAATATCCTCAGTACGTAGAGACTTCTTAAATTAGCGTTGCCGATAACTGCAGCTTTAAGACACATCCATAATGTTTCGTGATGCCTCTGCTAACTGCCAGGCAGGTTCTGTCAGTCTTTAATCCCAATGTTTAATCCGTCTGAACGCTCTGTTTTTCACAAGGGGCAGAGACTTCTGCGATAAGGTAGTATTTAGTGTCGTGGCTGGGACCAAGATTATAGATCTGTGTGGAGATCCGAGTATTACGTTGGCTGAAGATGTCATGCTTTTGTCCGTATACTAAGTGTAGGTCTGAAGGTTAAGCTGGAAGCTGTTCCACAAGATACAGTTTTGTCAAAGCAGTGTTAATGTAATGCTGAACTTGTGGCGATCTGCGTGTAAAACATCAACAGTATGTATGGTGAAAAACCGTTTTATGATAGAACCCTTTCAACATCCATAAGAAATGTCTGTTAAAAGCAGAGTCGGCTATATCGTGAACATGGTGTATGAATTACTACCGAAACAGTGATGGTACCAGGTATTTCAGAAAAGATGAGCGTATTCTGCGCCATACTTGTGAGCCATCAGAAACATATACCAAATTTAACCAACTGTTCACTTGACAAACTTCAGGAAATTGAGGTTCACGTCGAAATGTGGAATTGTGATGGGCATCGGTTTTGTTACCGATACGTCAAATGAAGAACGTTTCTCCACATGTCCACCATGAGTCATTTTGAAAGCTGACGCCATGAACCTTGTATCCTTGATCGAACTACTTCTGAGCAAGATTTGAATGACGCTTTTTAAAATCTTGGTAAAAAGCGCATACTCGATTGTCCCTCAAAAGCTGTCAACATTGCTTGACATGCTGGGAAAGCTGACTATTGGAATGTTGAAATCATAACCCTTGTCATACAGCCTTGTGAACTGATTTTTTGTTACTAACTCACTGAAAGGCATGGTATGAAAACAAATCAATCCTCAACGGAAGCATGAGAAATACCTCTAAATAAAAATAATGGTATAAGAGCGGTCAGTTTTATTCAAGCCCCCGTTCTTTAGAAGAAATTGTAAACCTGGACAAAACAGGGGCTTTCATCAAATTATGATTCAGCTTATATTTGTTCCCATTTTCCAAATGTTGTTAACCCTGTCACAAACATTGATACTCTACGTGCAATAACAAGAAAATGTTGCTCTGAAACCATAAGCAATGGTTCACTCATATATTTTTCCCTGAACAAATGAATCATTATTATAATTCCTTTGAAGAAATTAATTTGCTTTTGTCGCAGGCCTGTCCATTCATGATGAACGTTGTTTTGAATGGAGAGCACAAACTGTACAATGTAAGTCAACTTAGTTAACATTCTTTACTGTTTATTTAGTCCCACAAATACCAAGAACACCCACAGAAATTTAACACTTGCCAATAACTAGGTTACAGTACCACAGATTGTGTGTGGTGTACAGTATTGTTATACTTCTTCTCGCAATTTGTCTGATACAGACTTCTATAAGACGCGTTTATTATATTATGAAAACTTTTTATGCAAGATGAAAAAATGCCAAAAAATGATACGATACCATCTGGAATCTGGAATTCACTTACGTAGGGAATCCACTCTAATACATATATACTGAGAGCTGACATTACAACTGAAAACATCTTTAAGTGTTTATAATTTTGATCAGACAATTGTGGTCAGGTCAGAAAGTAAATCACCAAGTTACATGTATCAGTTCTAGTATCAAGATAAGGACAAACTTTATGGATGAACAACGTCTTTATTCGGATGATACGAACTTGGCGATTCATTTAACTCGACCTCAAATATCCACGAGATATATGATCAGCCTGGATGCTTCACAGTCATTCATTTATGCATTATCTTTAAGATTTATGAAGATAAGTGAAGTAGAATGTTCTTATACCAAACACACACACACACACACACACACACACACACACACACACACACACACACACACATATATATATATATATATATATATATCCTGTGTATCCTTATTGTAACACTTACTTTATTGTATTATTCATTCTAATGAAGTAAACAGAGGTTGATGGGTTTTACATTTAACCTAAACATTGCCTTTGATCCTCATCCTATACCCCTACGTCACCCCAATGAATGAATATATGAAAAGATAAATAATAAATGGGTTAGTGAATGAGTGAATGAACGTGTTAATGAATAAACGAATGAATGTTTGCATGAATATGCTAATACGTAACTGTTTGTACGTATTCTAACAAATGCGTATATTTTGATGTAGAAGAATGGCTTCAGAGGGACCCTCATTTCACCTTTCGTTGTACCACTATTAAACACACAGCGTTTGTTGTCTTATATGAGAATTATTAATCTGATCTTGACATCAAACTTGCAATTTACCCTGCAGTAAGGTAAACACAGAATTAACAAAAACATTAACTGTTATATTTCACACAGGAAATTAATGGTGTAAGTAACAGAATGCATACAAAGCCTGAAAATAAAACAAGGGAACACATGAAAGTACAATTGTTCCTATATTTTTTCCTGGTTTCTTGACAAGATATATATGAACCATTGCACTTTCATGTGTTCCCTCATTTGTTTCCATGAGTATAATGCAATGGATCTTTGTTTGTCGTGAGGCAATACTTTGCTAATATTTCTTGCAAGAGTTAAAATGTAAGCTTACGCTATTGTTATGTAGTGCACGTAGCGACGAGAGTTGTACTGAGATGCGTACCAACCTGAGACAGATGAGTGGATGGAGTTGGTTTCACTTCGGTTTTAACAGCATGCATTTTCCTGATAGGTGCACAATCGGCAGGAGCGTTCTCTTGATACGCTAATGATCGCCCTGGCGCAGATAACGCATCGCTAGTTAGGTCACAGACCTACCTACAGGTCTCCAAAATGCCATTGTCTGGTAATATGTGTCACTAAACTTCGAAAGCATCATAAACGCATCAGAGGACATAAACTATGGATGTTTTTGTATTGTTACATGGTTTAATAAATATCACCATACTAGTGGTCATGTGACTTTAAAATATTAAATGGTTTGCAGGTTAGATATATTTTGAGCATATCATTACCCTGCTGTTACATGTATTTTCTGTATCTCAAGGGTTTGTGATAAATATGACATTTATTTTGTACAAAAACTCTGTTCCGCACGTACCCCAAACGTAACAAAGATCATTAAAATTGCATCTATATTTTGTCAGTAATTTCATTTGCTGAAATGACACAATTGTATTCTCGTATACAGTCATTTCTGTGTATACTAGGACCCACTTAATGGAGCTCAAAACAGTTACTGAGGTATAAACACACTAAATGCTTTCCTAAACAATCGCATTGACGCAATGGTCATAAAACATACATAAAAGCATAAATACCACTAAATAGGGAATGTTTGAAGACTGATAAAATACTTATGATGAAGCGGAGGAGGAAAGAGATGATGAAGAGAGATTAAAGGAAATGTGACAACTTATTCCATTCCGTTTGAAATGTTTCATCTGTATGGATATGTATTACGTTTTCTCATATGCACGGGCATTGTCCAGTGGCATGCCAGCAAAATGGATATCCCATCCTTTTTTAATGGTATATTAGTGACTCCTACTTCTATCAACACTGATAGATGGGACTGGTCGTCCATGAACTCATCTGTCGAGGAAATGTATAAGTAGGGGAACCTGAACTTTGAAGTCTGGTAGAAAGCAAACCCATTAAGGAACGTTACGATGACGTTCATCTTGTGTATGCTGCATCATTTCACGTTATCACCACGCGCATACACAATGCATGGGAAGCACGAGCACAACGTAGGAGCCTCCAGCACGTGCATGTGCTGTTATTATGAATCTTGACGTTTTCCAGACAGGTCGATAAATCCTGTAGACTATTTATTCCGATATTTTCTTGCATCTGTCAGGGTTTCCGGGGTCAAATCAGACACTACTGCCTGAAACTTGTAAACCTGAAATTTTCATGTCATACTCCAATCACCAAACAAGGGGAATAACTGAACAAACAGCTTTGCTTTGAATGAAATCCATGTGGTGATGCATTCTCAAAACATCCTTTATCATTCTATCAACATTGATTCAGTCTATTATATCTCCCAGTTTCTAAAATCGTACATTGAAAGTACACTTCCCCTACTTTTCTTGAAGTGAGATTCATTACTCTCAGTTAGTGTGCCTATAATTACTTGATGTCAGCCGTTCTTTGTATGATCAATGGGTTTCTGATGCTGTGGTTCCATCCCTTGTGTCCATCTCCAACACTGAAGTGGCACGTATGTTAAATGACAGTGAACAGATTACACTGACATGAAAACCCCTTTTTCCAAACATTTCATTGGCCCTTGAACATTTTATTCCGTCAGTGGATTTTATGCTTGCCATTACGACAATACTAAAGCATGGATATGGAATTCCTCTTCAAACGCTCTATCTTAATAAAGCTGACACAAGTTCATCAAAGCAGTACCTCAGATTCCTGTTTGTGTCAGATGTAATGACTACGATGTCTTCAGTGTCTAGCATTTAAGGCCAGACATCATATCATTTTATAGCGGCTGGAAGTGGAACTTTAGAACCTAGCACAAGTCTAAATCTTCCCCTTCTGCTGCTACGTTCAGATAAAGCTAAAGGATGAATAAAAAGAAGTTTAGAGGTCATAGTCATGTGATGACGGTCAATCAATACCTCTTGATATCATTCCCAGTCTAAATCAAACTCTTCTATTTCCTTATCCTAGATTTCCATCTCTAAAATCCTGCACATCAATCCTCAGGGATAATTACAATAAAATTGAACAGAAATAACATTATGAATATCCATTATGTCTTGACATGAGTCGAAAACGGTATCTCCCTGGCGGTAGATTTTTCATCATTGGTCATAAGGATGGTAGTCTGCCAATTGGATAGAATTCGCCCCTCAGCAGACATTACATTCTATAACAGTCATGTCATGAATGTAAAGTGGGAGATGACGGGATCTTTGTACTACATGTACTTCTACAATCAAGAAGAGCTAACATTAGTCTCTGCATTGGTAGTATCTCAAGAGGCGAGGTCGAAATAATGGTATTTTTTAATGGTCTGGTCGACGCATCATTCTGGGAACGACCAATTTTCATCGTATTGACCATTTCATGGTGGCCCCATCTCAACACCACGAGTTGCCTGACCTGTAGTTCCCACCATGTTTAATCTTATTTCCCCGTAGAATTTGACCTGTATGCAGTCTCCACCGTGACTTTTCATTCCTCCAGACTAATCCAATAATTTAAGAATCAGTCACCGTCCTGGTGTGCATGGACTCGTTGAAGCTGAATAAATCGTCAGATCTACATAGATTCTCTTGTCGTGGGACCAGAGCAGCATTGCCTTTCCTTTCTCACAATACAATGACGTGTATACCTATGTGTTGAACATCAATATTGTTACAGATAAATGAAGGAACATTTTCTCAATTGTAGAAGGATGTGTCCTCTTTGTGTGGCTGAATCATCGATGCTACCTTGGTACTTCCGAGTTACACAGCTCATGTGCTCACAGAAGAATGACAAGGACGAAAAGTTCTTAAACTGTCTCTCTGAACAGGATCAGCTACTGTAAGGTCTTTGAGTGGCATTTAGAAATGATCCACACACACTAAATTGCGTTTATCTATTACTGCTACTGCCCGCCCCCTCCCATCTACCTTTTGTCTATTCCTTACAAGTAAATCCCATCTTTAGCTGTCTAACTGTTCATCACTATATAACTGTGTTGACTCCTCTTCAGCGCTAATTAACTGCTAGTACTGGCTGCTATTGTCCTATTGAAAACAATCGATAGGAACACGAAGTACAAATTAGGATAAGGAAATCCGAATTGAATATCACCGATGGTCCCAATGTATAAAAATCTTTTGTAAGATCTTCTGGGGCATTGGATGTTTCTCATCCATGCCTTCATCAAGCAACATTTGAGGAAGAGTGGTACACCACCACCATCGGATGATCATGCTCAACTGTACAGCAGATATGTAAAATGTAGATACCAGTGACAAGAGCTGCTGGGGTATTGCACACCTGGAGGTTAACGACTGGAAGGTTGACATAATCCTCCATGTCATACCATCGCGTTGAAAGTTTTGTCTGTCTGAATCTCCATGCACAGTTTCAGATGAAGCGGTTAAACGTGTCTGTTCTATTTCTCCTTTGGGTGAGTAATTCATGGATTTGTGATATCGCGTTATGGTTGAAATACGTAAAGTAAAAATCACTCACTCACTGACATATGATCAGATTATCAACATACACGTACCAGGATCGTCGGTAGCGCTTCCTTGCTTAACACCAGCACAGAAGAACATCGTATCTCTTGCGCTCTAACATTCACCGACTGGAAACAGACATCTGCATCATCGTTCACTTTTCATAGGTTCTAATCCCTTAACTTGTGTTTTCCTTTACTTTCTTGCTGTTTTTACTCGTAATAGAGAGTGCAAAAGAATATCATATCCATTACTGAATACCCTCAGAAATCAATTTCGTTTAATACCCAAAATCATATCAGTTCTGATCACTTTGAAAATATACCATTAAATATGTAGGGAATATTGGATATATAAAATGCAAATTGTGCAGCCAAGAGGAAACAGATGATGGGGTGAAATTAAGGAACGTGACAATTTATTCCATCCCTTTCGAAATGTTTCGTCTGTTTGGATATGTGTTACTTTTCTCATATGCATTGGCATTGGCTAGTGGTATGTTCGCAAAATGGAATACCCTCTACTTTTTACTGGTATAATTTAACAAACATGCTCTTTCAGTGATGTCACAACCCCCAGTCTGCAGTACACAACCATTTGCGCTTTATAGAATCCACGAATCCGTTGGTACATGGCCAGAAGGTGGCCACACGAACGCAAATACATACTTGCGGGTAGAGCAACGTGAAGTAAACTTGGACAAAATACTGACATTTTGTCCAAATCCACCCAGTTGGGTACCTCGTAAGGATGGGACAGCCACATTAACTGTGTGCGCCTAGTGGCTGCAAGAGTTGTATGATCCTCAGGGAGATGAGATTGATATTTGTGCCGTCTGAGAAGGACATCCAATGATCGAGGGGAAAACAAAACCCCTTTGAGCAGGTGATCTGGATATTGTCGCTATAAATAAATATACAACCAAACATCCAACCAACCAAACAAACAAATAAATAAATAAAATGAGACGAATTGAAACGTCTTGGACAAAGTCCCTTGCAACATTCGTTATGTCTGGGATCAGAATTTCTCAATTTGTTTTCATAGTACAGATTCTGTGAGTTTTTGTAGGATGAGTCCCACCTTTTGGAGAACGTGTAATCCTACATACAAGGGAACTGTGGCAAGGGACGTTATATATTGGTGCCAATTAACACTCGAGTGGTACACAAAGTCCGACGCGGAGGCTCAGTGGGTGAGATCATTCAATTTGACTTGTACAGGCGATAAGGTGTCTGACACTGAGACTGTGGACGCCCGGAAGGAGGACGAGAATGTATACTTTACAATACAATGCAAAAATTCATTTGTCCACATTTGCGACTGTGTATCAAACTTAGTTCGTTTGGCGTTTTTACCTTGACACGGAATGTGGTTCTAGTTATAATCAAGACTGGGTACTCTTTTGCACTGGGGTAGCCTAAAGGTTAAAGCGTTGGCTCTTCACGTTGAAGAGTGGGCTTCGAGTCCCCACATGAGTACAATGTGTGAATCCCATTTCTGAAATATTGACAAAAGCAACGTAATAAATACTCACTTTTGCACTGACGTTCTGTTTATGACTTTCAATATCATTGAAAGTTCTGACTGACATTTTGAAAGAACAGATTAGCAACAAGGGGGCACCATTGGTATCTGTGAGGATGGCTACCTCATGAATACATATTTTACCAAGCTCCACACATAATATGTAGAAAGTTCAGCATTACGCATAGTGTACTTTAGGTAACCTTCAACGATGTTTCTCTTTACAACAATCTAGACCTCTGCCGATCGACGTTTGTAGGTTCTGTTAATGCTAAAGAATCATAATCAATAGTGATGGTGTGCAAGGAGAGTTCAGTGCTCCAGCCTTTTTGTTAGATCCGATTTCTAATCCTTGTGCAAACGTGCGGAAGACAGTAGGGATTCGTGAAGACACTGGTTAAAGAGCACGAGTGTTCGGTCTTTCTTTTCTCATCAATAAGAGGTCCTGCTCCTCTTTCAGTGGATTACAAGAGAGGATCGTGAGGCATATTGACACTACCAAATGTCAAGGCAAAGTCTTACAAATGAGAAAATCAATTCTGACATTCCAAACTTGTATTATTTTAAATCGATTTGCTTTTAACTTACCACTTCTAGCTTACGAAACATTTGAAAGAAAAAAAAAATTCCATTTGTTACAAGCTTCAAACTTAAACGTACCTACCACTTTATTCTTTGCACGCGGTCCTGCTGTCGCTGTCAAAGATTGAAACATAAAACTGGTAAATACAGCTAGATTCATTCACCAGAAGTGACGTATATGTCGGCCATATTGTAAATGTGTAGTATGTAGAATATTACATTAACTTGGTACATTTTAAAGTCGTCATGACTACGAATCCATCTTATTAACCCCTGAAACGAATTGGGAGGGGTATATAGGTTTGAGTTCTGTCCGTCTGAGACTATGGGGGCGGGTTTTCTGAAAAACCGTTATAGAAAGGGAAACCAATTTTGGCATGTGCATTTTGGACATATATGCCAAGATGGTGTCCGCAACGCAACCCGTGTTACAGTTTGTGACAGAGATATGGCCATTGTTATGCGTTTCTTGACGTGCACGGAATCCCTAGTGGAAAGACATTTTCTCAAAAATGTTATAGACAGGGAGACCTAATGCGGGTTGTCTTTTCTCGTGACGCATTTTCGACACGGAACCAAACAGGAACAGAACATCGTGGCGGGCGTTATTGATGGCCATGTCTTCTTCTTTATCGTTAGGTGGACTTCCATCCACACCCTGTTTGTCTGGGACTACCCATGACTGGACTTGTTTTCCTTGCTGCCGAGGACATTTAGTCTTTGAAATAGCTAAAGCAATGGTCTGGGAAGGAGGGTGCAGATGTGGCACCTTCAACCGATATGGCACTGATGTAATCAGCTGATTGTCAGAAACAGCCCACTTTCGCTGCTCGTACCAAAATATTTTCTGGGGATTCCATAAAGGTTTAGAGGCATTTAAAACAACTATCATAGCTATTATTGCTGGTTGAAATAATGCCGATTTCTTTCCAACGGTGAAAATATGCTCAAATGTATTTTTCAAAGTAAGAGTAAGTTTTCGACTCATTTCGTTTTCGGCACATCCTGTACGTCAAGGCTACTGATCCAATCTTCAGGTTTTTCCTTTCTGCTTGTTATTATCAACAGACGGACAACAGCCCTTGATGGTTTATCGATATCAACAGACACTTCGAAGGTCCGTACATACGTTATGTATTTCTTCCATGTAGGATACAACGTAATACCTGGTTCCGTCTATAGGAAAAGTTATAAAGGGTTAAAGCAAAATAGAAGCAAAATTTCACTTAATAACTTCAGCTACTAAAGTGTGTCACAATTTCAATACCACTTATTGCTATCAAAGTTAAAACTGTTGTGGCAGCGACTGTTGCACATCAACTTGGCTTTGAAGCATTCACATCTGTTTGTTTGCCACACCGCACAAACCGCTGTCCACCACATAGGTGAAATGAAATTTCATAAAATGACTTAAGTATATTGACTGTTATTACACAAAGTGTTAATCAACCAACCACACAAACACAGCAGTTTGGTGCCAGTCAAACAGAAAGACTTGCTCAATCACTGATAGTTGCTCAATCAACAGAACGCTCATACGTTTGGCCCACAATTTAATACAATCCCACTGATAACGCTGTGATATTGCTGGGACTATGCTAGCACATCACAATCAATGACCGAACTTGTATTAAACATGTTTTTTCTAAAACCTCAGCAAAATCGATGAGTATGAGCAAGGGACATCAGGATAAAGGACAAAGTAATCTCCACGAGGGTTGTGGCCCCAAAAGTCATGCGTCATTAAGTGTCATATAATGCCACTGCTATATAAAGCAGCATAAGGAACATGCTGTTTTTAAAAACATTTTCCACTAAGCTCTTCTCATTGTCAGCAGGGATGGGTCCAACGATACTGTTAATATCACTATACATCACTGAAGTTGGCATCTCATGATTTATTTCGTACGATAATGGATTTTTTACGATAACAATCTATCATTTTAAAGAACTTTTGCAGCATTCAGTCATAAGACCAAACATCTGCCGCTAGCTAGCATATTTTGGACAGCTATAGTATACTCAGCAAATTTAAATGAGAACATGTCTTGATTGCGATGACCTCTGAAACGCTCTGCAAACATGATCGGCAGTGCTGAATTATCAAACCTAATCAAGTAAAGGACTGAATGGAGCGTTTATATTTGTTTTGCGTATATTTATTACATATACGGGCCCCAACAGCGTATGCAGTGTGTGTTGTGTCTGTAAACAATGCTTCAAGATGACTACAAGATATTGATTTTTAAGTTGAACAACACAGAAATGTGCAGTAATTTACAACTGTACTCTCAAATTACCTATGTTTGTAAATCTAATCAAATTATACAAAGGCAGCGCTCTGACAGTAAAAATCGTGGAGCAGTACAAATGTTATACATGGGCCGTTATTATAGCAATAAAGTCAGTGATGGTAATTTTCATCTCTCATCAACAGCGATACAATTTGCGAATGACCAAGAGAGGGCACGATCATCACATTCAGGTTTGGTCTCCTGGTGACATGATATGTCATGTGAGATGAGAAGCAATACCTCACTCCTCGTAGAAATATTTTACAAGATAAATTCTACACTAAGTCAGATCATCCTATATTATTCGCTGCATCAAAACAGGGTTCCTCTAGTACATTCCAGCACTATGTCTGAGCATAGTTTAGATATAGCCCACCAGTATCGAGTATTGACTCTACAGGTGCAATATGCAATAGGTGAAACATTGTTGCACAACATACAACACTGCCTCATAATGACAGTCAAGGTTTGGTATAACTTCTGGGAACACCGATGTTAAATCAGTAGGCGAATGATCAAAGATGTCACAGTGACGTCCCCTTAACGTGAAAGGAACCTGTCATCTAATGGGCGCCCTGATCATCATGTTTCTGATTTGTCAACTCCATACTTAGCTCGTTGTTTAGCCAAAGTGGCAAACCTATGCGATCCATATAAGTTTATCATTCACACAGTAGACTGAGGAAATATAATGTATTGTTCCAAAGAGCGTTCACTTACCTCCATACATGACAGCTTCGAACGTAGATCGATTGTAAAATCACTCAGCATCATACTCTCGAGAGTTTCGCCAAAGTGGCTATTGGCTAAATCATTGACCACGCTGACCTTTACTCTCAAGCAAAACGGAAACTGATTCTGATATGACTGATTTGAAATCAACATGCAACCCCGTTTTAAACTACCATCACTCCATCACCCCTATGCACTACTAGTAGATACATGAATGATATTATTTTCATTCAAGGATTTTCAGAAACTTATATTAGAACAGCGAAACTAACGACCTTTAGTTGATAAAGTATGTAATAAAGAATTGATCAAACTTAAATACTAGTAATGTTGTGTATTATAGTTTACAAAATTGCGTGTAGAATATTATTTTTTAATACTTATATGAAGTTAGGTTTATCCTTAGATAGTCACGTGTGTTTAGATACATACTTGTAGTTTGAAGATTGAATATTTACATGAAGTTATGTGTATTTTATGACCATTTACGATAGTTCCATTAGTGTACTATTGCTTGTATAATTATTATTATTATAGTTTGAATAATTCATCATAGTTGAAATAGTTATGAGTAGTGTATTATAGCTTATATAGTTAATGCAGATCGTTTCAGTTTCATGAAGTTAGATAGTTGTACGCAGTTTAATTTTTTCGATAATTACAAGTGGTATGTTATAATCTAGTTGAGGTGCAGTGTGTTGTATTTCAAACAGTTACATACAGGTAAGTGCAGTTTGTGTTATAGTTTAACGTGATGGGTGCAGTGTATTAAGGTTTGAATATGTTTTTATAGTTTGAATGAATACATTTTTTGATATCGTTCAAATAGTTTTGAGCCATTTATTACAGTTCAAATATTGTACGGATCGGACTATATCATTAATAGATATCCCTCTCAAATACTCTTGATATATATCAGATATGTAAATCCCACTCAACACACATATGTGGCATCTGTAGCAGTTTCACTGTAGTGCAGATCTACTTTAAAGACATACAACAGCACCGGAAAACTTAAGCGTTCTGAGATGTTAGAAGTGCTTTGTCCGAGAAAAGCGATAATTCTCAGCATATGTCGTCCAGCAGACATATTAAAAACAAGTGTATTGCTTTCAAATTGTTTTGAGATTTCTTTTGCTGTATGTTCTCCTGTGATTTTTATTGTACAAGTATCATGTTTTAGTGCTTGTTTTGGGGTTTTTTTTCATCCCCAAAGAAAAATTTGTTTCTTGATGTCTTAATACAAGTCACTAAGCAGAAGATCCTGTCCGTCCACTTTTTTGCATGGGTACCATAAACATGTGCAGTATACCTATATTTATGATTGTTCAACTGTAAGTAATGTCCCCACCTCAGGTCCAAGTCGTCCTAATGATATGTCACCACCAGCTTAAGAACATTCATGTTAGTCCAGTCCCTATCACAAATAAGGAAAGTGTATGCCTGGCGACATAAAAATAAGAACTAAAGGGAAAACATAAAATGAGCCCAGAGATATCCTTTATTGTTGTTGTATATGTTCCTGGGGCAATGATTTACAAGCACCAGTCTTGGACAGAGAAACCTTCCCAGTGGCATATTCTTCTTCCGAACTGACAAGACCGTACACGTATCTTTGTTCTTCTGTGAGAGAATCTTCATTCCATAAATAGCAAGTCAATAACGTTTCTCTTACTCCTGACGGTATGAAGAAGCCACAAGTAGGTTTCGTCTTTGCAGAAGAGGGAGTTACGATGGGACATCTTCGCATTTCTCTATCATGCTGTTTAGTGATGTGCAAGAGGTACAAATGAAATTGGTCTTGTGTGAAATGGGGGAGAGGTTTTATAACGGCACAGGACAGAATCTGACGTTGTGATCAGTTCGTGTAATAAGCTAATAAACTGCACCGACAAATACATGGTCTTTAATGACCCACTTAACCACGCAATCAGTCGAACGAGACCTACGTCTGACATGGTCTCTCAGGAGAACTTGCGGGCAACTACACCTTCTCCAGGATTGGAAAAAAATTACTCCTTACTAACTTCTGCAGACAGCCATGAACGGAGTCACCACTCGCCTCTTTCTATGACCAGGGAGTCCTACGTCTGTCATGGTCTCTCAGGAGAACTTGTGCGCAACTACACATTCTCCGGGATTGAAAAACAACATTACTCCTTACTAACTTAGGCAGACAGCCATGGAAGAAGAATCGTTCCCATATAGATAAAAGTTAAAATACGATGAACCAACAAAAGTACGCTTATAGTTTGAAGCCCGGTGGTCAAAGAATCGAAAAGGAATATTTTCAAAACGGTAATTGTGTTCAGTAATACTCTATATAGGCTGATGTATTTTGTGATTAAAAGGGCTTCTTCAACAGGAATGGAATATGGCCAACATGAACATGAACGTGAGTTATTACATGAAGGCTGTCCAACTAGGTGAGAGTTCCATCAGCTATGCATATTCACGATTAGTTAGTGAGTTTAGTTTTACGTCGCACACAGCAAAATTCCAGGTATATTTCGGCCATTTAGCCTTAGGCGCAGCCCAGTTGCAAAAATGGCAACATCTTGATCACTGTGTGTCTGCGTAATGCTTTAAAAAACAACATCGTATGATGAGTGAGTGAATGAGGTTAGTTTTACGCCGCTTTTTCAATAAGGTGAGTGAGCCGTGATTACAGGGCAGTGGGGTAGTCGATTTGTTAACGCTATTGCTCATCACGTCGAAGACCTGGTACAAAGTGTTAAGCCCATTTCTGGTGCCCCCCTTCTCGTGGTATTGCTGGAATATTTCTTAAAACTAAACTCTCCATCAGTGCTATATTATGCTGATCAATGCGGCGTAAAACCCCAAATCACTCATTTTAATCATAAATGACAACCAACATGAAAATATCTCTAAGGCCTTAATAATTCTTAAATGTCCCACCTCAGCATTGGATTAAATAACACTCGTGAAGAGCGGACTTGATAGATAGCGCCTATCAGACTCATATGTGATTGGACTGCGAAACACTGACTTCAATGCGTCGTTCTCGCAGCTCTTCCTTCACCCAGACAGATCGGAGACAGTAAGACAGATCTAAGAGCTTCAGAATCAGTCACATTTTCCCAACACCTGACATCAGTCCCGATGGCCTTTCCAGAGAGACATGTAACCCAAGACTCCTTCACCAATGAAGGCAAGGAACGAGAAACGTTGCAAAACGATAATGTCAAATCGATTTAATAATTTACGTCCCATCAAAGTAATTATTTATATAATATCTTGTGAGGTACGTTGCGTGTGGAACAACTGAGAATTGAATTCAAACTTTAAAATAATCGTTTGAATGAAATCGTGGAGTTCCACTGCATGCCATCATGGACGAATACCAAGCCGATGTGAAATTACAATTTATAAGTGTTCTTCGTGGAAGACAAAGTTATTTCAAGATCGACCAGAATAGCTTGTGGTGTCAGAAAGACAAGCCCAATACAAATTGTCTATCCTATTGTATTTAACATCACTATTTTGCCACCTGACGTTTGTTTATGTGCAGTTTAACGCCGCACAGAGTCATGTTCCAGCTATATGGAGACAGTTTGTAAATAATCCAGTCTGAACCAGACGACCCAGCGATCAACAGCGTGACAAATGGTGTGCGATGACATATGTCAACCAAGTGAGCGAGCCTGGCCATACAATCTCCTTTTACTCGCCTCTTACGACAAGCATGATTTGCTGAAGACCAGTTGTAACCCGGATCTCACCGAAGGAAGTATCAGGCTTTGACGTGTGGTGTGTGAATTGGCTTTTTTCTTGACTCAAACCAAAATACATGTAGCAATTTGGTGTCTCCTTAGGAAGTGATCTGATTTAAATATGTGTTTAAAAACCCAGATTAAAAACAGATTTCGCTTTCACAATGGCAATCCAGTGATCAAAAGCAGGAGCATCGATCTGCGCAATTGGGAACCGATGACATGTGCCAACCAAGTCAGCAAGCATGACCACCCGATACCGTTAGTCGCCTCTTACAACAAGCATAGTCGCCTTTTATGGCACGCATAGGTTGCTGAAGACCTATTCCACTCTGGACCTCCACGGGCCAAAACATTTAGTACATGTTTGAGTAGCATGATGGAAGAAGGAAGAACAAAAACCTCACTCACCCATCTACCAACCCACACTCACCCCTACCCACACTTACTCACTACCCGTGAAGATCAGGGTTAGAACTGATCTTCAGCAAGAGACGAATAACGGGGTCGGGTGGTCAGACTTGCTCACTGGGTTGACACATGCCATTGTATCCTAATTGCGTAGATCGATGCTCATGCTGTTGATCCTTGGATTGTCTGGTCCAGACCCGATTAGTAACAGATTAGTTACAGATATTTAGCTGGAATATTGTTGAGTGCGGCGTAAACTAAACTCACTAACCCCTACCACGCAACGGCTGCAACACAGTCAAATGAAGGACCAATCTGCTTGTTCCATGACGCATTTCATCTTAATGGATTACCATAGTAACGGAAAACAGTCAGCATTAGCTCGCATGTTATTGATAAAAAGAACGAAGAAATGTGTACAACAATAGCACATAATCCGAACGTATTTTCATAGGCGCGTATTTCAAAGCATCCTTATCAACCCAAATAACGACAGAGTAGAAGTAATGGGAGGTTCTGAGAGAAGATGTAAAAAAATCTGTTACATAAACTACATTTACAGGACCTGGCGCCAAACAGTCAACGCCACTACAAAGCCAATGATCCAAAGTTGACTAAAGATACCACATCAAAGCTACTGACAAATTTTTAAAAAAGGAGGAAAATGTGCATATCCCTTCTTTCTGTAAATACTGCTGAAGAAGGGATTCTTCATGTTTTATATCAAATGCACCCACAGCGATAACTGCATCTTCTAGACAGATTCTTCTGTTCTGGAAGAAGGCTCCACTCAATGCTTGGCTCCATCAGAGTGCTGGAGCCTCTTTTGATCTTTTCAGGATCTTTTTATCTGTCAGAACGCTAACCAAGTCGTGTTTATCATTGATGCTGGAATGATCTTTAATGGTCTAACACTATCGACATGCTAGATAGTTCATTCAGCATGCGCTCTTCACCCAGATACCTTCTGTGCACTGTAGCTGCATTTATAAAGCACTCAATCAACTCGGTTTTCCGTTGCTTTCGTAAAACCATTTTAAGCAATGCATATAATCATGACTCTACTGCAGGCAATGTGTCGTCGTTAAACAACAAACAGTCATAGTGGTACTAGGTGTCTGTGTTTTGATAACATTTGTAGTAAATGGTCAAATCCACTGATCGAAGTTATTTAACAGTAAACGTAACATCAGAAGACCAAAGTGAAAAAGTAAAAACTTCAGCTGTAACCATTTGTCGATCAAACATTGCCGAAGACCGGGGTTCGATTCCCAACGTGTGCTCAATGTTTTTCTGGTGACCCTCGACGTGATGTTGCTAGAATATTGGTATAGAACGGCGTAAATCTCACTCACCGATCAATCATTGCTAAAGGAAATCCAGGAGAAGACCTGAGTATCGGCATAATTACGTGTTGAGGTTTTGGTGAATGTGTTGGCTTCAGACTGCTATTAATAATAAGAATGCGTGTATTAGGTATTAAGAATATGTATTGTGTTGTGTCTGTTCAATGTGGGTTGGAATCCCGAAGTAATACAAATCTAAGTCGTTTGCCACAACAGTGACCAGAGTATGATGCCGACAAACCAAAACACGTAATCGCAGAAATTCGAACCAAAGGTTTCAGGCGTGACGCTGGAATGGAATACACCTAAAACAAATTTGCCCACTTGCTCAAGAAGACAGTGATTCTAAACGGTTCGAAACAATGCGCTAAAATGTCAAAATGCATGTTTCCAAACATAATATACGTCTTCCCCTATTATTACGCCAATATCAATAAACCACTCAAACGTGATCTGGTTCGAAGGTGGCATTGATATCACATGGAGTTCATTTACTGAAGCATTATTATGAAATCTTTGTGATATCCATACCATCTTAGAGTCAAAGTACCTTTAGCCATACAAGTATTTGTACATGCATGAATACGCACACACACACGCACGCACGCACGCACGCACGCACGCACACACACACGCATACATACATACATACATACATACATACATACATACATACATACATACATACATACATACATACATACATACATACATACATACATACATACATACATACATACATACATCTGCTGTTTGTCGCAACAGACTATATATCAATACTGTTCAACACTTGTTTGTAGTCGTCGCCTGCGTGGTCTACTGGTTAGAGCGTCCGCCCGGCTTGTGTGAGGTCGTGGGTTCTATTCCCGGTGGCGTAATACCTAAAGACGTTAGTTGTAGTTTTTGGTTCCTACCTGGAACTCGGTTTTAATGGGTACAACAAGCACTGGTCGCCTCTGTGTCATGTGCCTGAGTGAGTCATTCATGCTTACGTGTAAGTGCGGCATGGTTGCCCAGTAAGCTAGAGTCAATAAAACCAGCTTAATTCACGGCTTGTACTAGCAGCCACACATACACAAGCATGTACGTCGTCATATGAGCAAAATATTCTTAAGTGCGACGTTAAAGACTATTTCACCTTACCTGACCTCACCACGGTTGTAGTCAACTTAAGCTCCTTAACGGCCGGAGAATCTACACTGAATCATGGGTTAATGCAAGATGTTATTCTGATGTTGTAATCTTCGGTTTTGTCTTTCAAAGGAAGACGATCAAACAATTTGCCAGATTCAGAAGATGTCAGTGTAAAAACTTTGAAATGTGTTGGAGATTGTATGTCATTTTTGGACATTTTATCGAGCCACATTGCAGAAGTCTTGTCAACGTTTTTACACGCACTGACACCTCTGAATGAGATCTTGAATCCACGTATTTGGAGTGTTGAGAAATCGGCAGAAATCAGGTGAAATGCACAAACAATGGCTGGTAGATTTTACCAAAATATAGGATTCCCGGATTACTTTGTTGATAATATGAATTCGGTGAAGGGAGCGACGGAAACCTGTACCCGTACCATCTTCAATTCGATGCATGGGTATATCGGGGATCTGTTTGGACCAGACAATCTAGTGATCAACAGCATAAGCATCTGCCCGCGCAACATGGAACCGATGACATGTGTCAACAAAGTCAGGGAGCCTGAGCACCCCATCTCATTCGTCACCTCTTACTGAAGACCAATGCTAGTCCTGGTCTTCATGGGAATCGTCTGTCTGTACAGTATGGTGCCTAGCGGTAGAATACCAGATCCATCGATCTGCGGATTTGAGATGACATGTGTCAACCAAGTCAGTGAGTCTGATCACCCGATCCCGTTAGTCGCTTCTTACAATCAGCTTTAACCACTTTGCTTTCCCCACGCCACCCACCCTTTCCCTTGTGTAAGATAATAGATAACGAGATTCCTTTACTCCTGTGAGAGGAGGGGATCTGACCTTGTGATCAGGGGCAATAATAAGCCAATTTATCTCACCAACAACTGTACAAACTCTAGAGGCCAACCGGACTACACCATCAGCCAAGCAACTCCCATATCTGTCGGGGAATTGTCAGGTAGACGTGTTTGTAATAGAGACCGGAAAATGTAATTATCTCAGCCTATGGGAATGGACACCGCGCAGCACAATCATCAGATGAGTGGGATTTCTATTGAATGTACTGATAGATAGTTTTTGATCTTGCCTTCATGTAAAATACTTTAATGGTATTAGATTTGGTAGCACTTCAACATAAAGGTGCACATCATATGCAACTTACAGTACAGCGCATGGAATTGATCTCTTATTTGTGTCGTGTTATACCTGAATTGTTCTCTGGTTTCGCACAAAGAAAGGCCGTTTCTTGCCATAGCAAGTTTTGGGGGAAGAGCTGGGAAGTGTTTTCTTCAGCAACGAGAAATGTTCAGTAAGTGAATTTGTCCTTTCCCAGTTGGGCGCTGTCTTCAACACCTTGTGGAATTCTGCACTATCCCTCTTGCAATGCCTGCGGCAGTTGCTGTGACAGCACGATTCCGCAAATGGAGTACCCCGATGTGTGTTATAAGAAGCCGACCATTTCGTGGTCGATGTGGAAATGATTGGTGTTCTGGGTCCCTTGACTGATAGAAGGATTTATGCATCTGAAGACTAAAACTCCCTAGCCTCCTAACATCCAATGGTAATGTTCTGATTTCCAGCAGTCAGTTGCAGTATAACGATGTTCTTTCGTTTAGCTGAAAAATGTCAATGATCGTCCGAAAGTCAAACGGCCTTCTCTCGATTCCTCAGAACTGAACGTGCGTACTGCCTGTGTACCAAAAGTTTACTGCTCTTGGCAGTTCGGGAAGTTCTGCACAGACGTGCCATTTCGACTTGTGTGTTTTTTCCTTGCCCCTGGATAGTTATCCGTGGAATTCAAGTCAATATCCAACACTATACTGGATTCACGAATACGGACATGATTTTCAAGACAATTAACAGTGACATTAAATTAAACACTGTGAGGTCACTGTACGTTTCCCGAACACCTCTACTTAATTCTAACGCCACCCATTTGACCCTCTGTATTGACATTTAGATTATAACCCCACATCTGAAATTGTGCGATCGAATATAATTTGTTGAGCTTACATCGGCCTTGTGAGATTATTTTAACCCAAAATAGATTCCTTGTGATGGCCTCAGCGTTTCATCTCGTAACATGAGCAAAACATTCGCTGATCCTTTTTTCCAGGAAAGTTGCAATAATTAATGTTCCTTTGCATGACAGACATTTAATGTCATTTCATGACTAAGCATGGTCTAAAAAATTAACACGCGAGATGTCATGCCACTGAGCTAATGATGGATATAAAAACAGAGTCTATGACTTGAATCAAACGAGATGATGTTGTAGCGGAAAAGATATTGTCAGGTACAGCGCCATATTTCTATCGCGTCCGGATGATCGTCGATGGAGTAAACTCGCTTTTAGAGACTCGGAAGCGTGGGTGTGAGAGCATTATGTTTTGTGCAGCATTGCATGAAGTCACGCTTTAATGACACTGAAATGCAGGGGAGAGCTGAGTGGAGCTTAAAGTCGCCTTCATCATCGTTACATCTATACAACTAAAGTGCATTGATGTGTGTTTGTGTTTCCTTGATCTCAGGTCCTCGACATCTGTCAAAGAATCACCAGATATTACTATTAAAGGAAAAACGATGCATCAAAGTACAGAAATAACTAACATTCCATTCCTACACTAATAACAAAAATCCAAAATGTGTTGTTTAGCTAAAAAATTGATATCGGAACACATGGAAGCAATTCGGATGAGGTTGATTGTGGAAAGTTAAATCTGAATCCCTGTCAAAGGCGCTTTAACTGTCAAAGGCGCTTTGTCTTCCACTTGCTTAGGAACGTCGATATTTGTAAGGTCATTTACATCCAATGAAGTGGAATACTCTACAGAGGATGGTATCACAAAAGCGAAGACTTCAACTTTCACATAGTCCCTCTATATCGCTCAATATTCCTTCCGCACCCACGTTTCACAAGTGTTTAGGTACAATCAATGCTTTTCTATTTTTTTAGAAAAGTATACAATTCCAATTCTGTTTGAGGGCATCAATGTTCAAGCCGACAGTAAATCGTTCATGGTAGACAAGTGGTTGCGTGTGGTTCTGTGGTTAGAGCTCAGGTCTCAAATCAGCTGAAGTTTAAGCAACGTTGAGCGCGGAGAGTCCTGTGATCAGGAGTTCAAGGTACACATAATTTCCAGAATTAAATCTTCATCATGGTGATGCCAGTATGAAATAAGTGTACAACACTTACCCTGCACAGTTTGGGCTGAGGGGTGTAGGGAGAGGGTAGTTTCCACAGTCTGTCTGGAATACAAAAATCCTTAATTAAATTTTTCCCAAACTCACGCGCTTTTTCTATTAAAACGCACCTACTTTGGCCACCTGAATGATTCAGTGGGAAATTCAAATGTAATTAAAAAAGAGAAACAAAACGTATGCTTTGTGGACATCTGCATCCATACGCCGTAAGCCTTCATAACAGATTTTATACCATGGCTTAATATTTTCATGAACCGGTAAATATATTCCATGGAATGCAGCTGAATACTGCTTTGTGTTGCATCCAAAGACAGATTTGACCAGGCAGTGTGGCCACACTCCAGGTTTGACTCCCGGCCCTCAGGTCATTTTACTGCACGCTACCATCAAATTCTTGAATAGGATGAAAGTGAAAACGGTTCTGAAGGAGAAATTGATATTGAATACCTCTTCCTTCTACTTGACTACTAATTGAAAGTTACGTGATAGAGATAGCGTTAGGGCCAGCTATGCTATCTCAAGAGACAAGCTCGGGTAATAGTCATACCTAACGTGAGAAAAAGTCGTCAGTCATCCAATAACCAATTTCCCGTATTTACCATTACTCTGTGGATGCACACAGAGACTGTGTCTGCAGTTCTTGCTGTAATCTTCTAACAAGCATCTGACCTCAATGCAGCCCAGAAGATTATTCCATCATCCAGCTTGATCCAATAGTTTCACAACAGCCACCTTTTCATGACACTGCAAGGCCGTCATGTTGGTCTCCTTGACAGCCCTGTGAGACGCAACGGTGGCATTGCCGTTTCCTTGACAGCCTGATAATCGAATTTGATTTCGTGATGAACTTCTATTAAGGTATCGTATAATGTCAGACGTGCAGTGTATAAGGGTTATGACGATTTACTGACTTAAACCAGGGGTTAAAACAAAATCAGTCATTTTGAGAATGAAGTTTATGAGAAGCAATTTCAAATGGATGAAATTTGAGGTTAATGTCAGGTAATGGTGCATTTGTCATGCAGTGATTGTTTGTTGAACGCCGCAGTATTTCAGCTAATACAGTACTCATTTCCCAATATTCCTAACGTATCGTAAGCGATCATTAATGTGTGTGACAGATTTTCAGTGATCGTACCCAGAGGACGTGTGCATTCTTGCCTAATACATGATGTGTCTGATTCAGATTTAATTCTTTACAGGTCTGTGTGATAGAGATCTTTAGACGTCACAGGCTATCCTAGATTTCTAGTGGAGAATCACTGGATGATCGTTATACGCAGATATACTTCAAATATCAAGGTAGGTTGTTCATCAGTTTTGTCTCTATTTTGTATTTATATGTATGTGTGTTGCTTCACACTTTAGTCGTTTTTACCTGATTTGGTACGGTGTCGAAAACCTCACAGCTGATGAAGGGTTGTCTACGGTATCTAAGAAACCACAGTTTGAGGAGGGTGGTCTTGGCGCTACAGTATCTAAGACACAACAGATTGAGAAGGGTGGTCTTGGCGCTACAGTGTCTAAGACACCACAGATTGAGGAGGGTGGTCTTGACGCTACAGTGTTTACGACACCACAGATTGAGGAGGGTGGTCTTGACGCTACAGTGTTTAAGACACCTCAGTTTGAGAAGGGTGGTCTTGGCGCTACAGTGTCTAAGACACCACAGATTGAGGAGGGTGGTCTTGACGCTACAGTGTCTAAGACACCACAGTTTGAGAAGGGTGGTCTTGGCGCTATAGTGTCGAAGACACCACAGTTTGAGAAGGGTGGTCTTGGCGCTACAGTGTCTAAGACACTATAGTTTGTGAAGGGTGATCTGCGACCCTATGGCATCCAACACGCCACTTGGGAAGGGTGGTCTTTGTGCTTTATCGTCTAAGACCCATCAATTCGCGATCTAGGAGCTAAGACACCATAATCCGAGTGGCAGAAAACTAATTATAACGTCGGTTTGTCTTGGTTTTGTTCCTACGTTTGTCAGCAATCTTGCTTTGGAACGTGGTGAGCATCTAAATCCGGTATCACGTATTGCTTTCCTACATCATGCTGTAGTACTGCTCAGAATGAGTTAAATCTAACTCATGATCATTAAGTCGCTCACACACTCCCCCCTCTACTGCAACGTTAACAAGACGCTAAACTAGAGAGACAATGTGATCGGTCCTACGTCAGCAGTAATTATATTTCTCACACATACACAGAGTATTAATACATTTTCTTATGCAGAGACCCTCTGGTATTAATAACAGTTTATCAAAGCATTTGAAAACGAATGTGTTATTTATTAATCAGCAGTAAAAGTTTAAAAAAATAAATGGGAAAACCTGAAAACAAAGTCTAAATTGCAAATGTACATTCAAATATCAAGTCCTATGAAATAGACGGGAAATGGCGCCAAAGAAATAAGGTCAACAAAAGTTCACTCATAAACGTCGAGAGCAGACACGAAAAAACAAACTCAGTGACAGAAAAAAATATATTCAGCTGGATTTTGTAGTGACTTTGCTATCATACGGATTTCTCATATTCGAGGCAGGAGGTTCCAAGCTGGCGGTTTTTGATAGGGTCCTTCATCTCACTTCTTGTTTACTCTGCTTGAACGTTCGCCTCTAAGGTCTAACATTAAAAGGCCATTAACCGGCCACTAGTCGTGAAGCATCTTTCCTGTAGATGTGAAAAGTATTTCTTGTCTTGTTCTGAACATCGATATCAACATTTAGAGCTATGTTGTAGCATGTTGGTTTTTCTGCATCTTAAGCCTGAAGCTGTTGGTTTTCCGTAACTGTGATATTGGTAGTGTCCACGAGTCCTTTTCATTATTGTTTCATCGTGCAAAGGTTTTTCTCTAAAAGTATGTAAGATAGTTTTAGAAACTAGTGGCAATTGAAACTCGACACTTCAGTCACATAAAAGAAGTGCCTTATTTAGATAGATATATATCTATCAATGAATACCGCTCAATATACATGTTGTTACGGTTAAAAATTTACCGTGACAAACGATGTAAGAAATCCCCTTGTGAACTAGCAAAACAGAACAAAGACAACTCATAAACATTCAAATTCTATTATTATGCAATGAGAGCAAGGTATACAAAGTCATAAGTCAATAGTCACAATACAGATTTCAAATACAATTCAAGAGAGACACAATCTAAAGTCAATGGGTCACAAGATATATTATTGCAAAATCACCAAAGTCTCAGTACGAGAGGTAATCAACTATCCAAAATGTCAACACAGCGTTGACGGGTTTTCAAGCGTTGGCAGTAACTAAAGTAAGTATGAATGAGTGTCCCCCTCTTTTTATATATACTAAGTCATTTCCCGAAAGTTCGGGCACAAACGAACATCGCCAACGCTGTAGAATGACCTAGAATACGTCTCCCGGAAGAAAACACATAGAAAACTAGGAGCAGATAAATTCCGGAAAAACAGAATGCTAAAAGTGTTGGCCAGCTATTAAAACGAAAGGTGACCTATCATATTTAATATTCAAATACTAAATGTTGTGACCCAACAATAATTATTACTTAATTATTAACAAAAATATACAGAAAATACGCACTCGTAACAATGTCAATGAAGTGCACCATACACTTATCTGCTAATGAATACTGCTGCATAAACAGATCAGTTTAAGAGTCTGTTCTTTTCAGGAAGGATAGATGACAGGAACAACTTTGAAAAATGGGTTTCATTTTCTGTTCCACAGCATTTACTATCTTGACAGAATTGAGCGATGTCACATTGAACAATACATTGACGCTTCCTAATCTGAAGACATTAGCTCAGAGTGTCGGACCACATGTTGTTGGTGTGTGTTTTCAATGTGCTTTCAGGAGATACAGTTACACTGGGTCAAGTGCAGCCCCGCACATCTAAAGTCTCAGGTCCAATTAGGGTTGGTCATATGGTTCAAGCATGGTGCAGTTATATATCTCCAGACGAACACAGACACTAGTCTGTTTATAGGCCTTGGGTGAAATGTGTAAAGTGCCTTGTGCGAAATGTTTATTTGACATTAGCCTATGTAAGGAACGTGGTCCTGCTCTCGAACAGAAGGAGGTAAGATGAAGTTTAATGTTGCAAGATCTTTTACAAGATCATTGCACTTAGATAACCATGCGCTTGTGTTAGCGTTTGTATGTAGCCAATGCTGTGCCAGATTACCAGGATAGGGTGCGTCAGTTTAAAAGGATACCAGCCTCAGATACTTTGCTCTGACTCTGGGCGACTAGTCATTGTGTCAAGTGTCAGGGTAACATCAAGTAACGCTTTTACGTCTTTTTACATGGCGAGCGATCGAACCTCAAGTTCTCTCCTCTATGTCATGGAATCTTTCAAGAGATTAAGGACCCGTGACAATGTTTAGTATCTCATTATATCCACTTTTGCCTCCGTTTTCTTTTCATTCGGAATTACTCGGCCTGTTCCGCTTCTCATGTGATATCTCGTCAGCACTGGCGTAACTATGAGAAGTAACAAATCGATCACCAGATCCTGTTTCAAGTAGTTCGAGTGACCATGACATGGGCAGTTGGAAAGATGATAAGTGTATGATTATTGAAATAGTGAGTTATGGTTTGATGCTACTGTCACAGGGCGTCATCTTCAACGCGAAGAATGTAGAGCGCTTTGGTGAAACCCAACCGCTCGGGTATGGTGCACAAATACAGAACTCGAATGTTCTTTGCCTGCCAAGACACTCCACCATCCACGGCAAATTGCAGCGCCTAAGACGACTGACTGATCCTCCAGTGCCACTGACATAGGCTTGATATACGATTTGTTTCACGCTTTAAACGTCCATACGTTAGCCATTTAGATGAAGTTCATCCAATACATATGCTGACATTGCCAGGGGATTCCTTAAGCCGAGTGATTTCTTCCAGGTATATTGTATTTTAGTATTATAAAGGGATCACAAATTGATTCAACAGATAAAATGACGTCCCCAGGACAAGTAATAATGGAATTTCGGTCTGTGGCGTTATAAATACTCTGTAGTGATTGGCATGCCTTTGAATTGTCGCCATAGTGTCTTAGATTACATATGATATTAAGTTCAAAGTGAGCGAAATCTTCATTATCCTTTCTGATAATAGACATAGTCCAGATACTGCCTTTTCAGAACTGGAGGGCTGTGACAACCCAACGGGCGATATCTGTATGATGACTTCATCCAGTGACACTGACAAATTCCACATCACTCGAGTTCCTGTCAAATCAGTCAGTTCCTCTAACAAAACTATTGCCATGCGTGCATGACCATTTGAGCGCATGTTGTTGTTGCTGTATGTTCTGTTCCTGGTGTCATGGTGTCATGGACAGACAAGGGGCTTCGACTGACAAAACTATCTGCCATCTTAAAAGTGCTCATATTAAATCTGGCCTACTACCAGTTGTGTCATTCATACTTGTACACTTTCTAATCTAAAGACACCTACACTCGGCAGTGGACAGTTACTGGTTGTTGCAGGTGCACTTGCTTTAAATCTGGCAATTTCCCAAGCGATACATTTATACTCATTACAGCACACTTGGAGCACAGTCTCTGGTTGCATTAGTGTTGCCCATTTGGGGCATGTCTTGTGCTATGGCTTCCTGATAATGTACTCCAACCATATACACTGGAGGAAAGGTACCGCTTGCTCATTAGTTGCGAGATGATAACAAATGCATGTGTTGGTTGTCAGTGAGTGAAAGGGAAATTATTGGGATAAATATTTGTTCAGCGTTAAATTTCCACTGTCTATTACTTTCCTTCGGGAAAAAGAGCATTTTTGCCACGCGTCATCCAGAATAAATGTGCTTTCTATTGACAACAAATATTTGCAGTAGACTCAATGTATGACGTCATTCATTTTTGAAAGGTCGTTTGGAAGATGGCTCCACCTTTTCCTAAAGCCCCAGCACCTCTTGCCTTTAGATTTGGAATTTTCAATTCAGTCGATCATGCTTAAAGAGTGTCACACCGTTATGGTACAAAAGTTGCCTTATAAAGACCGCGACGTTCAAAGTCATACAATACGTATTACAATTTCCAAAAGCTGCCTTGTTGACTTGTGGAGGAAATTTCCAGATTTGACGAAGTGACAAAAAAGATGTCTTATATAGTTCCATACTTCGTTGTAGTCAGGTGTAGAGCTAACTCATCTTGTAATACAACGCTCTACTTTGTGTCTTTTACTATGTTCCATACCTTTTCCTGAAATGTTTAACATCATCAACAATGCCTGAGACAGGAATACTACCTCTTCATTGACATCACACCATTATGGTGGGCACTGAAAAAAGTCAAATGAAGCTATTCGGGTTTACCCTCAGGTAACCGTGTTAGACGTGACCACATGCCTTCATCAGACCATATCGTCATTTTAATCGCTCCCTGCAAGAAGTGTCTCTGGGGAACTGTTGTTGCAAGTCACGTTGTGACATTTCATGAAAGATACCACAAATACAATTGACTGAAACATGCATGCATGCATATTTATTGAGACCATTACAACAAGTTTATCAGAATATAATAAACGGCTTGAGCATTCATGGGGATTGTGTTTCAAATGCGAATTCTCGGTGTCATATGCAAACAAGTATGCTCTGAGGATATCGTTGCTGACACAGACATAATGTGATAATGGCTCAATATAATTTAAAGACCTTCTGTTAGATATTGTTGTGGACTTCAATGAGAATGGGGACAGAATGACACGATGCAATGACTACATTATGTCAGAACTATGGGTCAAAAGGAAGGATATCGAGATCCTGTTGTCAAGTGAAAACAGAAAGAACCGCGCAATCGGATAAATCTACGTTGGTTAAGTATAGATGCATGCAATACACGTGGAGTGGTGTCATTTCTCTCGTAAAACAATTTATTTTTTGAGATACGACGTCCCACTCATGTGGCATGCAAGGTTTTGCTCTACAACAGTTTTTATTCAAATTATATGCACAAATCACCCACTGAGTGATACTGTTATATTACCACTAATTAAAACATTTGTAATTGAAAATCACACCTATGATAAAATGAGATTGTCTTTAACCAGATTTTAGTTCTTCATCTACAATTTTCAAATATATTCTTTCTACTTGCTTTCGTTATGCTTTCAAAATGATGTGTCCAAGTAACCTTAAGCTTATACGGAATAATTTTCTCAAATATACCTGTAGCTACGTGTTGATTTAGAAGACGAAACTGACACAGTAGTTGAAATCTGAAAAGAACAGTCAACCAAGAGAGGTGTAATTAATACTTACACTGTAAAATGAACGAAGTCAAATTCAAATGTGGTATGAAACAAAAGTAGTGATTATAGATAATTATTTAAAAAACAGCTATGACAATATTCACCCAATGCAACAATTGAATTGCAAACCTTTCCAAATATAGGGGTAGTTTTCAAGGTAGGAATGATATGCACACAACTGCTGTTTTTTCCTTATGCCGTTGATGTATTGTGAAATGAGAGTCAAGAGTTAGACCATCTTACATAAGTAAAGTAAATTTACCAGATCGTTCTGTAATGTTCTCTGAGTAGTATCTTCAAGAATTTGTTTAAACATAGCCCAAGTTGAAACAGAGCACACCGCTCCCTGCTCAATGGTAATTGGTAATTGGTTAGTTTGTTCTATATATTTTTATGGCACTGGCACACAAAGAATAGCACGGTCCTATATATTAGTCCTTAAATATACATATAGAAGTATTCAATGTGTATATACTTTATTGTTTTGGAGGGCGTTTACTCATGGAAACGACAAATTGAACACATGAAAGTATAAGTGTTCCTGTTTTCTTTTCCAGGTTTCTTCACAAGGTATGTATTGCACTGTGAGTGAAATTCTGGAAATAAATAAACAAACGCTTGCACTTCCATGTATTCCCTCATTCGTTCCTATGTGTATATTCGGATCTATGCTATTTTCATCTCTTGGCCTCAGGCGGCACAAACAGAGCAGTCTCGGAACTGCTGTTCTGTTCAACCTTTCAAAGATATTACAGAGTTACCCGGAAAAAGAAAATTCACTTACACTTCAGACTAATTTGTGAGCATGTCCCCACATAAAACTCACCCTATTCACTGCTCTAGTTCTCTCCGCAGTTCACTAGTGTACCTTGTTTACCTGTCGATGATGAGATTAAACATTTTTTTTTACTCTCAGAGGAAAGACGTGATGGGAAGTCCAATTTGTATTCTTGTGCAGTTTTGATTTATGCAAAATGTCAGAGAGAAACACGAAGTCTCATTCCATATGAAGGCTTTTCGTCAAGACTGAAAAATACAAATTTGTCAATACAAATTTGTCTTCCAATTGAAGAGTTCTCGTGGCGTCTCTGACTGGGTTAGCAGATAAGGAGGCTTTGCACTGATCACATTAGCCTGATTGGATAACTGTGCTGACTACCAATTGTGTCTGGTTCCTTCATTCCCCTTCCCATTTTATGCTGAATCCAACTTTTCGATTTTCTCGCTGCTGGTTCCCTGTATGATTTTAGAATATTCAAGTCTCCTCTACGAACCGAAACATGTCCTTGAGATGGAAATGTTGAATTTATAGTAGCCTTCTTCAGGAAAGGGTTTGGAGTCAAATTTAATGTTTCCAGTCAATCTGTGAACATCTCATCAGATGTCCGTTGCCCGAGTTAGGTATCTAATAATTCAGAAAGTTTGGATGAAGTTGGATCTAAGTTGAATCGGGTTATATATAGTTAAGTGCATCTGTCTATGTTTGGTGGAATGACGCAATCAACGTCAGTTTCGAGTGTGGCGAATTCATGGCGACCCTTGTCTTTGTTATACCATGAACAATGTCTACATCATTTTCATACCACGTTGCCATCCATCTGTATGTGAAGTGTGGTAGAATAATTCATATAGAATACAGGTAATACATAATCTCAAAACGGAAGTAATATGGATGAAAGTCAGTTATCCTGTCACTGCTTAAACACGGTCACTTCTTTAAACACGTCCATAAAACAAATGGAATTGTTTATAACAACTATGCTACACGGATAATGATATCTGTTTGACGCATATATTCTAGAACTGACGACTTTTATGGCTTGCTTTTGATTCGTTTTGAGCTGATTTGTCAATATTCAGTTGGTTTCCTTGTTCCTTGGTTGTATCCAGCTATTTGCAGAGTCGTATCGCATGTTCAGTGCAGAGAAGACGCTGGTTGTTAATAGGAATCTCACATTAATATCTTTCCAGTTGGGTATAATGTTTCTTTTCGTATAAAGCCCATAATGTTTTTTCTAATACGATGTCATTATTTGACAACAGTTAATATTTTTCTATGTTTTCTGAAAAGGGAGGGTTTTTTGTTTTCGTTTAAAAAAATAGCAATTACAGTGCACCATACACGTCAACAAGAAAGCTGATGTTTTACAGAAATAATTTCCTTACGTTTAGAGTGGACAAAGGGAAAACTTGACATTGTATGTTTCTTTTCTGTACAATCTAAGAAGTCATAAAATGTATTAGTCATCAATTCACCAAATGATCACCGCTCGTTTGGTTCGCTTGCTCAGTAGATTTTGGTCTGGCTCATAGTCGTCACTGATTGTTATCTGAGTCGGAAATCATACTTTTATGATCTAAATATAATATGCTGAAGTTTGTATGTCAGGATTCAAACAGCAGCCACTAGTGCAGAGCTTTATGAAAGCAAAATCAGACTTTCCGATGTCAGTTGTTAAGGACATTGATTGATACGTGTACGAATTCGTATCATGTACGTTTGATTGAATCAGCCATTGATGGAATATAGTTTTGACAATAGTTATAATAACCGCAAGCTGCAAGTGTGTGTAAATGTTATGTGATGGGATTGTGCGCTAATATTTTGTCTAACTAACTGAATATACTGCCACGTACATCAGTCTTGGCAATTATTCATTCTTTAGCACAATTGCGATACTGAGCTAATCCGTAGTCACCAAATTCAAAATGTGCAAAATGTTGAACATTAGTCCAACTACAGCCATGTCATATCAGTGGCACGATGAATGTACATGTGCCCTATGCGTGTTATCAAGTGATATCGTACGGTTAAATTAAACGGAGCGGGGCTGGGGTGGTGGAGTCTTTGGGGCCATGTGTTGTATCGTTATGTCTCGAAATTAACACAAACGCTGATAGTAAGTGAGGTTGGTGTAACAGATTAAATTTATGCTTAAATACGATAATAATTGAAGGAATTCGACTACTTAGCTCTGAAACAGATTGTGATGAAGTAAGACAAGGAGACATAGAGCTTAATATCGCATCTTATGTTATTGCACTTGCAGATACCCTTCTTTGATCAAATATACTCGCATCACCACAAATTCCTCAACATGTATCATGTTGTGACTCGCAAGTTGAAACTGAAATCTGTCTGAAGAGAACTATATGTGAAACCAACAGATAACACAGAATATTCAATACAACGGTATCGCTTTGACACTACAAATTAGTAAGGCAGTTCCAACTCAAGAGCAATGCTTCGGGTTTGGTTGCTGTTTAACACCGCACTCAGCAATATTCCAGTTATATGGAAGCGGTGCGTAAATAATCGAGTGTGCACGAGGTAATCAAGTGATACGATGACATGTGTCAACGAAGTCAGCGAGTCTGACCACCCGATCGTTACTCGCCTCTTACGACAAGCAGGAGCTGCTGAAGATCTGTTCTAACTCGAATCTTCACAAGTAAAAACCTCAGAGTAATTCTAGAGCAGTAATCATTGCAATAAAGACAAGGATGGCAATATTCACTTCTAAATGCCAGTAATCCAAGAAAGTGACACACAAATTCCATAAAGTTCATATGAATCAATCTGTTTCACTAACAAGGTTACTGTCAGGTGTTTTGGGAATGGTTGAGCACGGTTGCTTCTGACCAAAGCAGCGGCAGCTGACAAAACTACATATCATCTTAACAGTAGCCGTATTTTTTCTGGATAAGTACCAAGGGTTTATACTAGTGTTGGTAACTGGTTGAAATCTCACAACTGATAATTGGTTCATTACCAATCATCGAAACTATTAGCGTCATCTTTCAGATGTTCCTTTTCAGCTCGATATTGCAGATACGTATAATGTGGTTTTCTGTTGTTGTTTTCTGAGTGAGTGAGTGAGTTTGGTTTTACGCCGCTTTTAGCAATATTCCAGCGATATCACGGCGGGGGACACCAGAAAATGGGTCTCACACATTGTACCTATGTGGGGAATAGAACCCGGGTCTTCGGCATGACGAGCGAACGCTTTAACCACTAGGCTACCCCACCGTCCCGTTTTGTTTTGAAATTACAAATTGCGAATTGCACACATCCAATGTAAAATGATGCAACTTGTACCATAAAGTCATGACTAATATATCGCGAACATAAAGAGTCTTCAAGAACTACTTAGTCATGACTTTTCAGTAAGTGAGTGATTTTCTACAATTAAACATGTTTTCAACCTCTAACATGTGTTCCAGCTTGAAGTGTTTCAAATACTAAAACAGCAGTCCCAAATCGTTTGTGTTCGATTATGAGAAAATGTGATCGAGTGCCTGGATGTTTGGTCACTACTATCAACGTTCGATTATTTCAATCAATCAGAACACGTCTAGTGCACCTGTACACTTTCTACTCAAATGGTTCTGTTAACTCGACAATGGACGATCACTTTTTCTTTTTTTAAATCTGGCAAACTCCCACACGGTACAAGTACACTTCTTAAAGTGTAGTTAGACCTCAGCTGAAGACTCTGGTCGCATTTGGGGTGTTCATTTAGGAAATACGAGGTATAAGAACATGACCATATTGTAAAATAACTACATTCACCAGAGACAAATGAGCCCTTGGATTATCTCGAAGTTGTATTTATCTCGAAATTACGACAGATACTTGTGCGTTGGCTGCCCTGCAAAGTGAAAAATTGCAGTATTTATGAAATACTCCAAGACATCGAAATCTTGACCGTGCTGCAGAAAGACAGCCTTTTGTCACAATAAGAAAGAACTTTTTTATTTCAAATGCATTAATTTGTTCATATCCTTATGAAGTTCTATCAATCTGCTATATAGTACCCAAAGACTTCTTTCATTCAGTGATAGATGTTTGGCCACATTGGGATCATTTCCATCACGATAAGTACAGTGTGTTGTGGAGGCATTAGGAATCCTCATAAAGTTCCATCACTCAAGAAAATATCATATAAAAGCTCGTATCTGAGCAAAAGACCGCTTTTTGATCTCATGGAAGTCTGTCATCCATCTTGATAAGTAACGCGGCTCGCCATTAAGAACCATACTCTCTTATCGGATCAGAGTTCGAGAGTTGATGACGCCGAAGACATAAACAATCAAATCAGACCTTAACATAACGCTACATATCCAGCGTCCTGCTTATGTGCACGTAGTCAAATGCTCGTTTGAAGAAGGTGAGACAAGATTGGAAACTGTTGATATTTTCCGATTTTCTGACGCTTTCAGGTAGGCATGTACCTGTACACGTACACATGCTGCACCTGCCTTACTTATAGCCATTATATAGATCCACTGATGTTATGTTATATATTTTAAAGTGAGTGATTTGGGTTTACTCGGCTTTATCAAATACGCCTACATTATCACACTCCGTAACAAATAAATGGTCTTCATATATTGTTCCAATGTAAGGAATCGAACCCACGGAGTGTCCCACTATACAAACCAACGTTTATGTAAAATATTTAAAGGAAGACTTCAGTCTTTCCAACGGTTGTCATTCAAAAGGCTTCTTTTAAATTTATAAACGTTTTCATGTTCTAGACGGCGTTTAGCAAGTGACTGAGAGACAAATAATGTCTGATCCAGTTCTTTATGTTGTTGCCGTCAGATGTAAGACTGACTTGACTTCATGCCAGTGACAGGAACCTACCTCGTCCTGGGAATCGTGACAATGGCCATCGTGACTGATGTGTACGAATGACACATGAGGTTGTTCTTGTGTTAAATGACGTCGGGTAATGAGATGCAACTTGGGCTAGAAATGCGCCAATAAAGTGCAGTATTAACAGCAGCCCCTTTATCACCTACTTACCCACGCAGTCAGTCGAACCACTGCTGTATCTGCCGTTGAAGTATTGTCCTAGATTTAACCCTGAGGCTGGTGTGAGAATTAAAGGAGAATTATTGTGTGTACGGCGAGATGAAATGCTTATCGTTTCACTTGTATCAGTAATATTTGTGGTGTATGTTGTTATTGCTGTTGAATTCCACCTTTCATCATGGACAACGGATATATATGTCTGGGTCAAGCAAACCAGTGGTTAATCCGCCAGGGTACTGTGACCTCCAGTCTGTCAGGTGTCAGTGCCTTGCCTTCCTATCATCACTTCAATCGGTTCCTACAAGATGATTAAATTTCAATGGAGAATTATCACTATCATTTCACATGCGTCAATACATATACACCTGACGTCTTGAAAGAACCATCAAGCCATTAACAGAAATGTATGAAACACACATACCTGCTCACGCACACACCATATACATACAGACATACACAGAAGGTGTGTAAAGACCTTCTATCAGCCATTATATGGGGAGTTGTACCGAAATGGGCAAACTGAATGACATGATGTGACGACTATAATATGTCACCGTTATCAGAACGCCTGGTGTACACCGTCCCCGGGGGTCCTTGCCTTGGTGTCCCGTCGTGACTCAAACAACAGCCAGTTTAAAGTTTTTCACTCAAGTCCACTGATAACGAAGTGCAACCTTTTCAAATATATTTGTCAGTAACCCCAATGAAGAAATCACTAATTTGTCAACTCAACCCCACAAAAAGCCGGTGAAGACATTACGCCAACCCCTGAGCTAACAGTATTCAGTCAATGCAAATTTGTCTTCAAATGAAAGAGTTCCCGTTGCGTCTCTGACTGAGATAGTGGATAGGAAGGCCTGTTAATGATCACATTAGCCTGACTGGATAACTGTACTGACTGCCAGTTGTGTCTGGTTTCATAATTTCCTTTCCGTTCAACATTTCGATATGCTCGTCTCAGATCCTCTGTATGACATGTGGATATTTAAGTCTCATCTCCAAAATGAAAAATGTCATAGGGAAATATGCTAAGCATTTGCATTGACTTTCTTCCTGGAAAACGTTCATTTATTAAGGAGTCAAATTGACAGTGACTGTTCCAGCTGTGAACATGTTTTCTTGAAGTGTTTGAGAGTATTTTCGAAAAACAAGAATTTTTGATATAGTTCGGTGTAAAATAATTTAGAAGGTATAATGCTACATGATATATACTGACGTTTACACGAATATAGTTGTACGTGTCTGACGAAGTTTGTTAGAATGGCGCTAATATGTTCGTCGTGCAGGTTCATGGCGGCGCATGTCTGTGAGAAAGAATTATTTAATTTTTCATCCCCATGACTTGGTCACGCTACCATCTATCTATCTGTCGTGTCTTGTATAATGATTACACCCACCTTGTTACAGACACCCACCAATATCAAGATGTTGCTTCTGTAGCAATAAGGATGACATTTTTCATTCTCTGTCTTCATTACCTTCGTGAAATGAGTCAACCGGTTCTTGCCTTAAAGGCTATTTGTAATATGTCCTTCAGAAATTCTTTCCAATACTTCTGGAAACTTTTGTTGAGTTGACATTTTATTTTCGTATGGTTCACTGTATCCGTTTACAGCGATGGGCAGAGTGGCGCCCCTTGGCTAGAACAGGAAACCCTGGAATGAGGTGTCATATTTAATGCTTTCCCATTAAAAAGTACGGCCTTAGTTTTGAAACTGTTATTCGCATGCTCAGTTCATGTATGTGTTTTCCTTAACCTGCAAGCTAGGAGGCATACCTGTTTGGTGCTATTGTTTCTGAAAACTGAAACAAGAATGTTGCAGTAATGACAAAGTGTTCTTGGCAACATATTGGCGATGAGGAAAGAACTGTAGGAATGCAGTTAAACCCAAATTTGGTAACTGACACTGGACGCGGTTGAGTTTACTGTTGTGTTGGGCATTCAAAGATTGTGTTTTCAATGACTGACGAAGATCATGTTGCAAATGTATATGTCCTGAAAAAGCTGTTGGATCATTGTTAATTATAGGACACAGTGAATGCTATTGCCATGTATCTGGGAGAAATGCTGGATACCCATGCAGCTGCTGACAGAACTGAAGGTACTAACACTTGGCACCAGTGACGATACTTGGTCTGTCTGTATCATGCCCAACACCATGGGACTCAGCCACGTGGTCACTTTCCTCTGACATTAAACTTCGACTCGGTGTCTTTAGTTACCATTCGAATGTGAATAATATAATTTCAGTGGGCAGGAAATGTACTCTCTGTAAACATTAGGACATGACTGACCAATTTCATTTCATATTTACATTCCATATTGAGAGTTTCAGCTCGTTGTTCTCCATGACAACTGCACCTTTAACTACCCATCCATCCAAGTATAAACTTGATACAAGGATACATGCTGTACATATTCTAGTCATCGTTTTATCTTAGATCTACAATTTTTTATCAACACGCTACGATTGTGTTCTGTTACAGAACCAAATAACCACGATATGTCCTCTTGCACACAAGTAAGCAAGTTTGGTTTGATTCTTATGAAATACATCTTTGGTCTTTTTTATATTATCACCCCTATTCAGAGCCCCAGATAAGGCGCGTATTTTACTCAATAAAAATCACATTTACTCAATTAATTACACATCTGGGCGTACACAAAAAAACGGATAAGAATCACTTAGAACCCAATAGGTCCTGAGTACATTACTCAATTAACTAAAGTGGCTTGCGTATGATTCGTCGAGGTGCCCGAACAGCTTCAGCTAATGGTAGTCGATGCACATATACTACTATAGCTGTAGCCAGTGTCCGGGGTTTACTTTAATAGTCTCATGACTTCCATGTTTAGTGTTTAGAGATGGCTGCCATCTGTTTGGCAATATGACAATTACTGAAAACGTTGGTCGTACTTATTTTATATATACTGTTAATTACCCAATAGAGATAAGAAACTCTGTGTAAAGGTACTCAATTCTTTAACAAGTGAGAGCATACAGCATGCTATTTACTTCTACTACAGTTACTCATGCATAAACAGACATGGGAGAAAATACCCAACTGCTTGGCCCCTATGTCTTTCTCTATTACATTTTCCTCATAATGCATGTTAAAATACATAACGATCATAATTCCAAAGAAAATGAAGGACCATTTTAGATAACATAGATGCATCAGTGTGCAATTTCAACCACCAGTCTTGATGATGAACAGACGTTGAAACTAATCGTCCCAAGCAACCAGCAGGCAAACTAAAATTAAGTCAACTACAGGATCTCAGCCTGATCTCATAGACATTTTTGTGTTGGCATAATTGCCCTGGTATCCGCCATAAACTGTCATGTATCTCTTCCTGGTGCCTGTTCTTTTTTTCAGGAATAAAACACGTAATTCGTTCTTTGCTGAACCGAGACTTCACCATCACGCCACTGGCATTACTATCAGGGGGCAGCTCCATTTGTGCAAATTAGAGCTGACAATTCAAGTCTGGCACAGCAAGTCCCCTGTCAGGGTTGAGAGTGAAACATTCACGCGCAGGTCTTCAAGACAAAGTGAAATAAATTACCTTCGTGACAGTCCGATAACATAGACAATAGATCGGTTCTTGGGACATGCTGGTCCTAAACGTTGAATTGGGCAAATGCATCAATGATCCTTTTCTTTGTATTGATTACCAAGCGCAGAATCGAGTGACATGAAGATTGGTCCATCTTATCATTATTCAGTTTGATTACATGTTTACATGGTAGGAATACTACTGTGTGGCACTGATAACTTACTATTATGCAAAACTTCTCAATGACAAATTCTACCGGAAGGACATAACATGTTTATTACTTTAGAGAACCCAACATGTCATCGATTTCCAGCAACCTTCTTATGTAATTGTCAGAGCAATGTAGCTCGGGTTAAAGATATCGTTTTCAGCAGATAGTCTACAATGGTTGTCTCCTGTGTTGACGTTTCACGTTTATGAATATGAAAATGTCGTTTTCGTTAAAATGCTTCGATAAAAAGTAACTTTGATATCCCAATTGGGTCTACTGCACCTGGGCCCCTTTCACAAAACTCTCGTAAGCCTAAGGTCTCGTAACTGTTCGCGTACCATTCCTAATTCCTATGTTACAGTATGGGAAACACGAATGCTACGAGAAAAGTTACGAGATCTTAGGTTTACGAGAGCTTTGTGAAAGGGGGCCCTGTATGTTACCCTTTCCATCAAGATCTGGCACATATCTGATGGGGAGATGACGGCTTAAGCATGTAATATCATGGAAACAAATGTGTCATTAGTTACACATGGCTACAAGAAGATCGTGCTTATAATCAGCTGAATCTTGACGTAGAAGATATAAGCTTACGTTTAAGCAAATTACACATTGATTCTCTTTAAGTATTTTCTCTATAATTATTTTCTCTGTAATTATTTTTGTCGACAGACCAGGAATAATATCTTAACCGACATCACGATGCAGTATAGATTAAAACATCTACATGAAACCACATGTATATATATATATATATATTGTTGTGCCCTAATCATTTCATATAGCCTGCTCCTAAAAGGTTGATGGCCTTATCACTGAATTGTTACCGAAAGGATGGCTTACTCCGTGATTTTCAGTCATCCATCCAGTCTGCTGTGTTCAGAAAAAAAGTGAATGACTGCTATTCCAGCTGGCAATTTATGCCTGAATGCATGCACGATGCACGTGCATCTCGATCACAATCTTGTATTGCTTCAAACTCTTCTCTTTTGCACAAACAAAATCATTTCTAGACACAATCCAGCCTCAATACTATACAGGGCAAAACAGACTATACCACCACGATTCATGTTTTCCTCAAACTTGACTTTCGGTGTTTTGATTAAACTCATTGCAATACGACTTCCTCAAGTCGACATCTCAACTGGGTTCTTCGAGTCGAGTAGCTTCCCTCGAAGTATATTTTATTGCACATTTAAAAACTGGTGCTTCAGTTCACAACATTTACGTACAGATAAAAGTCTGCAATATAATGAGAAACGACACCCCCCGGACAAATTATAATTGGATTCTGGTCAGTTTGATTTAAGAACACGCTGTAATGTCTGGCATGTTTTTGAATTGCCGCCATTGTGTCTTCGATATGAAATATTAAGTTCCAAGTAAACAGAACTAATAGCCTTCATTGTGTTTTCTGAGCGTTTGTCATTTATCGTAGTCACGTTACTACACTCTTCCAACTGGACGGCTGTGACAAGAGCACGGACGGCATCAACGTAATGTTTCATCCAAGGACACCTATATATAAATCTCCATGTAGATCAAGCATCTGATGGAAACGGTAACACGATACGCGTTCCATGCACTCAGTCATTGTCGGGATGTTTATTGAGTGCGTATAGTGGAGCAGTTATGCTTCTTCCAGTGCGCTGTCTTTCTGATATCATTGACAGACCAGCGCACTGGGCACTAACATTACCTATTCTATATAAGATACTGTGGATGTAGGCAAAGCTCTAGCAGCTGTTAGGAATAGTTTCACACCTGTAGTTGGCCAAATTGACTCTTTTCCTGATGTAATTCACAGACCATCGCACCTGGGTTTCCAGCTGACAAAGCTATGTGCCATACTGACAGCAGATGTTTTGTAAATGGCCAGTTACCATTTGTGTAGACAATACCTTCACACTTTCACTATCACTGTTGATGATGATCACTTGTTACATGTGCTCTTATTTTACATCTGTTAAACTCCTACGGGATATGTTTTCATTCATCAAAGCATTTATGGTATTTGGGGGTTCAGTTCCCGCCAACTCTAACTTTATACACTCGAGAGAAAGGTGCCGATTGGTCGTTTTGTGGGTATCTTCAGATGCTCTTATGTTGGGTACTTCGCGCTCGAAGTAAAAAAGTTAAATGTTTACGAAATGTTCTCTGATACTACAGATATCGCTCTTTAGTCGCATGGAGATCATTTCCTTCACGATAAGTACTGTGTGTTGTGGGGGTATTAGAAATGTGTGCAGTATGTGATACATTAGTCACAACCGGAGGCGCTCACTTGATGAAAAGTCGCCACCTGATCGCGTGGCTTACATGGGCTTATACAACTGTGTGCTACACGTTCTTTGCATGCTGAACATATTACTCTAAGATCTGGTGGGGTAACGTATTGGGATATCTATAGTCCTCTGTCACGTGTACAGTATCTGGAATTTACCTTCAGAAAAAACTGTTACCCTACATTACCTGGGCTAAATGTATTTTCCATCGAAAAAAGGTATGCAACGGTATCCACATATGAAGTCATTCATTGCAACTCAACAGGATCCGCTGATCTTAAAGTTGTTTCTGGATTTTAAAGGATGACCTCAAATGTTTCAAAGCTTATCTTTCGCTTATTCGCGTTTTTACGGGCAACCTTATAGCACCTCAGACATTTTGATTCTGAGTTACACAACTTTTAAGTGCCAAACCTGCTTTGGGGGTTATGCGACTATATTTTGTTTGTCCCTTGCATGAAAGATATTTAAGGACTTACTATAACTTTTAAAATTTCAAAGTTTATCGTTGACACATGAGAAGATTTAGAAATTTAACGACTGAGTGACATAGGATGCCTGATACGGTTCTCTATTTTGTTCCCGACATATGCTCAGTTGACTTATTTTTAAATATTTTCTGGCGCGAGTCAGTATTTTATATAACTAGGCTTTTATTAGAACTCTTCCAAATATTTTACAGCCAGCACAGACTCTTTACTGTTCCCCTAAATATCTCTGTGATGCCTAAAATAGAAAGCTGCCTCGTCCTAAACATCCTGATAAATGGCCATTATGACTGATGTGTAATGACGACACGTGAAGTTTTTCTTGCGTAAAATGATGTGGGGTAATCTGATACGCTTAGAGCCTGTAATAACCCAATAAGACACATTGTTAACCGCGAGCAGCTTGATAACCTATTTAAACACGCACTAGGTTCTGCATTTGCCGCTGAAGCATCAGAAGTCTTTCATGAATAGGGAAACTGGTCATCATCGTGGTCATCGTCATTGGACTCAGTGGTATTCGCCTTGTTTACCCACATTTGTTGTTATCTTGTCTTGTATATATACTGGTGTGCTTCATCATTCCCCATGTGCTTGAAAACGACCTAAACGTCACAATTGTCAAATTAATGAAGTTAATCCTTAAAGTTGTGTCATCTCTATACCAGCAACTTCTAGAATGCCACTCAAACAAGTCGATTTGTTGAAGCTGGTCAGTTCCACCTTGGACTAAGAATAAACAGGTAGACCAGTGTTCTTTACCTCGTCAAGTAGACTTGGAACGGTATCTAAGGTAAAGTTAAGAATTTTGATGGCGATTTCTAAATAAATTGAATAACAGACTTGCGATAGTACGTCCCACACGTGCCTAATTAAATGACAGAATTGATCTATGGACGCAGCATTCAGTAAAACGTACCATCTCTGGTAGAATGACCCATAGTCCGCCGGGTGTCAGTGCCTTCCCATCGTGACTTCAATCACTGCCTGCAAGATCCATGACTAAATGTCTACGGGGAGCGATTGCTACGGAAACCGGAACCGGATTTTCATATGCATTGAGACATGTACATCTGGTGTAAGTGACACTGTATAAAAAGATCATGTTATTAACAGGCATTTGTATTTTGAAAATGAAAGATGTATTTCGGTGGAAGAATGTATCTGACTGACACAATCAGACTTATGTGTCATGACGCCAGGACTACATTATGTCAGCGTGATCCCAATGTATACCTTACCGGGGGATCAAAGGGAAGTATTTCGATTTTAGGATAATTGGTGGAACTGTTGATAAGTGTGATTAGTTTTGTTTAAACATCACTCATCGTGCAACGGATTGTAAAACGTTCCTTGTGGCATTGCTGGCTCAGCGAAGACTGAGTTAAAAATGAACTTCAAACCACTGTGAACTGTTAGACTTTTGTGCCGAAAAAACACAAACAGATTTATTTGCAAAAATAGAATGTCTACGATCCAGTATAGATTTGTTTCATTTCTTAAATCGAATAACATGTAAAACTAAATCGGTGCCTGTGACTTTATTTATAACCAACTTAATTGAGAATATTTGTAAATTGAAATCACTGCGCAAAACGTCAAAACAGGAATGAAAATTATACATATGGACGAATAACAGTTCCACACATAAATTTTCATAACATTCCACACAGAGTTTTCTTTGAGGTATTCGATTGGACATGGCATCAATCGTTTCTGAAACAACAAAGGTCACAACTATGCTCCTTCAAAACATCATCTGGTTTTCGTTCCCGTTTCCTTTACCTCTTTGAACACTCGTCTGCAGTAGGCGCATGACTTGACTACCGTGGGTGACTCAAAGAGATCATCCTCTGAAAGGTCTTTCCCACATCCCGACTGAGAACCAAGTGTAGTTCTGCTTAACCATTCAAATATATATGTCAGTAACCCGAATAGAGAAATTCGTCCACGCAAGAAGCCTTTGAATGCCTAACGTCAGGGGCACAGAAGTACTCACTCAACGCAAATTTGTCTTCAATTGAAGAGTTCTCGTATCGTCTCTGACTGGGTTAGCAGATAAGGAGGTTTCCCACTGATCACATTAGTTTGATTGGTTAACTGTACTGACTACAGAGTGTTTCTGCTTCTTTCAGTCGCCTTCCCGTATTATGCTGAGTCCACTGTTTCGAGAGGTCCTTTGTATGCTTTCTGAATATGTAAGTCTCTTTGACTTTCTTCGGGAAACCGTTTACCTGATAAGGAGTCAAAGGGTTGTTTGTATCCCTTCATATTTTTAAAAAACATTTCAAAATGCATTTGGAAAAGAACAGATTCTTGACATTGTCAGATATCAAGGAAGATACGAATATATACTTACGTCATGATAAATACTGATGTTTATCCGATTATAGTTGAGCGTATCTGATGGTGTTTGGTGACGCAAATAAGTCATTTTGGAGTGATGGTGGATTCATGGCGACAATTGTCTGTGTGAGAGCGTGAAGAACATGTTTCACGTTCTTTTTGCCAATCACAGAGTCACGCTATCATCTATGTGTATGTCGTGTGGTGTATGATGATCACATCACCTTGTTACAGAATTTATATAAAGGGATCCAGCCAGTGTAGGATAGACTGTAGGATGAAAATATACCTGTTTTTCCGCTGTTTTAACACTGTCAATACATTCCTGCAATCTGAAAACCGGTTGTTTTCGCAGGAGGCTTGTTATTGCATGGCCGTCAGACAAGCTAAAACTGTCACTTTAAGTACTTAAAGATGTGTAGAGTTCACCCCCTTGTTCAGTGCAGGATACAGGGTTTGTAAATAGGATCCAGGTATTACGCGTGGTCTGTATTATGCCGAGATTCGTGATTCTTAGCCACGTGGTCACTTTCGTGACATTAATTGATTTCATTTTCCTTTCGTGTATGAAAGATGGAACAATATAATTTTAGGAAACAGGACTTTCAATTTCAGCAATAGTTAGGGCATGTCTCATGGATTTCATATCATTTTTTCATTTCTTATTTAGAATAACAAGTGATAAGTTTATTCTGTGAAAAGGCATCGTGTTCAGAAACACATGGAAGTACATTCAGTACTGTACGTATGACAGCTCACGTCAGTAAATTTCATTCCATACTTAGAATGTAAGCTTGCAATAACCCACACAGCTGTAAACTGCCTTTAAACTATCCATCCATCCATCCATCCATGTGTATACGTGTCCAGCTTGCGAAATGTTGGACAATAGTAATGTATATATTCTAGCAAAGATTCTGGTCATCATATTATCTTTGGTCACCCATAAATTCTCAACATGCTAAGTTCTTTCTGAACTGTAACCACCATATGTCCTGTTTAAAAAAATAAGGAAGTTCATTGTGAGTAAAGTTGTTACCAAATACATTTTTTCATCTTCTAAAATTATCGTTCCGATGTCTATCTCTATTATTTTATCCTGATGATACATATTAAGATACGTTGAACATGAAAAAAATATTCTAATGATAATGTAGGGACATTTCTGATTTCGAATCGGAACAAACCATACATCACTGTTCTGTTACGGCAATCGCCGATCTTGATGATGAACAGACGTTGAAACCAATCGCCCCCTAGCGACCAGCAGCCAAACTAAATTTAGCCAACTACAGGATCTCAGCAGGATGGTAGACATGTTCGTGAATCATATTGACATTATTGTCCTGGTAGCCAACGTAAAGTATCAGGCCTGGGTTATTTTCTCTGAAGATATATGCCAACGGCTGAAGGTGTCGGTTTTGTTTTGCATGCGCTAAATGTAATTAATTCTTTGCTTACACGTCATCATGCCATTGTCGTTACCGTAAGGGGAGACAATAGTTTTTGCGCAAAATGTGACGTCTACACAGTCAGTTTACAGTCAATGTTGAGCGTCGAAAATCTTCACTTCACTACTAAGCGAACTGAATTACCTTCCTGACAGTTCAGTAATAGCGGTGACTATTGAGTAGCGAACACCTGTTGCTTGCGATAGTCTATTGCAACATACTATTGAGACAGTGATAGTCTATTGCTACATACTATTGAGACAGTGATAGTCTATTGTAACATACTATTGCGACAGCGATAGTCTATTGCAACATACTATTAAGACAATGATAGTCTATTGCTACATACTATTGAGACAGTGATAGTCTATTGTAACATACTATTGCGACAGCGATAGTCTATTGCAACATACTATTGAGACAACGATAGTCTATTGCAACGTACTATTGAGACAGCGATAGTCTATTGCTACATACTAATGAGACAGTGATAGTCTATTGTAACATACTATTGCGACAGCGATAGTCTATTGCAACATACTATTAAGACAACGATAGTCTATTGCAACATACTATTGAGACAGCGATAGTCTATTGCAACATACTATTGCGACAGCGATAGTCTATTGCAACATACTATTGAGACTGCGATAGTCTATTGCGACGAACTGTTGCAATATTCTAGTCATTTCCCGAATAAATGGATTGTTTACATGAAACAATTACAAGCTGAGACAGTTTCAATGGGTGACAAGAAATTTGAAACTCACATCACGTATAAACGTCGAAACACGAACTCAATGAAGCTGCAAGTGTGCACCAAAACACCCTGTACTTTGCGCTGCGCATATGTCAACAGATGTCAATTACTAAACTATCGATAGTCACACATACTATCGATGCATCGATAGTTTCTCGTTTCTAGCATCGATTAATTCCTATCGAAGACTCAACAATTGCAATGAATCGATAGTTCGATGCATCATTACAGGCAGTTCAGTAATACAGTCAATAGATCAATATCCTAGGACATGCTGGCCGTTACTGTTTAACTTCGGTACATTTATTAGTTATGCTATTTTTAGGATTCATTTGAATGACTGGTCCATCACTCTGTTGTTTAGTTTGAAGACATGAGGACTTTGCATGATAGGAACACTATTGTGTGATACTGAATACTTGCATTTCTTTGCAAACAAAATCATAAGCATATGCTACGGCAGACATCACATGCTAATATGCTTTGGTGAACACTTGGTGCCATCATGAATTCCAGATGCCCGTTCATGTAATTTTCTTTTCTGTAGGTCCAGTGGAATCCTTTTCATCGGCTAATCAAGCTATCTCTAGTATTGGCGCTTCACATTTAAGATCATAAAATGTTATTGTTTTATGTTGTTTTCATTTTAAATGTAATATTCCTTGGCAAATACGTTTGATATACCAAATAGGTCTACGTTTTGTGACATTTTTAATTGTAACCCAAAGTATATCTGAAGGTGAAGCGAAGGATTATCCATGTGAAACTGTGACCCTTTAAAACGCCAGTCTCCAGATTTGTCCTGAGTTTTCATAATTAATCATCTCTGTATGTTTTCAGAAAAGAGATATTTTGAAATTTGTATAAAAGGTTCTTTGCCTACGCTACCAGTGGACAAGCCGTGCCTATAATCAGCTGGATTAGTTTGAAGAAAATATCACTTACCCTGAACCCATAAAGACACACAAAAATTGTATATTTCTTTTCTGCACAGACAAGGAACGATATCTCAGGGGGAATCACGATGGGATGTAGATTACAAGATCTGCCTTAGACCCATGAACAATCAAGTGAAATCTCGGATTCTAATCCTGTTTTTTTATGCATCCTGACGCAGCCAAGTTCACAGCAGTATGACTTCCTTCACAAAGCATATTGTGATTAACAAGAACTATACTGATGTTTGAAGGCGAATTTACAGTTTCTTGAAAATACTTAGGGTGCAAATTGAGTTAATGGTTCTCATCCCATAAATATAACACTAAAAGGTCTGCAGCAAAACACGACCAAACCACCCTGGAATCCTATTCGGCATAAAACAACTCCAAAACCAGATAATGCTTTCAAGAAGCATTTCTGTACCTATAATTATTTTATACAGCCTGCTCCCAAACAACTGATGACATGACCAAAGAACACTCAGTGTGTGGAATCAAGTCTGATTTTCATTCATTCATTCATTCATTCATTCATTCATTCATTCATTCATTCATTCATTCATTCATATACCTTTCGCCATTGTTTTCCTTTTTGCACTCAGTGACTTTATTTTGTACCTCCATATAATCGTCCACATTGTTCTCTGACGGCTAAATGAAATTGGTGTGATCTTAAGCTGATATGGTGATTTTTGTATGTGTGTGAAACACTACAGAAAGCGATTAGTCTTTGTGCAGATTTTCTTGTAGAAAACTGTATTGGATATTGCTATGTGTTAATGTACCGTTGTGATGGTGGCTTCAATAGGCCACACATCGTATAATGAAATGGTATGAGATTAGTTTTGCATCAATGCATTATGTTTTGTCAATATTTGATACAGTTACACGAATATCAGTTTTACTTATATATTTTGTATTTCTTATCAAAATTGATATCACTCTAGTCATTACTATGGGCTTGAACTGGTCTTCAGTAGCACATACCTGTAGCACTTTAATAGCACTGACGGCATCGGATGGTCAGACATGCGGACTTAATCGACACATGCCACTGTATCCTATTTGCGTATATCGATGCTCATGGTATTGACCACTGAATTGTCTGGTCCAGAGTCAGTTATCTACAGACTGCCGTATGATAACTGGAATCTTGCTGAGTGCGGAGCTAAATACCAGCCAAACTAAAACAACTGCTTTCGAATTCAAACTGCTACACTTATTTGTACTGGTATAGCGATACAGAGTTGTATCATGGGAATACAACTAAACTCACTCACTCACACCGCATCCGCATCCGCATCCGCATCCGCATCCGCATCCGCATCCGCATCCGCATCCTTTACACTTTCTTTTCTTAAGATATTACTAGTAGAGGACCACAGCTTGAAGTTGTTATTTCAACATTGGCGATTTATCTATCAGTAAAGGCTTATCCAGATTCACCGGTTACATACATACAGGAACAATTTGTGCTCAGCTGAAGACCCTGGACGAAGCAGTGTTTTTCTTGTGGGCCATATAAGACATTATTTCTCGACGCTAGAGGCTTTGCAGACCTTTAATAGAATGTGAAAAGTGCCATTTGTGTTTTACACTTTTGCATATATATACAAAACCATTCAAGATATACTAGTCGCAACTGCTACCATGCGTTTAAACTCATGTCAATACGAATTCTTCAAGATCTAACCGAAATTGCCTCTGGCTTTCATGAGCCGAGTGGATTCCCTCTGAGTATATTCTACTGCAGATTTACCAACTGACGCATCAGCGTACATTGGCATCCAGATAAAAGCCTACAATATAATGAGAAACGTCGTCCCCCGGACAAATTATAATTAGATTCTGGTCATTTGTAGTTGAGAGCACACTGTAATAACTGGCATGCCTTTAAACTGACGGCATGCTGTCTTCGATTACATATCATATATTAAGTTCAAAGTGAACGAAAACTTGATTATCTTTTCCTTTGTCTTTACTCGCCATCAAGTCACTACGCTGTAAGAACTAGCAGGGTGTGACACCACCACAGACGGCATCAACGTTATAACTTCACTCAGTGTCACCCACAAAACCTCAACATAAATCGATACTGTATCATATATATCATATACTGGCTCCAAGCACTAGGACATTGTCGGGAGGTTTGTTGAGTATGTATAGGTCAGCAGATATGCTTGTTCTAAAATGTTCTCTTTGTGATGTCATTGACAGAACACCATGCTGATGACACTAAGATGGATTGTTTTATAATAGGTACAATGGATGCAGGTTACACTATGACGCATGTTACGAATAGTTTCACGCATGTGGTTGGCCCAATATGTCCAGTTCCTGATATCATTCAAAGACCATCGCACCTTCAGCCTCAGCTGCCATCTTAACAGTAGGTGCATTATAACTTGTCAGCTATCATTTGTGTAGACCTTGACGCTTTCTAAGCTAAAGGCAATATCATTCGACAGACGATGATCGTTCGTTGTTCATGGTGATCTTATTTCAGATCTGGCAAATTCCCAAGGACTACATTGACACTTATTAAAGTACAGTAAGTCATGATCAGACCATGATGCTCTCACAACAGTAACCGGATTGTATCTGCCAACTTACTATTTGTGTAGACAATACTCTCACACTATCCAATATAAAGGCACTGCAACTCGACAGTGGACGGTCGCTGACTTTTCGAGGTCCCTCATCTCATTGTATATCCGGTAAATAACTTTGGAATTTGCTCTCTCTCTCTCTCTCTCTCCTCCTCCTCCTCCCTCTCTCTCTCTCTCTCTCTCATACACACACACCTCCAGATAGTGTACTTTATTTATATACATTTCATAGAAGAGTGACAGTGATTGTTAGCTGTGTGTATCTCAAGATGGTAATGTGTGGGCTACGTGTTTGTTTAATGCAAACAGATGCCATTTTTGCGGAATATTCACAATATTTCAGAATATGTCAGCTCGAACTTTTGATCGTGATGTTGGAAAGATAGGAGACGATCAAGCTCTTGTTATCTTAAATACATCACTTTTCATACCCTCATGAAGTTAAATCAATCTGTTATGCGTTATGTAAAGATTCCTATCCTAATACCCCTGTTTGATCGCATGGACATCATTTCCATCACGACAAGTACCCTGGTTATAGAAGCATTATAATACTGATACTTTGATCACAACCGGAGGCTCTCATCCGATGCCCATTTGATGTCGTGGCTTTCACTGACTTACACAGTTGTGTGCTGCACGTTCATTATGTGCAAAACGTGTTACTTTGTTGTGTAGAGCTCTCGGGGCGGTCAATTATTCGGATGTCTATAATTCACTGTCAGGTTTCTTCTTCAGGGGAGCATCCTTTACTATAAATTGTCTGGACTGAATGTGAAATCCATTGAAAACAAATGTATGTTGCAATGTCTTCATAGAGTGCCCTTTACTGCACCCTATTCAACGGTAACAGGATCTGTTGATCATATCTTTCTTTGAGGATTTAAAAGCATAGCTTCACTTTTTTTCAAAATCGTGATTAATTTTTTGTCTAACAATGTTCAACCAGCTTTTGAATTCAGCTTTTGCTCTTTCAACGAAAGTGTTATCAAACGACAACAGTTAACATGCTGCTTAAAGAAGGCTACGAGATTCAAAGGCTATTCTCATAATCTCGAACGGGCCTGAACACCCCGCCTCTAAAAAAGATAAAATATGCTCAGAGGTACCGTTTGTTTTACTCAGAGTTTAGGTTTTTCCTTCACAAAAGATTTGTTCTATGCGTTCATATCTCAGTGATATTTTACTCAAATATCATTAATACTTATTTACTACGAGATTAAACGTTTTATAGAAGCATTCAACAAGGATAAAATAACGTATCATTTCTTACCATATGTAAGAAAGAGATTTGCAGCTTGTTTGAAATGTTATAAATTTGTCCGTGAGATGAGAAACCCGAGATACCCATCAATGATTTATGTGCAATGCCAAGTTTGCAATTTGTATCAGCTTGACGTCAGAATACAGTGGAAGCTGCCAAAACCGGCATCTGTCCAATCCGGCAAGTTGTCAGCATTTGCATAGAATCTCAGTCCCATCCGTGGTTTTTACATTTATCATCAGCTCTACAATCCAGCACATTATCTAAACCGGATTAATTCTTTAGTCCCAATGAGTGCCGGTTGAGACAGCTTCCACTGTATATGTAAAATATGAGGTAGGATTTCATTGGTTTCATACCAGCAGATGACGAACGATATATTTAATTAAAAGCCAAATATATAATGAAATATCCTGAATGTTACGTTTTGTTGTGCTCCAGAGTTTAGTTTCGCTTTCACAAAAAAAAAGAAAATAAGATTTAGTGCTACTTTAATGTCACATGGATATTTTTCTGTGGAATGTTCAGTTGATTAATGTTCAATTATTACTGATACGGCGACCAATTCACTCTGTCGTGTTTTTATGTCAGCTGACCTCCATCTGCAGCAGAGCATCTGGTGTCACTTAACTGCTGATCTCAAGTGATACAGACTGTGCGTTTTTCGCACCAGTCGATGGAGGAGCAAGTGGTTTGATACTCAACCTTTGTGATTTCAGAAACCCGAAAAGAAAAGGAAATGCTCAGACACTCCTCACACTAGCACACTACACTAGCATCATCCACTACTATTAATTTATACCCAGTTCTGGACTTTTCCCATATTAGCTGTCGTTGATGAAAATAAACACTTTTTCGACGGATTTTCTCTGGGAGGAAAGACTTCATAGGAACTCCAATTTTCATTTTTATGTGGCTTTGAATTTAGCAATCGCAAAAAAAAAGGAGAAAAAATACGTGAAGTCTCATTCCATGTGAAAGTGTTTTGTTAAAGGCAGAAAGATCGTACCTAGTCAACACAATTTTTGTCTTCAAATTGAAGAGTTCTTGTCCCGTGTCGACAAAGGTAAAATAATATAAAGTATTCAGTGAGACCCAACTTGTCTGGGTCGGCCAGAAAGCGTGCTGAATGCATCTGCATCCCCAATTGTGGACCCTTTTTGTATAAAAGGAATAGTAATAGAAAACAGAGACTAGACATTTTAAAATGAAATAAAAGCCAGATTTTGTGGTACGGTCAGGGGGTGTGCTGTATACATACGTGCTATCCTCAATTCTGGAAGCCTCCTGATTGTGTGCAGCATACAGAATGGTGATAGTCAATCAGGAAACTGTGTTCTGATCATTCACTGTAGGTGTATTAAGATTATACCTTCAGGCGACGTGTGGTTTGTAAAAACTGTGAACTAAGGTCTGTACAAAAACCTTAGCTAAGGAAACGAATCACGGACAGATTTGACGCAACAGAGTATGCAAAGTATCCGTTGTTGAAGTATCGTTTTTACAATTGGCAGTCATTCAAGTTATTCCTTGCTGATTTGTTCTGCGTTGTCTTCGTTGGCAATACTACGCTATCTATTTGCCTGATTTCACTCTCATGTTTTTATTGACCATGCTACTTCAGCTGAAAAGAGGGATTTGAATACATAGAGAAAGTTTTTTTAACCTTGCAATCCGAACTCTACATCATGAGACCCATTCCAAGACGCATTGTACTTTATTTCTCATTTGTGTTGATTTGCTTGGAGAGCTTCTCATTACTCATGATATGATAATGTTCTGTGGTACATTTAGGAGTCTTAACTGCCTATACTCAGACATTCCTGTATGAACACGCGGGACTGGGTGAGTTTGGTATAAAGTATCCTTGAACATTATTTCTGTGATAAAACTATGTCTCATCAAGGAAATCCTGAATTGATAAGGGCCATCGTTGTTTATTTCTTGGTTAAACCTTCAAGCAAAGAAATACGAGAAATGGCTAATGCGATATATCTCTGTCGGTGCCAAGAGTTTTTTCGGTGTAGGATGCACATAAGTTCTATGGCATGTGCACGATGTGTCAATTAATGTAGGTGACAAACAACGTGGGCGGCTGGAGTTTCTGCTTATGATTTAATCAAAAACATACTTCACACATTGTTCTCACTTAGAACCCATGCTGAAGTTGAGACGACCAAAAAACTAAGCGAGTAGGAACTCGATCTGATCTATTTATCTATTATCAGGTGAAGATCAAAAAGTCCCAGCTATAACATATGAGTTTCTGCTTCTTCAATATGTTCACTATTTGCAGCACGTAAGTGAATGTCATTGACTTGTCTTCGTTACTGCTTCATGGGACGTAAAACCTTGTGATCACAATATGCTTTTTCAGTAATGATAAGAACATTTCGATGGTGCCTCAAAACATGAATAATGTTTTACCAAATGCTTTAGCTGTTGGCATATTGTTAGACGAGAGTGGACTTGTGGACATGGCATCCGTCCCGACACTTTTATGGGTTCATCTGAATATGATTCAGGCGAGGAGGCTTCACATGTACCAATTTGGCGACAGGGGAATTTTCCATTTTTGAACAATATCAAATCATTGATGTACATGAAGTTGAAGTTACAGATCTTGAAACCCCCATTTTTGTAGTTTGCCAATACCGGCGCGTAATCTAAGCCACACACACATACAAAAAATACGATCAGGAAGGAGGAGACAAAGTCGGTGTTCTGTAGCCAAATTTCACTTGGATCCTTCTTCAGATGACAGTTGTTTTCATATAGGTAAAATTGGTCTGAACGAGTGATACTAAGATGCAATTACAACGTCACCGACCCCTGAAGATGGGGTTAGAATTAATCTTACAGGCTGACGTAATGGGATGGTCGGGCTCGCTTGGTTGCCACCTGTCATCGTATCCCATTTGCTTAGATCGATGTTCATGCTGTTGAACACTTCATTACCCGGTCCAGGCTCGATTATTTACAGTCAGCCTCTAGTTTATTACAGTTTATTGTGTGGGATGGTGGTACACAAAGTTGGAAAGCAAACATTACTGAGTATTTCAGAAGGGAGAGGGTTGTAACTACGTACTGTGCAGTATTTGAAATTCGTGTCCGTGATCGCTTTATGTGGGATGAAAACCTGCATGTGTTTATGAATCGTGCTATGGGATCTGGCTACGTATCATTTGCGACAGTTTGATGAATTACTTCCTTTCATGGGTCTAAACAATTAAAGTATCCCTTGCCTCTTATAGAAAATATTTGTTCATCTCCATTTCGGCCTTTCCACAGCGGGTCTGATTACTGCAGAATTAATGGGAATTCAGTTGTACAATATTTGTCCATCATGTTTAACTTGGAAACAGTAAACATGTGTGAAACATATTTATGATATTTTAAAGCTGATGGAACAAAGAAATAGAGTAATATTTAAGGCGTGATTTAGAAATTCAAAAAGCAATATGGTATTCATTTCCAGTCTGTTGCTGAGTCGAAGTTTTCAACACATACATAGTCAGAGCTATAGAAGCTGAACCAACTTACACTTGTCGCTCTGGTACAGTAAATTATGTGACTGACACTAACCGATGCTTGACCATCAATTTGTGGAAATCTCAGTGACTGAGAATTGTGGTTCGAATCCCGACAGGACTCAACTTCCATAAAATACTACACTACATTACACAAACGAGATATAAAATAGAGTATGGTTAAACATCTGATGGTAATGTCATTAAAACCGACACCATCCTAGACTGGCAAATATAGTGAGTCATTGCATGTCCACAAAATTTGCAACGAACGTTTTCGATCGGAACCACATTTTAGGCTGTATCAACGGCGAGGACCATCACTGCAAAATGTTACGAAATGAAACTGTGGCTTCATTCGTGTGTGATCCGAAGATAGATATGGACTTATCTTGTCCCTTTCATTGTCTGCAATGGTCGATCGAGTTCTCCATTTACCAATTCTTGATATCCAAAGAAGCAAATATTTTTATGGATATGCGTTAGAGCACCAACTGATATCTATCAGACATAGCCAAGCTAACAGACTTCCAATCAGAAATCGTTGTCCCTCTGGTGATAAATCAGACCTATGAACTGTTTTTGACAGACAAGGCAGATCAAAGTTGAAGTGGACATAATGAAGCGACAATGCACAGGGCTGAAATTTCATCCAAGACATTATTAATCTGTCTGAGATATGCAAATATGTATTTTCAATATGGAATTGATACGAACATCTGTGACTCTTTACAATGAGGACTTGGGTTGGCGTCTTTGCAGATGGTGGTACATGGTCTTCTGCATAGAGCGCATGTGAGAAATCATGTGAAGTTAAGCGACCTTGGTCACGGAGAGTCTTTGAATAGGCGACCTGAGGGGCACTAGAAGGTTAATAGGCACATGACGTCTACTACCGGATACCCATTTTCTGCCGGTGACCAGAGGCAATTTTGAACACTGTCACATATGTAAGGTGTTATGACAGAATCCTATCTATGGGGAAGTTAAAATAATAACTGTAAAATTAAAATTTGCATATTGCCATATCGGTGTTACTATATTGATATTACCATACTGATATTGATAGCTATATACTGACTACTAACTCGCCCGCCAGATGTTGAGAAGCATGAGTAGAAAAGATTTTCGAACAACGAAACTATAAAAAAACCCACTTTAATTAAATATTTCTTGTCAGGTTGTATCTATTCGAAAGGAAACTGACAGCTGAAATAATTATAATATCAGTGAGTGAGTATTGTTTGTAGCAAGAATCCAGCATTATCACGGACCATGATCCTGAAATGGACTTTACACATTGTACCTACATGGAGTACAGAACCCGAATCTTCAGTGTGACGAACCATTAAACTAACCCTCCATCCACCACGTAACATCACGTGTCGATATGTTTTTATGCCGCAGTATTCACATCGACGACAGACGATGTTAATGTTGACGTGCATCAAGTCTGACTATTCCCATTTTGTCTGTTTGACAAGCATGAGGCACACAAACAGTAGCTTAATCAGTATTTTAATGTTTCAGTGCCTCTGCATATTTCAATCAATTACGCAATGACAAGAACTGAAAGAACTGAACTAAGTACCAGTGGTCGACATACACAAGAAAGACCAGACCTAATGTACGTTTTCGTGAGCGGAACCGTAATTAAGTACTCTTTAAAAACGTCTATTGTTTCTGAGCACAGAATTGTATTTCCTGGACTGTTAAACGACCTCAACGATGCCGAAGACAGGAAGCTACATCGTCCAGGACATCACAGTGAAACGCCATCATGCCGGATACAGATGTGTGGGAAGTACACGTGAAGTTGTTCTGGTGTAAAATGACATCAGTTAACGAGATGGCAGATCACAGTGTGAGAAGTGATTTGAGACTGCGATCAGTGCTTGTGATCAGTCAATAAAGTATATTACTAACAGCTGCTGCTTCATACCCTAACTTAACCGCACATCAGTCGGACCAGTTTTAACTTGAGTTGCTGCTGAAGCATCAGGTGTCTTAATCCTTTGAACGCATGAGAGCATGGGCAGTGAGTGAGTGTGGTTTTCCGCCGCTTTTAGCAACATTCCAGCAATATCTGAATTGGGAACACCAGAAATGGGCTTCACATACTGTATCCATGTTGTTTCTAGATTTCTTTGCATATCGTACAGGTTCCTTTCACCATTGGTAGTATTCTGATTGGCAAAAGAAGCTTTCTTTTGCAATTGTTAACATAAGGACATATCCCCAAAAAGTGCCCCATAGTTAGTGTTGACAACAAAGGTTCCATTCTGACCAACATCAGCGCTCAAACGCACCTCTTGACATCGTTGCATTGAAAACAGCAAAATGCACGTGTTTTGCAAGAAAGGGTGTGATGCATGTGCATGCAAGGCATAAAGGCACTTCACAGTACGGAGTAGATCGTACTTCACTTTACAATGCGGAGGTTAACAGCCATCGGAATGCTTCAAATCTGTACTATAAGTGGGCACGTTGCATGCACCTTCAGTCGCCAGGGCGTTACCAACAAACTGATCAGACCTCAGACAGGCCCCAGACAGACAGACAGACAGACAGACAGACAGACAGACAGGCAGACAGACAGACAGGCAGACTGAATGACTCCGAGGGACAACTGGTCAGGAAAACCACAACTTGAGGACGTTACATCTTAGAAACCTCTTCCCGACGGTAACATCATCAACGTTAACAGCATTCGGTCACCCAGTGAGTCGAAGGACAGTGTCACGGGGACTGCCGGCCTGTGGTACCGAGGAACGCTGCTCACAGACATCGTCACTCGAATTGTCCAGAACTTCTTTTACGCCAACAATGTCAACGTCCTGCCATGGCCTGCACGCTCTCCTGACAAGTCGCCAAATGAGCACGTATGGGACCACCTTGATAGAGTCATTCGACAGAGACGGAATCCGCCAGCTACATTACAGTAAATGACTCAAGCCCTTGTCGAAGAATGGAGGCGTACCCTAGCTGACGTCATCAGACGCCTTACACCTTCAATCCAAAGTTTACATGTATTCTGTCCAGAGGTGGAAAAGTCGCTATTAGAAACATCTGGAGCCACTGGTCGTGACTTCTCTAGTTTGACCCTCCATCGACCATAACCTGCTCAATAACCTTTGCACGTGCCTATGTCTCAGCTTCACAAATAATAATTTGCAAAGTTCGATTTATTTTTGTTTTTTTTAATAGAGATCAAACTGAACGAAGAGAAAGTTTCGTTTGCCCGCCAGCATATAAGTAAAAGTATGTAGATGTGTAACTGTAATATTTCCCCTGATAGAACAGTTAAAACAAAGAGGAGACATTCGTGTTCCGTCATAATTTTATTCATTATATCTACCTATTCTATTTATATATCTACAAACATACACTGAGCTTAAACTCGTATGTATCCGGATTACAGAGATCATTATTTGTTTAGCATAGCAGGATGCTATTTCACGCACCGGGGCATACAAGCGGATTGTATTTCAAATGTTAGATCTCCAGAGGCTCATCAACCATTGTCAAAATTGAAGGCATTCAAATACACTCTGAAGAGTGCCGAAATAGACTTATAATCTGATAATTGCCTATCAAACTTTAAAGACCTGTTATAGGCTGTTATATGGGGAGTTATAATGAAATGGTGAGTTTGAAACACATAAAATACACCGAGGTCGTAGTTTATGATACTGAGCAATGAAAGAACTGATACCTATCACATGATTGTGTTATGAGAAGTGTATAATATTTGATAGTTTGAAATCATTTATATGTAAAAAATAAGTAAAACTGATCCGAATAAACTCGATTTCATCTGTGTAAGACCTCCATTTCAAGACATATTTAACAGAAAATCAAACACAGGATGAAATATGCTGGGAGGTACAGCTTTGCACCAGAGTACAGTTTTCCACCTGAGTACAGTTTTGCTTTGACAAAATACCTGTTCTGTCAGCTTCATGTCTTAAGGATATATTTCTATTGATATGCATTTAATGAAATAAAAGAAACATTTAATACGGATAACACATTATATTATTTGTTACCATATATTAAGAATTTTAAACTCAGCTTTATTTCATGCTGTAGCATGATCTATTATAGATACGACGAAAACTTTCTCACTCGCTTGTATTTTGCTTAACTGACTGGACACTCAATTACAGGAGGCACCTGACCTCCCTTAACTGCTGGTCTCAGGTGGTACAAACAGATTCTGAGTTTTTCGAGAAGAGAATGACGTTCTGCTCAACCTTTCACATATCAGTAACCCGAAAAAAGACACCCAGATACTCCTGACACTAATTTGTCAGCCTATACAAACAAAACCATCACCATACACAACTTTAATTACCCACGCAGTTCAGAGCTCTGCCATATTTACCTCTTGCCAATGAGATTAAACACTTTTTTAACCAAATTTGCTCTAGGACGAAAAACGTGATGTGAACCCTAATTTTCATTCTTGTGTAGTTTTGAATTAAACAAAATGTCAGAAAAAAATGAAGTCTTTCCAGGCGAATGAAGGCGTTACGTCAACGACAGAAAAGTCTTTCCTGGTTAACACAAACTTGTTTTCAAATTGAAGAGTTCTCTTGGCGTCTCTGACTGAGTTAGCGGATAAGAAGGCCTGCTACTGATCACATTAGCCTGATTGGATAACTGTACTGACTACCAATTGTGTCTGCTGCCTACATTCCTCTTTCCGTTTTATGCTGAATCCAACTTTTCGATTTCCTCACCGCGGGCTCTCTGTATACAGTCTCCTCTCCAAAATGGAAAATGCATTCGGGAGGAAAATGGTCCGAACGAATTAATATATATAGAATTCGCTGATTCTGTTTTGGCTGTGAACATACTTTCTTGAAGAGGTTGAAACTTTTAAAACGAAATTTGATATAAAAAAAGAGAAGAATTTAGAAATCGGTCAGATGAAAGTCAGATGAAATATAAAGTCAGATGAAATATACTGAATTTTAATAGGAGCTGTGTGTTTAGTGACCTCACGAGTCTATCAGTTGTACGTTTACGTGTGAGACGGGTTCATGTTTGTGTGGGAAGGTAATAACATATTTCACTCCTTTGATTGAACCATGAATGTACCTTCGCGCAATCGTCTATCTGTATAATGTCTGGGGAATAAAGATTACTGTTTGATATATGATTTCGGTAACAAGCACCAACTAGTAAGAAAACAATAGGTACTGGAGTAATATGGATGAACCTCAAATGTTCAATCAGTGCTTCATTCATTGATAGGAACATAATAACTCTTTCTCAAGACATTTTATACAATGCAATAGAAAAACAATGAAAGTTGTCTTTAAATCCAACCTTGGATTTAAGATTGTCCAGGATATTCTGGAATTGATAATTTTCATGACTGAGTTGGTTTGAACTGATATTCCCATATTCATTTGGATTCCTCATGTCCAGATTGTACATAGCGAGTTGTGTCCCTTGTTTTGTGCAGGAGCCTTGTTTTGGGTTACATTCCATTTCAGTGGATCAATTTCATGCTGATGGTCACTTCGTGGTCATATGTTACACGTCTTTGGTATGACGCAACGGGGGATCGAATTCGCACCGTTCCGCTCTCCGTGAGGGCGATCTAACCACTATACTACCAATTCTGCTACATTGTAACGAGGAAACTTGCCATATATGCTGTAGAATAGAACTGAATATCTTCATGTCAATATTCCAGACGCATCATTGATGTCAGATGATGATGTAAATGGTACACTAGATGTCATGTACATGCATCTTTATGTGTCTATTGTGCGCTGTTGTTATCTGTCCTGTAAGACCTGTAATCCTGATGTGTCATTTCTCAAAGGGGTAAGTATACTTATTGCGGGCATGGCTTGCAGCTCTTCAAAATTATCATCCCCATGTATGTTAGATTATCTTGATAACGTATCATAGAGAAATGACAACCAACACGTGACACACTGGTTAGAAGATATTGTAGCGGTGTATAGCCCACGAGAAGAGAGAGACGCCACACAGATCCATCGCCATGTGTTTACTCCGTTAAAAGGCGGGCCAAGCCGTCACAGCATGTTATTACACGGACCACCTTAACCGGGTCATAATATTATAAGAGTGTAACATTTCTGATATATGGAGTTGGAACACACCATACATCACTGTGCAAATACGACAACCACCGATCTTTATTGTGAACAGAAGTCGAAACCTATCGCCCCCTAGCAACAAGCAGACGGCTAAATTGGGCTATCTCAGCAATATGGTGGACATTTGAACGTGAATAATATTGACATAATTGTACTTGTAACCACGATATACGACCAGGCCAAGGTTTCTTTCTCTTCAGTTCCAACAGTTGTCAGTGTTGGGTTTGTTTTGCACGAACTAATTGTAATTCATGCTTTCTTTGCACGCAGTAGCAAGGCTCCCTTTCAAGCCATTGTCGCTTTCAGGGGGGACAACCCCTTTGGTGCAAATTCCTGTCAAACCTGGCAGTCAGTCCCCATCGTAATGCGATATGTTTGATGGTCGGATATTCACTTGTAGAGCTTCAGTACTAAATCAATTGTAATAGTGGACGATTTAAGCCGGTTTTAGCAATATTCCAGCACTGTCTCATGGCGGAATACACCAGAAATGGCCGGCACTCACTACAGATGCTACTCAACACGACATTTCCCCCATATCTTAGACAACAATCAGGGGCTGTGGGATAGCACAGCGGTTAAAGCGTTTGTTCGTCACGCTGAAGAACCGGGTTTCGAATCCCCTCAAAAATGCAATTCTGGAAGTTCTTTTCTGGTGTTACCCGCCGAGATATTGTTTGAATATCGCTAAAAGCGTTGTGAAACCTGGCACTCCGCCCCACTCCACTATTCTCGACCACTCTCCACTCAAACCCCACCCTGCTACACTCAGCCGCACTCACGCCTTGATCATGATTAACCTCAGACGTGCTGGAATATTGCTGACGTCGTCGTGAAACCCCACTCCATTCCACTCCTCTTACGTCAAGGACGTAAATAACCTCAGACGTGCTGGAATATTGCTGACGTCGTCGTGAAACCCCACTCCATTCCACTCCTCTTACGTCAAGGACGTGATTAACCTCAGACGTGCATGCCCTGCACGTGAACTCGTATATCATTACAATAAAACGTCATCAACACTAGTCCCCTCCATCACTGGCACATCAAACGCTGATGTTTCACACATTAACACGTTTCACAGCCTGGAGTACCAACCACCTGTCGTGATGTCCATGTCCGTCCTGATGATAAAACCTACTTCAAATAATGATCTTAATTAAGCTGCTCTACATTATCGACAACAACAGCAGCAAATTAATTGGTGCTCTATGCTCCGAACCAGAGCCGCAAGCAATAATCAACCAACGTCATGGAAGAGAGTAACCAACGTACTTCGAAGAATAAAATGCGCGGAGGTACATCGGTTATTGCTTCCATTGATCTGTGGCCGGGACTAACAAATGTGGGCATTCAATAAATCCATTGCGGAGGCCTTGTTCTTTCAGGAATGGTGTCTGGCACGGGCCTTAGCTCCAACAATCCTGGGAACCAAAATATGTTCCGTATTCTGTTGGGAGATCGAATCTATGGAGTGTTATGAATACTGATTTGGGATGCTGGTGTGGGAACAGAAGGAGATGGTTTTCATTGTGATTTCGATCTGATGTCAGAATATTGCTGGGCCACACTGGATGGTCAATGAGACTATTTGCTAATGAATAAGGTGTTGGTTGTGGACGTGTATTGGAAATGGTATTTGGTCATTTAAAAAGCAAAAATGGAAAATAACAACTAGTAGTAACGCACGCACGGGCCCTGCCCTGCCCTGCCCTGCCCTGCCCTGCCCTGCCCTGCCCTGCCCTGCCCTGCCCTGCCCTGCCCTGCCCTGCCCTGCCCTGCCCTGCCCTGCCCTCAGATCTGTTCTGCCTTGTAATCTCCCGATAAAGACAATCATGGGGTGCTTGGATCTGCTGTGCTTTGTAATTTCCAGAGGAAGACAGCCGTCGGGTGCTGGGATCTGTTCTGCCTGTATTACCCAGAGAAAGACATTCTCTTTTGTCATCACTAGTGAAACACAAACGTTGGGTCTGTTCTGTCTTGCAATCTTCAGTGAGAACAGCATGTGAAAGGTAGTGATCTTGTCTACATTGCAACCTCGAGAGTAAGACAATCCTGGTGTGTTGAGATCTGTTCTGCCTGTATTCCCCAGAGAAAGACATATGTAGAGAAACACAAACGTGGGGTCTGCGCTGATATCTGTTCTGCATTGTAACGTCCAGAGGAAGACAATCATGGATTGCTGACATCTGTTCTGCATTGTAATGTTCAGAGGAAGACAATCACGGGGTGTTGGGACCTATTCTGCATTGTAACGTCCAGAGGAAGACAATCATGGGGTGTTGGGATCTATTCTTCATTATAATGTCCAGGGGAAGACAATCATGGGGTGTTGGGATATATTCTGCATTGTAATGTCCAGAGGAAGACAACCGTGGGGTGCTGATATCTGTTCTGCATTGTAACGTCCAGGGGAAGACAATCATGGGATGTTGGGATCTATTCTGCCTTGTAACGTCCAGAGGAAGGCAATCATGGGGTGTTGGGATCTATTCTCCATTGTAATGTCCAGAGGAAGACAATCACGGAGTGTTGGGATCTATTCTGCAATGTAACGTCCAGAGGAAGACAATCATGGGATGTTGGGATCTATTCTGCATTGTAATGTCCAGAGGAAGACAATCATGAGGTATTGGGATCTATTCTCCATTGTAATTTCCAGAGAAAGACAATCATGAGGTGTCGGGATCAATTCTCCATCGTAATGTCCAGAGGAAGACAATCATCGGGCGCGGGGATCTGTTTCGCCTGTATTCACCAGAGAAAGATATTCTCTTTTGGAAGTTCTAGAGAAAGAAAAACGTTGTATGCTGGGGAACACGGATGCCTGGGACTACACAATTTCCGTTGTTCGATTCTAAGCTAATTGATTCTCTTCTAAACTGTTCTTAAACGACACGATCAATTCTCGAAAAACTGATAAGTGCTTGTGTGCGGCGAGATTGAAATCTTGCCTCCTCCACAAAATAATCAATAGAATTTCGACATAAATATACCCAGAGGCTGATAATGCACCGTCTTTGCACCGATGCCTCAAGGTATGGAATTAGTGCGGCATCAACTCTAGGGAGATAATGAAAAAAAATACCATAACTCTTTTCATTTCAATGCGAAACAAATTAGAGCTCCTTTTTTTACAAAATAAATACATAAACTGTTTCCACACGGTCTTTTTTTCCATTTTGCGGATAGAAAAGTACGCCCGACTCCACTGATTGTTCGAAATATCAAATGTTCGACATATGCGTGTTTCCGTGTTTTGATTGAATTATCCTGGCTATATTTGTTTTTAATTTTTCGGAGAGCAAAGCACCGGCTTTCGACTCCAGATACGACTCCAAACATAAATAGGCAACAACAGGCTTTCCATGTTTTGATCGAATTCCCCTGATTTTTTGTTTTGCAGTTCGACTCAGGAAATGTTTTCACAAAGGTGTTAAACTCGAAATTCTACCTTTGGAGAATTCCTCCCTTCTCATTTGTAACAATAACTCTCAATATATATATATATATGTGTGTGTGTGTATTATTTCTTCAACAAAATGTTCATGTCTGTCTGAAGATATATTATTGGTTTGAGGTGATTTAATTAAACTTCGAGTTATATAACCATGCACCACCATCCTCATCCGTGTGATACTTTATTGTAATCCTCATCAGGGATGGCAGTAATTCATTACTGATTAGCGTTACAGAGTAGAGACGCTTCTCGTCACGCGTCTTCAGAACAGCATTAAGAGGTTAGGTAATTTTGGAAATGTTCCATAAATCTTCACCGTTCCATCGATCTTTCTTCCCTGTGTCGTGGGGCAATCATCATTAGCGTAATTCAAGAGTGAAACGATAATTTATGTGAAACTGGGAAACATCCATACTTTGTTGGTTACATAAATGAGGAATATTTCTATGAGGAAAGTATTATTCATTTTCTTAATTCACGTAACGCCATAATTCACGTGACCTTCGCCTTCCTGGCATCACGTAGATGCTGAAGCGCGCTGGAATAGGGAGACAAAACACAAAATACCAAGTGGTTTCCCTTAGCCGTGTCAGGATCTGCAAATCGTGGTTTGAATTCCCACTGTGGAATACCATATACATTCTCAGGGTTTAACCAAAGCGATAAATCCCTCGCTATTATTTTGTGTTTAACATCAAATAACAGACCAGCGTTCTTAGACTTGGGAACCTCCACATGTTCCACTGTTTTGTCATTTTCAATATTTACTCATGCTAATGCATGAATCATTATGAACATGCAATGTATAGATATATTCAAGAATATAACAAATGAATATATTTTGTGTATAAAAATAATACAGTCTGTCACAGAAGTACTTAAAAATCATAATGCAGTGACTTAATAATCTATGCATTCCAAAAGCTTTGTTAGTGATGGGGGAAACAGCTTGTAGGTACTAGTGCATAATACTTGTTGTATAGAATTTCAGTTAGGCCTTTAATATTAGAGAGGATGGAAAGGCAATAATAATTCTGAACAATTTTGTTTAAACCATCGGAAATTTTCTGTGCGACACGAAATTCGCAACCACGATCATGGGATCTTTGACCACCCTTGTTCCTCACGTCGGTGCGTGAGTGAGAGGGGTTTTACGACTCTCTGTTTAATATCACAACAATAATATTGCCGCTGATGACAATGAATGGACTTTAATTATTATACCCATGTTTGGACTCCAACCAGTGTTTTTTGGCGTGACGATTGAACTCTCTAAGCACAAGGCTACCCTACCGAACCATTCTGTAACTTCTTCATCCCCTTCTTCATCATTACCATGATAAGGCCGGATCACATGAACTAAACGTAGCCTTTTTTATATTCGTAATTAATGGCAATGACCAATACCACGTGCTCTTAGGAAACACATTCACAATGCATGAGCCCATCCATTGTTTTTGTCTTTTGGAGGGACGGGGGAAGGGAACTAGCCATTGCTTAATGATATTCATGTCGAATACCAGCTGTGCCGCATGAAGCGCCCACCTTGTCACGGATTCAAGGTGAAAAGCCCATTTCTGATGAACGTGGTATTGCTTGAATAAGGAAACACAGCGGTGAAAAGCCCAACTCCGTCAATCCTACTACCAGCAAACTTAAGGCTTTACATGGAATCAATTCAAGGATGTAGGCGGGGTGAGTGGGATCATTGTGAAACGCCACCACTCATCACACATCCAACCCGCCCTTCCCAATGGCAACACACAATCACTCTAACTCCAGTCTGACCCTCCGGGGGCGGTGGGGTACCTTGTAGGTGGGCGTTTGCTCGTCACGAACACCCGATACTCGATTTCCCACATGGATACAATGTGTGAAGCCCGGTTATGGTGTCCCCAGCCGTGATATTGCTGGAATGTTGCTAAAAGCGACGTAGAACCACACCCTATCTCTAAAGAGAAGAACGCTTAGATTGGACCATAGGCCGAATCTTTTTCGAATAAATCGAATATTGCTAGAAACCCAACTCAGTCACACTTCTTCTTCTTCTTCTTCTTCTTCTTCTTCTTCTTCTTCCTGTTCTTTGTTTTCTTTCTTACTCTTCATTTGTCCTTTCTAACTGACACGGAGTGATGTGGTAAACTACAGACGGTAGCTCAAGCTTTTGGTTGTCACGCACGCACTCACACGCTCATCCTCCACTACAGTTTTGATGTGTGAGCCCTTCACTGTCCTTACAACCAGAATGATAACTGAATAATAATTTTAGAAGAACGCTTTCCACGTTGATCAGAAATCACTGCTAAAGAACAACTGTGACCACAAGAATATATATGTTTCAGCAATATTATAGCTTTACGATATTGTTTGTAAACAAATCTGGATCACACAAGAACGATGGCCACCATCCAATACGGTGACAGATCCAATTGTGTCGTGATTTTGCTAGAGCATTACTAAATCGCGGCCTAAAATAATACTCCCTCACAGCAGCAAACCTTAACCATCATATCTTATACTTGGAGTTACGTGTACTCACTGAAGTACAGATTGTCGTACTTTCTCAGGTGAAGCCCCATCGTAGCGCTCGTTGTGGCCAAATTTCTCACTATCCGTGAAAACCCGTGAAGCTTGTCGTCAACTAACGGGATCAGGTCGTCAGACTCGCTGACTTGGTTGACTGGACGTTGTATCCCATATCAGTAGATTGAGGCTCATGTCGTTGATCACTGGGTTGTCGGTCCCAGACTCGATTATTTAAAAACGGCCGCCAATTAGATGTATAGCTGGAATATTGCGAACTGCGGCGTTAGACAGCATACCCACCAACCTGAACAACATGCTGTCCTCGCTTCTACTATGAAACCTCCTGAAATAACATCTCCGTTTAACCTTTGTGAAGACACATAAAATGGATGAAAAATAGAACAGTCATGAAGGACCTATCATTTCGAACAACTACTCAAGAGATATGACAACCTCTCCTGCTAATGATGACTGACAGGTATCAATTTGTATCATCAGGCAACTTTATCAAAATTAATCAAACTTTATGATCACAGGAAAGACGATATTGCGGCGCGTTGTGTTGCCATGGTAACAGATAAACGTGACTAACATCAGAATGGCGTATTTCCTGAAGGATAAATCAAGAAAGTATCAGCTTACGTTCCTATTACACCGATGACGGAATATTGATGAAATCGTGACCGTTGTGAATGTATCAACTGGACAGTTTGACGTGATGAAGATAACTGATCAAATGTGTGTCGTGAATACACTTGTCAGTTTCCTGACATTTGAGACACGAATTTCTCATCTAAGACAAATTAACGAAAAGTAAGTGAATTAAGCATGATAGGATTTCTATTTCTGGAGAATACTTGTATTTTCTTGTCAGATAACATGTTTATATCAAGGAATGATCCGACAATTGTTATGTCTTGCATGAGCAGTTGATTATAGCGCCATGCTCCTAAAGCTGAGGATGAAATTGAATGTCCATTGATACAAAGACCGGGAACTGATGGTGTTTGTCTATTGTGTAATAATACAGTAATATAAATGACCTCCCTCCTTCTTTCTTCTTCTTTTTTTTACCTCCTACCGTCTTTGTCTTGCTCTCTCTTACTGGGTTTTCTTCTTGTTGTTTGGCTTCATCTTGGCCTCCTTTTCTTGTCTTTTTGTTTTCTTCTCCTGGGATCTATTTTTCCTGATCTGTGTTTTTTTTTTCACTTTTGGGTTTTCTTCTTTCCCTTCAAATTGACAGGGGGTGGTGGGAGTAGACTGGTGGTAAAGCGTTGGTATATTGGTGCAATGTATGAAGCTGCATTGTCTGGTCAAGGCTCAGCAGAAATATTGTTCAGTGCTCGGCTTTTAACAATAAACAAATGAACAAAGTGGATACTTGCACATCTGTTTGAATATCTACCCATGGTGTAATATATTAGCGAGGCGGGAACTCGGGCGAACATCTCCACCCGTGTTCATTCTAATATGCTCAGTTAAGGTTAGTCGGATAATTTATTTAAGTCTAATGTGCTTACTAAATCGTAGACCACTGGTGACAACCTGGCACATTATTCTCTGGGAGTTCTTAAAATTAAAATATTCAATAATTACGGCGAATGGAACAACGACAGTAGTGAGTGAGTGAGTGAGTGAGTGAGTGAGTGAGTGAGTGAGTAGCGCCGTTTTTAGTAATATTCCACCAACACCACAGGGTCCACACATCCACAGGTCGCAAAATGTCGTCAGCGTATCGATGGCCACTGTCAATTTACGAAATGTGAAAAAGTTTACACAAGTGTGATATTGCCCAACGGCAAATTTGGTTTTTAAGATGCATACTACTGTCACAACCCATTCAACGGTAATTGCTCCACAGCTTAGATTTTGTTCTTGTTGTTGCTGTGTCGTTGTTGTTGTTGCCGTTGTTGTTGTCGTTGTTGTTCTTGTTGTCTTTGTTGTTGTTTTGCACAAACATTCGGGCAAAGTGATTGTGCTTAAAGATGTAGCATCTCGGAATTCAACATTACACTGCAACGACAGCCACATTCAAATCATTAGTTCCCATACATTAGTTAGTATATCTCAGCACGACAAACAGCACGCTTTTATAAAATTGAGTAAACAGAGTATAATGTTTACCTAGTGATATCATCACCAGCTGAAATCGATGTTATAATCAGTCAGGTTCATTGTAGTGACTAATGGAAAATTAACAAGACGTCAACTATTAACGCTCACCATTAATATCCCGCATCGCTGAACACGGCCCTTACTGATATGTATGTTAAGTGTCATGCTTCTAGAGTCTATGATGCATGGCCAGACGCAGACAGACTTCGGGTATTCGGCTTTAAACAATCGTAACAAATCTGAATTATTGACAGAATGTTAAATATACATCAAAATGGTTTTGAGAGCGTGTTAAGGCTTTATGTCGTTGCCACGTAACCTTGTTTTGGATCTGAGTAGGAAGAGATTATTAAATGATGAAGAACAAAAACAGAATGAAATGGATTTTAAGGTGGAGCTCGCTGTCTTCATCTTCTATGAATGTGTATACCTCAGCTACATCTCCTTGTTCCGCTTTGACCCCTGTCTCCCTCCATCCCCCAAGCCAATCTCGGTCCCCTACTTCTTATCGTTTCCGTCCACTGCCCGATACGCACCCATGTTCAGCACCTACCCCTACTTCTACTTCTTCGCTCACTCCCCGATCCCCACCCATGTTCAGCACCTACCCCTACTTCTACTTCTTCGCTCACTCCCCGATCCCCACCCATGTTCAGCACCTACCCCTACTTCTACTTCTTCGCTCACTCCCCGATCCCCACCCATGTTCAGCACCTACCCCTACTTCTTCTACTTCTTCGCTCACTCCCCGATCCCCACCCATGTTCAGCACCTACCCCTACTTCTACTTCTTCGCTCACTCCCCGATCCCCACCCATGTTCAGCACCTACCCCTACTTCTTCTACTTCTTCGCTCACTCCCCGATCCCCACCCATGTTCAGCACCTACCCCTACTTCTACTTCTTCGCTCACTCCCCGATCCCCACCCATGTTCAGCACCTACCCCTACTTCTTCTACTTCTTCGCTCACTCCCCGATCATCACCCATGTTCAGCACCTACCCCTACTTCTACTTCTTCGCTCACTCCCCGATCCCCACCCATGTTCAGCACCTACCCCTACTTCTTCTACTTCTTCGCTCACTCCCCGATCCCCACCCATGTTCAGCACCTACCCCTACTTCTACTTCTTCGCTCACTCCCCGATCCCCACCCATGTTCAGCACCTACCCCTACTTCTTCTACTTCTTCGCTCACTCCCCGATCCCCACCCATGTTCAGCACCTACCCCTACTTCTACTTCTTCGCTCACTCCCCGATCCCCACCCATGTTCAGCACCTACCCCTACTTCTACTTCTTCGCTCACTCCCCGATCCCCACCCATGTTCAGCACCTACCCCTACTTCTACTTCTTCGCTCACTCCCCGATCCCCACCCATGTTCAGCACCTACCCCTACTTCTTCTACTTCTTCGCTCACTCCCCGATCCCCACCCATGTTCAGCACCTACCCCTACTTCTACTTCTTCGCTCACTCCCCGATCCCCACCCATGTTCAGCACCTACCCCTACTTCTTCTACTTCTTCGCTCACTCCCCGATCCCCACCCATGTTCAGCACCTACCCCTACTTCTACTTCTTCGCTCACTCCCCGATCCCCACCCATGTTCAGCACCTACCCCTACTTCTTCTACTTCTTCGCTCACTCCCCGATCCCCACCCATGTTCAGCACCTACCCCTACTTCTACTTCTTCGCTCACTCCCCGATCCCCACCCATGTTCAGCACCTACCCCTACTTCTTCTACTTCTTCGCTCACTCCCCGATCCCCACCCATGTTCAGCACCTACCCCTACTTCTACTTCTTCGCTCACTCCCCGATCCCCACCCATGTTCAGCACCTACCCCTACTTCTTCTACTTCTTCGCTCACTCCCCGATCATCACCCATGTTCAGCACCTACCCCTACTTCTACTTCTTCGCTCACTCCCCGATCCCCACCCATGTTCAGCACCTACCCCTACTTCTTCTACTTCTTCGCTCACTCCCCGATCCCCACCCATGTTCAGCACCTACCCCTACTTCTACTTCTTCGCTCACTCCCCGATCCCCACCCATGTTCAGCACCTACCCCTACTTCTTCTACTTCTTCGCTCACTCCCCGATCCCCACCCATGTTCAGCACCTACCCCTACTTCTACTTCTTCGCTCACTCCCCGATCCCCACCCATGTTCAGCACCTACCCCTACTTCTTCTACTTCTTCGCTCACTCCCCGATCCCCACCCATGTTCAGCACCTACCCCTACTTCTACTTCTTCGCTCACTGCCCGATCCCCACCCATGTTCAGCACCTACCCCTACTTCTTCTACTTCTTCGCTCACTCCCCGATCCCCACCCATGTTCAGCACCTACCCCTACTTCTTCTACTTCTTCGCTCACTCCCCGATCCCCACCCATGTTCAGCACCTACCCCTACTTCTTCTACTTCTTCGCTCACTGCCCGATCCCCACCCATGTTCAGCACCTACCCCTACTTCTACTTCTTCGCTCACTCCCCGATCCCCACCCATGTTCAGCACCTACCCCTACTTCTACTTCTTCGCTCACTCCCCGATCCCCACCCATGTTCAGCACCTACCCCTACTTCTACTTCTTCGCTCACTCCCCGATCCCCACCCATGTTCAGCACCTACCCCTACTTCTTCCACTTCTTCGCTCACTCCCCGATCCCCACCCATGTTCAGCACCTACCCCTACTTCTTCTACTTCTTCGCTCACTGCCCGATCCCCACCCATGTTCAGCACCTACCCCTACTTCTACTTCTTCGCTCACTCCCCGATCCCCACCCATGTTCAGCACCTACCCCTACTTCTTCTACTTCTTCGCTCACTCCCCGATCCCCACCCATGTTCAGCACCTACCCCTACTTCTTCTACTTCTTCGCTCACTCCCCGATCCCCACCCATGTTCAGCACCTACCCCTACTTCTTCTACTTCTTCGCTCACTCCCCGATCCCCACCCATGTTCAGCACCTACCCCTACTTCTACTTCTTCGCTCACTCCCCGATCCCCACCCATGTTCAGCACCTACCCCTACTTCTTCTACTTCTTCGCTCACTCCCCGATCCCCACCCATGTTCAGCACCTACCCCTACTTCTTCTACTTCTTCGCTCACTCCCCGATCCCCACCCATGTTCAGCACCTACCCCTACTTCTTCTACTTCTTCGCTCACTCCCCGATCCCCACCCATGTTCAGCACCTACCCCTACTTCTTCTACTTCTTCGCTCACTGCCCGATCCCCACCCATGTTCAGCACCTACCCCTACTTCTTCTACTTCTTCGCTCACTCCCCGATCCCCACCCATGTTCAGCACCTACCCCTACTTCTTCTACTTCTTCGCTCACTCCCCGATCCCCACCCATGTTCAGCACCTACCCCTACTTCTACTTCTTCGCTCACTCCCCGATCCCCACCCATGTTCAGCACCTACCCCTACTTCTTCTACTTCTTCGCTCACTCCCCGATCCCCACCCATGTTCAGCACCTACCCCTACTTCTTCTACTTCTTCGCTCACTCCCCGATCCCCACCCATGTTCAACCCCTACCCCTACTTCTTCTACTTCTTCGCTCACTCCCCGATCCCCACCCATGTTCAGCACCTACCCCTACTTCTACTTCTTCGCTCACTCCCCGATCCCCACCTATGTTCAGCACCTACCCCTACTTCTTCTACTTCTTCGCTCACTCCCCGATCCCCACCCATGTTCAGCACCTACCCCTACTTCTTCTACTTCTTCGCTCACTCCCCGATCCCCACCCATGTTCAGCGCCTACCCCTACTTCTTCTACTTCTTCGCTCACTCCCCGATCCCCACCCATGTTCAGCACCTACCCCTACTTCTTCTACTTCTTCGCTCACTCCCCGATCCCCACCCATGTTCAGCACCTACCCCTACTTCTACTTCTTCGCTCACTCCCCGATCCCCACCCATGTTCAGCACCTACCCCTACTTCTTCTACTTCTTCGCTCACTCCCCGATCCCCACCCATGTTCAGCACCTACCCCTACTTCTTCTACTTCTTCGCTCACTCCCCGATCCCCACCCATGTTCAGCACCTACCCCTACTTCTACTTCTTCGCTCACTCCCCGATCCCCACCCATGTTCAACCCCTACCCCTACTTCTTCTACTTCTTCGCTCACTCCCCGATCCCCACCCATGTTCAGCACCTACCCCTACTTCTTCTACTTCTTCGCTCACTCCCCGATCCCCACCTATGTTCAGCACCTACCCCTACTTCTTCTACTTCTTCGCTCACTCCCCGATCCCCACCCATGTTCAGTACCTACCCCTACTTCTACTTCTTCGCTCACTCCCCGATCCCCACCCATGTTCAGCACCTACCCCTACTTCTACTTCTTCGCTCACTCCCCGATCCCCACCCATGTTCAGCACCTACCCCTACTTCTTCTACTTCTTCGCTCACTCCCCGATCCCCACCCATGTTCAGCACCTACCCCTACTTCTTCTACTTCTTCGCTCACTCCCCGATCCCCACCCATGTTCAGCACCTACCCCTACTTCTTCTACTTCTTCGCTCACTCCCCGATCCCCACCCATGTTCAGCACCTACCCCTACTTCTTCTACTTCTTCGCTCACTCCCCGATCCCCACCCATGTTCAGCGCCTACCCCTACTTCTTCTACTTCTTCGCTCACTCCCCGATCCCCACCCATGTTCAGCGCCTACCCCTACTTCTACTTCTTCGCTCACTCCCCGATCCCCACCCATGTTCAGCACCTACCCCTACTTCTACTTCTTCGCTCACTCCCCGATCCCCACCCATGTTCAGCACCTATCCCTACTTCTTCTACTTCTTCGCTCACTCCCCGATCCCCACCCATGTTCAGCACCTACCCCTACTTCTTCTACTTCTTCGCTCACTCCCCGATCCCCACCCATGTTCAGCGCCTACCCCTACTTCTTCTACTTCTTCGCTCACTCCCCGATCCCCACCCATGTTCAGCACCTACCCCTACTTCTTCTACTTCTTCGCTCACTCCCCGATCCCCACCCATGTTCAGCACCTACCCCTACTTCTTCTACTTCTTCGCTCACTCCCCGATCCCCACCCATGTTCAGCACCTACCCCTACTTCTTCTACTTCTTCGCTCACTCCCCGATCCCCACCTATGTTCAGCACCTACCCCTACTTCTTCTACTTCTTCGCTCACTCCCCGATCCCCACCCATGTTCAGCACCTACCCCTACTTCTACTTCTTCGCTCACTCCCCGATCCCCACCCATGTTCAGCACCTACCCCTACTTCTTCTACTTCTTCGCTCACTCCCCGATCCCCACCCATGTTCAGCACCTACCCCTACTTCTTCTACTTCTTCGCTCACTCCCCGATCCCCACCCATGTTCAGCACCTACCCCTACTTCTTCTACTTCTTCGCTCACTCCCCGATCCCCACCTATGTTCAGCACCTACCCCTACTTCTTCTACTTCTTCGCTCACTCCCCGATCCCCACCCATGTTCAGCACCTACCCCTACTTCTTCTACTTCTTCGCTCACTCCCCGATCCCCACCCATGTTCAGCACCTACCCCTACTTCTTCTACTTCTTCGCTCACTCCCCGATCCCCACCCATGTTCAGCACCTATCCCTACTTCTTCTACTTCTTCGCTCACTCCCCGATCCCCACCCATGTTCAGCACCTACCCCTACTTCTTCTACTTCTTCGCTCACTCCCCGATCCCCACCCATGTTCAGCACCTACCCCTACTTCTACTTCTTCGCTCACTCCCCGATCCCCACCTATGTTCAGCACCTACCCCTACTTCTTCTACTTCTTCGCTCACTCCCCGATCCCCACCCATGTTCAGCACCTACCCCTACTTCTTCTACTTCTTCGCTCACTCCCCGATCCCCACCCATGTTCAGCACCTACCCCTACTTCTTCTACTTCTTCGCTCACTCCCCGATCCCCACCTATGTTCAGCACCTACCCCTACTTCTTCTACTTCTTCGCTCACTCCCCGATCCCCACCCATGTTCAGCACCTACCCCTACTTCTTCTACTTCTTCGCTCACTCCCCGATCCCCACCCATGTTCAGCACCTACCCCTACTTCTTCTACTTCTTCGCTCACTCCCCGATCCCCACCCATGTTCAGCACCTACCCCTACTTCTACTTCTTCGCTCACTCCCCGATCCCCACCCATGTTCAGCACCTACCCCTACTTCTTCTACTTCTTCGCTCACTCCCCGATCCCCACCCATGTTCAGCACCTACCCCTACTTCTTCTACTTCTTCGCTCACTCCCCGATCCCCACCCATGTTCACCACCTACCCCTACTTCTACTTCTTCGCTCACTCCCCGATCCCCACCCATGTTCAGCACCTACCCCTACTTCTACTTCTTCGCTCACTCCCCGATCCCCACCCATGTTCAGCACCTACCCCTACTTCTTCTACTTCTTCGCTCACTCCCCGATCCCCACCCATGTTCAGCACCTACCCCTACTTCTTCTACTTCTTCGCTCACTCCCCGATCCCCTCCCATGTTCAGCACCTACCCCTACTTCTTCTACTTCTTCGCTCACTCCCCGATCCCCACCTATGTTCAGCACCTACCCCTACTTCTTCTACTTCTTCGCTCACTCCCCGATCCCCACCCATGTTCAGCACCTACCCCTACTTCTACTTCTTCGCTCACTCCCCGATCCCCACCCATGTTCAGCACCTACCCCTACTTCTTCTACTTCTTCGCTCACTCCCCGATCCCCACCCATGTTCAGCACCTACCCCTACTTCTTCTACTTCTTCGCTCACTCCCCGATCCCCACCCATGTTCAGCACCTACCCCTACTTCTTCTACTTCTTCGCTCACTCCCCGATCCCCACCCATGTTCAGCACCTACCCCTACTTCTTCTACTTCTTCGCTCACTCCCCGATCCCCACCCATGTTCAGCACCTACCCCTACTTCTTCTACTTCTTCGCTCACTCCCCGATCCCCACCCATGTTCAGCGCCTACCCCTACTTCTACTTCTTCGCTCACTCCCCGATCCCCACCCATGTTCAGCACCTACCCCTACTTCTTCTACTTCTTCGCTCACTCCCCGATCCCCACCCATGTTCAGCACCTACCCCTACTTCTTCTACTTCTTCGCTCACTCCCCGATCCCCACCCATGTTCAGCACCTACCCCTACTTCTTCTACTTCTTCGCTCACTCCCCGATCCCCACCCATGTTCAGCACCTACCCCTACTTCTTCTACTTCTTCGCTCACTCCCCGATCCCCACCCATGTTCACCACCTACCCCTACTTCTACTTCTTCGCTCACTCCCCGATCCCCACCCATGTTCAGCACCTACCCCTACTTCTACTTCTTCGCTCACTCCCCGATCCCCACCCATGTTCAGCACCTACCCCTACTTCTTCTACTTCTTCGCTCACTCCCCGATCCCCACCCATGTTCAGCACCTACCCCTACTTCTTCTACTTCTTCGCTCACTCCCCGATCCCCTCCCATGTTCAGCACCTACCCCTACTTCTTCTACTTCTTCGCTCACTCCCCGATCCCCACCTATGTTCAGCACCTACCCCTACTTCTTCTACTTCTTCGCTCACTCCCCGATCCCCACCCATGTTCAGCACCTACCCCTACTTCTACTTCTTCGCTCACTCCCCGATCCCCACCCATGTTCAACCCCTACCCCTACTTCTTCTACTTCTTCGCTCACTCCCCGATCCCCACCCATGTTCAGCACCTACCCCTACTTCTTCTACTTCTTCGCTCACTCCCCGATCCCCACCCATGTTCAGCACCTACCCCTACTTCTTCTACTTCTTCGCTCACTCCCCGATCCCCACCTATGTTCAGCACCTACCCCTACTTCTTCTACTTCTTCGCTCACTCCCCGATCCCCACCCATGTTCAGCACCTACCCCTACTTCTTCTACTTCTTCGCTCACTCCCCGATCCCCACCCATGTTCAGCACCTACCCCTACTTCTTCTACTTCTTCGCTCACTCCCCGATCCCCACCCATGTTCAGCACCTATCCCTACTTCTTCTACTTCTTCGCTCACTCCCCGATCCCCACCCATGTTCAGCACCTACCCCTACTTCTTCTACTTCTTCGCTCACTCCCCGATCCCCACCCATGTTCAGCACCTACCCCTACTTCTACTTCTTCGCTCACTCCCCGATCCCCACCTATGTTCAGCACCTACCCCTACTTCTTCTACTTCTTCGCTCACTCCCCGATCCCCACCCATGTTCAGCACCTACCCCTACTTCTTCTACTTCTTCGCTCACTCCCCGATCCCCACCCATGTTCAGCACCTACCCCTACTTCTTCTACTTCTTCGCTCACTCCCCGATCCCCACCTATGTTCAGCACCTACCCCTACTTCTTCTACTTCTTCGCTCACTCCCCGATCCCCACCCATGTTCAGCACCTACCCCTACTTCTTCTACTTCTTCGCTCACTCCCCGATCCCCACCCATGTTCAGCACCTACCCCTACTTCTTCTACTTCTTCGCTCACTCCCCGATCCCCACCCATGTTCAGCACCTACCCCTACTTCTACTTCTTCGCTCACTCCCCGATCCCCACCCATGTTCAGCACCTACCCCTACTTCTTCTACTTCTTCGCTCACTCCCCGATCCCCACCCATGTTCAGCACCTACCCCTACTTCTTCTACTTCTTCGCTCACTCCCCGATCCCCACCCATGTTCACCACCTACCCCTACTTCTACTTCTTCGCTCACTCCCCGATCCCCACCCATGTTCAGCACCTACCCCTACTTCTACTTCTTCGCTCACTCCCCGATCCCCACCCATGTTCAGCACCTACCCCTACTTCTTCTACTTCTTCGCTCACTCCCCGATCCCCACCCATGTTCAGCACCTACCCCTACTTCTTCTACTTCTTCGCTCACTCCCCGATCCCCTCCCATGTTCAGCACCTACCCCTACTTCTTCTACTTCTTCGCTCACTCCCCGATCCCCACCTATGTTCAGCACCTACCCCTACTTCTTCTACTTCTTCGCTCACTCCCCGATCCCCACCCATGTTCAGCACCTACCCCTACTTCTACTTCTTCGCTCACTCCCCGATCCCCACCCATGTTCAGCACCTACCCCTACTTCTTCTACTTCTTCGCTCACTCCCCGATCCCCACCCATGTTCAGCACCTACCCCTACTTCTTCTACTTCTTCGCTCACTCCCCGATCCCCACCCATGTTCAGCACCTACCCCTACTTCTTCTACTTCTTCGCTCACTCCCCGATCCCCACCCATGTTCAGCACCTACCCCTACTTCTTCTACTTCTTCGCTCACTCCCCGATCCCCACCCATGTTCAGCACCTACCCCTACTTCTTCTACTTCTTCGCTCACTCCCCGATCCCCACCCATGTTCAGCACCTACCCCTACTTCTTCTACTTCTTCGCTCACTCCCCGATCCCCACCCATGTTCAGCGCCTACCCCTACTTCTACTTCTTCGCTCACTCCCCGATCCCCACCCATGTTCAGCACCTACCCCTACTTCTTCTACTTCTTCGCTCACTCCCCGATCCGCACCCATGTTCAGCACCTACCCCTACTTCTTCTACTTCTTCGCTCACTCCCCGATCCCCACCCATGTTCAGCGCCTACCCCTACTTCTTCTACTTCTTCGCTCACTCCCCGATCCCCTCCCATGTTCAGCACCTACCCCTACTTCTTCTACTTCTTCGCTCACTCCCCGATCCCCACCCATGTTCAGCACCTACCCCTACTTCTTCTACTTCTTCGCTCACTCCCCGATCCCCACCCATGTTCAGCACCTACCCCTACTTCTTCTACTTCTTCGCTCACTCCCCGATCCCCACCCATGTTCAGCACCTACCCCTACTTCTTCTACTTCTTCGCTCACTCCCCGATCCCCACCTATGTTCAGCACCTACCCCTACTTCTTCTACTTCTTCGCTCACTCCCCGATCCCCACCCATGTTCAGCGCCTACCCCTACTTCTACTTCTTCGCTCACTCCCCGATCCCCACCCATGTTCAGCACCTACCCCTACTTCTTCTACTTCTTCGCTCACTCCCCGATCCCCACCCATGTTCAGCACCTACCCCTACTTCTTCTACTTCTTCGCTCACTCCCCGATCCCCACCTATGTTCAGCACCTACCCCTACTTCTTCTACTTCTTCGCTCACTCCCCGATCCCCACCCATGTTCAGCACCTACCCCTACTTCTTCTACTTCTTCGCTCACTCCCCGATCCCCACCCATGTTCAGCACCTACCCCTACTTCTTCTACTTCTTCGCTCACTCCCCGATCCCCACCCATGTTCAACCCCTACCCCTACTTCTTCGCTCACTCCCCGATCCCCACCCATGTTCAACCCCTACCCCTACTTCTTCTACTTCTTCGCTCACTCCCCGATCCCCACCTATGTTCAGCACCTACCCCTACGTCTCCGTCCATTGCCCGACCCCCACACATGTCCAGCTCCTTTCCCAACGTCACCGTCCACTGCCATACCCCTAACTATCCCACTACCTTCCGATCAGTACTTTCTGCTTACTGCTCTCTTCGTCCCTTTACTGTTTCACTACCAACCCTCACTGTCCTCTCCGTCCCCTAACTATCCCACTACCAACCATCACTGTACTCTCCGTCCCCTATCCCACTACCAACCCTCACTACCATTCTCCGTTCCCTACCTCTCCCGGCCCTTTACCCCTCTCTACCTCCACCACTACGTACCCACAATGCCCAGTCCGTCCGGTAACTACCCCACTACCTACACTCTACTATCCTTTTCCGTCCCCATCACACAAAGACAAACTTCTTCAGAAGTTTTATCACAGAGTTACAGGGACAGAGACGAAGTACAAAAGCGACACAAACATATCCCAGTAAAGTACCGCCAAGAGCTTCAGGACTTTAACGCTTGTTTTGGCTCGACTATAACACTATATCGATCTATACCCTCAATGTCACAGGGTCCAGGGATGGATTAATCCCTACATCAGAATCTATGCCGTAATATGTATGCCAATAACATCCCCACATTGACTGAGATCGATTCGTGGAGCGTTGAAAACATCATGTTCTCTGCCATATCCGTTACCTCATGCGAGACTTTCGGCCCCGAGATAAGGCATTCGCCATCGCTCAATATCGATTTCCCTTCTCCGCGTCTGCGCACGACTAGCTTCCGGCACTATGACCTGCCAAACGATTGAGGCTAACGGAATGTTTATATTGAGATAAGTCGCCGGCGCTCTAGCTCCAACCATCAATGGATCAGTCGTCCCCACTGCTGTCGGTCCAAGCTATGCAGTTCCATAACCGAACACGTTGACGCCTGAAACACGAAAATTACGCATTACCATGGTAACGTTCTAGTGTTCTGCGAGTCTGGAATCGGACGCTTCCAAGAGAGTCAATCTCCCTGGCATGATGCGTTCAAGTAATTGAACAACTCGGAATATACAATGTGTTTCCACAGCATCGTCCGATCTCAATTAACTGAGGCGACCAACCATCTAGCTTTATCCTTCGATGCATGTGGCTGTGAGACCGTGTGTACAATCAGCATAGTCAGATACTATCGCTTATATTAACTGGGCCCACCCTTCAGTGATTCTACAGGCCAGGAACATCCTCCTTGTGTTTGACTGGTAAGTACTTGAGTTCCACCACGTGGCTTCCTCTTTCTCTTACAGTCTTATAGTCCGTTAAACGTTGACAAACGTGACCCCAGTGACCTTTGTATTCCACCAGTGCAAAACGATTGTTTGGCATGATTTGAAATTTATCTGAGTAACGTGATCAATACTGCTTTCTAACTGTTTCACAGCAAGAAGCATGGATGTCTCTTGCGATCATAATTATAGTATTCAGAATTTGCCCTTGACCGTTGATCTTAATATTGACTGGAGATCCTCATGTCCAGTTACTGCATATATAAACACATATGATTCGCGTTTGTTTCCAGATATTACACAAACACTAGTCAATTATTTACAGAAACAATACTTTTTTAAATATATTGACCTATGTGTTCAAATCAAATATTTGATTAGTATAAGACGAGTTATATAAATTCTATAAAACATGCGTCTTGTTTACAGGTTTTGTATGTAAACGATCGTGTAAGCACAACATAGTTTATACTTTAGATGCATAATGAATAACACTTAAATGTATGTCTGTTTATTTTCTGATTATGAAGATTATTCAGTTAGCAGATTAAACATAGTATGTGATTAACTAATGATTAAGCTCGTCAATAAATCAATAAATTATCACGCGTTGTCTTAATGAGCGCTTTATTAGCATGATGTCCCTAGTGTGTAATGAGGACCAAGTTGATAGCCCTTTTTGTCAGTGCTTGTGGTCATCCGCATTTTTGTCTTTTAGGCTGATTTCCCAGCAACTGTTTTGATGATAGTCCGAGGTATGGAATCGCAATCAGCTTGGCGTCAGACCAGTGTCAATTAGCATTATCTGTCAACGGGAGTAATGAAATATTCATTATAGAACACTCCACATGCTGTCTGTGAAACAATTCGAAACACTGGAACGCGACTGAGTTGATTATCGTTATGCATTAAATGAAATCCCAGCGGTTGGAAATCTAATCCCCAAGTGGATTGATCGGAAAAGATTGATAGCAAAACATCATTACAATAGCAATAGTTTTAAACTTTTACTCAAATTGATTATTGTAATTTGAACAGAAATCTATTGCCAATGGTCTATACTGTTCCACGGATAGTGTAACACATCATGTTGGGAACACTTTATCCTGTACTACACCCTACATCCTGTGCTGTACTATAAACCCTATATTTCTATTTTATATCCTGTAATTATATTCTATAACTATACCTTTACTCTATATCCTTTACTACAATCTCTATACTAGCTTATACTCTATATCTTACATTGTACCTCTATATCCTGTACTATACTTTGTACCTCTATATCCTGTACTATACTCTATATCCTATACATTCACTCCGTATCTTTTATTACGTTATATATTCTATATCCTATAAGTATACCATGTATCCTATATCCAATACGTTTACACAATATTTTTAACTATAGTCTTTGTTCCATATCTTTACGCATACCTTTAAAAACATTGATTGATAGATAGATAGATAGATAGTTATATATATATATATATAAGTAATATATATATATTACTCTATATCCTATAATTTTATATTATAGGCTATGCATTTCCCCTATACCCTTTACTACACTTTACTCAAGATCTATATGTTACTTTTTACATTAAACTTTTAGTCTACATCCTATGCTATAGTCTCATATTTTATACCTTATACCTTAACTCTATATCTTATAATTCGCTTGAAATGTTGTTGTGTATGTATGTGATGAAGTATGATTGGGATAAGCAAAATGTGTTTCTAAATGATCATTGTACACAGTGGCAAAGCTTTCATGTCTTACATCGGAAACTGTTTCCTACTTTCGGTGTTTAAACATTGACTTAGCTGCTCTTCATTTCGTCCTAAACACATGTGAAGATTTGGATGAGCATTGATCTTCCGTATTTGTCGGAAGATTCGAGTAAAAGGATCGGTGCTACGGATCGCTGACTTGCTCGTGATGCTGATCACTGGATTGTCTGATCCCGATTCTATTATGAAGAGATTACCACCATATAGCTGGAATATTGCTATTAAACATATAACACGTATAAACGTTCTATAGGCGCGTATAGTGAATACCTATCTGACTCCATTTTGATATTGCTGTAAACTTGCTAAGTGCGACGTAAAACACAACTCACTCAGGATCAATCGTGGTTCACTCTAGTTTACCCCTCCCAGATGTAACATCAAAATAGACAGATTAACGAAAAATGGGTACACAGTAACCCCCCTTTATTTACGTATTGACAAACAATCTATTGCTGTAAAAGTTAGGTATTTTTGTTACTACTAATGGCCCGATTCTCTTTACCAAAGATAAGGAGTAGATATATTAGCGGCATCCAAGGAGGATGCGTGCCAGGAAGCATTCCCATCTGTCATGGCGTCGAAAAAATCCGATTACGATGAAAAATGGAGGAATTCCATTTTGTGATCTGGTAGGTCTACGTTACACATGAGAGTAGGAATTGACATATACCTCACATACCATTGGCGGTGGTGTAGGCTAGTGGATAAACGTTCACTCGTCACGCCGAAGGTCCAGGTTCGGTTCCCTATATGGATAGAATGTATGAAGCACATTTCTGGTGTCCTCCGCCGTGATGTTGCTGGAATATTGTTAAAGACGACGTAAAACCAAACTCACTCACTCACTCACTCATACATCTTTTGGATCCCGGTGTTAATTACTTTTTGTCACCTTGCCATGATAACAGCAAAAAAGTGCTCGACTGAGCGACTGAGATAATTTGTCTCACATTGGATGATCTCTATCTCAAGAAGTTGTCTCTATGTAACCAGAATAAATCCAGACTGTACATGCATGCTCGTTGCATTTGTCCACAGAGCGCACAAACCAATAACAACACCAGATAAATGTTCTTTTTTGTGGGAGATTTCAGTATAAGAATAAGATATTTTGCATGTCTACAATGAGTGAGTGAGTACGTTCTCACGCCGCTTTTAGCAATATCCCGGCAATTCTGCGACAGGGGACACCAAAAAGTCGCTTCTGAATTTTATCCGCGTGGGGAATCGAACAAATTTCATCTGACGTATTTAAGTGTACATAAGTCGATTAACCCTGAACATAGTTAAAAGAAATTCGGCACATAGATGAATATACGAGGGGTGTCCCAAAAGTGGTCTGCCTCAGCTGGACAATTATAAAAATGCAACTTGCTTTGTGTTTTATTTTTCTACTCATTATCCGTCAATCTTGAGCAATTTGAAACTACAATCCCTTGTTAAAGTGAGTCCTCCCATGATGTTTACGGACAAAGCTTGTTTTGGAGACAATACCCACCCCCACTTTCAAATGACGTAATCAAAAGGACATAACCTATTCTAATGTTTTCACTTATTCATGCATGATGCCAAGGGTTCAAACGAAATACTGAATGGTCACACAAGTGTCAGCTGTCAATATATTGTACACAGTGACAACTTGAATGTCTGGACAAAATGGTTTTGACGTGAAGTCATCCATACTATACATATTTTATATCATTTCATCTGTCATCATCCAAGAGGTACCAAATGACAGATTCTCACTGACAGTTTTTCACTTTCTACAATGTTTAAAGAAATATTACACCCCCTAATGTGTTGTGATGACAAATATCCCGTTAACCACTTGTGTGAAATCTTGGATATGTCTTTACTAATGATTCCTTAAAAGTAAATGGAAGCTTTTCTAACACTGGTCATCCATAGTGAGGCTGACCACTTTGGGGACACCCCTCGTATGTACTGTTATCATTGTCAGTGTTAGTGATTATATGGCGGCGGTCTGTAAACAATCGACTGATCAACAGCATGAGCATCGATCTGCACAATTGGGAACCGATGACATGTGTCAACCAAGTCCGCGAACCTGACCACCCGATCCCGTTACTCACCTCTCACAACCATTGTTCTCGACCTGTTCTCCAACATTCAGCAGAAGCTGTGCCCACCAGTGCAATCAAATCACTAAAAAAATCCTTTCTAACGATTTATTTGTTAAACACAGTAGCATGTGGTTGTCACAGTAAACATGCCTTTAGGTTTCAGTAACACCGAACATTGAATAGTTCTATATGAAGAACATCACTGTCCTTCTACCGCCGTTGGTGGCATGCTAACGCTGTTATTGGTCTGTCTGTCGTCCCCGCAGTCAGGAATATTTCACCTGTATGACGGCGGACCTTCGCGGAAGTTGTGGTTGTCGGAGATTGTAATGACGTCATCATCATTGATGTCATGTTGAGCCAACAAAAGGGTGTCGTGTTCAGAACCCGTTAGGATGTGAGAACATAATGGCTCAGCTTCGTGGCTGGGACTCTTTATCAGCAGCCTCGTTCTAACATTTGCCACCGTGACCAATTATCTCGCCATAAATCACTCTGGTGCTGCGGACACAGACACGCATAGTATGCATGTGTATCAAAACAACATTCCTAATAATTACCCGTAACATAATCATGGTAATTACAACCCTGCTGGTTTCATGATGTGAATGCCAGATGAGAGTAGATTAATCAGTCGTTGGTACATGTCTTCAAAGTCTTTCAAGACTCTGTGTGTGCGTTCGTTCGTTCATGTGTGTTTCCGTACGGATAAATGACTGATGAATGGATGAAAGCTGACGATGATGAAACTATCTTAATTGTACTAGGAAAGAAGTCTAGGAAAGAGAACCATTTATTTATGCTCGTAATATCCACCACAGGTTTGTTTAGACAAAATTTGACCACTTACAGGCCGTTGCGTTTAGTTTTATGACGCCTTTAGCAATAGTCCAGCAATATCACCGCGGGAACACCAGAAATGGGCTTCACACATTGTATCTATATGGAGGATCGAACGTGTGAGTCAAGGGTACCCCATGAAACACGCACGCTCAAAGCGCTACAACTTAGACTGTAGAATGAAACGGATGAGGCAGTCTCATTTCTTACCTTTAAAATCAAGTGCAGTTGGTTAAATCAGTGGAATTAATTTGGCTATTTATTGGTTATTGACCGTCACTAGATCATCTATATAGCACATACAGAAGTAACACTTCTTGGCCAAATTACTAACCGGAACAAACATTTTGCGACGCTAACAGAAATCTGATTCCTATGCTGTAAGAAACAAATCTCCAGTGGAGGAAACACAATTGGTGTCCATGGTGTCTACAGCTTCCTTTGGTGTCCACAGCTTCTTTACTGATTTTACACCCAATTTTTCACAGTGAATTTCAAACGATATTTGCTTTTATTTTCTATAAATTGTCATGAACCTCTGAAGATAGATACGTCAGTATAACCTTTAGGCCGAGGAATGAAGTTTTTTCACATGTTGATCATTTGTCATAGTTGCATACGACGTGGAAAAATCAAACATTTGGACAGTATGGAACTCTGTTCGTAAAATGTCAAACAGATCCTTTGAGTTAGTGAGAACCTACGTAGTATTATATCCACTTCTCTGAACTACTTTCTGTGAATATAGAGAAAATCCTTCTCCTTCGTAATCACATCAACTGAACTGGCGTTCAATTTGCCGTGTTTGAAAATATAATTTCAATTAAGACTTTTAAAAGCTTAAAGGTATTACGCAATTTCCGATCAGTGTCTAAGACATATTTTCTATGGAAATGTATATATTTTATGAATTTGCTGTTTTCGGCACAAAGGATATGCTACAGGATCATGTTGCTTATTCTTTTCTGATTATTTTCTGTCTTTAATTATTTGGGGGGGGGGGGGGGGGGGGGTAGCATAGTGGCTAAAGCGTTCGCTCGTCACGCCGAAGACCCGGGTTCGATTCTCCACATGGGTACAACGTGTGAGGCCCATTTTCTGGTGTCCCCCGCCGTGATATCGCTGGAATATTGTTAAATCGGCGTAAAACCAAACTCACTCACTCACTCACTCACTTTAATTATTTTGGACACGATTTCCTCTTATAAGAAACTAGTGCACGATCAAGTCATGGATTATACGGAATTAAATTTAACAAAGTTTATTTTCAGGTACAGAGCACCAACTCGACATACTTTCTTTGGCCTCTGTTTTTAAAACATGTGATACATATCAGGTTTGTTTTACAGATTATAAGACACGTAAATCACGCATGCCTTAGTGCGTTCCATGACGTCATCGAAGGGACAGACTGTATGACGTTAGCTTTCACTTATCTGGGTCCAAATAAATGACGCATACATTCCACGATGGAACATTTTAAGGGTTCGTAAATTTCTAATGAACACTAACATATATCAAGTTCGTGTTACGAAAATCGTTGCTTGGCAACGAAGAAGCTATAGAAATTTAACCGTGACGCCAATGAGAAAACACGAAGACGAACCAGCAGTAATGTGAGCTAAACATCGATGAGAACATGTCTTTCTCTCCTCATTTGTGTCACCGAGCAGAATATATGTGGCGTCCATTTAATGTGAAGTTTGTAGCATACACGACATTTTTTATGCTGAAACAAATTTATCAGCTGTTATCGAAAACATATATATGCTCTTGTTAAAAACGGAGATGGAGTTTTGATGTAGATTTTCTCGATCCGCCAAAGTGTTAATTTCACCACGGTGGTTAAAGCGTTCGCTCGTCCCGCTGAAGACCAAGGTTCGATTTCCACATGAGTACAAAATGTGTAGCCAATTTCTGAAGTTCTCCGACGCGATATTAGTGGAATATTGGTTAAAGCGACCTAAAAATGCTCTCATATTTCAGTGACATCATTCGTAAGTACCACCTTCTGTATCATGCCTTGGTGCGGGGATAATGTGTAACAGAGGTACCCTGCCACGTGTTCACGAACTTTGACCAAAAGTACTCACCGAAAATGTCTCTAGGATGGATGGGTTTGGTGTAGTTCATTGTCTTGGTGTCTGATGTGGTTACATCGTTCGCTGGTTCGAAAATCTGGGCATAACTCTTGTACAGTTTTAAAATATGCTGTTATTGGTCCATGAAAACATTAGTTGATGATAGTAGATGATGCACTTGCAATGGTACATTAATAGCTGTGGAGTATACGTGACGTAAACAAGCATGAATGTGGCCGAGTAGTGTAAGCGTTTGTTCGTCACGCCGATGGATCAGCTTTGATTCTCAGAAGTGCTTTAATATGCAAATCCATAATCTGGTATGTCTGGGATGTAGCAGGGGTATTAAAACGACCACACAACCCTTCAGTTTGTGGACCAATGAAGAACCGTGTTAGAATTAATTTTCAGTAACCCATGATGTCGTAGGATGACCCGTGAAACCCGTGCTTGTCCTAAGAGGCGACTAACGGGATCGGTTGGTCAGACTCACTGGCTTGGTTGATACATGTCATCGCATCCCAAATGCGTAGACCGATGCTCATGCTGCTGATCACTGGATTGCCTGGTTCCCGAGTCAATCATTCGAGTGCGACGTAAAACTAAATTCACTCACTCACTCACTCATGACAGTTTGAGATCAATCTGTGATCATTGTTTGTTTGTCACGTTATTTTGTTAGGTCATACATAAAAAATTTAGTTATGGTGTCGCAATAGATTGACCTTCACACGGTTGACTAAACGAACACCAAGTGTGGTGGTTAAATCTAATACGCCTTTGTAAAATCTATACCTTTTGCCCCGTTTTGAAATCTCGAAACGTACGTGAAGATGTCGTTTGATCCCACTCCATCCTTCAAAGGGAGATTTGCAAAGTTTGCAAAGTGCATTAGGTGCTGGGATTCAAGTGTAAATCGTGCCAATGTCATTTTCCGCCTTGCATCAAAGCTGACTAGCTTGGTGCGTTTCAAAATGTTGATGCGGGCTGCTGAAGTTTACGTTACAAGACCATTTTGATACTAATAATACTAGTGATAAAACAACATGGTTTTCTTGTATCATTAAAATTTTCTGTCCCTTTTGACAGCAACGTGATTGTCAAGATTGCCAAGCTTTCTAAATGTGCGGAGCATGCCTCTCAAATGTCTTTCTTGCATCCTAACCAGGCTCCCCATTGGTCTCGATGTCCATGGTTTGGTACCTCCTGATCTCTAGGTTCTCCATCGGGAGCACAACCCTTCTGACACTCTGGGTAATGCAGAAGGCTGCAGTGTTAGGGAGCCTTCAGCATTACCGGTAAGTTCTTAGTGGGTACGACAAGGCAGGGTTTCCTGGGAGAAGTCCACTTCGCTGTCTGGGCTGGGTGTTCTGAGGGCAAGGACTCTAAGCTGATGATGGGCCTTACAAGCCTGACTATCCCCGAACCCTCTCTACTGCAGACTAATTTTAAACTGTAAACAAAAACAAACAACAAAATTAATAAATAAATACAAAATTAAAATAAAACGAACAAACAAAATGTTAATAATGACCTCCAAATAGTTGACAGAAAAGCAGACATTTTGGAGATAATCGGCGGGGCTGAAATGTGAAACAAATGGCTTTGTGTTTGCTGCTAAAGACTTTCGCTCCCAATTTCAAAACTTCGAAATGTATATCATAAATATGAAATGTAGATTATGCAATGACTGAAATGACTCCAACGCCTTCTCAGTGGATTTCATGGGTTTGCATAAACACAACATCTAAACCTGCATGATGACATGGATGGATCCTTTCCCACCTTCGCCATGCTTGTGGTTTGAACCCATAGATTCATCCGTCTAGCGGCTCAAAATGTGTAGAAAGCATCTTGAAAAATTATTGTATTCTGGGAACACTCCTGTGTTCAGTCTCAGACTCTACCGGCCGGCCCACAAACATGACAAGTTCGATAACTTCAGTGGTATCAATTATACCATTAAATTCTCTGTCCCTTTTGACGCTAATGTGATTGATATGATTCAGGAAAAGCATGGCAAGTATGCAGACCTCGCTTGTCACGCTTGTATCCCACGTACCAAGTTGTCCGGCTCCCCATTAATCTTGGTGCTATGACTTTGGTACCTTCCAGCCTGTTGACTGACATTAGGTGAGTGCCCTGGTTCGCCGCAAGGAACACAGTCCTTCTGACACTCTGCTTGGTTGGTTGGTTGGTTGGTTGGTTGGTTGGCCGTTCGCAGCAATGTTATATACCTATATCACGGTAAGTAAACGAGTCTGTACAACACGATCCAGTGATCAATATCGGGAGCATGAATATGATCTTCACGGTCGACACTTTGGTAAATCAGAATTCTGCATTGAAGGGATGTCAAAGCATTCTCTGAAACGTTCTTGGTGGGTTCCACTAAGGGTCGGTTTGTTCTTGCCTTTGTTTTACGCCGCACTCAGAAATATTCCAAATATATAACAGTGGTCTACAGATAACTGGGTTTGGACCAGACAATCCAGTGGTCAACGTCATGGGCAATAATCAACTCATTTGTGGCGCGATGACATGCGTCAACGAAGTCAGCGGCCCTGACCGCATGATCTCATTAGTCGTTTCTGACAGACGTACTGGTTCGTGAAGACCAATTCTGTCTCGGGTTGACCCACAATCTGGTAGCAGGCTGGATTGTATGTAAGTCAGCACATTCTCATAAAAGTTTTGTAGGTTCCAGTAAGTTGCGGTGTACAGAAACAGGTCAGCGAGTGTGACCGCCAGATACCTACGACAAACATGGGTTGCCAAAGACCAGTTCTAAGTCGGATGGTCACTGGTTATTCCACTAAGTGGCGCTTCCTGGCAGAATTCCCATTCGTTAACTCCGCTGTGCGTAGAGGCGACTTACACAGTGTTCGACTCAACACGAAAAACGGAATGTTCAAAGCGCATGGCAAATGTTCATTATCCCGTCGACGGATCACAGCGCTATCTAATTACATTCTCTACTCCCCGGGGATCATACAACGGCTAGGTTTGTTATTTATGTAATTATTCCGATGGACCTAGTCTTGTGGTGGAAATATGATTCCTTAAATTGAAAGTAGTGGAAATCATCACCATATTTATATCATGACTATATTTCACAGTGGTGTGTACAGTATATGATCTTAGTATGTGCTGTATGTCCAATATGCACAGGGCATGGGGTTATTTCATGGAAAGTCCCCTTGTGTATTTAAACAATATGCAACGATATTGGTGGGACAAGTCGATGAGATAAGTAATAATAATAATAATTAATAAATAACGGTCGGGTTTTTCATCTCATTTTCTTCACCTCAACACTTGTCAATCAGAAAATTAACAACAAGGGTTTAGTCAGGAGTTATTTATCTGACTATTTAAAATGTCTATTTCAAATGGTAGTATATCGCTTTAAACTTTTGAAAAAAAATATATCAAGTGAATCTCATTGATTAAACATTCTCGCTTCTCTCTGCTCATAACTGTGGGACCCTTGAAGATCCGGGTTCGAACTGATCTTCACCAACCCATGATTGTCGTAAGAGGAGACTAACGGGATCGGGTGAGTTGGCTGATACATTACATCGTATCCCAATTCCGCTGATCAGTGCTAACACTGTAGACCACCGTATTGTCTGGTCCAGACTCGATTAATTAAAGACCGCTGCCATATATCTGGAATATCGCTTAGGGCAGCGTAAACCTAACTCACTCTCCTAACTGTGAAATGAAGATCCGAATGTTTCTTGAGACCTCATATTCACGTCACCTGTGGTCATGTGGTTAAAGCATTCTCTCGTCACCTCGGATACGCAGGTTCGATACCCTACGTCGTGACCCCTGACCCACTCAAATGGATTTGTACGCAAGCGTTTACGACTGCATCTTAAATTAAGGTTTGCATTCAACAACCGATACCAGAATTAATCAGTTCCTCTAAGAATTATACAGTTGTTATGGTATATGATTTGACATTTAATGACAAAATTGTCATTCCAAGTCTGATATCTTTCGAACTGTTTTCAACATTTCAATGTGTATGTCAAGATCATATTTTAATAAATCAATTCGAAATTACTTGCCAGGCTAAAAAAGGAAATCTTTCTTTAGACGCCAGTGCGGTTATCGAAACCATTTTATCTTCAAACACAGCACATCATGTTTCCAGTTTATGAAACATCGATATTTTCCGTTACAAGATTGAGTTCTGTCCGCGTCTTAAAATGAATATGAAAGTGCTATAAAATGAATGTCACACAGTTTAATTTTAGTAGTTTTGAAGACCGATGTGTTGTAAAACCTCGATGGGGGCTATCGAATATCATCCACTTTGTCCTTGTCGAGGATTTACTGTTCTGTTAATGCACAGTTCCATTAAGAAACAGCGAGATGTTGAAGTCCCTTGAGATCACGTTTTAGTGTTCTTAAAGGACAGCTTTCTTCGTGCAAGAGTGTTTTCTAAGCACTTTGTTTGTTTTCTAAAAATGCTATGATGTAAGCTATCGTAGAAGTAAAGTATTCTCGTGAAAATTGGATTTGGCAAATGATGACAAACTTTATCAACGTGTAGCTCTGAAAACTGAAACAATGCAAAACCCTGAAAGTCAGCTGTGACACCCTTTTAAATACACATCGTCGAATAATTAATCCATTTCGTCTAATTATTAGCAAGTATCAACATGAGTGTGTACCTCCTTTTTCACGGAAGGTCATGTCAATCAATCATGATAACATATGATTAAACGACACTTTCACTTAAGGTATATCTTGACGGCCTTAATGTGATCGATTCTGGCCAACATGTGATCAACAGCACGAGGAGTAGGGCACGGCAAAATGAAGGCACGGTGTCACCAGAACGCAATAGGCTATACGTTTTACCTACCCCCTTTTTGTCGTCTCTAACGGTGAGGTATCTACGGGTGGCCTAGTCAACTTTCATTGACCTTGTTTTTTTATTGACATATTTCTTTCATATTGTTCATACATGAAGTTGATTATTGCATTGGCTTTGTTCTTTCCAGGGTCTTGTTCTTTCCAGGGTCTTGTTCCATTTTTGGACTTGTTCTTTCATTAGAACTGTTCTTCTATGACCATTGTTCTTTCATGGAGGTTGTTCTTTTATAGACATTGATTTTATTCTTCCATTAGCATTGTTCTTTCATTTCAAATGTTCTTTCGAAGGCATAGTTCTCTCTTTGGACCTTTTATTGCCTTTCTTCTTTCGTGTTCATTGTTGTTCAGTTAGCGTTGTTCTTCATGAAGGTTTTATTGCATTGACATTAATATTGTTTTTTCATTGTCATTATTCTTTCCTTTGCCCTGTTCTACCGTTGACGTTGTTCTTTAGTTTGCCCTGTGCTTTCATTGTTGTTGCTCTTTCATTTGCCATGTTCTTTCGTTGGCGTTGTTCTTTTCATTGGCATTGTTCTTTCATAGACACATCACCTGTAACTTGGACAAGACACCTGGGGACATAACCTGCGTGTTTTCCATCGTTTTAAATAATTCTGGTTCAAGCTGAACACTACTTTATACCGTCATCATCTCGTACCGTCATCTCATGATGAAGCACCAGGATCACTACATCACATCATATATAACGGCCCCTGCTGTACCTAATACGAAGGGATAGTACTGAGACAGGCCTGCGGCCGTGCTTAAACTGTCCTTCGTTCGTTGATACGCTTAGCTCTCTCGTTCCAACAAATTGGTCTGTGCGCCGTCCCCATACAACGACATAACTCGACCATTAATATGACATAATAGAAGAATTAGCGGCTCATATCGATGTTCCAAGTCAGGAGCGAGCTTGGTAGGCAATTCACCCAATCTGTTATATTCTGGACAGTGACTTTGGGAAGCGGAATGATAAAACGCGAATCAATAATGGCGGGTGATGTTTTACTGTTAGACCGGCTTTGGCAGAATAGTTTATTCTCTTCTCGGCCGTGCTGGTCTGTGAGAAGCACACCCCAAACTGCTTCCACTGGGAAGCCTATTTGGTTTAGCGTTCATTTTACGATGTCGGATTTCTCTGTACAGGATCTGGCATTAATTATGCATTGTCGCTACCTATTAACTCTTGGATTTAAACATTTCTCTTTTCCAAGTACCCAGTGCTTTGGGGTTAGTAATTTGCATTTCGAGACACTAATCTATACCAAATCAATTGTTTTGCTTGCTTTCTAGAAAATCAGTTTTCTCACTGGGAATGTCCTGTTAGAGAAGCATTGGTACTGGTTCAGCAAATGACAGTATTCAAAATGTCGAAATTATTATTTTATATATAAAAACATGTATATTATTATAGATTGTTATTACCAAATGTTGTATTTTCCAGTATAGCTATTACTTTATCAGGACAAAAAATGAATGAGCGCACTGTTTTTACATATTAAGTCGACACTGTATATATATGTTAATATTTCTCTTTGAGATTTGATCATTGCGGGGTTTGTATGATAAAGAGGATTTATTTATAAACATATATGTATGCTTTTAAGTGGCTATCACAACAGATCAGAGGGACGGAAATGTGTGTTTCCCATGAATTTTCCAATAGAACGAATACTGGGACTCAGAGTTTTAAGGGCTCTTCTAGAATGTATATATTCTTTAAAATGTTGGAGAACTGTTTTAATTCACAATTTAAAAAAAATGGAGATATATTGGAGTCAGTCAATGTGGAAATGATAAGACTGAATATTTTGAGAGCCCATCAGTATTTGCACTTCCTTACGACCATAGCTGTTGATCTTGAAAGATGATTGGTGTATGACGTGAAATTTGTATTCGTACGATTTTCAAACAAAACAAAAACGGCTTGAAACAACTACTAACAACTGTGGGATGCAAACTGATTTTCAAAATTAACGCTCTCCAGTGACAATCGACCTTTTCGAAAACCGTCAAAATAGAGAATGACACCCCAACCTATACACGTGCATGGGGGCTACAGCGTTATGCACGTGCATCTCATGCGTTGTGTTTTCATATGGTGAAAAGGAGAAATGGTCGTGCGTTCTTAAGCTGCCTGTCTTTGAAAAGTGTGATGAAATCTATATACGTCCTATCACAGTTGAAAGTTCAGGTTCCCCTACTTTTTTAGAGTATAATATTATACTATTGTGGTGTTATAATTTTTCGTGTTCTTAAATAATCTCTACGTGCTTCTATTAAATTAGCATTTATCGAAAACCTATAAATGTAAATAAAAGAATTTTTTCATGTGACTAACAAATAAACAGTTGTTTTCACCGTACTTGGATATTACTGGATATAATAGTGGCTGCGCGGTTTTAATGGTTGAATTATATAATATTGAATTATTTAACACTGAAACATACAATGGCCATAAATTCAAAATAGCACAGACTGAAATACTAGTATGATGTTACCCATTGAATCATGACATTATCCCCCGCATTATTCCATAATCTGCTGAAACATGGCGTCATCCACTGGATCATGATGTTACCCAGTGGATCATGGCGCCACCTACTGGATCATGGCGTCATCCACTGGATCATAATGTTACCCACTGGAGTATGGCGCCATCCACTGGATCATGATGTTACCCACTGGATCATGACGTCATTCACTGGATCATGACGTTATCTAATGTGTGTATCATGCCAGAATCATGAGGTTACCCACTGAATCATGATTTCACCCACTAAATCCTACCAATATTTCCTGAATCATGATGCTATCCGCTGGATCATGACGTCATCCATTGAATCATGACGTTTTCCATTGAATCACAACAATTGCTAACTAACCAATACGATGTCCACATAAATATTACAACTGAATCATGACATTAACTATTGAATCATGTCTTTAATTATTGAAAAAACTCCACACCCCATGAGTCTTGATATTGACCACTGAAGCATGACGTCCCAGGATGAATTGTCACAATCCTATTGACAAAACTTCAATCCTGGCTGCAGTGTCCAGGCCATTTGTAGCGTTATTCACCGACAAACAAATCTCCAATGAAGACTCAAAGAACAATGGATACTGTGTTTTCATTGTGTTATATTCCTAAGGTGGATACTTATACGGAACCAAACGGCTTTGCTAACATGGCAGCAGCAAACAGAATTCTGTAAACAGAAGATAATAGCAACAGAGTAACATCTCGTTAACGCGTCGAAAACAAATAGAGATTCTCACCAGGGCGTCTTAGGATATCAAATATATCAACAAGAGCTGAAGTAGGAAAACACCCTGGCTTCATGAGAATCTAATGTACATTTATCGATGAGTATTGACATATTTCAAGGTATGTGAGTTAGAATGTATTTATCTTCCAATAGCACAAAGAAGTGATAATGCCAGTAGAAAGTTTTTTTTGGGTAAAATGGATGTTTGGAATGCATGCTGTTGCTGGGTATTGCTGCTCAAGACAATTCAAATATTCTATTTTAGTCGACTGAAAATGTCACATGGTATCCAGTTCTCAAGAGTGTGCGAAATCTATTGTGCACTTTGGTTAGAATGCTTTGTCAAACGTTCATTGTTTTCTTTCTCACAATTAAAGACACAATATTTAACTTTGCAGGTTGAGAATAACGCCGCTTTGTGGTGGTGACTTTTCCATGTGACGTCATATTGTGACGTCATTTGTCTAGTATGCTGCTTAGGATCTGGAACTTTTCGGACACTCAATCAAACGAAATAATATTTAAATCTGTATTACAAAACGATCTCGTTCCTTTACCTCTGTTTCGTGTTACATTGATCTACCCAGTTGGCGTTCCTTAACTAAGCCAGCTAGTACCAAATCTAATTTGTGGTGACCAATTATAACTTGGATCTCCACCGGTAGGGATTGTACCTGAAACATGATCTAAATCGTAACCACTTAGGTTTGTACATTAAAGACACTTTAAAACCTACAAACTGGGATGACAGTAGTTGATTCGTTGATTCACTGATAAAGAGGCAACCCATCAAACGTTAGAACGAAATGTGTCCACTTGTGAAATATGAATACATCCTAATGAGCATATCCCTCTATGAATGTATATACTGGGCAATAAATCGGACTTCAAATTCTGATTGTATTTAGATTCGACGATGTTACAAAATGGTGGGTTAAAGTTAACGAAGTTCATGTTAATGAGTTAAAGCTAACGATTTTCACTGTATTATCCGTCAGCGCTAGATTATGCTTCCTAATCCGTCTTTGCGGTATGACTTGTGGGCATATGACCTCCTTTTTCACAGATGTGTTAAAGTAAGGTAACAACATTCGTCAGACCACAGTCTCTGTGACAAATTAGCCCTATGGTTTAAGTAAAGCCTCGTTCAACAGAGGAATTGTTATGCTGATGACCTTCAGTGACGACAGTTGCAGCTACGTCCACTCTGCGACATGTGGAGTACATCTGGGTCAAGCCTTGCGTGAGAATAAAAATGGTGAATGCTTGCACGACACCACAGAGTTAGGACAATCTCAAATTTACGATGGTCGTAGCTAAAGTCATTTTGTCGTACAGAGCTGTTCATATGCTTCTGAGTGAAGAATTCAAGTGAGAACATGATGGTTAGAAAAAGCTCCGTATATTACGTCCCATCCGTATCTTTGAGAAAAAAACAATTGAAAAAATGGACTAACGGCAGTCGTAGCTTAGATCATTTTGTAACACGGCTCTTTTGTGTTACATTGGAAGGGAGTTAGTAATAACCGTATGCTCACGACGAAATATCCAAAGATATGACTTTCGGTAGTCGTAGCTAAGAACTTTTTGTGACATGATACTTCGTTCAAGCATCCGAGTCAGTACACGAACAGAAAAAAACAATGTAACATTCTTCCTTAGATGAACGTCGGCTCTGAGCAAAGTTCCTGTCTTTGAAGAATCCCCAGAAGTAATCGTCATTGACGTCTTTGTGTTGGAAAATCCCCCTAGCGGTTCCAAGGCCTAGGAATAGGTGCCTAAATATTCTATACATCCCCTGTGAGTTAGCTCCTGAAAGCCTTATCTGCTTCTTCAAACATCGAATGGTCTTTACACGTTTAAATCCATTAATCTATTTGCATGCATCACGCTGCTCTGTCGGTGATCCATTGGGAGCAGATCCTACTGATAATATACTGACTAGCTCACCAAATCGAAATAGCTGAATGATTAAAGTGTAGCAGATCAGTTGTTGGAAACAATTAAAACAATGTTTGTGGTGTCGGAATGTAGCAGTGTAGATCATAGATCATTTAAATTTGTAATGTTTTGACTGATATGGACACATCGCTTGTCTCGAACGTCGCTGAACCAGTGTCATTTTTGTCATAGTCGAAGGGACTATGGGGAAAACGTTCGCGAGGCGGCTAGGCAGTCCTTTTATTGTTTCTTCGTCGGGACATGTTGCTGGAGTATAGCTGAAATGGAGGGAAACCATTATTCTCACTTCGTCTTTGACATCAAAGAGCATCACCACATGTGTATATTTGGGACTTTTTGTACTTGTAGTATCTTTTCGCTTTTGGTTGCTGGGTTGTAGGTGTTTGCTGTTTCATCGGGAGTGTGGCTTGGGCGGGGAGTGTGTGTGTGTGTGTGTGTGTGTGTGTGTGTGTGTGTGTGTGTGTGTGTGTGTGTGAATATTTGTTGTTCTTTGTGTCATTTATGGTTGGTATTCTTTTCCTTTCTTTGGGAAGAAGAGTCAGGGCTGTTGTCGTATATAAATGATCATTTTCCCTACCTTCAAATGATTCGTGTATCTAAAAAATCACAGCATGAACACTTGACATTAACCACCAATCACTGTCTCATATTTGCCGATCCGATTTCGGTGGAAACCAGTCAAAGTGGAATTGACTTGCGGAAAAACGTGCGGGACACAGTACGTGACAGCAGCGTTTATAGTGACACTCACTCGCATACTAGTCTGTCACGCGGTCACTGACACAAACAATTTTCAGCTTCCCGCCTTGACATTCCAAATTACAAAATTTCTAATAGTTGGATATCAACTAACGCTAAAATTGTAGCCATAAGCGATACGCCATGATTTTCCGCAAGTTATATCCTGTCCTAGTAGGAATTTCATTTACTTTGAATATGTGAACTTATATATATATATGTGTGTGTGTGTGTGCGTGCGTGCGTGCGTGCGTGCGTGAGTGCGTGCGTGCGTGCGTGCGTGTCTATTTATCATTATCATATACATATAAATGTATATTTTTCCAGGTATATGTGTATGCCTACCCAACGCGGCAATTCGGGGTAGGAGGAGGTATAGGGATATAGTACTCAGTTTATCCGTCCGTCTGTTCGTCTGTCAGTCTGTCCATCTGTCCATCTCTAGTAATCTCTCGACCAAAAGCGAATGTCATCCACGAAACTTTGCACACACATAGAACAGGTTGTCAACTTGTACCTCATAGTGATTTACTTTCCCTGTTACCATGGCAACAAGTTCGACCGAGTTGACAGAGATGTTTGTTTATATAACATCGCCAAAACTTCTCAGACTGGCTTTTCTCCAAATTACAACTCCCAAAGCTGGTATTGACTGTAATTTAGTTATTTGTTTCAACTTTATTAATTTTAGTATTTATGTATAAAGAGAAATAAGAGTTCAATCTGTCGATGGTAAAAGATGATAGCAACTTATCCTTATTCCTTTTATTTCAATAGCTCAATAACCTGTGTACGGATGGATACATGTTCTCTGATGAAGATGGACACGTCACTCTTACATGACTTGGTGATTACCTTTGTCAATGAACAAACAATACCACGTGGAAAGTGGTCAAATTTAACATATGTTATATTTGGGATTAAACTTTGTCAGTGAAGTACAGATTCTGGTACTTTGGTAGGTTAAATCCCATCCGGATTCGAACCCGCTCCCTCAGAGTCAGGCACCTAATCACCAGCACACAAAGTCAGCCCCCTCTCAGCGACCGCGACTTCACACCTTTATCAAAAGTGTAGACGACGGGGAAATATTTCATCGCTAGATGACTCTTATCAAATTAGTGTCTTTTTTTCTTCCCTGCTTTTATCTTAAAATTCCCCCATGTCATCTTAACTCTCCAAGCTCGCTAATTCAAAATACTCCCGTTTTCGTTTATCTAAACATTCCCGATGTTTGTCGTAAAATTATCCATTAATAAAGAAGCGTTTCCATTTTATCTGAATGTTCATTAGGTATTGTTAATTTTGCCATTTATCATTAAATATTTTACTGCTTATCTCAGTTCAGTTAGAAAGATATAGATCAATCGAGACAGAAGCCGTAGGTAGTCATGCTAGATACTGAGTAGCGAAAGAGACAACATAATACATCTCAGTTATCATGCGTCTAATATTTATTTGAAAATATCTGAATGTAGATATATTATGTTTAAACCATGAACCGTACTGGCACCTAACATTCAAAGGTTTACTTTTAAAATGTCACTGTTTCAATTATTGAATTTCCGACTTTGAAAAAAAACACACCCAGCTGCGGGGTATCCTGGTGGTTAAAGCGTTTCAATTATTGAATTTCCGACTTTGATAAAAAAAAACACCCAGAGGTGGGGTATCCTGGTTGTTAAAGCGTTCGCTCGTCACGCCGAAGACCCGTGTTCGATTCTGATCAAGGATGTCATGTGTGACAAACCCATTGTTGCAATATCGCTTAAAGTATCGTAAATTCAGTCACTCACTCACTTGTTTTTGCATATCATTACTCAGAAATTGATCACTTTTTACAAATTTTTGTACAACTGAATAATGATTAAACAGGCATAAAATAACAGCAGTTCTATCAACTTTCAAAAACACGAAAAGGAGCGAGAAAGTACTTTGCTTTTAACCATCAAGTTCCTTTTTTATTCTTTCTGTTGTATTTTTTAAAATAAAAAAAACAACTGTGACCATGAACATTCGTTAAAGAAATGTAATTCTTTCGGCGGACAATTTTTTGTTATCAGTCTCAAAAATGTTTTTCAAGAATATTCTGGGCAATTTTTTCGGCAAAACCCAAATCAGTGATCGCGTTCGAAAAAAGACTACAGATCTTGACAATGAGACACTGCGATTGCATAAGGATTGGCAATTTCCTGTCCTAGTTCCTACACAACTAACAATAATTGCCTCTGAGAGCGCAAGAGTCGTGAGTCGAAGCCAATCAGCATCAGGTGTTATGAAATCACAATCAGGAGCAATCGATTCTTCCCGGTGTATCCCTCATTATTTCTATCGATCTGTGAGTAAAACTGGATGGAGGGTAACCATCTTATAAGTTCCAAGTGCCGCGAGGGAGTGAGGTCTTGGAGATACTATCTATCTGGAGCATCATGTATTGCACGTACTGGAAGGCAATTTAAAGGTGACAAATGCTTATGACAACTTTATATCCCCACAGAGACAGCTCTGATGGTAAAAATGGGAATCTTAGCGAAGATCGAAGCCTCTAGGGTCTTGAGGACGTGTGATCTTATAACTGAATATTGACTTTTGATCGGGCGCCATATTTCAGTCTTGTCTCTGCATGCTTTTGGAGGAGGGTATATTTTCTCAGAACATTGTGCGTCGAGGAGTCTTGATGCGTGTGAATCTGTGACTGCATTGCGTCGTATTCATTATGACTGCCATTAAAAGATCGATTGAAATTTGTTTATATAGAGAGACTACACTTTGCGTGTATCAAGAATATTGGCCTTCGGTAGCCCATGTTTGTGGTGAGAGGCGCCGTGTCATTGTATCGCTGTTCGTGATGTTAATCACTGGAGTGCCTGGTCCAGACTCAAAGACCGGCGTCATATAGCTACGATATTGCTGACTGTGGCGTTAAACACCCAACCAACCAATATGGACTACGTTAACAAATTAGTAGACATCACTACATCTTTTTGTCGTAATAGGCGATTAACGGGATCGGGTGGTCCGGTATGCTGACTTTGTTGACACATGTCATCGGTACCCAATTGCGTAGACCTATGTTCATGCTGTTGGATCATTGGATTGTCTGGTCCAGACTCGATTATATACAGTCGTCATATACCTGGGATATTGCTGAGTGCGGCGTGAAACTAAATTCACGCACTAGTCGCTGATTTCCAAACGAACACAGGATTCTGACACGCTGGCACACGTACACACACACACACACACACACACACACACACACACACACACACACACACACACACACACACACACACGTACACACACACACGTACACACACACACACACACAAATACATATCTGCTTCTATATTAACCTCTATTACTTAGAGATATAATCACTTCTATATTTGACCCTTGTATCTAAATCATCAGTAGCTCTCTCTTACGGATGGACCACAAACCTAGTGCCTCACATAACATACATACAAGCATCTGCTTAATAACGAAAGGGCACATATTTGCCTACAAACAAGTCACAATCGTTTGTTCAAGGATTAAAAGCAACGGAAAAGGCACAAGTCATACCATCTCTTTTTCTCATTTATTTTTACACTCAAGTGCCATGTTTAGTTGTAACGCAGAGGCTACTGTGCAAGGGTATATTCATTTACTTCCTTAATTCGGCTTGGAACGGTGACTTGAAAGACAAAGCCACGAGTACATTGTTCTGAAGGTACATCACGCAACATGATTAGCGAGACTTCCGGCAGAGGCTTGTCTGTACATCCTACTTGCAAACATGCTGCCCAAGTCCCACTGGGCAATTGTCCAACACTTCAACAGTCAGCCGCATGAAAATAGATCAAAGTGTAAGCAAGGCTACATAAACAGGAACACTTGGATGTGCACGATGACGCAAGCTTAATTCACCTTTGGCGTATCTCACCACGAGGGCGGAATAATTACACTGGCTCTACGTCCGAGCTGTCCTTTGAAGTTTAATGTCGAAGCATATTTCTGTTGTTGTTGGTATTCCTTTGTAAGAAACAATACGTCAATGCCAGAATTAAGCAGTCTTGAAATAGATTTCACTTGAGGCGAAAGGTGAAATGCTGTAAATCATTGATGACTCCAGGAGCTCTTGTTTGAGTGAGTGAGATTTTACGCTGTTTTGACAATATTCCGTCAATATCACCACGGGGTACACCAGAAATGGACTTCAACCATTGCACCCATGCGGTGAAACGTGCCTTCGGCATGACGAGCTAAACCGTTAAAGGCTATCCTAACACCCATGGTGTTCTTGAAAAGTATATCCTACTCTGGCAGTAAGTCAGGTTTCCCTGGGTTTGTTTCTGAGAGCTTAAAGCTTCCCGGTGCTTGACAAAACACATCTACGCGTCATTGTTTAACGATGTACAGTGGAAGCTGTCTAAACCGGCACTCATTGGGACTGAAGAAATATTCTGGTTTAGACAATGTGCCGGATTGTAGAGATGATAAATGTACGAGCCCCAAACGGGACTGAAAATGTATGCCACTGTTTACAACTTGCCAGATACAACAGATGCCTTTTTGGACAGCTTCCATTGTATTTGAAATTGCTATATCAAAGCTTTTGAACACATGTAATGTAATAACTCGCTTAGGTTGCCGTACAAACCAGTAATCGCGATTTGAATCTATGATCGTTAGTTAAACAACTTTTATCATGAGTTGAATAAAATTCTGAGATTAAAGTTTCAATTGGCATGGTAAAATTATCAGGATTCGAATTCTTAATTTCACATTATTCGATTTCTTTTTTTTTCGTTTAACGTGATATTCATCGGTACGTTTTCGCTGCAAGTTGGCTATAATTGTGAATGTGGATGTAATTGGCGTGCTGCAGTGAGTGGTGTAGCATTATACCCATTCATTCGCTCTTTATACTGGCTCACTCACTAACTCCACCACTAAATGTACTCCGCCATCCCATAACTCACCATGTCACATGCATTCACTAACTCTGCCTCCCACCTCACTCACTCTACCACATCAATCATTCTACCCACACTACCTCCAGCCACACACTCACTCACTGACGCGGTAAGGTAGCCTAGTGGTTAGGGTGTTCGCCCGTCACGTCGAAGACTCGTGATCAATTCCTCAGACGGGCACAATGTGTCAAGCCTATTTCTTGTGTCCCCTGCAGTGATACTGCTTGAATATAGCTAACAGCGGCGTACAACCAGACTCACTCACTCACCTCACCTCACTCACTCTGCATGCCACCCCGCTCACCTCACCTCAGTGACCTTTATCCTCTTCCTGTCAGACACCCAAGCGGTTACACGAGCGATATGCCCCTGTTGGGTCAACTGAACCCGTACTGCCAATTAAACTGCCAGAAGCTAAACAAAATCCACAGACGTACACTCGACTTGCTCGTTATCAATTGCTGATTCAAAATTGAGGGGAAACGCTCGATAGAACAACGATTTCCCGCCGGCTTCAAACCTCGTTACACTTCTTTTCAATTTAAGTCTTCTTTGAAAACTGCCTTGCGTTTTTCCTGATAATCCTCTGAGTGTATTGCTTAGCACATTGCCAAGGAGGCAAACAACTTCACTGCGTTGAAAATCAGGCCACTTTCGGCTGGGCCACAGTAGCCCTCTAGCAATCAATCAATTCCAGACTTGCCAATCACCGATATGGTTCCTTGGGGTGTGATATCTTCAAAATGCAGTCTAAAACTCACAAAGAATCCGAGTTGGAAATTCCAGACAGTCTACAAGACAAGGGACCATTTCAGGTGCCATTGTGTCTTAGAGACCAGTGCATGTTTTGTTTGTTTGTAGAAGGGGTCTGTACGTCATGTCTGGAAATCGGGAACATTCGTTACCACTCGCCCCTTTCCGGAACACGACTGGGTCTGAAATGAATGGGGAACAGGAAGTGACATCAGGTGCATCTATGGAAATGGGATGTGATGACAACCGTCAGTCATCCCATCAGGTTCTCTTTTAACAAGCATGAATTGCTAAAGATGAATTCTAACCCGGATCGTCACGGGTCCCGCTGCCTGCCCAATGGTACAGTGCTAAAAACACATTTCAGATTTACTTGCCACTACAAACCAGATCTGTTGACCTTTGATTCGCAATCTTAAACCCAATTATGATTCTTAATTATTCAGCACTATTAATGTAGGTTATTCCAAAATGGTACACTGTATGTACTGCGATGGTGTAGGTTTTCGTTTACTGTTAATCTGAAGGTCGTTTTATTAGTATTAATATTGTTTTTATTTGTTTTACAAATAAAATGTATATTCTGGTAGCCCACTCACAACCTTCGTGGTCTCAAGATCTGGTGTGGGATCAACCGTGTTTTATTGTCATATCAGACATGTGAGGGAAATTGGATGTCATCAGTTTTGAAATGGATAACCATTGATTGCCATTTAAAGAAAAGATGATGAATCAACATTAATACAAGTGGTAAAATTCGATTATCCAGATTCACTTAGCGGGAGAATTACATCATGTACACATGACCAGAGACAATCAGTAGGCCACATGTCATTACAGGACACAACCTTCTCCTAAAGAGGAAGCCACACGGCAAATGCAAGTTTCTCGTTTCTCAGGACTTCTGAAAGCTTCATCACGGGGTGAGGGACAGAGAAAGCGTCGTCATCTCAAAGCAGCATCTGAAAGATGGATAATGGTGGCTGGGAATGCTGATTAAGTCATTCAAACTATTCTCCACTTCCATGCCCGACAGTCATTCAATGTTTTGCTCTTTCACCGTTCATTAGTCCCGTAATGGGGCCATTTATACATTTCAAGTTTAATAAAAGCAGGATTATTGCCTACTATGCCCCGTCTGTGATGTCGTCCATTTTGTTGATTTCATGGTCGAGCTAAATAAAGTTTCCTATGAGAGCCATGCTATGAAAGCATCATTAGAGGGCGTGTTGGGTTTGGAAGGTCTATTAAACTCATTTGGATCTCATTCGGACTCCATTTGGACTCCGTAGGCGTCTTTAACTCCTCTGACCATCACCAGGACCCTGAGAGCAATGACAATGCCTCGTGAATCTTATTATTTCACTCAGACCAGTAGTTCTGCTAATGAGAATTTAAATATCATTCACCACAGAAGGTTTCGACGGGCAAGAGACGTCACTAGGTATCACAGCAATGGCAGATCATTAGTTCATCTCAAAGGAATTCGGTTGTCTCTAACAACGGCTAAAGCTGTTATCCATTGGCGTCATGTGTGACGCGTATGTTCCACCAAGGATACGCACAAGAATAGTTCTTTGTTATACTAGCAATGCTGTCTAGACGGAAGCCTTGACTGGTGCACCTGTCTCTGAGATCAAAATTTAAAAGTACCATAAATCTAGCTACACCATTACTTGTCCCAGGTCAAATGTATTCTTTTAAACCATCGGGGCTAGTATGCAGTGGTGGTGGTTCTTTTCTATAACGCCAAGTGTTCGTGGTGCTAATTGTAGAGGGGAAGGTTTTCTGGGGAAGTTGAAGGGGTAAATGATCTCTTGTTATATAGTATCATAATTGGCCCAATTCTGTCCTTTAAATCAACGATTTTCCATCCAGTTGTCCCCGAGGTGATAACGAAGTCGTGGGCGACGCCCTTATTTGCTAAAGGACATCATCTATGGTTCTTGTCGCTGGAATTGGACTTCGACGTTCGTGCTTGTTACACTGGATGACAATGCTTTCAACCTATGGTATTTTACCTTGAGTTGGTCTTCGTGGTTTATTCATAATGTCTTCTGTGCTGAACGCTCGCTCCTAACTCTCCATCCTTCCGTTAAGCAGATACCAGGCAAACATACAACATTTTCGCAACGTTGCAGGAATGTTGAAGATTGATAACGCAATGAGACAACGTTGTCACAGCGTTAGTATTTTTAACTTTGTCACAATGTTATAATAAAGTTTCATTTAACTTGGTTATTTCTGTAAAAAATTCACTTTGAGATTTTATTGCTCTTTCTTCTTTATAGAAAACACTCATCCAAAACAGCATTCAAATTGACGAACAAACAGTGAAGTAAATTTCTGCTTTGTTTCTTATGTAGTGTTCACCACTGGGAAAACTATTCAACCATTAACGTCAAACTGAACGTTAAGACAGCGTAACATACGTTAAATTTGACGTGCGGGGACGTAAGATGACGTATCACAACGTCCGGACACAGAATGACGTAGTGACAACGTGGAATTGTTACCTGGGCAGTAATTCAGACTTGTTGTAGTGTAATATCCGTAGATTGTGAGTAATCAATGCTACTGACAATCACTACATGTAAGACTGGTCATCACCGTTTGCCAATGGTTTAGGGTACCATCTTGAACAGCAATTCGGTGCTTTAGGCTATGATTAATTCACTTGAACTGGACTTAAGTGCCATAGGTACAGTGCATCAGAAACATCGGTTCTGAATGATTCATGATTCACGCTTTACTGAATCTGTGAATGGCCTAGGTTAATGGAATTTGTCCTGTGATTCACACTCGGGATAATGGATGAGAGGCACTGAAGGCTGTGGTGAGGTTTCACAGCATATCAACCATGCCTGATTGACTACCCACCATTGTGATATGTTATTCATGTATATGTAACGTCAACGATGCATGAAGTGTCCTTCGTGAAGTATGTGTTTATGGTGTTGCTCCTGACACTGATGATGCTAAAAACGTTAAATGTTGTATTTTCTTTCAAAGTAGCAATATATTTTGTGCATGATGTATAATCAGCTTATGACAAAATCGGGTTTGTCTTTATACCTTAACACTTTATTTATGAAGGTCAAAGTGAGTTTAGTTCTACGCCACTTTTAGCTATATCTAAGGCAATGTAACCAGAAATGGACTTCACACAGTGTGACCATGACGGGAATCGAACTCAGGCCTTTGGCATGACGAGCGAACACTTTAACCACGAGGCTACCCATACCGCCCCTGCGGGTCTACGCAACACCCATATCGTCTCGAAAATTGGGCTCATTGACTTTTTCGCTTGGAAGAGAACAACGGAATAAGCCTGAATGGAATTAATCTCTGGCATTCAGCCTCAAGTGCTACAAATGATTAATGGTTAAGACCTGGCTAAGAAGTATCCCTATAGATACTGCGATCATCTGTCTCCCCTGCTCTTAGGTCGGTGGGGTAGCCTAGTGGTTAAAGGGTTCCATTGCCACGTCGACGGCCCGGCTTCGATTCCCGGATGTTCCCCGTCGTGGTATTGCTGGAATACTGCTAAAAGCGGCGAAAAAAAACACTCAAGCACTCATGCACTCACTCACGCACTCACGAACTGCGCAACCAACCGTTTGACGAAATCGTCGTGCACGTTGAAGCTCGTTTAGACACATACAAAGTTTATCATCAAACTTTCTTCACCAATCATGATTCGTATCAAGGCATGACAAATCTTACATTCAAAGGAGACAAGCGTTAAATCAAGTTTGTAAATTAACATACAGCTTCGGTTTATCAAAGTTTAATGATGATAGATCAAGTTTCAAACCGAAGCCCGAATCTATCAACAAAGTCTCGACGATGTGTGTACTGTATGAATTCACCGTCTACAGCCAGAAGGTATCAGATAGTTATATTTATATGGCAGTGTGGGATGCTAAACGATATGAAATAATGCGAGCGATTCTTTCATACTGCTCGGTATGGTCGGGCAAGACGCTCTTTATGGTTCCTGCTATTTTCTCCAGACTGACTCAGCTCAATAACACAAACATGGCCCGTTTACTGCCAGTGGGGATGGTACACAATTCGCCAGACCTGGAATATCAGGAGGGGGTGTTCGGAAAATAACTACTGATTCTAGGTCCACCTACATCAGGAAACACCTCGACATCGGTCAACATCGACTCAGCCTTAATCATTACGGTTCCGGTGTGAAGACGCACAGTGTGTTTTCGTTTCATTTTCTTTAAAAAATATCTTAAAGAACCGAATCCTCATGGAAGGTATGCTAGGGTTCCATCAACACACTGATGGGCGGATTCGATTACCATTTAGTCACAGATAAAATTCATCGTGTTTAAAATGTAATCTACAAAATCGAACATGCAACCTTGATGGTGCACAGGAAAATGCTGAGAGCTCGGGCAATCTGGATTTGTCACATCATTCTGGATGGGAGTTGGGAAGGGTGGGTGTGTGTTACTCTGTAGATTACAGGACAGAGGTTGATAACATTTTAGTATTTCGTCTTTTAAGTCGTATTCTGTGTAATTGGCTCACAGTCCATAGAACTGCATCCTCTCCTATCATCGCCGATTATCCATCTTAACTCAATGTAATGAATTAAGGTTTCATCCAAATCTAGGAGAGCAGGTGTTCGATAAATACCCATCGATTTACACATAATTCTGAGCACCGATAACACTAAGACCTTCCAATACATTAGTAGTAGAATTAAAATAGGCTGTCGGGGAAAATTGTGCGTTTTTTAATTCAATCTTTTATGCTTATTGAAATGCTATCTGTTAAAAATAACCTATAATATTCGAGCACGTCTGAGCACATAAATTCACCTCGTGGCTTCATGTACAGCTGAATTAATCACGTTGAATCAATGATGTTAACACGACCGTGAAGTGATTCAGATTCGCTGTCACTGCCTGTCCGTTCGCTAGAGAACATAATGCGAATATCAGGCGCAATAATAAGTTGTCAGACAGATAGTACAAGCGGAACTGACAAGGTCAAAGTTGAGACCTATCTGGGATGCAGTGTAATTTGAAGGGATTAGAAGGTGATTACATTGCTGAAAGCGAATGCTTGACTCCATCAACAGTTCATCTCCTGTTGTTATTCTGCTTCCATTAGACAAGTCGAAACACGGCGTATGTCTAGACCGAGTTTAATAAACATTCCTTGATGATCTACATTGGAGTTGGGGATGTATATACTCTATCAACATTGCATGTTTTTGTGTGTTTTGTGTCAGCAAAAACGTCTTCCGGGCTTATTTTCAGATATTGTGCTTGAATAATTGCAAGTGGTTTGTTGCTGAAACATGCTGAATTTGGGTCAGTTAGGGTGGAATCTCACTTTCGATTTTGAAGCAGGTAAACCAGAAATGGGGTGTGGAGTGAAGTGGCAGCCGACAGGATCGGGTGTCGTAAGAGGCACGCTGACGTGGGTGACACATGTCATCGTATCACAATTGTTTACATCAGTGCTCATTTTATTGATCACTTGATTATCTGGTCCAGACTCGATTACTGACCACAGTCAAATTACTGGTATATTGTTTTCACCTATCCATTCGGTATTTTCCTTCTTACACCAAACCCAGTCTGTTTATGTAGGGAACCGAGACTGAATATTCTCTGCCGTTAACATTTGATATTAACGTTTTTAAAACAGATAAAACAGACTTATCACATCGAAAACAAACTTTAGCGTAAAGCATTGAAGAATGTGTACGGAAATAACGGGATCTATTATTCTAGATAAGCTCTATTTCTGCGTCGCTTTATCACAGATCGAATTCATTTCCTTCAACATGTATTTGCCTTCTTTGAAAAAAACAAAACGTAGGCTGCTTGAATGTTCCAATATTTATAATCGCACTAGTCTTATGATTTGGGAAACGTTATATTCAATGATTACAAGCGTAATTTAAGAAACAGGTTTGCAATAAACGTGAAGCAAATGTAGCAAAGGTTCCGTCTCCTTTACTGTTCGAAATTTGCTTTTGTTCACTCTGCAGTGAATGGGTACCCGGTAGGAATAGATGTTAATGTGAACATTTACCTTCACGTGTCTGGTAGGCAATTTCGGTTGAGTGCACCCTCGGGAATTTGGTTTCAGGCTGAGAATGTAATTATTTTGTACATCATCTTCATCATCATCACTGGCAATATGTTTGGGTACAATGACATTTCTATTATTCGGAAACAACACATATTCCGGTTATCCGTTGTCAGGAACGTCTCTCTCTGCTTTCAAAGCTCTTCAACGATTCGTCATTCAGCACGTGTGTGTTTGTGTTTTTTTAAACCTAGAGGGTTTTGGGCACAAGGGATTAACTTGTAATGTGTTAACCTTGTGATTCTAATCATTTTGGCATTATACGTTCCCGATGCAGGACGACAGTCTGTGTTGAACGTTTAGCAAACTGGTGGTGTCGTTTGATAGAATGTATCGCCCATCACTCGTCAGTTTAGCACTGCCTAAGTAAATATTTCCTGGAGCTTGTAGACATAGCGTTAAGTCTGTCCTGATCCGGTGGATTCGTGACTACGCATGGGTAACATCCCCCTACCCTCCCCACAAGCACACTTACCCCCACCCCCACCCCCACCCCCATCCCCATCCCCCACCGTCAACAGGAATCACCAGCGACGCCCATTTTCTGAGGTTAAAACGACGATGTTTATGCTCGAAGCCGATCGCGAAAGCTGAACTAGGGAATAACGATTCCACTGAGTGAGTGAGTGAGTGAGTGAGTGTGCTAGTGAGATTCTTTTATCATAAACGTGAGTGAGTGAGGATGGTTCCAGCAATATTACAGAAATATCACGGAGGGGGACCCCTTAAATGGGCAACACACATTTTATCCCTGTCGGGAATCGAACCAGATGCACGAATGCTTAAACGACTTGGCCACCCCACCGGCCCCAGTACATACGAGATGATGTGAAAGAATAGTGAGCCTCACCTGGACAATGATATAGATGCAGATGTTTTCATGTGTTATTTTCCTACATATTATCTGTGAACGTCAAGCAAATTGGTTTGCTAAGTTCCAGGATCAAGATCCCCACTCTTTGACCAAGGCGTGTGTTGCTTTAAACGGCATATCTATTGTAGTGGCGTCCTGTCAAAATTGTTCAATTTAAATTCAATTACGTGTGCCAACATTTTTAAGGCACCTGGTGTTTAAAACCTGTCTCAGATGGCTGTCAATCGATAGCATTTTCTATGTATTGCTTAATAATTATATCATGACAAACTGCTGCATCTCAAAGTCTTATCTTTGTCAATTTGCTTAATGCTGCTCTTTAATTAGTTGCCATGGAAATCGAGACGTTATGACACCTTGAAAATTGATATGATTAATCGTCATATCGTAATTCCAGGGTCGAATTCATATATGTGAACAGTGTCAACAACAGTTTGTTTTTTTTTGTTTTTATTTTGTTGTTTGTTTTTTGTTTGTTTGTTGGGGGCTTATGTCCGAAAATAAGTCGAAAATAATATACTGTTTAAAACAGCATCATATATTCTCTCGACTGTTGTTATTAAAACCGTGTCATCAAAGAAAACGAAAAAATTCCTCTTTGTGTAACAAAGTCATGTTTTCTTTACTATCGGGGCGTTAATGGCAGTATTAGAACATGATACTCTTAAAAGCGTGAATCTATACTCAAGCAAAAATATGCGCAAAGCCATATATATTTATATGAATATACCAAGTATCTGCATCTTAATTTATGCCAACGGTTTGATTCGACATTTGAAACCCCATAAAGCGTAAGAGGTATCAATTGTTATTTAGCGCTATCAAACTGCAGCTTCGTCACCATATTACAGGTACTTATCTTGTATGTAACATGGGCTTGTAATCTAGCTTGTATGATCTTGTGGCCTCTGATCGCCTTCAAAAATGGAACCAAATACTTATATTTTTTTATGTTCTAAGCAATATATCGGAGGGGGTCAAGGAATTAGCGCTAAATGAATTTGGACGTTCGATTTCGGGCCATGAGGTCATGATGTCATGAGGTCATGAGTGAGTGAGTGCGGTTTCAATTTCATGAGAGGAGCGGCGAATGATGGCGTTAGTGACGTCGTGAGAGAGGACTGGGATGAGGTCTTGAGTGAGGTCGTGGGTGACTGAGTGAGTGAGTAATTTATGTATGTTACCATCGATGCAAAGTAGATAAAATCAGGCTTGACAAACCAAAAAATAAATAATAAGCATAACACAAAATTCCAAAGAAACCCTTGTATACATCAAATAAGCGAGTGCACAACCCGATATTCTACCAAACACCCTCTCCTTTACATATGTTCCGTTATTTCTTAGTGTCAGTATACAACGATTGAAGTGTAATTTTGTTCAAACGTAAAATTGCTTGCCACAGATACACACGGTTTTTAATTATTTTTTTATTTTATTTTATTTTTTTATTATTTATTTATTTATTTATTTATTTATTGATATATGAAACAAAACAAATAACTTTCATTTGAAAAACAATTTGTTCAAACTTTGAGATTATTTCCGCAATTTCAAGCCATTACAAGAGTTTCATCAAATGTATCAATTTCACCTGAAATAGCCGTATTTTATTGAGGCCTGATCGGGTATTACAAAGGTAAAAGAGCTAACGCAGAATTCAATCTGGTAAAATTTCGTGTCTGTACAGCGCACAGATATCATGAGAGTCTGCTCTCTAATGAAACTGGTCGGATTTCTAATTCCACCAGACATCTCAAAGCTGTGTAATTCTTTTCTTCAAATTAAATTTCACTATTTTTAGTTTTAATAGCACATATGAAAAGAAGGATCGTCAATGTTGATGAGAGACATCTGCGGGCTTAAAGTTGAACGCGATCAGTAGCACAAGGAATCACATCTGTTCATCTTTACTACATCAGTGAATTTTCCATAGCAAACCATGATTGTCGTAAGAGGCCACTTACAGGGTCGGGTGGTGAGGCTCGGTGACTTGATTCGCACATCATATATCTCAATGACGTAGATCGATCTTCGTTCTATTAATTACTTGTCTGTCTGGTCACGAAAAGCTGGAATATTGCAGACAATTGATGCTCATGACAGTCACTGGATTGTTTGGTCCAAACTGGATTATTTACAGATCGCCGACATGTAAAGACTGCTGAGCAAACAGTAAACACCAGTGACGTTGCCCGTTAAAAATAGAAAAATGGCTAGTTTAGGGAAAGATTAATTAAAAGTTAAAATAAGATAGTTTAAAACAAAAATACAATGAAAAAAGATTATTTAAAACAGGGTGAAACTGTGAGAACGTCAGCGTTAAGTACGTTGGTACCTACCGTGTTGGATATACGTATATACGTCTTACGCTTTGCCTATTTTAGAATTAATCCGGTGCTAAATACAAAGATACTCGATCTACATGCCACAACCCAGACGCAATAAGTATGTATACATGCCTAAAGAGGTCGTAAAAGAACGCCAAACACGTTTGTACATATGTGATATATATATACACCAAGATTCACACTGCAGCGCTGCAGACGGCAAACATCAGAGACAGTTGCACTGACATTTTTAATTTAACTTCATGGTCTGATGTTTACTCCGGACACAAGTAAACATTTCCACGATCAATGCACTTCGACCCAATAAACAAACAGTCATTGAAAAACTAGGAAGCGTCCTCCATGTGACTCAATTTCATGTCGGTATTTCAGATACCTCCCGTCTGTGTGCTGAATGAGGCGTAGGGATGTTTCTGAGCTGGAGGTAAGTTTTTCACGATACAGTAATATGCATATTAGAATGTCAGTCAAATTTATAAATTACTCAGAATCTAATTCCGCTTCAACTGAAACGTTTTGTCTTATATCCATGGGTGAGAAACCTTGAACGATAATTAGGATCAAACATGTGTGACTTCGAATTCCAGATCCATGAAATTAGTACCGGTGACAACTAAGGTTCATGGAAAAGATTCAACGTGCCTTGAAATATCGGTAGCATCCGCCATTCACACTATTTGCCTTAAACAGTGATCATTTACAGTCCTACACGTGGCTTGTAATGGTACCCGTGAACACACAAGACAAACAATTGATGGATGATATAAAACTGTTTGTGGCATTTGTGATTACTATTGTGTAGAAGCATAAAGTCCGCTGTAGGCGAAGTAATCAACAGCATGAACATAGCTGTCAATCAAGTTAGCGAGCCTGACTACCCGATCCCATTAGCTGCCGCATAGGACAAGCATGGGCTACTGAAGGCCAATATTCTAACCCGGACTTTCATGGGTCTAAGGTTGAAAAAGCACCATTTGTAACAACAGTAATGTGAGAGAGCCGAAAATGGGCATCGGATCCCTTTAGTCACATCTTACGACAAGCATGGGTAGCGGAAGATCAATCTAACTCAGATGGACACTGGTCAGTTTGATACAGAACAAGACTGTCCTTTTCACACCGTTTCGAGAGTTTTCATCTATAGAGAGCGAGTTATGGATTAACGGGTTGTGTTTTGCTGGGGTATGTGAGTTATGATGGAACGTTTCGACTTTCAGTGTTTGTCACATCGGTTTATGTACACATTTACCTCAAGTATGTGTGTGACATTCGTCGTCGCTCACATTCCAACGCATTGTGTACAAACACCCAAATACTCGTATGCCTATCGCGCCCAGTGTATTCGGTTTGCGTAATCCATGGCGGCCTGTAAAACAGTCGAGGCTGGACCAGGCAAACCATCCACTGCAAATATTATCAGAAATGAACTGAGTTATTTTAGCCGCCCCCATTATCATGAGCTACTGTAAACCTTCATAGGGTCCAGTAATGGATATTTGTCATTCGGATCTACTCGTGTCATTCCGGCAAGCCGGATGGGGTCTCGTATCTCTCTCGTGGCCATGTTTACACCTGGGTCCTCTCTAAGCACAGACGGGCATGGAGACGAAAACAGTCTAGTACTATTACCAAGGAATATCCTACATCCCTTGGGCAAAACAACAATACGGTCATTCCGTTTGTAAACATGTTTCAGTGTTTTAAAGTTCAACGGTTCCGCCGTTATCATGTTTTGGAATCCATTTTACTGTGTGCGATTCAATTGGTTTGCCATGAGTCTTGGTAATGATGGCGTACGAGAAGGGTACGAGTCTTCTTACAGATCACGGAAAGAGACGAGTAGTTCCGAATGGAATATTTGTCTGGTTTAATTTGTCCCTTTTAGTTCAAGTTAAAATACATGGTTCAGCATAACATATGTACTCATATTTTGAATTATCAGATATGTGTGTGTGTGGGGGGGGTGGGGGGGTGGGGGGGTGGGTGTGTGTGGGTGTGCAATGTTCAAAATAAACATGTTCTGATCTGTACAAGGAATTGATCTTACGCTGTTTAACAATGCTATAATATCCAAGACGATGAGCGGATGACACTATAGGCTGCCACGGGTAGGATTTACGTTGTCAAACATCGCTAAAGTGTGTAATTTAACGGAAATCTTTATACAAAGCAGTCTAAAATAAATGTATTGCTAGACGAGTGAAAACACTCCAGACCGTGATATTATTCAAACTGAGTTATTCCTGTATGAAACCGATCAGGTGAATATCACCTTACGTCGAGTGACGCACAAGTATCTATATTAAGAAGAACCGTTCAAGTATTCATACGATAGCTTTTTTCTGAAATATCATTCGTCGACAACACGACCTATTCAGAAGATCCAATTGCTTTCCCGTTTCTGATAAGTCGTAATTAGAATTAATCTTTCCGTTGCTGATTCAATTCGATTCAGTGCTTTAAGATAATGAAGTGTATTTTTATAAACACCCGAGTATGCTGTTGTGTTATTATACTGTGCTGTTGTTGTCGTCATTGGTGTTGTCGTTGACATTTTAGCTGACGCTTGTTTATATTCTAAAACACCTCCTTCCGCTCTCCCGTCGAGAATTTTACGATTCCTGGTACAATGAAGATGGAACTGGTGTCTGTCCGTGGAGTGCTATCATTGTGACTTAAAGCGATAAGGGTTTTTTAAAATAATTTTGTGACATATAAATAAAAACCTTAAAAGTTTAGATCACTTTGTAATAGTCTTTGAATCAAATTACGAGGTCCCTTTTCTACCTGGAACCAACTTTTTCATGCATATTAATGAAACTTATATCAATATATCAAACCCACCTTTTTGATGAACGTGTTTTTTTGGGTTTTTTTAAATTTCACTAATTGGAAATCCAGTGCTGGCGGGAAATGGGAGACTGAGAAAGAATACCCACTAAGCCGCTAATCACATCCAAGAAAGCTCAATAACCTTAGTCAGTTTACACTATCTGAGGTTCGAGGTTTAGTGCTTAAAGCGGTCGTTCGTAACGCCGAATACCCGGGTTTGATTCCCCACGTTTACAATGTATGAAACCCATTTCTGCCCCCTCCCCTCCTCCCGCTCTCACTCTCACATACCTGAAATATTGCTAAAAGAGGCGTAAAACTCAACTCACTCCCGTGATCACTTTGCTGCAGTAACCCATCCGTGTTGTTTCGTTGAAAATGTCATTGTGTACATGTGTTAAGGGGAAAAGCGATTGCTGACAGAATCTAGTACACACGTCACGTATTCATTCCTACTTGGGGAATAAATAAATGTGTCAGAAGAAAAAGAGATGTGTCATAACAATTTTACGAAATTGCTGTCGCCGAATCCATGTCAAAGGAAGTAAGTGGGAGCATTAACGTAACATAATTTGTCCATTAAGGAGAGACGAAATATTTTCCGTAGCATTCAAGGTCATTGTACTTAGGTACCTGTGTCCTTGCACGAACGTGTGTGTGCATGTGCGTGTGTCCTCCTGCACTAGTCTTGAAGAATGCTGAGCTCACACTGCTACTGAATTTCAAATCGGATAAACCACACAGACACATGAACCCCACACAGACATGATACTAACTGCATGCCGGCTAATCATGGCTTTTAATCACAGCCAGGGAAACATGAATTAACATCTTGGATAACGTTGACGGGAATGAAACCACGTTTATGATGAACGCTAATATCGACCAGGGGCCCGTTTCACAAAACTCTCGTAAGCCTAAGGTCTCGTAACTTTTCTCGTAGCATTGGTACTGAAACATAGGAAGCAGGAATGCTACGAGGAAAGTTACGAGATCTTAGGCTTACGAGAGTTTTGTGAAACGGGCCCCAGGCTGTTACAACGAACGGATCGTTCCTGTCCTTGCTGCTTGCTATATATTTTAGTCGAATGAGTGATTGTGGACACATTGTACTGGGGGGACACACTGTACTGATTTGGTTCATCGAACCCGGGTTTTAGCATGACGAGAGAACGCATAACCCACACGGCCCCAATCTTAGTTGAAATGCACTTAACAAAGTAACAGTTGGTAGGCCAGGGTTCGTTACAACCGTAGTGCATGTCCCCTGCATACACATGATGACTCCACTTAGACAGTCAGTGCATGGTACACGTAAGATATCTGAAAATTCATCTAGTGGTGAATGATAATATTCAACAACAATATCGACAATACTCACACGTAAATTGTGAACTGCGCTCGCCAGGGATCGATATATTATACATTTTGACACAAGAAAGGGTTCAGATTCATATACATGTAATATTTAATGACAAATATCGTTTTATTATATTAAAAAGCAAGAGAATTGCAAGTGAAAAGAAAAATGAAATCTCATAAAAGTAAGCATTCGTGTTTATGTTTTCTCTTTAAAACAATGAAAAACTGAGTTTCTGTTGCTGTTCAGTGTACCAGACACGAGACACGAAGACACCACATTACTTTTATTTTGTTTAAATACAAAGATACAGCTGAAAGTTTACACTTTTTGTCGTAAAAGTGTTTTAGAAAAGTTTGGGGAAATGTGGTTTCGGGTTTTTCTTTCTGCTTAAATAAAACAGAAGACCGCCCCTTGGGTTTTATGAGATTTGAATATATATGAGTGTTAAAATTCTCATCAACATCGTTCGGACAGGTTTTTGTAGTGCACGTTTACTCTGGCTGGAATTCTTTGTTCTACATAACGACCCCTTGACTCTGACGCGACTTGAGGCGTTCTTGTATCAATGTCAAAATTTTTAAAGCATCTTTCATTCCACAATCTTCTCACAGTTGAAAGTGTTACAGACTATAAAATCTGGCGGCATTTTTGATTGCAAGATTTTTGTTATAAAAATGACATGGATAGATCACACGACTTACATCTTGTCAAAAGAAACGCTGCTAGTGTTCTAAAGTACTGAATATTGCTTAACGCTGCATCATCAATGTTTCAATTATTCGCGGCGCGGATTCTCCACGGAAATAGTATAAGGCGCCTAACGGGCATACTGACCCGATCTGTACTTGACCGTTGTTACCTGAGTATATTACGTTATATTCTGTATGACGTCGTGCAGCGTGATGACAAAGTATTCGCGATTTTTTTTTTAAAATGGCGGAAGTAAACACAAGACTGTTTGAAAACCTTAAGCAGAGATATTTCAAGAAAAGAATAATGTCATATCTCAATACTTGGTCAAGCTTACCTTGGACAGTAGCCAGGCCATAATCCGTCATGGAATTGATTCTTATAGGTTTCTATCAGTGTAGAGTGATATTTGTCAAGACATCGTGCATGGCGTCATATCGTTCTTCAGTGGTAAGGTTTGACTGTGATCGTCGCTGTAGTGTTCTTTTGATGTATAGCCAATAATATTAAGATCAGGAGACTGTGCAGGCCATGTCAAGCAATCTACAGCCTTGCCACGCTTATATATAGACAATTCGCGCCCATGCATTGGAGCGTTGCCATCTTATAACCGATATGGTTTGTTGTTGAAGTGTGAAGCTAGAATGGACCAGAGATTGTCTTCAAGTATTTCACGATACTTGACAGTATTAATACTACCATCAACAAAGGGCCAACACCGTACCAATTTTACCATGGTTACTGAAAATCTGGCCTGTTTCGAGTGAATCATGTATTCGGGACGATAGACTTCATGCGCGCTTCTCCAAACGAAAACTCTTCCATTCGGACCAATAACTACCTGCGATGCATCACTGAATATCACGTGACCTATTTCCATTTTGTACTGTCCAAAATCTCCTTTCCAAACACCAGTGAAGCCGTTTCCCTCTGTTAACTTCCTTCACAACAAGACGCTTACTAATCACTTGATGAAAATACCATTCCGATGCAAAACTTGTTGAATTGTTCTACTGTTTACTTGTTGATGTTTACCAACATTATAATCATGGGTAATGACAGAATGGGACATGGGTCTTAGAATGTTAAATCTATTCTTTCGGACCCTCCTCAACAAAACATGTTCACTACGAATACTCACTCTTCTCACTCTACCACTTCGTCGGCCGTTTTCAACATTATCACGATTGAAATATATTGCCAAATACCGAATCGTTTATTCGGGTACACTTAATAACCTCATAATGTCAGAAATTTTCTTTCCACTCCGTTTCAAATCGACTTTTAATACCTTCCCAGTGGTGTTGAATTCCTTTGATTTTCGGCCCATTGTTTTTCAGAGACAGTTTCTGCATTCCAAACAGACGACATGTGACGTCATTGCACATGCGCACTAACCGTATATCGAGCTCACAAGCGACGCATCAAACATGGAAATATGTTCTGTAGCAAGAGACAATATACGAGACGTTGCAATCGAAGCCACTTTTTGATTCTTTTGCCATCACATTGTAGGTGACACCGGATTCAAATTGATCTTCAGCAGCCCATGCTTGTCGTAAGCGGCGACAAGCAGGAACGGGTGGCCAGGCGCACTGACTTGGTAGACACAGACATGCTAATGCTGTTGATCGCTCGACTGCCTGGTCGATTATTTGCATATTTATTGCTAAGTGCTTACGTAAAACAACAAAACACGCCAAATTTAGTTGACAGTACCAGCGCATGAAATAAGCCCCAAACCCAGCCAAACATCAGGGCTTTTAACTTCAAAATGTTACCAGCCCAAAATGGGTTTAACCAGACCAGCCAGACATCAGGGCTTTTAACTTCAAAATGTTACCAGCCCAAAATGGGTTTAACCAGACCAGACAGACATCAAGATATGGTGAATTTTCTGAGGTGTATGAAACAAATGTTCACCAGACCAGCGGGCTGACTAGCTGTAACTCTAGACCGTCCGTCAGAAATCTAGCCCGGATCGTTCAGCCGGGCGGGTCTTACTTCAAAGTCGATGCTAAATTTTGCATATTTTTTTCCATTTGGGATTCGAACCGTTAAAATCACACCGAATTATAATACAATTGTATATATTATAATCAACAGTCTCAAATCGACGTTATGAGGAAATCATTTATAATTTAACGTATTCGAATCTGTTTTATTGCTCATCCTTAATTTAACGCATTAGAATCACTGGCTTATTGTTCATTCATAATTCAGCGTATCAGAGTCACTGTTTTATTTTTAAATTATAATTCAACGTACCCGAATCACTCAATAAAAAATTCATGGTTTTCGTTGGGTTACAATACACATCAATATATTTGTTTACATAATACATAACAAACATTTCGTTGACCAAGACGTGCGGTCTGCACGAAGAGGCCCTGCGCAGGTTAAACATGAAGTGAGTCTGTTAGAGTCACTATGATCAGGTGCTGTTCGGTTGAAAGGGATGTCGACCTGTTAATTTCTTTAACGCGTTGTTGCATGGGCCTGAAGTGAGGTAACAGCGTTGATGGAGATATTCTCACCTGATATGAATGAATAGGGTAAAATGGAATTAGTAACGCCTCATTGTGACCCACTGGACCTTTGTTTAGCTAGAGAGATGAACTTCCCGCCATTCGTAAACACTTTCTCGCCATTTAATGGGTATTTGCTTTCCTATGACGGCTAGCGCTGCTCAGTGACCGGGCGGATAAGTGCGCCTCCCGCAGTCGTGACATCAAGCTGTCGAGAAATACTCAGGATTTATCGAAAGGTTAATAAGTACTTTCAAACAACAATGTGTGTAGAATATGTGTAGGGGATAGAATACGAAATGTGATTTGGTGGTGATGGGAACTGAGTTCGAATCGCTTCTCCATTACCAGAGCTCGAGAAGATAAAAGTGATTTGGCCCGAATGGGTACCCATACACATGTTGGGAATCGAACCAGGACCTGGGATTTGACAGTCTTTAGCCACTTGGCTACTCACGCATTACTTATGCGACACTTTCTAATTATAGTTTTAAGCAGATAGTAAGCAAGGTTTCACACTACTTTTAGCAATATATCAGCAATATCGGGAAACACAATGTCGGGAATCGAACCCGGTTTTCGGCATGACGGGTGAACGCTTTAACCAGGTGTCACTTAATAGTAGGTGAATGGGGATCACCAGGAAAAGGCTTCACACATCGTTTGGGACAAACATGCTCAATATGTTCAATGTTGTTCTGAATCATTATGGATCACACCAAAAATAAATATAAACAAAAACAAAACATTATTTGTTACGAGCCAGTCGAAAGGACCACACGATCCGCATTTAATTTTCGCTGCAGGTTTTGATTCAGGGTTTTAGTGAAAATGTTTTCTCTTAAACTGTTAGCAACGATACCATTGTCATATTGATGCGCATCTAAGTAGTAGTCAGGTAGCCTAGCCATCTGCTTTAAACATTCGTTCGTCACACTGGAGACCTGGGTTCGATTCCCCACATGAGTACAATATGTGAAGCCCATTCCAGGTGATATTGCTCGAATATTGCTAAGGTTGTGTACAAAACTCACCAACTCACACACCAAGGAGTATCTTCCTCCTCATACGTGTTACGTATTCGTGTACAATGTACAAAAAACATTTCTGCAACCCCCACCCACACCGAGTCTTGGCGGTAATGGCGTTAAAGGATCGTTGGAATAAACTGAGAATACGTTATTACCATTCATTCTAGCATCAAAAAGCCGGTGTTTTTCACACTGTTTGAAATCATTCATTTAGAAACCGAAGTTTTAAAACACCGACCAAGACTCACACTCGTGAATAGTTTCCATTCGTTGTTATAGCAAATCTGTGTCAGACGCGGGCGCTAGGGCGATATTACACAGAGCGCAACATCGCCAGCACTGTAGAACTGCATATAGCTTCCTCTGTATACAAACAAACCTACAGTTCACTGTCTCGAGTGCGCTGAGGATGGACATGCAGGCTTTACCTATGTAGGTACTCTTTTATTTCGTATCTCTGATTTAGCAGTTTTAGTTTTAGTTTTAGTTTTTATGTGTTCATTAGAGGAAGGGATGTACCTCTTCCTCATCTTTCTTTAAGGCGATGCTGATTTATATGATGATGTTAATGAGAATGGTAGAGGTTGTAGATCTTGGGGTTAACGTACTGGGGTTTTCATTAATGACAGTGATGATGATTATGATGATGGGTTAACTTAACGCAGGGAGGCTAGAGTTTTGTTTGATTGGTTGATTGATTGATTGATTGATTGATTGATTGATTGATTGATTGATTGATTGATTATGATGATGATGATAGTGGTGGTGGTGGTTATGATGAACACGATTCTGATTAACACGATGCTGACTTTAATGCTGATTATGGATCGGGTTTTGAATGCACTGTCTTCATTCACATGTAACATAGTAATATTTAAATATAGGGAGGTCACTTACTGTGGCAGTTCATCATTTGTCACCAGGATTCGATCCCCCACACGGATATGACTTCTTCAATTAATACCGCCAAAATTTTTTATAAATTCTCCGCCGTGATAAATTTTAATCAATTATTAATCTCCCCCATCCCACCCCTCTCCTCGTTTCCACGCTGATATATTTTGATTAAATTCCCCATTAATTAATAACCACACGAAATTAGAAATACGCTCAATATATGTTTACATTCATCGATCCACATGGCAGTGGGAGACATGGGTTTTGTTTTGTTTTGTTTAGTTTTCTGGGTTTTTTTGGCTGTTGAATAGAGTAATGTATTCACAAATGTTGTACTTCATGCATTATCAAAATCCGCACTACTTGTCAACAGACACACGACATATGTAACGTTTTGCTTTGTTTGTTTTTCTTCTTTTCTTTTCCACTGATGCATGTGGCATCACTGAAAGCAACAGCTGTCTGTCGCATGAACATGTTCGAGCGGAAGCCCAACGCGAGTACTTGCTGTTCACAATTATACACATGTTCAGGACATGTTCTGGCGTGAGACGTTTCGATTCAAAAATTTTACAATAATCCCGCGTCATTACTATCTCCTTCAGACCTTTTCATTGTAATAATGTAAGATATATTATGAACTGGTACTCCTTAGCAGGAGGGGTTTTGTTTTGAACGTCGTCTTAAAACATTACCATTAAGTCACAATAATAATAATAATAATATTCATAAAGCACTTCATCCACAAGGTGCAACTGTTCTGTACAATTGTTTTGTATTTATGTATCATCTTTACTATGTTGCCAAGGTATTTTATGTGAAATCCATGCCATGTCTTGATGTTCTCTTATAGGTATCATTGTGCCCTGTACCATAACATGGTTTGATCTGGATTGTTATAGTCTTCGTGCCTCAAGTCTTTGCCCCCTTAATTATAACTTTTGTATATTAATAATCTTGTAAAACTGAAAATGACTATTTTTATAGATAGACAATACCATTATTCAGTAAAACATCGCATGAATAGACTGTGTATCATAGCTGAAGGACTAAAGTCAGCTGTTCTTACATCAGACAGACACAAATGCATTTCGGGTGTTTGATCAACCTCCCAAACAACAAAAAGTGACCAGAAAAAACAGACATTTATCTAACATAAAGTTTCATGAATGCATACCAGTGTATTAGGGGAATCCTGTTTAAATCACTTATTAGGTCCAAAAATGTTTTCAAAGCATATTTATTAACAGGCACAAAAGCATACTTAATGTCACGTTACATTATTTCTTGTTGGGATGGAAGACTCGTGACACAGTTCATCACTACAATAGATGTGTAGCCGTTATATTGACATCAGACAAAAACTTAGAAGTGCTAGCTGTAACACTGGGCCCCGGCATCCTAAACTGTTCAATCCAAGTACCTTTCCGAATTCTGTACAAGTAAGACAATCTAAGCATATCTCGTCCAGTAGAACCAAATATATTAGCACCACGTCATAAATATCGCACCACCCACTTTCACTGAGTAAAACTGGATCTTCAACCTCAGACATTTTGCTTAGAAAAGGACATTAAATTGTTTATATGGCCTCGTGTGAGCGTTCAGTTAGAAAATTGACAACACAAGACCGATTTTGAGCACTATTGAGGGTTTCATTGCAGCAAACTAAAGTTCACTAAAATCACCCAGAAATAAGGTGAAATACGTATGGGTCCCGGAGTTGTTACAGCAGACACACAACACAGTTCACGTTTCATTAATGTCGTACATACAAGTAAGGTCCACATGACTGGAAAATTCTACACGCCGTCTCATGCCGGTCACAAGATGTGATTGTCTGTTGGGGGATCTGCGGCCACTGATCATGCAATGCACGTGTCAATTCCTGAAAGTTCTGAATTTGAGGATTCCTTGCTCTCAGCGTCCCAAACTGTGCCACAAATGCTCAGTAGGATTCATGTCTGGACTACTGGCTGGCCACGGTAGTGTCTCAGTGGCATTGTGTTGGAGATTCTGAACAATAGATCGAGCATGGTGTGGTCTGGTATTATCATCCATGAAGACTTGAGGCACATTATCAGCCAAGGATCAAATTCTTATACTTCTATCCATTCAGTGTCCCGGGAACTGTGATGAGGACAAGTTTTACACCGGGAACTGTGATGAGGACAAGTTTTACAGTCATAGGAACAATACCCACCGTACCATGAGGAACCCGAAAGGAACACTGATCAGCTAAAATGCTCCTAGGATAACATACAGTGCCTCTCTGCCCCCAAACTCGTGAACTCCCGTGTGTATGATGCAGCAAATATCATACAATATGATTTAAAGCGCACTTACATACAGTTACATTGTTCACAGTGTCGTGTGCGGCACACTCAACTGGGTGGTTTGAAGGTAGCTCTACTTACATACTTACTTACATAGAAGCTTTACGAATCTTACTTACATACAGTGACAGGGAAGATGCATGTCTATCTCTGTCAGTAGGCCTGTGTTAAAGGCACTCCACACCATTCAACTTCCCAGACTGTTAAATTGTCAATGTCTATAATTAGAGCGGTAGTATTTCAGCCATATCGTGACTTGTTATGTATATGTTTATTGTGTATATATCATTATGTATATGTTATTTTTTTCTCATGTAATTCATTACTTGTTCAAGATAACACGTGTGCGTGCTCAGTTGAAATTGTGTTCAATATTTAATGCCATGAATCACTACAAAACAAATACTGTTAGTCTGGTTTAATGGTAAAGTGCCGGTGCATTTAACATTTTCGGCTACTTTATATCGGCAGCAAGTTTTAATACCAGTAAGCGACGAGGAATCAAATAGTATGTACTGGCGCTGGTCAGGTTAAGTGCTTTCCAAGATAACATACGACTAAATAGTTTAAGTAGAGTTTGTTTTACTTGTCAGATATTTCCTAATTAATAAGTGAATTAACATGTAAGTGAAGTTTGTTTTATGTCGCGACCATCTCCATTTTCGATGTATACCTGGCTGTATTAACGTACTGTGACAGGGCGGTGTTCGTAATATCAACCGGAGGTTTGCTCAGATTATAACAGACAACTGTCATAGCTGGTGCACCTTCTACAAGACACACACACACACAGACCATCGTGTCATTGAGAGGATTAACTATTCTTTTTTAAAATATGAAAGGTTTGAGGTGACTATATCTAGATATAGTGTACTGTGAAGCGTCGGGGTCGGGGGTCTCCTCAAAATTTATATATTGTTTTTAAAAAACTATAATCCTAATTCTCGCAAGGACACGAGGGCCTGTGGACACACATGCTACCAACAAACACAGTTGTTCCTTTAGGTTAGTGGTTAGAGCGCTCGGTCACCAAGTGGTGTGGTTTCGATTCCCCAGCTGGTAGTTTAGTTTTAAACCGATTTTAGAAATATCCCAACAATATCGGGGGATACCGGAAATGGCCTTCACATATTGTGCTGATGTAGGGAACTGGACACGGGTCATCGGCGTGACGAGCGAACCAGGCTACCCAACCGCCGTTCAGGTGGTACACAGAGTCCAGTGCTAAATCTTGCATTTGCTGTTCCTCGTGATATGAGAGCAATGACAATTAGCTCATAAATTGTAAGATACCATCATTTTTGTAAGGGTTTTCTAGCAAGCAGGGGTACCCGGAACTATTCCGCCGGAAATACTGACATGGCCTGTTTTGCAAAGTGATCTTAGTGCTACGGTCTTCTTACGACGTAACAGCTTACTGTGTCCTTGCATTGACTTGCGACGACAGCAGTTCCCACGAATAATCTGAAAGACATACGACGGGTGTAAATCCTAAACCTTAATGCAGACCCAAGACAATAGTTCCATGGTGATTGTAACACACAAATTGTAACACCGATTTACGACAATCGTAACTCCAAAACCTTAACGCTTTCTTATGACAATAGTGCAACTACGATCTTAAATTCCAAACCTTAATGCAAAATTACAACAATGTTGCCAGAATCCTAAATTTCAAACCTTAATGCAGAGTTACGACAACAAAGCTACGACGATCTTAAATTCCAAACTTTAATACAGAATTTCGACAATAGGGCAACGACGATCGTAACTCCCACACCTTAACAACAGTGCTACGAAGTTCCTTATTCCCATGTGCGCTATAGCACAAACAATCAAGAGTAGTTTCGACGCTTGTGGAACGAACCCATCGTGGATTACATCTCGTTACTTGGTCTAGCTTAAATCACTCTGTTTGCTTAACAGTCCCTGGACAGACCTGTATGTGCATTTCTGACACCCGCTACATGTATCAAAATGTGACGTTGAATATTTTGATACCAAGACAGCGTGACACTACATACCACGGTTAATGCCGTGGATCATAATTGCCGTTGCGCATTCGTGACTACTCTCGTTAACCCGAAAGTTACGGAATTGGGCGAATGGTGACGAACGTGTAGTCTGAGTCAGGTATTTGACCCGGTTGCTTGTACACTATGGTGCTCATCGATATTTGTTACCCATCAACCATCAGCCAGTTGTCGTGAGTAAATTATGTACCGACCGTCGTGATTCAACAAAAATTTAGCTTTTGTGTGTCGTTTAATTCTACCATAAACGGTGTGGTTTTAAGACACGTTTAGCAATATTCCAGCAATATCACTGCGGGGACTCTAGAAATGGGCTTCATAAGTGTACCCATGTTGAGAGTCGACCCAATGTCTTCAGCGTGACAGGCGAACGCTTAAACTACTAGGCTACCCAACCGGCCTCCATGAATTAAGACTTATTGCGTTGTAGTAAACCAATACACAGCGTGCCCCAAAAACATTGTTCCTCTATTAAAATATGTTAACGCCTCTATTCTCCTTTGCACCACATACTTGAAGATCCGGGATAGAATTGGTCTTCAGCAACCCATGCTTCTCATAAGATCCGGTGGTCAGACTCGCTGACTTGGTTGACACGTCATCGTATCCCAGCCGCTCTTGCAGTTGATCACTGGGTGGGCCAGACGTGAATATTTACATACCATGTAGCTATATTGCGCTAAGCCTGGCGTTAAACAACAAACCAAATCCTGTGTGCTAAGGATTCCTGTGCTAACCGAACCAACCCAATTTAACCGGATTGACAGGGTTTGCATGACTGAATCGATAAATTCAAAAGGAGAAGTAAGATTAATGATAAAAGTTGAAAGGAATAATTCTTTGTCGAGAAGCAATATCCGTATTATTTGTACAAAACTACTTTATTTGAATATTTTCTCAAAAGCTTGAATTATTCCGATTGATTAGATGCTGCAATGATATCGGACCGACTAATTTATATGGTTAAACGAAGATTAACGAGAATGACGATGGGATCATTTCCAGTTTAATTCCAAAAAAAGTCTGATAATTCAAGTCGATTCGTGATTTAGCGCTCAGTAATAACGCACAGACGCCAGAAAGGAAATGCTTTCGATAGCAAAACAAAAACAATTATTGAATGTCATATATGTTTTTAAGGATCTCAAGGACAAACATGTATAACTTTGGTTGAAACACAAAAATGAAACGAAACTTAGGCTGAAGAATATAGATACATACAATCATGAATTCCCTTTTTTCAGAATTCTTTGTAACTGCTCTCGCATTTGGAAATATTGACATTTTCTGGACATCTCGATAAAGCAAAAGTTGAAAACGAAATTGTTTTTTAGGTTTAATGTCAAATTCAGGGCCAATGGATGCTATAAAGGTACAAGTGTCTAACAGTTTTAAGTGATTAGACAGACGGTTGGTAGCCAAGTTGTTAAAGCGTTCACCCTTCACGTTAAACACCTGGGTTCGAATCAATTGCTGTAACATCAGTGTTAATAGCTATCCCTCTTTTTCATGTTAAAATACTTCCGTGGCATTGCTATGGTTCCGACCAGCTCATCCAACATAACGCTGCTGCCATGTTGCTTCATGTGTCATCAATGACAAATGAAACAGTCAGATTCTGTTAGGCTGCATTAAAATATTAAATGTTTCTCAGGCACATTTTTCACAAGAGTGACGAGGGCGGTAGGACTTCAATTTTAATTTTTGATAGAAAAACGTGACAATGGAGGAACACATTTCCATTTTCTCTCTCAGAAATACAGATGTGAAGTTTAGCACGTGGTAATGAACTGTAGATTCTTACAGACACTTATTTTTATAGTGGACAAGTGGATGATCTTTTTTTAAAATTTTAAAAGATGTTGCGCTAAAATAAAAGTGATGCTCCGATGCCAGATAAACTGTTTTGTTTAGCCTTAGAAGAGTTCACGATGGCGTACATAATGAGATTCTGGATATAGGCACTCAAAAAAGTACTAGTGTGGTACTTTGTCAAAGAAATACCTAAAGTACGAGCAAATATACTATCCAAACCAAAAAAGAAACGCATAGACGAGAAATCTGTTGCGAAAATGTTGTATTTTCAAAAATGTATAACCCACAAATACACTTTAATGTATGAAATGTTACACCAGTGTAGAAGAAGGTATTGCTGCATAATTCAACTGGAAGGTGATTTGTGTTACGTTTTGCGATGTCTTTCTAGTCCTTATGAATAAAAATCATCAAAATCAACAATTTCAGGTAAAATCGATTTTATACTTGAAAATGTGCAATCGTGTAAGGTCATGTTACCAATACTTTCGTCACGTATTTTGACGAATATTTGAACACAATTTTTTTAAAAATACAAATCGTCTATGCGTTTCTTTTTTGGGATATGATGGATCGTATTCGTTAAGCGCTGAAATGAATCATGTATTCTATGACACGCAGCAGGAAAGACACGATATAATCGGTTATAGATTTGTCTCCCTTGTATGAATCACAGAGTTGTCTCCCCTTTGTCTCAATTCATCTTTATAACCAATCTGTACATAATGATTTGAGGATGATATTTCGCAAAGATGATATGGCTATAGTTGCTACTCTACAGTTCTGCCAAATCGCGGTGGTGATCTGTGTTCTGCTATTGTTTATTGGTTTATTTTAGTTTATTTTTATTCATTTTTTTAAATTCTTTACATTAGCCTAATCGTTCGCGCTAGAAAACAGCCGTTGGCTTAGTGCAATAGTGACACGTGACAGTAAAATCGATTTGAAATCGATAACGTCGATGGGGCAAAAATTAAATTAATCAGCGGTTCTTGTTTAATTTGTTTGATTGACATTATCAGAAGCTTGAGAGTAATAAGAGGGTAAGATCCTTATGGATAATTACCTCTTTATTACATATGATGCGACGTTTCAGTATGGATCCTTATACCGTTGACAGGCACTGTTGCACTCTTGCACTCTTGCACTCTTGCACTCTTGCACTCTTGCTTGACAACGATATAAGGATCCATACCGAAACGTCGCATCATATGTAATAAAGAAGTTGTTCTCCATAAAGAATCTTACCCTCCTATGGTTCTTGTTTGTTAACATTTTATCTCTTAAACGCCTCAAAACTAATGGCACATCTAGCTAAATCAATAGCACATTTCGCTAAAAGAATGATAATTGTATAAATAAGTATTAGTTCCAAAAGCCACTATCTTCAAGTCGGTACAAAAATGGTAATTATGCACAAACAATACTTCCAGGCAGCAATTTCAGAAACTTAAATAATTCATATTGTCGTGATATGTGGAGGTGATTTTAAAGATCATAAGTGTATTTAGTAAATGGATAATCATGACGGGATTATCCGTAATAATAAACGAAGTAACATGGTTAAATTAGGATCGCGTTAATTCTGAGGTCATTGCAACCGTAACATAATATCAGAGAAGTAATTCTTTTTGACTTGCCTTCCTCTCCCCTGATACGACTTCATCTTTCCTCCGGGGACACCGGGAATGGGTTTCACCTAATATAACCATGTGGGGAATTGAACCCAGGCTTTCGGCATGACGAGCGAATGCTTTAACCACTAAGCTAATGACCGTCCCAATCAGGTGATAAAATACGCAAATATGTACATTATAAAACGGCTTGACAGATTTGGACATCTATCCTGACACGCTTACGAACCTCAACTGACTTTCCGCATAGAAATAAGATAGTGTAACGGTTGTGTATACAAAACCATCCACCTAACCCTAGAAATATGTACAAATAGCAAATTGCTTGTTTAAGAGAACTGTCGATCTCAGAAAAACATTTTCTTGTAACCTCAGTTTATGAGAATCGAAAGGAAATTATTGCTCAGTCTTTGGTGGATTTGCGAGCGTTTGAACTTTCAACGTCGCATTAAAACAACACGTTGTTATTTTTACCGAGCTATTACACGATATCCAAACGACAGATTTTCGTAAGAATAAGTGACTTGTTAATGTTACTGGCGGGATCATCTTGGCGTGTCAGTGTTGTGAAGCAGCTTGAGTTATTTTACTAGCTGATAGCTAATGACCCACCTGATCGCGACATGGCCGGCGGCAACTTCGGCAGCGTTTTCGACATCGCAGACAGCGACTTCGAGTCGGACTTCCAACAGCCAATCAGTTGTCCGTATACTTAACTCGCTGATTTTATATAATCACCGCTCCTCGTCCCGAGACGTAAACTTCTATGGCAGCACTTACGTGAACGCGCTGTCTCTATCCCCCCCTTTCCCCCAACTCCTCGTATGAGTCCAGACTTTTTTTCTCCTCAACTACCGCTCCATCACTTACCATGGTCTTCAGGGGAACAACGACAACACCGACGATAATAGTGTTTGACTGGGCCAATCTCCTTTGTTCTCTTCAACCCATCTCAGAAAAATGGTTCTTTCAAATCCGGTTTAACGGGGGATATTTTTACCTTGGATTTTTGTTGGTCTTAAATTGCCCACGTTAATGGATTTTTAAATCGACGTTGTAGAATTAGACTCAATCGAGATTTCAGTTTCTTGTCTCTAGACGTTTCTTTCGCCAATCAATGTTGCGCTTTTCAAGGAAGCAAGTCGTTTCTGTCCTTCCAGATCAATTGATTCTGAAAGATAAACCCTGAAAGAATTAAGCAATTATTGGAGGGAAACTATTTAAAACGCTGTGATGTCAAAAACAATCATTGCAAAGCGCACAGAACTTCAATCTCCGGTTGACTTTTTCTAAAAAACTGAGCACAAATAGATTGTGTTCGCTTTCAGTTAACCTAAGGTAGTCAGTATTTTTCATATACTTTCTGTAAATACTTTTTTAAGTATGACACTGATTTTCATATCAACATAACATAGTTTTATCTGTTAATGTAACAACTTTTCTGTCTTATCATAAACAGTGTTTTACCTTTTATTCTACAGTAGTTTTATCTGCTAACAACAGTTTTATCTTTTAATATAACACAGTCTTATCTGTAAACATTAACATATACCTTGTTGTTCTTATCTGTTATTATACTATACATTTATCTGTTTTATCTGTTAGCATATCATATTTATATCTGTTAAATATTTTTTTATCTGTTGTACTTTATACATATGAAGAGGATGAGTGTGTGAGCGAGTGCGTTAGTGAGTGTGAATATATTTCCCATAATTCTCCACATTCCTACATTAATGATCTTCATCTACTGACGAATTATCGAGGTCAGCATCGATCGAAACCGACACAATGACTCTTCTGCAAGACTTTTACCCTTTAGAAAGACCTTTGGTAAATGGAAATCCATAGTTATTGTATTGTATTTTGATATTAAAATGTCCATAAATATTTAATTGTATATTGAGAGTCAAAAATCCATTAATTTTGTGTTGAATCGGATGTACACGGACGATTATTTTATTTTGGCTTCATGTTTTATTTATATATATTTTTATCTCTAAGTCGTATAATGTTTCACAACGAAAGAGATAAGTCTCTAACTAAAACACTTCGAACGGTATAAGCAAAAAATCGGGTGTACATGGACGATTAATTTACTTTGGCTTCATGTTTTAATTATATGACATTTGTAGGTAGTATAAGTGAGTGAGTTTAGTTTTACGCCGCACTCAGCAATATTCCAGCTATATTGTTGAGGCCTGTAAATAATCGTGTCTGGACCAGACAATCCAGTGATCAACAGCATTGGCATGGATCTGCGCAATTGAAACTACAAAACATGTGTTTGTTTACTAGTGTGGTAAGGCCACGCTCAGTATTACATCTTTACCACGGCGGTTTGTAAATAATCGAGTCTGGGTAAGACAATCCAGTGATTGACATCATGAGATACCATGACAGAGAATGTGTTTCTGACTATCTGTGTGTCACTACCCCATCTGTGGCATATATCATAAACACACAGAAAGGCGTGTCAAGAAGGACCAAACTGTATAACATATATTTGTGTTTAAAATATGCCAGAAATCAACTTTTCTTTTCCTTTACAGCTGTGAACCATATACACCCTAATTGTTAAAGACATAATGTCACACATTTTCGACAATATTTTGGCCTATATTATATGTATTAGGGATATATGCACCCACATTAGCTTCCTTTTTTCATCACTTAAGATTTACCTGAAATCGATAACTGAAACTCTCAGGCAAAAAAGGTTAGTAACAGTTATAACACTAACACATCCTACCCATCAAAGGTTTAGACCTAGCTGCAGCATTTACTAAATGTTATATTCGTGTATGTGTATAGCTGCGTTTTATTGTAAAGTTTTGTTAAGAATTCATCAATTTTCACTGAGTTTCATCATTTATTGAACACATGACAATAATCCTTTCAACGTTATTAATTTATTTTACAACGCATCACTTCATGTGTAAACAGTACCTTTAAACAAAATGGAATATTTTGCAAAATCTAGTTTAGAACAGCTGAAGTAACTGGCTACATTCACACTAGTGAGTCTAAACTCTTGATGGGGAGTACATATGGAATATAATATACACAACTGCTCCGTACTGTCGCACTGCCAAGTTCGTAAAGAGCGCTCCAAGGGACATTACTCTGTTGGGCCCACTTGAAATAATCTTGCTGTTGCATTGATTCATTCGAACTATTTGATTCAATGTCGTAATCTAAATACGTAATTGGGGTGATAAATTTTATGGTCGCTACTCCCAGCATTCCTGGGAGAAATGCATAACATATAGAGAAGTGTAGTGTGACATTAGGCATTTAGTGAAAACTTAAAGACATTTCACAACAATGCGTGTTCAGAAGACATAAATCAAATTCAATTTTAAGTGTTCAATACGCAAGGAGGGCAATCAACAAATCCACCAACAACACGTTACAACCGAAGCCCTTAACTTCGTAAAGACATTAACATATCCGCCAGAGGATTCTGCCGAGAATACGCTAAATCCAAGCATTTAGCTCACATAATCTTCAGTTTGGTTTTCAAATTACGTTCCTTGGTGTTAAGTTGACAAAGGGGTCATAGGCTTCCTTAGATGGCCATTACCGAGTCGGTCGTCTGGGATTGGTCACAAAGGCTCCTGAATATAGGTCACCGCAAGAAAACGGCATATTAGGTGTTTCCATCAGGGTTGAGGAGAGTTTTCATAAAGGTCTGTGTAGTCCGTCGGGGTTCAAATGAGAACGATGAACGATTAAATATCTCGAAACAGGGATAAGTGCTGAAAAATACATACGAAAGATGGCCCTGAAATCTCTGTACCCAACAAGATCTGAAATCTGACATTTCGTGATTGATCGTTGAAAAAATTAGGAAACCATCATGTAATATTGTGCTATTTTCGTTCCTTACACCGAGGGGTGACAAACGGTTAGTGGAACAGCACCTGCACACATTCAGGTACAACTCAGCGTAGTCAGGTGAGATGAGCACGGCTGGTCCGGTGCTCCTCCCTCAGCCGTTTATCAGCCCATGGTGTGAAGCATGAAAACAATTTCATAAAAGTAAGCGTTCATGTATATGTCTTCTTTTCAAAACCTTGACCAAAAAAACCGTTGCGTTTCTTTTGCAGTTCATTATATATTTCTCCACACTTTTTCCGTTTGCGTCCGTAGAACATCACCTGATAAAAGAGACTATTCTGACGTGTTTGCGTTTCATATTCACAAACGTTAAAATCCAGGTCAAGTGCTTGCACGCGGGTGCAGAGCCAAGATATCAGGGATGGTAAACTATCATGCATGGAATATTTCATTGATCCTATTAACTCGCTGAAATGCTTGGCCTTTGGTTGTAGGCATTGTCGATATGGACAATGTCGGAGACTGAATAACGCCTGTAATTCTATACGATCGACAACAAGATTGGCTATTACAACCGCTGGGAGGCGTACACGACCGAAGACAAACCTGGTCACCATAGTTTAATCTTAGTTCACATTAGTGAGTTATGGAACCTGATTGTGGAAATAAATCTAATATCTGGGGAGAGTACTTCGAAAGTTGTCGTCATTTCGTCCCCGCTGAGGTTGATGGAACCACTTTGGTCGTTACTGGTGGGTCATAAAAATCAGAAATCAAATTACTTCATCACAATTCCGTGTTATTCGACGTGTCAGATTTTATAACGACAACCGTCCTTCGCCTGGGGTCTGAAATCGAATGTCGTAAAGTACGAGTCGAATCCGATTACGACAATGCAGGGGAATGGTAAAAGTTCGAGTGTGCAGATGGATGAAATTTTAAGGAATGTGGCATACTTGTTCCTCGTTTCACTGGAAGACGGTCGAATGGCACCGAGAGTTTACAAATGCACAACCTTCACATAGGGTCAATAGAAACATGTGATTATTCTCGGTACTGTTCCCTTCGGGACCGTTTATGAACCATGCTCATGAATTGTTAATATTCTTTTCTCATTGACTTCTATTTTACAACTGAACTGCATCATCGACCATCTCATAGGTGTCTTGGTGGGAGCGTCTACCCCGACGGCGTCATATGAATAGGCGTTGAAAGATGTTGCTTGTTGTTTCCTTGCTTCGCGCTTGAGATTAAAGGGAATGCACGAACTTTCGAGAGTTGGTATAATGTATCTGAATGGAATGTTCATGTTACACAACGACAACTCGAGGTTGATTTCTGTAAAATCAGTATTTGTGCCGTCTAACGCAAGAAGCCATAAACACACAAATATTCACGCACGCATCAACGTTAAGCCCCCTTCTCACCCATGAGGCTCTTATGGGCGTCAGACTTACTGTTGAAGGTAGAGTTAGAACTAGCTCTCACTCTCTCACTCACTCACTCACTCACTCACTCACGCACGCACGCATGCACTGACCCATTCTCTCTCACCCACCCACTCAATCAATCACCCACCCACCCACCCACTCACTCATCCACCCATCCACTCAATCACTCAATCCGCCAACCACTCACTCACCCACCCACCCACTCACTCAATCAATAACCGACCCACCCCACACTCACTCACTCACATTATTCCATTTACAGTCTGCAGAACTGCATGTATTCGATCTGTTTACCAGTTCAATGCCGTGGTTCATTTCAAGTAGTATTTCCCTAACGACATGGATCCATGGACACTGACGCTGGACAGACAGGTCCATATTCGATTTGTCACAGACTGACCACATGCAGTTGGAATTCAGCTGGGCGTTAAACACGACAAAAATACTTAAATGTAAAAGAAACCAGTGCTTCCAATTCCTTCCAACATCATACTGAGCGTTGAATCCAACTGTTGCAACATTTCTATTACCGCTCACTGTATAACAGAACACAAGGGACTCAAGCTGAAACCTACCTTTTCTGTTAATTATCGTCACACCATTTCGGGAACCCTAAAGGCACATGAGCTTTTTTTGGTAAACAAATGTAGAACCTATCGGTGACAAATGGCAAGGTCTCATGGACCTGTGATGTTGTGAAGCTTTTAAAATCTCAGATTCGATACATGGTGTTTGCGCACTGGAAGTTTTTAATGTTAAATCAGTTAATCAGTTTGGCTATCAGTACTTGTACATTAATGCATGGTGTGACGGCAATGGATATGGATGTGTTTGGTTTAGCTCGACATTTTTTATTGATTGTTCATTTGATTAATATCTGAGTTGCTGTTATTGTCGGTATGTGCCACACTGTGTTGTTTGGGCATTTGGTATTCGCTGAACAATCACCATAGTAACCCTTCTGCTTAGCCTGGGTATAAACGGTGCAGTTACCATGGCAACCCTTGTGCGAAACCTGTGTGTACACGGTACAAAAAAATTGTAACTTAACCCTTTCTGAGAAACCAGCAAAGTACCTTGAAAACCCTATTGTGACATCTGGGTGTTCACGGTAACCCTTGTGTGATACCTGGATACCAGTGAATACTCGGGTATTCACTGAGCAATCACTAAAAACGTAGAGAACGGAACAATGGTAAAATATACCTGTGTATTCACTTAACATCGCCAGAAACAGCACAGTTTTATAACATCTGCTATTAACAGAACAGTTATCAAGAAAACCGTTATGTCATGTCTTTCACAGTACAGGTACCATGACAACTACTATGTTATACCAACATACAATCCCCTTGATAACCATTTTGTTATGCCTAATTTCACAGCGCAATCGGTGAAGGAAAAATTAAGCAACCCATAATATTCTGGACTAATGCACGCCGCGTGAACATCCGGGACAGAATTGAGCTTCAGATCCCCATGCTTGTGGCCAGGGCAGAATAGCAGGATCGGGAGGCTCGATGATGCTCATGATGTCAATCACTGGGTTGAACTTTTCGAAATTCGGATATGTACAGACACCCATGTTACTGGAATAGAATATTTCATGCACATGTCTGTGGCTGCTTGCAGTGTTCCAGATATACTCCGGGTATGTAGTGCTGGTTCAGATACCATTCTGTCAGACGCGTTATCCACTGGGCCACTTCCGCCATATAATGTAAATCAACACCCACTTGCTAACTGTCTAGAAGGTTAAAATGCTAGACGTTCCCCCGTCAAGTCCATTTATAATTCCTCGGTCATGTTTCTTGCTGAATATTGTTAAATTCAGTGCAAAAACCGACTTACTTAATTAGATATGAATCCTCGATCGAGCCAAAAAAGACATACACAAAAAGGAAGATATGGCTCTGTGATGTTGATGCAGTAGTTGAGGGCACTTTCGTTGGGGATACGACTTGGCTGCGTTTCGGCAACTGTTTTCAACTTTATGACGGTAGGATAACGTTCGTAATGCTAGACTCACAAGGGCAGCTCATGGTAGTCACCGGTGGGTTACAACAAGTGAGCGTTATTTCTAGTGCCTCTCCTCATCCTCCCCGACGTACAAAATCAACTACACCCCCACCCCTTCCCCCACCCTATTTAACAGAACTTTTAAAATTTCCTAGATACAACATTGTTGGAACCAACAAGTATAAGTACAAAACTGATCACCCCTCTACCTCTCCAGAAGAAAATGGGTGAAGCCTCCCAACCCTTAAAATCACTCCCTCCATCACCACACACACACAGCCATAAATTATGAACGATCCCTTACCACCTTCTCTGCTAATCACGCTTTCGATTTCAAACTAACAAACTGTTTCGCCGATAAGTGACTATGCCTGTTCAATAACCCGAAATTGTTTGATTGAATTCTATTCATAGCATCGCTCTTACTCCCAGCTTTGAGGGGCGTTTTGTTCATGAAAAGCTGCATTAATTTAGCACCCCTCTCAAATTTTGAGCACAAAAAAATATAATAACGGGAAAATTATATTTTTGAAAAAGCAGTTCCTCATTTTATCGACAAAATATTTCAGACACATTAGAAGAAATATAGGATAAATGGTGCGGTGGGGTTCCCTAGCGGTTGAGGCGTTCGCTGGTCATGCTGAAGGTCTGGGTTCGCTTCCCAACATGGATACAAAGTTTGAAATCCATTCCTGATGCCCCCGTCGTGATATTGCTGGAATATTGCTAAAAGCGGCGTAAAACTAAACCCACTCACGTACTGAAGAATCAAATGTTCTATTTATAACGGCCACGGAAAATGTCTATTCACAGTGTAATGTGCCTGATGTTTAGACCTGACTCAGCAATATTCCAGCTATATGAAAGTACTCTGTAAACAATCGAGTCTGGTCCAAACGAACCAGTGATTGACATCACGCATATGGGATGCGATGACGTGTCAATCAAGTCAGCAAGCCTGACCACCAGATCACCTCTTGCAGAAAGCACTGGCTGACAATCTGATCCCCACAGGTACTGAAAACGTCGTTATTGCTATACTGACATTGCGTTGCTACAAGCTGCCGAATTCTAGAGTTTTGGATCTTCGCTTTGTTCTCGTGGTCCCGAACAGTGGGATAGCTATAAGCTGTATCTGTTGTGTATATTAAATACCTTGTTTAGATTGCGATGCGCATCCATTATTTATTCCGTCCAAACATCAGGTGCTTTTCAAACAGCGTCATACGCAACGACATGGATTGAATTGAATTGAACTGAATACACGACGCATTATGAAAAGACTTATCACCACCACCCTAACCATCATGCAGAGGAACAGCATCAATAGTCTCTGCGTTTACCACTGATGCTGTTAAGGACTCATCATATATAATGACGTCAGTATTGATATTTTCATTATTATTGTCACAGTGTTATTAGCGCCGGTCGCATATTTGACAACAATGGCAGTCTTTACAATGTCTGTGCGATGTAGGTGTCTAATGGCTTGTTATATTCGCTTCATTACCCTCGGGGCCTCCTTTCACAAAGCACTAAGGTGATCGTATGTCGCTAAGGTAACCTTAGTGCAATGTTAAAGAATGAGAGTTAAGGTTACATTAGCGTTGAGTCATCCTAGTGTATTCTTTGTGGACAGTTGTTGATTATCTGCATGTGTTGGCTTATGTCGTGCTTGACTTTATGAAGGGACAATATTGCGTAATTGTATTGTCCGTGCATGTGTGTTGACTTTAAACCCCTGCATGCTCTTTCTGACGCACATTTCCATAAGATCTGAAAGGTGAACACTGCGGAGGAAAGTCGGCGCTTTGTCAACCTACAGTAACTGTTAGGAAATCAAAGAGAAAAGTAGAATATTATGTTTTCTATCCGCTTGTGGAAACTCAAGAACGAATTATCAAGTCTTTTGAAAAAATAGACACTGCTACGTGTTTTAAGTGTTGAAAAACAAAACATTCCTGGCATTTTTATCGCACACCGATAAAAGCACTATGCAACTATTTATATTATATGTCATCTTTACGGAAAGTGTGCTTGATGATGATAGTAATAGTAATGCTGAAAATTTACATAGTGCTAAATTCAACCACAAAGTGGGTGCTCAAAGCGCTACAAAATAATAATACTGTTTCATTAAAGTTACTAATGCTGTTTTTGATGTAATGTAACAATAGTCTTTATTTGTTTGTTTGTTTGTTTGACGGCGCACTCATTTTAAAAAATGATCCCATGTTGAAAAGTGGCAACTGCCACCAACAATTAGCCTTCTCTGTACCAAATCCCTAAGTTCGATTTTACGTGACTTTTTTGGAGTGAGTAAGTTTAGTTTTAAGCCGCACGCAGTCATATCCGTGCTCTATGGCGGCGATCTGTCTGGACCAGACAATCCAGTGACCAACAGCATGAGCATCGATCTACTCAAGTGGGATACTATGACATGTGTCAACCAAGTCAGCAAGTCTGACCAATCGATCCCGTTAGTCACCTCTTAGGACAAGCATGGGTTGCTGAAGACCTGTTCTAACCCAGATCTTTTCAGGCAAATTACATATTGTACAGTGTTGGAGGGTTTTTTACTTATCTGGGCCCCGTTTCACAAAACGCTCGTAAACCTAAGATCTCGTAACTTTCCTCGTAGCACTCGTCCTTCCTATACTGTAACATACTGTCACGTAAGCCTAAGATCTCGTAACTTTCCTCGTAGCACTCGTCCTTCCTATACTGTAACATACTGTCAGGTAAGTCTAAGATCTCGTAACTTTCCTCGTAGCACTCGTCCTTCCTATACTGTAACATACTATCAGGTAAGTCTAAGATCTCGTAACTTTCCTCGTAGCACTCGTCCTTCCTATGCTGTAACATACTGTCACGTAAGCCTAAGATCTCGTAACTTTCCTCGTAGCACTCGTCCTTCCTATACTGTAACATACTGTCAGGTAAGTCTAAGATCTCGTAACTTTCCTCGTAGCACTCGTCCTTCCTATACTGTAACATACTGTCACGTAAGCCTAAGATCTCGTAACTTTCCTCGTAGCACTCGTCCTTCCTATGCTGTAACATACTGTCACGTAAGCCTAAGATCTCGTAACTTTCCTCGTAGCACTCGTCCTTCCTATGCTGTAACATACTGTCACGTAAGCCTAAGATCTCGTAACTTTCCTCGTAGCACTCGTCCTTCCTATGCTGTAACATACTGTCAGGTAAGTCTGAAATCTCGTAACTTTTCTCGTAGCACACATCCTTCCTATGCTGTAACATACTGTCACGTAAGCCTAAGATCTCGTAACTTTCCTCGTAGCACTCGTCCTTCCTATACTGTAACATACTGTCACGTAAGCCTAAGATCTCGTAACTTTCCTCGTAGCACTCGTCCTTCCTATGCTGTAACATACTGTCACGTAAGCCTAAAATCTCGTAACTTTCCTAGTACCACTCGTCCTACTTATACTGTAACATACTGTCACGTAAGTCTAAGATCTCGTAACTTTCCTCGTAGCACTCGTCCTTCCTATGCTGTAACATACTGTCACGTAAGTCTAAGATCTCGTAAGTTTCCTCGTAGCACTCGTCCATCCTATCCTGTAACATACTGTCACGTAAGTCTAAGATCTCGTAACTTTCCTCGTAGCACTCGTCCTTCCTATGCTGTAACATACTGTCACGTAAGCCTAAGATCTCGTAACTTTCCTCGTAGCACTCTTCCTTCCTATCCTGCAACATACTGTCACGTAAGCCTAAGATCTCGTAACTTTCCTCGTAGCACTCGTCCTTCCTTTGCTGTAACATACTGTCAGGTAAGTCTAAGATCTCGTAACTTTCCTCGTAGCACTCGTCCTTCCTATACTGTAACATACTGTCACGTAAGCCTAAGATCTCGTAACTTTCCTCGTAGCACTCGTCCTTCCTATGCTGTAACATACTGTCACGTAAGTCTAAGATCTCGTAACTTTCCTCGTAGCACTCGTCCTTCCTATGCTGTAACATACTGTCACGTAAGCCTAAAATCTCGTAACTTTCCTCGTAGCACTCGTCCTTCCTATGCTGTAACATACTGTCACGTAAGCCTAAAATCTCGTAACTTTCCTCATATCACTCGTCCTTCCTATGCTGTAACACACTGTCACGTAAGTCTAAAATCTCGTAACTTTCCTCGTAGCACTCGTCCTTCCTGTGCTGTAACATACTGTCACGTAAGCCTAAGATCTCGTAACTTTCCTCGTAGCACTCGTCCTTCCTAGCCTGTAACATACTGTCACGTAAGCCTAAGATCTCGTAACTTTCCTCGTAACACCCATCATTCCTATACTGTAACATAGGAGGTACGAATGCTACGAGGAAAGTTACGAGATCTTAGGTTTACGAGAGTTTTGCAACTTTCCGTGTAACATTCGTACCTCCTTTGTTACAGTATAGGAGGGACGAGTGCTACAAGGAAAGTTACGAGGCATGCGAGAGTTTTGTGAAACGGACCCCAGATTGTGTTGAACTTATATATATATATATTTAGTTACTTTTACAGGAGGTACAGGTAGAACACAGAATAATAATGTTAACATCATGTGTTCTCGAGTTACAGAGTGCAGATTGTATAATTAGAGTTCGATTTCAGTTTTGTTGTGCCGAGTTTGATAAAGGAATGTATTCGTGTTGTCTGATGTACATAATGAAATATATCAAGTTGTCTGATGCACAAACAGAACATGACGAGCAGTCGGATCTATATATTTTATTCGAAGTGCTTATGGCGAACTACTGTTAGAAACGAACTAACCGTAGTTGTTCCTTTGGGGTCGTTATAACCGTAGTTTATGCCCAGGTTCTCCACCGGGATCACAGCTCACTGGATCAAAATAGCCATGAGACGAAATAATTATTGAAATGTTGAAGAATAATGCCGTTTTCACTCTCTTTTCCTCTCATCTGGTCACAACGGGCGCGACCTTTACCATAGTACCTAAAGTATTGATCTTTATAATTTGCCGAACTGCGAGAAACAGCCGAACTGCGAGATGACATCAGACCCGGCTCATTAAAACCGGTTCACATTTGTCAATCCGGATTACGTTTTCATTCATGAATTTCCGCTCCCAGTTAACAGCACATTGAAACCGGTTCTCGGTTTCCCTTTGCTCTCGGAAGTTACAAATGTGACTAAACTCCGACAAATGTGACAAAACCGAACGTCACTCGTACCGTGTTAATTAGTAGGACATTGAAGACAGAACGGTAGCCTAGGAGATATTTAACTGTCGATTATCCTCAGGGCTGGTTTCTCATACGTCCTGTGTACGCGAAGACTAATCTGGAACCAGTTGCTGTCCAAATGGGTCGCTGATGTTTTGTGGGGGTTTTTTTGCGGATGAGTATTTCCTTAAAGATAAAATACATGGGCGTTTCAGTGTTGGATGTGTGGCTGCGGGCTTGGGTTTTCAAGCTGGAAGTGATTTGCGTGAGTTGTGACTTCGCGTTCTTGTGAGTATATGTTTTTCATCTGTCATATTACGTTGAATGGGTGGTTATCGGTGAAGATGAGTTGTTTATATTCAATACGGAGTGGGTGGGTACTTTCTGAATATATATACATATTTCAGCTATGCTCTGGAGTTGGTGGTGAATTCGGGAGTATACATATTTCATATTTATCTTGGCGTGGTTGGTAAAAACCGCACGAGGAGACAAATGTGTCTCAGATATATTCTAGTGTTTGTATATGGCATAATACGACTCTGTGTGTCTGTCTGTCTCTCTCTCTCTCTCTCTCTCTCTGTGTGTGTGTGTGTGTGTGTGTGTGCGTGTACGTGTTTTATATATGGTGTATTAGTATTTGTACTGGAGTAGATAAATGTGTCTATGTATGTATGTGTGATAGATTTCTAGCACACTAACACATGGCTAGAATGTATATGACACACATATGTGTCTATTCAGTGCGTGTGCACGTGTATGTTTGCGACTGTGACTGTGACTGTGGATTCGAATCCAAAGTCGGTGCTACATACTTGTATAAAACCCTTCCTGGTACCTGCCTTTATATTTCTGCATTTTTAATAACACAATTACTGATAAATACATCAACACAAGCAGTGCCCGAGTTATATGAGAGCTTGTATCGATCATTTTTATAAAAAAATATGATTGAACATAATCACTGGCTATGGTAATATGGCTAGAAATCCATCGAGACATGCAACTTACGTATGATAAATCGTAAAGCAAATATCAAAACATTTTACTGATTATTTGTATTCAACAGACTCAACGTTCCCTCCGTAGTGTTTTATTATCAGATGTAGTTAAAAATGCACAATATAGGAAAACCTGACACTTGTTATCACCGAAAAGATAGCAAATTGATTCTATCTATTTTTAGCATGCTAAATTTGGCCTCGGGACGGGATTTTCTCTATTTCCTTCCGTATCCGATGTTCTTAGATGTTGTTATGCAAGTGATATGTCTCCAGTTAAACTCCACACAAAATTATTGTCGTGTTTCATTGTCTAGATTTGTAAAGTTGTGATTTTTAGGTTGTTAAACTGAGGAAATACGTCCCTACAAACTTATTTCAAAACTTTAACGATATAATTATTTAACGTGAACGTTGTCATCAGATATTTTATGAAAAATAATTTAACGCCATTCGATTTTTCGACTTCTAAACATAAGATAACAGTTTATTATAGAATTCCTTTCCATGGTGGCCTTGTGGTTAAAGCGTTCCTCGTCAAGCTGAAGACCCGGGTTCGATTCCTCACATGGGTATACAATGTATAAAGCCCATTTCTGGTGTTCCTGCTGAGATATTGCTGACGTGTTGCTTAAAGCGGCGTAAAACTATATTCAGCCATTTAGCCAGTACAATCCGTTGTTGTGGCCTGTACTTCATAAGCACTAAATGTGGTGTTTCACCTTAATGTTGCACTCTATTTAAGTGTGTCCGATACTATTGTTTTCTAATCCACGAGTTCGTATATCACGCAAAGGACAAACAACATTTTCCATTAAAACACAAAAATGGGCTTGTGAATGTTTAAAAAATGTACCAAAAGAATCCATCAACGCAATCAGTGAGCGTCGCGTTTTTGTCGATGTCGATCGGCATCCGAATCTATGCCATAAAAGGGTCGATGTTTCTCTGAACGTTGCATAGAGGTTTTGTGACAAAGTACCCAAGCATACATTTTAGCGTGTTAAAATTTCATGTCTGAGTCAGACGTCTCTTCTCGGTATTCCTGCGTGTGATCATTTCAATAATAGTACTGGAACAAAAAAAAAACGAAAAAAAACCCAATTACCACTTCGTTACTGCGTTTAAGTATTCAGGTGCAACGGAGGTCCCAAGCCGAACCATTTAACGTGGGAGAGCTTTTCCCTGCAAACATTAAAAGGGTTTTGGGTAATAAAAAGTAGACCCAAATAAGAAACGGAATGGTGATGTTTTCGCACTCAGTGGGATTGCAGTGGTTGTATTAGGGCGGAGACATGTTGGTTGTTAGATTTGCCGAGTGTACATAGAGAGTTAGGGTACTTCTAGCATCGCGTTTATGATGACTCGCTGACTGTCTGGTTGGATCATCCTCTATGTGTCTTTAGGATCACCTCAGTGAACAGGTACTGAGCTTGCTTTGTGTCGGGCATTTTACCTTTGTGGATAAATACAGGCGGGTGAGCACTTATGTACAGGACGATGGGAGTTAAATATGTAAATACAGTTGAGTTTTGCGTGTAAATACAGGTGGTTGAGTTATGTATGTAAATACACATGGTTGAGTTATGTATGTAAATACACATGGGTGAGTTATGCATGTAAATACAAATATGTGAGTTGCCTATGTAAATCCGGGTGGGTGAGTCATCGATGCAAATACATCGGGGTGTTTTTCGATGTAAATAAAGATATGTGAGTTATGTCTGTAAAAACAGGTGGATGTGTTGTCTATGTAACTACGGGTGGGTGAGTTATCGATGTAAATACAGGCGGGTGAGTTATCAATGTAAATACATGTGGGTGATTTACCTATGTAAATCAGGCTGTTACTTACCTACATACGTTTGCTTAATACTGCTGTTGCGGGCAGGTGTCAGTATTGATTCTATATTAAGTAAATCCGAACGGCCATATATACATATATAATATGTTAGATACAGTTCACATCGCAACCTTTTAAGGAAACACAGTATACACGGATCAATACACAACTGAAAAGTCTCGTTCTAAAACACAGATGCTATTTTGTAAATCTAAACACCTGATTTCCAGATTCAATAATTCCGAATCAAGACATAATCCGGGACAGTTTTAGCTAGCATTGGTTGTACAACGACCTGATTGAAACACTACAGACACTGGGCATCATAATCGGGCTTACATTACCGTCTTGAAAAATTTACATCGCAAAGATGTCATGTGTTTACGAAACATTTTGAAGAATTTGAATGAAAATTTAAGGAATCCAAGTATTTTATGCATTTTATCCAGGTTTTAGGGCTGCTCCACTTAACCAATTGACGTAGGACGGATATTAGCACGCTGCTAAAGGACTTACCATTTACGTGAATGTTTACTTATCATGAAGTCTTAATTGGTTTATTGCCTGTGCGCCGTCGCATGATGGGTATTATACTCTTTGGCTTTAGTTTGTTTGTTTAACGCCGAATTATTCCATCAATACGACGGTGGTCTTGTTAATAATCGACAATCCGGTGATCAACACCATGAGTATACATCTACGCAATTGGTATACGATATGTGTCAACCAACCTGACCTCCCGACCCCGTTAGTCGCCACTTACGATAATCGTGGGTTGCTGAAGATCGATTCTAACCCGGATCTTCACGGGTTTGCGTTATCTCTGAATTTTGTTCATCCGTCCATGTAATCTTCATCACCAATCAAATCGATTCCTGATTGTTCCCTGGGGTTTGAGATTGATGTTAACTGTCTTAGGTGTCCATTTAAGTGGGGGACAACTGTACCCGCAGTAGGTACGTTGTATGTTTATCGCAGAAGGGACCTTGACTGATTCAAAAGAACGTGATTGATTGAAATAAAAATATTAAGTCTTTTCGTATCAGAAAACAAACATGACATGGATATTACATACATGTAACCAATCAGTCAATCTTGTGTGTGTTTTTTTGTTTTGTTTTTTTTAGGACTCAGTGAATATTATATATTTTCAATCTTTAGGGTGCAATATTGGGTACGTAAATCCATGAGCTCGTTCCACAATTCGGCCATAGCATTAAAGTGACGGTACTTAAGATCGTTGTAGCGTTACGGTTGCAGCTGGGACAGGTTACATTCTCCTCATACAATCGAATGAAACTGGAACGTTTGCTTTTTTATTGATGCGGAATAATATACAATCCATACGCATCTTTTAAAAGTACCACTTGAGCTCAACTTGTATAACAACTGTGTGTTAGTGAGTAAGTATAGATGCAGGGACAACAGAAATCGACTTTACACATTGTACCCATCTGGGGAATCCACAGTGAGAGAGGGAGCCAGGGAGAGAGGCACACACACGCACACACGCACACACGCACACACGCACATACACATACACACACACGCACACACACACAGGGTCTTCAGTGCGGAGAATGTAGTTTTAAGCCGTTTAGCAATATCACGGCGCAGGACACCAGATATGTACCTGCACATTGTACCAATAATCACATTGTGCCTATCCCTGAAAAACACAAATATCATATTCGAGAACATGGGTAACATATTGTGATGTACGAATATTTTCATTGCCTTTAGCAACGGTTAATTTGAATGGAGGGCAACGGACTGCAATTAGTTTTTCGACTCGTCAACGTTTTCGTGATAAATAAACACTGCCATGTAGGTGCTGACATTTATTTTTGTTGAGGAATGTTTGGAGTGGAATGTTTGTCACGGTGATTATTTGCTTTGAAATAACGTCATTTTGACAGTTGGTGGAGTACAGATTAACATGTCTATAACAGTTCCCCCCCCCCCCCCCCCCCCCCACACACACACACACACAGCTCTTCGTCGTTGTAGACTGTCGCATGAGTGTTAGTCGTAAGAGGAGACTAACGGGATCGGGTGGTCAGGCTCGTTGACTTGGTTAACACGTGTATTCGGTTCCCGACTGCGTGAATCGACCTCATGATCACTGGACTGTCTATTATTAACAGTCCACCGCCACATAGATGGAATAATTCGACGATAAACAAAAACACTGAAGCCAAAGAGTAAAATACCCGTCATGCGACGGCGGACAGGCAACGATGTTGTTAACACACCGCCGCCATATAGCTGTAATATTGTCGCGTGCGGCGTAAAACTAAACTCACTCACTCCAAACAATGTTAAGTAAAAGTGAATTGCGGGGACTGGTGCAGGGAAGTTGTGGGTGGCAGTTTCCTCTTTCAAACAGGCGATCATTTCTGTAGAACCGTCCCAACATGTCAATTATTCACATTTGAAACCTGATACGTTATAAACCCTTTTTTCAATTAAGTTTCCCTAGCTGACGCTAACCATATCTCTTGTGTGCGTTTCCCGTTTGCATCCATTCAAATTTTCTCATAAAACCTGCACGATATTTAAAATTAGTCATCAGCCGAGCTCACCCAAGTTTATCTGTGAACAAACATTTCATAGAAATGATACAAGGAAGTTGAAATTGAATCCGCTTTGAGTATGTCAATGAGTTGAAGTTGAGCAATATCGACACGGGGCGTTAGCAGTAAATCCCTGTAATGTGGCACTACAGTGCTAAAGATGGGGTTACACGAAGTATTGCTTGTCCTGAACTAATCGGACTTGTGAACCATATCTGCCAACTTGTGTAATAACTGTGTGTTAGTGAGTAGGTATAGTTGTACGCCGCTTCTAGCAGTATTCCCGCAGTATTATTATCAACTTTACACATTGTACTCATGTGTGGTGGTGAGAGAGACAGAGACATGTGTGAACTCGGAAATTAAATCGCCTCATCGTTAATACTGGGTTTAAATAATATGACAATACTCTATCGTCTTTCAGATCAGTCGTTGAAGAAATGAGAGATCAGCTGTGTTGAGAGTTGCTGTATCGACGAAAGGTGGTGTAAACGCCATGTTGGATGACATAGGGTGAAAGCGAGGCTGCGCGTGACCCCGGTGAAGAACCTCCCGTCCCCGATGACGCTCCCGAGAGAATGTTTCCTCGGTTATCTACTGTGTTCAGGTATACGACCCTTCTAATCCTCATCCTCGTATCTGCCATCATGATCTTCCAACTAGGGACAAACAGTGACGTCACTTCCGATGAAATAATACTTCCTATGGAGGTTTATGACATCGAGCCTATTCGTCGGGAGGACATCATGACGTCACTTCCGAAGCACACTACCAGGTCTACCACGGCAGTAGAAGATGACCGGACGGACGGACATCAACATAAATCTGCGAACCCTCATTCGTTCGAATATCGTATCAACCCTGTCACGCAGTGCGCAGGACAGGAAGTGTTCCTTGTGACTTACGTTCACTCAGCTCCCGCCAATTTCAAAAAGAGGCAGACGATACGGGAAACTTGGGGGAACCAACCTATCCTCAAACGCCATAATGTCAGAGTCGTTTTCATAATGGGAACGGTTTCAGAGGCATACGTGATGAACATGGTGGACATGGAAGCAAACAGATACGGTGACATCGTGCAAGAGAGCTTCGTCGACAGCTACAGGAACTTAACCCATAAAGCTATTGCAGGAATAAAGTGGGTGTCTTCCTATTGCCCCAATGCTAAGTTTGTCCTCAAAACCGATGACGATATTCTAGTCAATTTCCACAAGTTTATAGAGTTTATCAAATCCACTGTTCAGAAAGCCTACGGGGCTAAAGGCTTGATTGTGTGTAATCAATGGATTCGTATGAAAGTCATGAGGGACAAGAGATCCAAATGGTACATTCCGAAAGAAGATTTCCCGGAGGACTACTTTCCGCCATATTGTTCCGGTTCTGCGTATCTAATGAGCGCAGACGTAGTGGACGGGATGTACAGGGCGTCAATGACAACCCCGTTTTTCTGGGTAGACGATTATTATATTACGGGTATGTTGATTCAGAGGCTGAACCTCACACATCGGCGGTATAACCAAGCGTATATTCTCAACCCTGGAGTTGTGGTGGACAAGTTCAACAACGATAAAGAAAACAATCTTGTATTTTTCCATGTCCACAAACTGAGAACGATGTATCAGCTCTGGAGAAACATGACAATGAAACACTTACACAAAATGTCATTAAGTGGTTCTGTTTCCCACCCGTTTAAGTCGTCCTCCACGCAGTCTGTATGAAGGCAGTCTTACCGACGCAGAGCCAAAAGACATTTCGGGACCGACCATTCCATAAGGGAAGGGAACCGGTTATTTACCCCAAAATACTTAATATCTGTTTTAGGTACTTCATTTTCTAATTTTGAAAAGGCTTGTTTCTGAAAAGTTGGCTCAGTCCGAGCATTGACCTATGAAATTTTCAATGAAATGTATCAATATCTTGAAAAACAAAATTCGCCAGGTCTCTTCCCCTCGTTCGCATATGAAATGGTTTCTCCCTGAAACGTTTGTACATAAGACTTACCTGTATGCCCAGGTTGCCAGTAGTCACTGCTTAGCTAAGACGGATGACGTTAGTTCCACGTTACAGAGGCGTCTGTGTTAATGCTACGGAAGCGTGTATGATCCATAGGCGTTACGGTTCCGAAAATGATCTACTCTTGGGCTTAATGTTTATGCGTTGTGCTGTATTACGGAAGCCTGTACGGGCCAGAAATCTTTGTAAGATGAATACCTTTTATAAATGGAATAGCATTTGAAACGCATTCGCATTTTCAAATACAAAATGACGGGGCCATTCCATACACAGTTAGGGTTTGCTGAATGTATTATTAATTTATTTTTTTCATGTTCTATATATATAGTTGCATTGAATATCTGAGGTCCTCAAAACAATGGGTAATATTTCGACGAAGGTTTTGCTAAAAGAGTTTTTGTTGAACACAATGGATGTCAAGCAGAGTTTGGGTTTTGATATTTTTGAGTCGCCTTTAATAGAACATGTGTGTCTCGAAGAAGTGTCAGAAGTTGTGTCCTTAGTCTGAAATAAGATCCCCCACTCGCTTTCCTTTCCCATGGTACACGTGAAGATCAGGGTTAGAATTACGACCCATGCTTGTCGTAAAAGGCGAATAGAGGAGTCGAGTGGTCCCGCTCATTATGTATTTGTACACGTCATCACTGAAGTCATGTTATTATGTAAATTAATGTAAATGATATATACCATATCTGTTTTTTTATGTTTTTACATTCCGTTTGACATTCCATCGAGAGATCCTGAAAATAATACTCCTGTCTCCATCTACCCGTGAGAATGCTCCCTTGTGTCGGACATCAACGGGTGTGGGTTTTTTTGTATTTGTATTGTTACTGTTAATATTTTTATGTTTGGGTTTCTTCAAAATGATCATAATCATAATCATCATATGGTTATGGCGAATAAATGTCCACTACATCCATCTCCGTAAACGCACCATTTAGGTTTGGGACGTGAAAAAACGTTTATCTTCATCATTTTCGAGGGCGATTTTCACAGAGCCACTGCATTCCAAAAATATTGCCTGTTGGTAGTTTTATTTTATTTGTTTTGCTATTCTTGAATGCCGTTAATCCTAATTTGTCCAATGAATGAAACCGTACGCTATACTCGTACAATAAGCACGTCGTTGTTCATTACACCTACCTCGTTAGGTCGGTGATGTTAAAATGGAAATGTATGTTTTTTGCAATGCGAGTATACTTTATGATGACATATGTTATCTCCAAAAACGGAAATGCGTGCGGTGTAATAATTAATGGTATATTTTTATGAAAAAGACGGTCAGCCCTTACATATCCTCAAATTGCTTTCAGGCGATTTGCCGTATCGCTAATACTAACCTAACGGGTAAACGAAACGAGAACACCATTTTCCTTAAACTAGATCCGGGGCGGTGGGGTAGCCTAGTGGTTAACGCCTTCGTTCGTCGCGCCGAAGACACGGGTTCGGTTCCCCACATGGGTACAATGCGTGAAGCCCATTTCCTGGTGTCCCCCGCCGTGATATTGCTGGAATATTGCTAAATGCGGCTTAAAACTAAGCTCACTCACTCACTTAAACTAGATCCCGCTAACTCAGCATTCTCTGCGTGAGTGAACGTTGTCGCTAAGATACTTATCTTTTGAAGCAGGGTGCTGTAACTTTAACTGTAACACTACGTCACACCACACTTCTATATAAAATAAATATTTTTATTTATAAATGCATTTATTTATCAACAATCGAGGCTAACCTATAATCTGTTTTTAAAAATACGTATTTAGATTGCTATTTCGAATTAAAAAGTTCAAATGAACTTAATGCAACAGTTCATTAAATCGACTCTTGCGTCCTCTACTGGCCGAAAATTATCAGTCAGGTGAACCCCACAGGGTTATGGCTACCGCAGCACTCTTTAAGTAGTTCGACTAACACCGACAACACCGCGTGCGACAATTTGTAATGTACGGAGCAATATTATATTGTGGTTTATATGCCATATGGTGTTCTTTGTCTGGAAATTGTTCGCCTCGAGGTTTTAATTATTGAAAATTGTTAAATTTAATTCTTAATTGTTATGAACGTTTAACTGCTCGATTCATTTACTGGTTTTTAGTGTGAAAACATTGGCGACATTTGGATATGCTAGGTAACCTTAGCTTGTAATTAATAATAGACGTTAATATCATTTTATGTGCTTTGAAGAAGCATTGATTTCATCGCAATGATAGTACAATCTCAAGTTTTAAATCTACTGATCTGTTTTTATTCAGAAGAGAATACACACGACGCTCTTAACAAATAAGGATGTAGTTTACAGTGATTTTAATACAGCAATTATATTACCTCAAATCGTTTAATGCACTCATACAGTCGGGTTAGAAAGAAGGACATTTAATAATGTTTTCAAAACGTATTGATTGTAACACAGGAATAGTTTAATTTGAAACAGTTTATTTATTTATCGATTCATGTTAGCATTTAGTACGCAATGATGACACAAAAAAATGTTCCCCTGGTCGACATTTTCCTAGGTTGGAGGCAATGTCACATAAGGAAGTTAGAATGTAAACCACCACCATTTTCCCTCAGAAGGTAACACTAGAAGTTTAATATGTACAATTAACTACTTGAATGCGACTGAATCATCATATCCGCGACCGATCATACAAGGCAGTTAACAGATACTTGTCCCTATTTATTTATTTATTTATTTATTTATTTATTTATTTATTTATTTATTTATTTATTTATTTATTTATTTATTTATTTATTTATTTATTTATTTATTTATTTATTTATTTATCAGCTCGCTGATTGAGGTTTGTGATATCAAACACATAACAAAATAGGGACTGGCTTGTCAGCGGTAATGTCGATAATGTCGAATGTCTTGCATTTTATGAGCGCATCAACTTACGAAACACAGTCAGGGACTCTCGTGACATCTCGTGCAGCTCATGCGAAACCACGAGAGTGCCAGAACACATGGACTTGCCATGGGCTGATTTTCACGAGAACAAATTCTTAAGAGATTGATGCTGCCTGGACCAACGGAACATCTAGTCGGGGTGTGTTAGTCAAACACAGTGTAGCATATCGAGCACTTGTCTAAGAGAGTAAGGCGGCCATGTTTGAATTAGGCGTTGGCATAGTGACATCGGGAACCATATACTATATGCAGTTGTAACTCTTTTGTTTAAGCTGCACTAAAACTTGAATGAAACCGATATTTCAGCAGCTAGATACATGAAACGATTATTTATCAGAGTTGGAATTATACCATCTGTTCACTTGCGTCCGAAATGTAAATTCGTTAGTGAGTGTGGTTTTACGCCGTTTTACTAATATTCCGACAGTATTACTGCGTTACTACACAAAACATCGGCTTCATACAGTATGGAAGAAGGGATCGAACCTGGGTCTTCCATGTGACGAATGAACGCTTTAACCATTGCGCCACCCCGCCACCAGTAGATGGACCGTAAAACATTGAAGTACTTTTTGTGTTAATCACACACACACACACACACACACACACACACACACACACACACACACACACACACACACACACACACACACACACATTTTCCCCTCCTGTCGACATTATAAGGCGTTCATTTAAATTACGCGTTTTGTAATATAATATACATGTACATCAGTAAGTATTATAAACTCCGTAAACTATAATTGGCAAAACTTAAACCCAGCTAAAGCAACACATTAAGAGGTTTAGTTGTGTAGGGAATGTCAGTCATTTAGATGTTACCCGAAGGGGTATATATATTTATTAACCCAACCCAATTAAGTTATAATGGAATAATGGAGAGTCAATAGATCAAAGCTATCACCGACACGAATTGGCTTATTCATTTTCACAATGAAATATGGTCACAATTTTCTGTATTTTTCTGATAGAGTTTTTATGTTTTGAAAGAAAAATATTGATGGCGATACCTTATGTACCTCACTGATATTACAGACTGTGTACCCTCGTTAATCCGGTCTCCGTTTGTCTGGATACCACACATCACATGTTATCGTGTGGATGCCAAAACGCTGAACATGATTTATGCTTGAGATTACTATGTAATTCCTCTTGATTTCAGTTAACAGTATCGTTCGGATTGGAGAGGTTTGACTGTATAGATCTAGAGTATTTCATAGTTCGTGATGATCCATATGATACTAAAGTATTGAATATTTATTATGTTTATGTTTCATATTTTATTCTGAACTTTACATTCCTGTGATTGTGTTGACATATCAAACAATGGGACCAACCATGGTAGGTGACTCACCTTACACAGTACGACAGGTAGGATCAGACGTGCTCCTCCGGTTCTTATTACATCCTGAAAGACTTGAATGTAGCGCCACCTGCCTGTCTCCTATCGTGTGTTATCGTCCTCGGCGTGTGTTTGTAAAAGTAAAAGCTGAAATTCGCCGAAAGGTGTGTGAGATTATCCCTGTAGTGTTACTAGCGTTACTCCCAGTTATGCTACATCCGGCGCCTATCGGTACTTCAAAGTTGTGCTTCCGGTTGTCAGTGCTGTCTTCACTCAACCAGTTGATCTGTCTGTCATTATTGTCTGTCTCCGTCATGAGGACAAATCAATACTTTTGTTATTAAAAGTCAATGGGAGAGCTTTTTATTTCATTGTCCGTGTTGTTTGTTTCGTGGAAGGAGTTTCATTAGTCCTTCGCACAGTTCATACAGTTCAAGAAGTTCAATCCAGCATTATCACGACGGGGGATAATCAAATAATACATTCAAGACGAAGCCTGTTACATTTTTCTTTTTTTTTATCAGTGTTTCATTCGCATTTCCATGTACAGTTTACATTACACTAAATGCATTAGGTGCCACTGCAGGTATTCATTAGTAGCAATGGAAATCTGCTGACCGAGGTATTAAATAGCAAAACAAACAAACAAACAAACAAACAAAAAGTCATTAGTGGCACGAGATGGTATTATGATAAACAAATTGTGTGTTTTTAGCTGATATTTAACGACACGAGAAGCAGTGTTTCAACCATACATGTATTCTGACGGCTTATTAGATTATCGTAGTGAGTGAGTGAGTTAGTTTAGTGTTTCGCCACACTGACCAATATTCCTGCTATATGACGACGGTCTGTAAATAATCGAGTCTGGACCAGACATTCCAGTGGTCAACAACATGAGCATCGATCTGCGCAATTGGGAACCAAGTCAGCGAGCCTGACCACCCGATCCCGTTAGTCGCCTCTTACGACAAGCATAGTCGCCTTTTATGGCAAGCATGGGTTGCTGAAGGCCTATTCTACCCCATTATCGTAGCTTCCCCTTCCCCTTTAAGGAACCAAGGGCAGGTAACTCAAGTGTAGATCAAACTTCATCGCCACGTTATTACACCACATAACCTTTATCATGTTTATTATATACAAGTGATCCCCACGCCTTGTTTAAGTCGAGTTACGACTACATCGAAGGCATTTTCTCTTTGGGAGACGACACACCTCACATCTGATGTCATGGTAGTAACGGGGCAAGCGTGGCCTATTTTCCGGTGTACGTGACGTCTTGACGTCATTAATACCGCCACAATGGATTCCTTCAAAACGAGGATAATGCTAGGCGTCTCCATACCCATTCACTATCTACGATCCTTCTTCATGTAAGCTCTAGTCCATTCCTGAAAGACGAGGGGCAGTGGGGTAGCTTGGTGTTTAAAGCGCCCGTTTGGGTTTGATTCCCGACATGGATACAGAGTGTGAAGCCCATTCCTGGTGTCCCTGGCAGTGTTATTTCTGGAATATTGCTAAAGGCGGTGTAAAGCTAAACTCACTCACCCGAAAGAGGGGCGGTGGGGTAGCTGAGTGATTAAAGCGGCCGAAGACCCGGGTTCGATTCTCCACATGGGTACAATGTGTGCGTGAAGCTCATTTCTGGTGTCTCCCAATGTATTATTCCTGGAATATTGCTGAAAGCGGCGTAAAACGGAGCTCACTCACTCCCACACTCCTGTTAGAGGTAGAAAAGTGACTACTAGGTCATGACGTGCTGTGCCTGATGCGTGGTCTGATGAGCGGAACAGCGTCTACGGAGACCTAATGATGTGGTTTGAACCTAATAAAAATACATCACAAATATTTGTTGTTTCCCTGCCTGATTTTCGGAATGAAGGGAATAAAGCAAGGGGTGGTCGTCACGAGTCAGTGTATCTGAAGGAGGATTTTAACAGACAGGCAGTTAGTGAGTTTAGTTTTATTCCGCACTCAGCATTATTCCAGCTATGTGGTCTGTAAACTAATCAAGCCTGAACTGGACACTCCAGTGATTAACAGTACGAGCATCCATTTGCGGAAAGGGGAACCTCATAGACAGCACGCACACGCACATGCACACTCACATGCACACGCACACGCACACGCACACGCGCACGCACATGCATCCACGTGAATCCACTGGACAGTGCCCACGTTTGTTAACTTGGGTAACAACTCCAACGGCAGCAATAATCGGGATACGTGTGTGTGTGCGCGTGTGTGCATGCGTACTATATATCGAGACATTCAGCAATATTCTAGCTACGTGAAGATGATCTGTAAATGAAAAGATGATCTTCTAATCTGGCCAGGCATCATGAGCATCGGTCACGGAATTTGGATAAAACGACACAAGGATCTTCACCGTCATCACCTTCACAATCCATTTGTCACATTTTTCTAAAAGTTGACTCCTTCTTTTGCCTTGAAGTGTCAGAAAGGTCGGAGTGAAGTTCGATCCCCCTCCAGATAAATGATTATACGTAAATGAATCATATCACGTAATACAAAACAATATATCCTGTCATCTTCCAGAAATAGTATAACGCACCTTCAATAATACCTGACATTCAATGTCCATACATACTTTAAGTCCCATGCTTCTTGAATACGAAAATAACCAGCAGTAACTGGCTTGCTCCAGGTCAACATAGCTGAGGCGCAGTTAATAAATATATATCCATAAACACATTTCAATACACATTCTACAGCTAACAAACAGTTACCACTTCCTATGAATCACATAAACAGGTAGAATGGGCGGATGAAAGGCGAATATTAACATTTGGCTCTCAGGTCCTGGTCCGATACAAACTGGCCCTTCATACGTCCTTTTAGCATGACTGTCATCAAGTCGTATGGAGTCCGTCCATACAAACACCTTTGTCCGAGATGAAATGGCCTGACCATGAGTACACTGTCCATGGCTGTCTGAATGGTGAATGGTGATAAGAACGTTTGCTTGTTTGTAAAGGACATTATATTCTGTCACATAATACTGTGTTGTTCCGTTCTGTATTTCGTTAGAATTCTTTCATTTGATCGTAGACGTACATATTTCGATCGATTATGTGTTGATCTGGGGTTCATACGGAAGGTGAAACGTGGGCGAGAGTTACCCGGAGTGGTGTAAGCCTGGTGTAAAGTACATTGTAAGGGGACATCTGATATTCTTGTTTAGATCCCCCCACCATTCCCCTAAATACATTTACACACCTGTACCATATACACACCAACACCCGGCACACGCATTCCAAAACTACCAAAAGGCACCAGTGCACAACCAGACCTATCTATGTGGAGAGTCTGGTGAAGAATTAGTGAACTCTTTTGAAGTTCTGCTCCGGCAAAGACGAATGTGCACGGACGGACGGACGCACCGACGGAGCGCATTTCAATAACTCCGCAAAACGCGATCAAAATGTCTTTATGAATTTTTTTATGAACACAGAATCTCACAAGTGAGTGAGTGAGTCGTGTTTAACGCCATTTTGAACAGTATTCAAGTTACATCAGATCAAGTCACGTCATTGTGCAAGAAAAGCTACAATAAACATCAGTGAAGCACGGGGTCGGGTACTCTTTTGGTTAGCCTTCGCCCCTTCACTCACTCACTCACTCACTCACTCACCCTCACTCACAGTGAAGCAGGTTCCTGGCGAAGGTAGTTCTTTCGAAAAGGTGCGAACTAACCATTCTAAAACCAACTTATTTTTCATTCAAACTATAACTAAATGATGTTCTAGGTGTCCGTGATGTATATAAAACCGTGTGTATGTTTGTTTAGTATTTGTTTCTTGTTTAAAACTCAGCATCGACCAGGCAGTCCAGCGACTGATGTCATGAGTATCGACCGACACTGTTGGAACATTAAGTGAGTCAATGTTCTTGACTACCTGATACATGTTCAGCTCTTACGACAAGCATACAGAGCATTTTGTCTGCAAACCATTAGCATGGACGGTCAAGAATATCAATGGAATCTGACCGAAGCGACCTGACTGAGTTTTCCTAAAGTTTTGACCTCAGATGACCCGAATAACTCGTAACTACCTGTAATCAACTCCCAACAGGTGTAAACAAGCATGTTTGACTTCTCTGCAAATAAAAGAAACCCAATAAAGAATTTGTCTGATGCATGAAAGGGTAGTCGTCAGTGAGAGGCTGCCTCCCTTCCCGAGGGCCTATAGAGGGAGCCAGTGCTCGACCCATGCCACAGCGTTCCGTTTAAACGCCCTATATCCCTCTCTCTTTGTCCATTGAAACAGGCACATTGTACGAATTTTACGACATCGATATACTAACGCTATTTGACCGCATGAATCGGAATGGACGTATATTTGCCAGTTCGGTTCATTTGACTGACCTTGTAAAATACGATTAATTTTGTTACATGGAATATTGTTTTGTACTGAAAAGATTTTAACATGTCATGGTAATAAAACATAAATATTATCGTTGTTGCTTAGATGTTGCTTAGTTCAAAATGGCCTGTTATTTTGTAAAGTCAGAAATGTATCGAAGGTCTGCTTCACTTCAATAACGATGAAATACTAGTACCTAATTCCCTACCAATGACATACCAATCTAAAATAGAAATATACTGAACAGCAAAAGAAACGCAACTCTATCGTTTTTCAAGTTTTTAAACAGAAGGCATAAACATGAACGCTTACTTTTATGAGATTTCATTTTTTCGAAACATGCGTTTTTCTTTCTGTTCAGTATACAATATATATCTGAAACAGCCTTATTTATCTAGCATCTGTACATTAAGACCCGTGAAGGTCCCGGGGTAGAATAGGCCTTCGGCAACCCATGCTTGTCATAAAGGGCGACTATGCTTGTCGTAAGAGGCGACTAACGGGATCGGGTGGTCAGGCTCGCTGACTTGGTTGACACATGTCATCGGTTCCCAGTTGCACAGATCGATGCTCATATTGTTGATCACTGGTCCAGACTCGATTATTTACAGACCGCCGCCATATAGCTGGAATATTGCTGAGTGCGGCGTAAAACTAAACTAACTCACTCACTCACTGACTGTACATTAAGATTCTGATAAACAGCCTAAAAAGCTGTACCACAAAAAGGACGACCTGGCTGTTCAGTAATCAACATTCCCTTGGCATTTATTCTAAAGATACAATTGTTAGTTTGGGGATACAAAATATAGATCTCCTTCTACGAAACATTTCAAAGTACATCATATGACTTGCCTCTCGAAAGTTGTTGGATCAAAGCTACAACGTTCAAGGCATCAGCAAAGGACATTTCCGTATTTGACACATCAGTGACATTAATAATGTCCCACGTATTTCCATATATTGACTTTCCTTTGCATGTGTTTGGTACGGGGCAGAATATGCTAATCTAACAAAGAAATGATACGAATATCAGGCACCATCACAGCTGACAATGCTATGTGTGTACTTCAAAACTGAAACAATAAAAAACAAACCTCTCATTATTTTCCCGAAATAATTCAATATGAAATCCACAAAGCAAAATAAAAGTTAAGGATTGTATAATGTTAATAATTCAAAATTCAAATCAACGGAAGCTTCTTCAAAGTGCACAAAATAGGCCCCGGCTGGACATTCATAGTGAAAATGATACAATTCTTTCCCTTGGAAACGTACATGTAGACATTCCTTTTCCATATTTCTGAACGGTATTGTCGGTAAAGCCAGGTCTGTCTTTGTTGGAAAGATTCTATAAATGTTCTGTATTAATTCTGTTTGTATTTTGTCCACGCAGGAACTGCTGAAGGTCGTTATTTTACTGTTATGGAAATGTATCGAATCCTTTTCAACTCTCTCTAAGAAACTAAATAGAGACCGTCACGCGATCATTATGCGTCCTAACACAGAGGTCACTGGAGCATGGATAAATAATTTGTGGTCACTGATAGGTATATATAGGTGTCCAACTGATGTTTGGACTGACACTTTGATCGGACTGTCAGAAAGTTCAAACAGAAAGCAATGGATGCCCATTCATCGTCTGTGGGATATTTGGAATTGTTGAGATAGTCCCAGACTGGACATAGTGACGTAATCTGTTTATCATTCATTATGTGCAGATTGAAGTACTTGATAATTGTTGGATTCCTCTGCTTCTGTTGTAAGTATCTCCTATTTTCACATGACCATCAAAGGGGATCCCAGTTTAAAATTGGTTTGTCTGCCGTAGAAGGCCACTGACGAGATTGGGTGGTCAAGCTTGCTGACTTGGCTGACATGTCATTTGCGTGTATGATCATTTGCTGTTTCAAAGGCATTTAGAAGTTGGAGGAATCAAACTAAAAGTGCTTTATGGTTCAACGTCTTTACTATACAAGGTCACAACGTTTCGAGACAGATTCTAGTCTCTTCTTCAGGTGAGGTGAAGAAGAGACTAGAATCTGTCTCGAAACGTTGTGACCTTGTATAATAAAGAAGTTGAACCATAAAGCACTTTTAGTTTTTGTTCATTTGATCAGTCACTGTTCAAAGTGTTTCTCGAGACTTGATTAATATGTCGCTTTTATGTCGGTGGAACATTGGGAAGTAAACTGAACAGCAAAAGAAACGCAAACGTAGATATAACTAATGTTAAGAACAATAGTATTACACTTTTCAATTTCAGACTGAGGTGTCTATCCATCAGATCTCAATCACGCAACTGGGATATTACTGAGTGAGGTGTTAAAGAAAACTATTTTTTTATTGACGTGACCTGATCTCAAGCAAAATTGAAAAAATACATTGTGATTCAATAAGAATACACCAAAAATGAAGTCCTCACCAACGACTTCCTGACGATTTTCTTCTCTTTTAAGTATCCGCGTCCGTGCATACACAAAAACAACCGTATCTTACTCAGGCTCAGCCGTGTCAACTAATGGTGCCTCCTTCAGCAATTCAGATAATTACCGCAACTTTCCATCGAAGACAATTGTTCCTCCGCATTTCTCAATAATGGGTATTCTCATGTCACCTTGGCGGAGTTCACAAGAAACACCAGTCTATAATGGCAAATAGAAATATCAGGAACCAGCAATTAGATTGACACCTAATAATCTCGTCAAATATCCATTTTCGTTCCCCTTCAAGAACTCCCGCTGCCAGAGAGGAATTTTCGATTTAAAAGGCGCCAAGTTAAAATTAACCAAAGTGAATTATTGACCTCATTATGGCAACCATTCCGAATGCTGACATTAAAACAATTTACGTCCAGTTATAGCGAGTAGTATTGGCTGATGCTTGTACGCGAAAATACCATGGTATATTACAGACCAATATCCTACAGAATATTTGCGGTTTGCTAAAGTTGTGATCATGATAACACCAGCTAATGAGGTCTCAAATAGAAAGTGGTAAACAGAAATGACAAAACCCTTCCACTCCCATAGGGAATCTTTGCTAAAAGCAGTCTATTGTGCAATTATGTCGACACCATAAGTATGGTATGTTTGATGCTCCACTCAGCACTGCTACGGCTGTAAGACAGCTGTATACAAAAAATCGACTCTAGTCCAGATAATCCGGTTACTGACAATAGGAAATAGGTTCAAGAATCGTTATAAAAAAAGTGATGACACCAGATGTTCGAGCAAAGGTGAGCGTATCCTGGCCCACCGGTGGCGCCAGTCATATACACATGCAAAGCTTTGTGAGTGAGTGAATTTAGTTTTACGCCGCACACAGCAGTTTTCCAGTTATATGTCGGTGGTCTGTAAATAATCGAGTCTGGACAAGACAATCTAGTGATCAGAAGCCTGAACACCGAACTGGCAACGTAGATACGATAACATATGTGCAGGCTCTTTCACCCGTAGTGTACAGTACGCAATCCGTTGGTATATGACCAGATAGTGGCCACACAAATACATGCAAACACCTAGTTGCAGTTACGTGCAGTAGTACATGGACAAAGGACAGTGACTATGTGTCCCAGCTATGAATGGGTACGTCGAGGGAAAGCTACAATAACTCGCTGCGTCTAGCGGAAGCAGGGATTGTGGGGAGTTGAGACTCATACAACGGTATGAAGGTGAGACTGAAATCCAATTATCGTTGAGAAAAATACCAACGCTTTGACTATGTACTAGTTGGGAGTACATGTGCACTATATTAACATTCTATAAGAAACAAAAATATTCTTCAGAGGAAACATTGACCATTTGGGACATTATTTGTAACGTGGGTAATCCTATTTAAGCTACGGATTTTGTTTCAGCTGGATTAAACATGAATCCGTTTAGAATCTGGTCACACATAACAGTAAAGTACAGAGTCATGTATTATTTTGGGTTGAGTTGCAGTCGGGATTCGAACCCACACTCTCATAGCCAGGCGCCTAGTCGACGTCGACTTTCTAATAGTCAATTTCCCCATAACGTCGAACAGTATTCCTAGTAGTTCGCTCCTTCGTGATCTACATTTCACTAATTTCAATGAAAATTTCACGGTGTATTTTGGCTGTTGTTTGATGAGGCTCACAACATTCAAGAGGAGCGTTGGGGTTTGACTCCCCACATGGGCACAAGGGATGGAGCCCTTTCCTGGTGTCTCCGACGTGCCATTGCTGGATTATTGTATAAAGCGGCGTGAAACTAAACTCATTACCAAATTTCACCGTAACAAAATATTGCATATCCAACGTGTTCCTATATCAACAATTGACTAGCCTGCGCATGTGTTTGTGACAGGGACCACTAGGAAAAGATAAGCCATGCCTAACGCTTGGTATCATCATTTGAGAGAGATTCGTCATTACATGCTGATGCAGTTCTCTGGTCGGAACCATAAAAAAATACAGTTTTGGCAAACATCGCTTGTGACCATAGGGAGGGTTTTGTAATTTTACATTTACGAGTATGAATGAATCTGCAGAAGGTGTTTAAATTCAAAACAGGAAATGAAAGCAATAAATATAATTACTTCTTTGAGGAGCTGCGTTTATCTCAAAACCAACAAGAATGCGATGGTGATTGGAGCAATTTTATCTGCCCATCTTACGGCCTTATCAAAATAGCATGGCTCTGTATGCATCTCCAGAACATAAAACCAGGAATCTGTAAAAGATCGCAAAGTCCTCCAAAGACTCATTGCCCCAGCTGTCATACAGCAACGGGATCATTATCTGAGGCAGTATGAGCTGGATCATGTTGTCATACGGGCTTAGAGTCTGTTAATGCCGATTATACCACAAGATGGAACTATATTTGATATACATGAATTTAGCCTGTCGAAGTTGTAGTCTGAATGGCGTCATTCTTTAATCTGTTGCTTTTCATGAGTCGCCATTTTCATGAAAAGTTAAACTGTTCTGGGTCCACCATGAAAGCAGCTTTGTCGCGTCACATACAGCCGTGTCGTATGTGAAGCCGAGGCTATCTAATCTTTGCCCCTCCGGTTTTATGAGTATTGTACGATCTCGAGGGCTGGATTGCGTTTGCCATAGATGTTTTCTTTCTGTTTCTCTTTCTAACAAAATGTATCAGTTTGTATCACTTGAGGTACGTACAAATATAACTTGAGGGTGCATTCATTTAACAGGATCGGGTGGTCAAGCTTGCTGATTTGGTATCCCAATTTGATTGATGTTCATGCTGTGTATCACATGATTGTCTGGTCCAGACTCGATTATATAACAACCTCCGGCATATAGCTGGAATACTCAGGCATATTACTAAACCCACTCACTTACTCACTGGTTGAAGCACGTATCATGATAATGAACAAATCTGGCATCAAAAGGCCGAGTCTGAGTCTTTGTCTTTGCCATTGGAAAATAATCATTTCTTATTTGCTTCATAATAATCCACCTTCAATCATGAAAAACAGTTTTCTTTAGCTTTCGGTTCACAACTTCTGATTTTAGCCCACGACACAGACGCCGTCGATCCTCCCTACAACGTCCCCATTTGTACCCAGACGTTCCTGCAACTAAATTTGTCCGAAGCCACCAGCGTCAACACCATCATTGCTCCGGCGTTAGGGTGCACCGATGCCGACGACCCTTCCAGCCCCGAGGGAACTCTCCTGTACAAGATGTTGTCAGGAAAGGCCGCGAGATTTGACGTTGATGCGAACACAGGCGCCATCAAGCTAAAGAAGAAATTCAACGCTGATTTCCAAAAATACTATTTCGTAAGTCTTTGATTGATTAATCTTGTAGTTTTGTTGTAAATATCCAAAAACAGTTGATAAATATTTAAGATATCTTATCTAAAGATACATGTTGGTTTAAGGTCACATCACGTAGCATAACGTCAGTTACCGGCAAGCAAAAGATTGAGACGACTGTTGGATTCGAGAACGATCAGAGGATGACCTGACTTTATTAGGGGAGGGGGCAGTTTTTAAAGCGTTTTCTCATCATGCCGAAACCCGAGTTCGATTCCCCACATGAGTACATTGTGTGAAACCCATTTTTGCGTGTCAATATTGTCAATATCCGCGGCAATATTGTTGGAATATTGCTAAGAACGGCTTAAAATCGTACTCACTCACATGATATTAGAATATTCCTAAAAGCGCCGTAAAACCGCACTCATTCACTCACTTACTCTCTCACTCACTTTAGTATCAGCTTGCCTAGCTTAACGCAGTTTCTCTTCAAACTATACATTTTCAGGTTGAGGTGGAGGTATATGATCAGGGGGTACCTACCCAAACTGCTATCGTCGGAGTCAGCATCTTCTTGTTCTCCGTCAACGACAACGCCCCCCAAATTTCGAACCTTCCCGTCAGCATCACCGTGGACGAGACGTCTGCTCCTGGCACTCTCATAACGAGTTGTACTTTGTCTGATAAAGACTCGAGAAGTGGAGGCCTGGCAGGAGAGGTACGGATTGAGATCACAGGTCAGTGTTGAATTATTCACTGGTTCGTGTTAATACCATAGATTATCTCAGCGGCTCTTGTGAAGATTATCCTGAAACTTTTTATCGGTTACCTGAAGATCACGCCACTGTGCAATCTGGCAACTGGGAATTTGGTTTAAAGGTTTTACAAAGAGCCCGAGCATACATTCACAGCCCAGTCAAAATGTACGATGATTGCATTTTTGTCAACAATCTAATGTCAACCTGTTTACAGACTGAAATGTTCCAAACACGTACAATACCGATACGCTATCACTGACATTTTGTGTCTCAGATTCGGAAATTTGGCAAAAGAAAAATAAAAAAAATAGATTTGGAAAAACTAGAAAAAAATCTAAACTTCGAGACTTTTAAAGTATCAATATGCTTACGATAGATGATTTTGTGATACGAAAGGAAATCTGGTTGTTTTTGCGCAGTCGAGCGTTTCCTCTTTAACAGCTTTCATAATTATGTTGATTTATTGTTCTGTATGTTCTCAGGTGGTGATCCTTACGGCAAGTTCTGGGTAGATCCACAAACGTGTGGCATATACATTCACAAATACTTGGAGTACGAGAAAAGAAACATATTCCGTTTGACCTTCAAGGCAACTGACCTTGACCCAGATATCCCGAAAACAGCCACGGGTCAGATGACAGTCTATGTAGTTGATTCTAACAACTTCAAACCGGTAAGGGGGAATATATCTTAATCTTTATATCATCATTCATTATTTTTTTATCCTCGTTTTGCCTAATATACCATCTACCGCAAACAGAACAACTGATGAAACGTTCATTTCTGATCTCTATCCACGTACTTCAGTTCGATCAGCGGACAAATGGGTACCCGTTAGGTAATGCAGTTTCAGAACGTGCCATCCCCCGTTTGAATGTATTCAGTAGTTAGACGGTGGCTAAGCGCCAAATCCGTTATCTTGGGCATTTTTCGAAGATGGACAGTCTCGTGCGCTTCTTCAGGAGCCGCTCCAGGACTTCACACTTAAAATTCTTAATCACAATAACAGTTATAAAAATGGTAAATCATCTTCTTTAGTGCACAGCCTCCAAGCACCAAGTGACTGTTTAATCAGAATCTGATCATTTTTACACACTTGGGATGAACCAAACTACCTGTTGGGCACACAAAAGGTGGTTGAGACTAAGCTGTTCCTATATTAAAAGGGAATACACTAAGTCTTTCATTTTAACATTTGCTATAACCTTATATTTGTTTGAGGGGAAAGCTTGTAAATATTCCACTATGTAACGATTTGTAAATAATCAAGCTTGGGCCCATCCTCGATATCTCCAGGGTATACGTTCCGATAAGTTTCCACTATACCCTGGATGCATCCACGCCTCAGCACGATAAATTTATTACCTCCCTTGGCTGGCTCTTTATTCAATCAGGTGTCTACGCTGGGAAGTTGAGCGAACCAATCACAACTCGCTTTCGCTTTTCAAATTATCTAACCGATTGAAGTTGGCCAAGCAAACCATGAAGAGGTTTTCTGTAAGAGGTAGAAGGAGTTTTTGCACATACACATGTATTTTTTTTAGGTTTCGGACCTAAATATATGTCTGTATGAATTCCCCAAAATCTGAGTCGCACTGCGAGCAAACTTTCGCGACCGCTAACTTTCTTGACACTCGCAAGCTAGGTTATATAAAGACGGCCTAGCTGATTGGCTATTGTGAGAATGCGGAGCCAGCAAAGGGAGATAATAAAATTATCGGGCCGACCCGTAGGTGCGTCCAGGGTATAGTAGAGACTTGTCGGAACGTATACCCTGGAGATATCGAGGATGGCTTGGGCCAGGAAAACCAGTAAATGAGTGAGTGGGTTAAGATTTAGCAATATTCCAGCAATATCACAGCGGGGGGCTTCACACTTTGTACCCATGTGGGGAATCGAACCCGGGTCTTCGGCGTGACGAGCGAACGCCTTAACCACTACACTACCCCACCGCCCCCAGTTGATGTTGTAAGGAATGTAGGGTTTCGATGACAAGCAAGCTATCATGTCAGGGTTCCAGACCTTCAATCCATGTGGGGTGGGTGGGGAAGCCAAATGGTGAAAGCGTTGGCGCGTCACCTTGAAGTCCCGGGTTCGATTGTACCCGTGTACAAAATGTGAAGCTCATTTCTGGTGTCCCCGTGATATTGCTGGAATAGTGCTGACAGAGGCGCAAACCATACTCACTCACTCACTCACTCACTCACTAATCCTGCACCATGCAGGGAATTCTCATAAACATCCTGTGCCTCAGGTTGCCTTGAGTAATGTTAAACTGTCTTCATCCAGACTTGCACGGATTATCTGAAGCTTGTCTACATCCCGGAGTCTACGACGTCAGGGTCGACAATTACAACTCTTTCTTGCAGCGACATCGACAGTGGTAGTCTTAATGTACTATCCTATACTGCAGTTGGAGGTATGTTGAATGGTAATGATAATCGTGAACGTTACAGATATACTTTATGATGAATAAAATTGATGAAACTGGCAACGTGTGCTATATGTATTTGATTTCATGCATGTTTTCATTCGTTTCGTCCACTGAAGGTGACACAAGCATTCTTGGTGTCGACGGAACCTCAGGGGAGGTAACTCTCAACAGTCCCGTAGACTACGAGTCTGGGCAGGTGGAGTATTCTCTCATAATTGATGTCAAGGACTCAGGACTGATACAGTACACGGCTAGCGTAGAGGTCAAGGTCACCGTCACCGACGTGGATGACCATGATCCAACGTGGACTTCGACGAGCGTGTTCACAACAAGTAAGTAGATCTAGAGTTTATCAAGTAACACTATGAAGGTTGAATATATATATTATTTATATATTTATATTAGCATAAGCGGGATGGGGGTCGGGTGTGTGTGCAGGGGGCGTAAAACTAGCTAACCAACGTCTTAACGGGTCCCTAGCATCACGAAACAATATTAGATCATTTATTATTATATTTTTAAGTATGATCGATAATATGACTAAGGTTGCTATGTGCAAGTGGGCCCAGCATTTTCATACACAGAACCATATTGTTCCCATGTGCCTTTTATGTCCTATTTCATCCTTAGGCATCCTGGAGTCAACCGCTATAGGGACTGTTGTGCTCATTCCACAAGCCGAAGATCCAGACACTAACCTAACCGAACCCAATTTCATCATATACGCGTTCGAATCTCCACCACTTCAACCATGGTTTGCCATAAATTCTAGAACAGGTAAACAGCTTGTACACATATCTTTAAGGTTTCCTAAAATATATTCCATAGTCGGTTCATGAGTACTTTTTTGTTGTTTGTGAAAAAGGTTTTGAAAGTAGAAAATACATATTATGGTATTAAAAGGACATTACATCTTATCAATGGACGATGAGATTAACTAGTTAAAGTGTTTGCTCTTCACGAAGACCTAGGTTCGATTCCCTACTTGGTCAAATGCGTGAAACCATGGTGTCCCCCGCCGCGATATTGCTGGAATATTTCTAAAAGGGGAGTGTAACTACATGTTAATATAAGAGGATTAGCTGCTGTCAGCTCTTTAATTTTGCATTATGTTTCCTCAGGTGCCATCGTGGTGACGGCTGCCCTAGACCGAGAGACGTTGCCTGTGGTGGAGTTCGACATCGCCGCTTACAGCAGCAACAACGTCGACAAGAATATTACGGCTCACGTTACTATCACGCTCTTAGACGTGAACGATGAACAACCAAGGTTCACTCTGGTACATATGGCTTTGTCTGTCGTCAACACTGTCGGGGGGACAGTGGGGTAGCCTAGTGGTTAAAGTGTTCGCTCGACACGCCGAAGACCCGGGTTCGATTCCCAACATAGATACAATGTGAGAAACCCATTTCTGGTGTCCCCCGCCATGATATTGCAGCAGTATTGCTAAAAGAGGCGTAAAACCATACTCACTCACTCATCGTGGGATCGGGGGTGCTCATCACGTAAGAGTGGATCCATTAAGTGGATCCCTTAGGTGTTGGTCCTTCTTATGAATGCATAGCATCTAGTAAAATGTACACAAACTGCGCGTCCTACCTTCTAAGGCTTGTTTATGAAAACTAAACATATCTTTGTCTTTTTTGCCTCGATAGCCCATGGTTTAAATCTTGACCCAAAACCTGCAATCTGCCGGGTTCGACTTACCTATATGCCAGCAATATATGTGAGTTAGTGTGTTTCTCGGTGATATTGGTCTTACATTAAGCATACTTCTCACCTAGCTCACACGTCCCGCTGTAACTAGCACACTTTTTGAACAATTAACTCGCGTGTCTGTAGTTTCTGAACCCGTGAAGATGCGGGTTAGAATTGATCTTCAGTAATCCATGTTTGTCCAGACTCGTGTATTTACAGACCGCCGCCATATAGCTGGAATGTGTGGAGTAAAACTCATTCATTCACTCACTCACCCACTTACTCACTCGCTCGCTTTTTCTGAACTGGTCAGATAATATCATATTCAATTCATTCCCCCTCTAGCCCGTATACGCTGTGACACTACCGGAAAACTCTGCACCTGGTTCGATGGCAGCTACGGTGACGGCAAACGACCCCGACGACGGTACAGGCGGACAAGTCGAATATTCAATCGACGGTACGTATGTGCTTCCCTACCTTGATATGTGGATGACAATGTACCGCAGTTTGTTGTATAGAGTTGCCTCCCTTAGTCGCACAAGGCACCAAATATACGACCCTAATTTTGATCCTGGGTTCCTCTGATGGCTTGTCAATAAAATGCTCGTGATCATGGATTTCAATACAGAAGTATGGCTCAGGTTGTTAAGAAACTGAAAGTTCCTCCAGTTCCCCATATTTTTTGTAACCAGAGGTAACACAATGTCTTCCGACCCTATATATTTTATTAGTATTTGGTCTTTTAGTTATTTTTGTGAGTTCTCCTGTAATTGTTGTGTCAGGTTTTTTCATACTTTTAGCATATATTAATTTATTAACATTATTTGAGATGGGGGAATGAGACGAACTCTTACCGAAATGTGCTCAGAACTCCTCTAAACAGTATTCACTCATTAAACACCTCTACTTAATAAGGATATATTGAAACATTTCTTCTTTGTAAAATTTTATTTTTTTTAATTTAAAGAATACGCATATTAATTTAATTACTTTCCTTTCAGGTACATTTTTCAACATCGACGTAAACTCAGGTGCAGTGACCACCACCGGGATCCTTATCACCGGAACTGACTATGTCGCACGTGTGACTGCAGTGGACAAAGGAGTGCCTAGTCTGACGTCACAATGCATGATTGTGTTGACTGTCAGCCCGGTCAACGATTACACTCCGACATTTTCGCCACTACCCACCCAAAACATTCCTGAGGACACACTACCAGGTGGGTTATCTATCTCACCTGTATCAGAAATAGTCACTTCGGACCAGGGAATCCTTGTAATTACAGCGCACGCTCGTCACGTCAAAGACCCGAGTTTGATTCCCGATATAGGTACAATGTGTGAAACCCATTTCTGGAATCCCCGTAGTGAAATCGTTGGAATATTGCTGAAATGTAAAATCTGTAAATTCATACAAACTCTGGTCCGAAAGTATTTTAATTATATATTTAAGTAAGCTAACTCTCGTTCTCGATTACGTTTAAAATAGAATTACAAGTTATAATTATTAGTACAAATTAAATTATATCAACCTTACTGTTGTATTTATTTAAGATATGTCAAACAGATTATGTTAAACATATGGTTTACAACGTTTTATTGCCTTGAACATGAAACCTTCAGATTTTTATGAATAAACGGCGTTTGTAACAACATGTCAAAGCAACGTCGTTTCATACTTCTGAAGTTGTTTTATCCAGGTTACATCTTCACGTTGTTCCAGTTTTACATACCCACACATAGATTATCTGAATACATTCGGATCACACGACAACCTCAGACTTCAGTGTAGAAAAATTCCTGATTCCAGTTTACTGTTTTGGGTGTATATTGCAAGAGGAAGAATTAATATCTATATTGCTAAGGTGAATGTAGTGTGCCATGAATTATCAGATGTCTTTGCATGTTGTAGTATAGATTATGGTATTGCTCAAACGATAATACAATGAACAACGTTTATATCGAACATGCTTATAACGATTTCATGGATATAACGAAGCGCCGGTTTGGGTCCCGACCACTTTCTATGTAGTTTAGTCGAAGTGCGTGAAACCTACGAACCAAACTTAAAGGCGCCTTATAGTTTCTTGTATCCGTTGATTACTGTATACAGTCCCTGTTGGCCGTAGTCTCTGGTGATAAGAACTCTTTGTTAAAAACCTAAGACGATGATGTTACACAGAACTGAAAAAAACTAACGAAGCTGTTTAAACAGCACAGTCAGCACCATTCTTACTGTTAATCATATGTAAAGATCAGGCTTACTAACAACCAAACAGTATCAACCACCTCCTGGAAACTATTCTGCCACAGAAATACGAGCTGGGCAAATTCTTTGATATTCAATACCACCGTCTTTCCATCTAATACGAAATGAATGCTATAATTCGTCCTTTTCTTTCGGCAGGAACAACTGTGCTGCAGATCACCGCTACCGATTCCGACGTTGGTGTTGATGGTGACGTCGTCTACTCACTGCAAGACCCATCTGTTCCATTTCTCATTGATAGTGCATCAGGTGAGATAATTACACGACTCAAGCTGGATAGAGAAACAAACTCAACCTTCGATGTCGTTGTCATCGCCACAGACAAATCAACAACGTCTCCAAAGTCTTCATCCATCACGGTTCAATTTGACATCACAGACGTCAATGACAACGTCGCCATCTGTGATCCCGTTCCAAGAATAATCGTGACCAAACCATACGCCACCGGAACGACACTAACAGCGTTGGTATGCGTTGATCATGACGCTGACGTAAACGCCGAGCTGATTTATATCATCAGTTCCGGGGACCCTGGAGTGTTTGATGTTGATACAACGGGGAGTCTCAAACTCTCAGCAACCCCTACAACATCTTCATATGCTCTCACGATCACAGTCACCGACAAAGGGGCATCGCCTCTCAGCACCCAAGTACCAGTCCTGGTGTTCGTGGAGGTTGATCTGTTGTTCATAAACCTCCCCACTAGCGTGAACACATTGGAAGACGTTTCCACTGGACACCCAGTAATGAAAGTCCAGGCATGCTGTTCTTTCAGCACTTTGTTGTTTGAGATTGTGTCAGGAAATACTGGTAACAGATTTGGTATCGATCAGTACTCAGGACAGATCTATGCTCTGGAGGACCTTGACCGAGAAAACGTTGCCAATTACAGCATTTGTGTCCGTGTTAGAACCCTTGATTCCAACCAGTCCACAGAGAGCTCGTTTAACATCATCCTCAACGACGTCAATGACAATGATCCTGTTTTCGCAGCACCATTTATCAAGATACCTGTTGACGAGTCCACCAATGTCACTAAGGGTATTCGGATGATATCGGCAACGGATGCTGATATTGGTGTTAATGCTGCTCTTACATATACCATAGTATCAGGTAACGTTGACAATACATTCAGCATAAACCCATCTGGGATGCTGATTCTGGACAAAGCTCTAGATGCAGAGACACACAATGCTTATACGTTAACCATATCTGCAACCGATAGTGGCAACCTGTCCAGGTCAGGGGAGACAACTGTTTTGGTAGAAGTGATTGATGTCAATGAATATCCCACAGAGGTCATAGGATTGGTGAATGGAGCTGTCAACACCTCCGTTAATGAAAATGCTGAATTGGGGACCCAAGTGTATCAAATTATGGCCCAAGATCTGGATAGATCCTCTCAACTTAGCTACATATTTACGAGTGGTAACGACGGAACATTTCTTATCCAGGCTGGATTTGTAACCCTGCTTAAGCTCCTGGACAGGGAGACAAAGGATCTGTATGTTCTTAGTGTGGACGTGTCAAACCAAATCAATGATACGGTAGCAATGGATCTGACCATTGTGGTCAATGATGTCAATGATAATGACCCAAAGTTTAATCAGACTATGTACATGTTTGAGTTACAAGATGGTGCAATAGTAGGTTCTTCTGTTGGAACTGTTAATGTGTCCGATTTAGATACTGGAATTAATGCCCAGATCGACCTGAGCATCATGAGAGGAAATGATGGGGATGTGTTTGAGCTCGATGGCAATACCATCAAAACTAAAGGGGCTGTGGACTACAATACACAGAAGCAGTACACATTGGATGTATGGGCATCTGATAACGGCTCTACGATCAGATCGTCAAAAACAACTGTCATCATTAGCATCATCCCAAATTCAGTAGATCCAGAATTTGGACCAAGTTCTTTATCAATAACATTAGATGAAAATACCGTGGACAAAACACCCATAACTGACCTTGATGCCACAGTAAACGGTGCACACGAAGATGACTTAATTTATTCTATTCAAGGTGGGAACACGAATAGCTCTTTTCATATACATGAGTTGACTGGAGAGGTCTATATTGCAGGGCAATTAGACTTTGAGACCACGCAGCAATATAACCTTGTCATTCAGGCTGCAAGGAAGGATAACTCTTCATCTACTGATACGGTAACACTGGACATCATCATAACGAATCTGAACGACAACCCGCCAATGTTCAGTGTGCCCGTGTATGAGATGACGACACCAGAAGGAGCTAATGTTGGGACAACTGTGGGACAAGTGGTTGTATCAGATGGTGACGACGGATCTCTGGGACAGGTCACCATGGCCATGTCACCATCGAGTGGATCTACTGACTTCACTTTTGATCCTGTTTCGGGGTATCTGACTGTTGCCGTAGTTACTGAGTACAGTAGACAGGCTGTATACTATATGCGTGTGGTAGCCACTGATGGTGGTAGTCCACCACGGTCCTCCACTGCTGTGGTCGTGATTAAGGTCAGTGATACCAACAACCACACTCCAGAATTCTCAGATACCATTTACTCATTTCCTGTGGTTGAAACTGTGCCTATTAATGATAAAGTATACACGGTCAGGGCTACAGATGCTGATGCTGGACTCAATGCTGAAATAGCATACAAGATAACCTCTGGTAATGATGCTGGGACATTTATGATAGACGCCCAAACTGGTGTCCTGTCAATTGCAAATGCACTTGACAGAGAAACTGATGACAATTATGTTTTGGCCATAGAAGCTACGGATGGGGGAACTCCATCAAATACAGGGTCCTGCTCCTTGAACGTCACTATCGTTGATGCCAATGATAATTCACCGTGGTTTTCAGTTTCATCTATAGACAAAATCGTCAACAGGATCACTGATGTTGGCTCAGTTGTATCCTCAGAGACAGCCACGGATGAAGATGTTGGAGTGTACGGGGATATTGTGTATACTGTGACATCTGGTAATGAAGAGGGGATATTTGTTATTGGATGGAAAGATGGCGTCATGAAGATGGTCACTTCACCCACAGCAGACCTTTATACGCTGACAGTAACTGCCAAGGACGGTGGTGTCCCTAGCCGAATTGGACAGATGACTGTGACTGTACGAGTTACACCAGTAGCTAATTCTGTGACTTCAACGTTTGACTTTGCAATCTTGGAAAACTCTGCCATGGGTTCATCAGTCGGTGAAGTGACTCCTCATGGACGTCACAGAGCTGGAGCTGTTGTAACCTATTCCATTGCATCTGGCAACTTTGACTCTCTGTTCGCCATAACGAGGATGCCAAACGGAAATGGGGAGATAACTCTCACAAAACAACCAGATCGTGAGACATACAGCCAGTACGTTCTTACAGTGAATGAGCTGGATGACAACAGTATATCTGAAGACAGAAGTGTCAAAATTACAATCCTGGATGAAAATGACAACGATCCTGTGTTTCCTACGTCGACTATGAACATCAAGGTAGTAGAGAATTCTCCGGCTGGACTTGTTGTTTCGACCATTACAGCAACAGATCCTGATGAAGGAACAAATGGACAGGTTACATACTCCATACCGACATCATACGTCGCTGGCAACGGGTTGTTTCAGATTGACAGCTCCGGTGTTCTTTCTGTAAAAGATCCAGCGGACTTCGAGAGCAACCCTGTTGTAAACTTTGCTATCTCTGCAACCGACGGTGGTGGCAGATCAGGGGAGATCACAGTTGTTATTGATATCGTTGATGTGGCTGAAACTGTCATCGAAGCGGATACGTCAGGAACATCTGCCTTCATATCGACGGAAGTCCCTGACACTGCATCAACAGGGGCCGCCGTGACGACGTTGACTTTGGATGCCTTTGGTCTTAACCCTGCGGACGTAAACAGCTTTAAATACGTGACTGTCAGCAGCGGAGGAGTGGTCAGCGTCAACGAAGACTCTGGTGTTGTCACGGTAAAGGATTCTGGGAAACTTTTCAAGGACACTCGGTATTTTGAATGGGTCATTTGTCAAGCGGTCAACGCCACCTCCGGACAGTCGCTGGCTGTTCTTGGGCTTATAAGAGTTGACTGTTTTGAAGCAGCCAGGCACATGATTGTAATAACGTTCAGTGACACCAAAGACGTCATTGAACTGAACAAGTAAGTATAGAGGGCCAATTATTTCATACTCTGCGTATAATGGATTCGGAGTATTTGTATGGGGACAAGAAATTCTTTTCATCATAAAATATTCAAAACCAAATGTCCTTTAAAACTAAGCCCGAGTTTACATCAGTAAATGTTAGGATAATACCATGCTTTAATGAAACTTAGCTTCATTCATAGCATGATGGCATCCTAATATTTATTGATGTAAACTCGGGCTTAGTATTGAAAATTTGCATGATATAATATTACTTTCGATATCTATAGTACGAAAAGAAATTATTGAGAATTTAAAGATTGCAAATTTTTAAAAAAAAATTTCACTCCAATTTCACTTTAATTACCAGTATGTGGATATTAGTAGAACATAACTCTAGATTCAAAGACAGGTGAACAGTTAGTATTTTGTCAAGTAACCATGGGCAGTAATGCAGGCTTCCGTGCGGCCAGGAATACTACTGACGAAATAAGTTAGGAAGTCGTGGTCCGTGCTGTCGCAATATCGGACAACCTCTAGTTTCATTTCAACAATATTTGTCAATTGTTTCTCATTGACACTTTCCTTCGTAAGTACCCAAAGATTGTCTGTTGGATTTAGGTCAAAGCTATTTTCCATTTTCTGGTCCTACCTCCCTGGTGCTCAATGCCATATCCATTTGCAATATTTTCAAAACACGATAAACAGTAGACAAAGGGATGCCTATTCTACTGGAAATCACTTTAACTAATCTGATGTCCTTGTTATAATTCTCTAAAATCAACTTCTTCTTTTCTAAATCATCCACACTGAGGATCTATGAAAATGTCTGCTAGCAACTAAAAAAGGGGGGATAACTTTTCACAAACTGATTAAAAAGGATTAACGGGGCTGTCTCTCTTGAATGAAACCAAGCTCTTGATACCTGGTCAAGGTTGTTTATACTAGAAACCCAATGAAACATATTCCTAAAAATCTCAGTAAGTCTGGTAATACTATACTAACCCTCCATTCAGGGTCAACCGTGATACAGTTTTGGAGACTGTCTAAGTGTCATCGCAACAAATACAACACTGATATCTAAATGCAATTCTGAATGGTAGCTAGGTTACTGTACGGGCATGTAAATATATGTAAAAATAATGCAAATTTAATTGTTACAGACTGTCTGCTTATTGATCAGGAGACCGAATATCAGAGGGGACTTTCAGCAGTCATATCTGATGTGAACAGTACATAAAATGCGCAAACCAGGGAAGGGTTGCAATTGGGTTTTTTTTTTTAAAAATGCGTCAGATATTTGTTATCTCTCAATTTTAAACTGACGCATATGCAACCTTTACAAAATCTTGCTGCGAATTATTACTTTTGAAACGAAGGAAAAAGTGATGTTAAATTATTTCGACATTTTATTTTAGGCAAGGAGTTCGGTCTCACATCCAGAGTTTTTTCCTTTCGACCCAGTATGCTGGTATATGGGAGATACGACAGGAAGGGTCTTCAGCCAGGCGCCGTCTACTGGCAGCACAGTGAGTAGGACAGGGTAATCTAGTGGTTAGGATATAGTATCTGCACATTCTTATGAGAGTTTCGAAGAGTGCCGGAAATCATTACACAGTCTAAGCAGTTTTTGGACAGAGTTGGCTGTGTCTACAACGCAAACTGTTACTGTAAAATGTGCTCCCCTTGCTGTATCAGGATCCGCTGTTGGCGGGTCCAGTATAAGATTTATTTCATACCTAACTTAGGTATATTTTGTGTCAACGTATTTTACTGACGTTCTAGATCTATGGCCACATGTTTAACTGACATTTGAACTTGTTTAAAACGGCTTTAAACTCAACTCACTCACTCATTATAAACAGGTCATCAGCCCAAGTGTACGTGGTGGCCGACCCCAGTGGGAACTCTCTCACTGGTGCACAGAGCCCTAAGCAGTTCCTCACTCAGCAGGCCGTTCTTCAGGTATGTTAACTCCAACAAGCTGGCCGCCAGGATAGATCGTCGAACCTGGAAACGAAAGATCGAAGTTCGATCCCAGATCGTTTTTTATGCTTGCTGTTATCTGTTCTGTGGGTGTCTATTATTTTACGCCGCCGTTAGCACTATAACAAGAGAAGCAGGGCAATGGACATTAAATTGAGCTTCACGGATTGTACCGTCCAAGGAATTAAACACGCTCTAAACACTTGACAACCTTACCATCCTTGACATGGAGAGGACATAGTCATGTTTGGTCGGCTTGCAATCAGTATGACTTGTCTCTACGGTATATTCATTTTTTATTTCGACGTGTGTGTTTTGGGGTTTTTTTGCGGTGGCTCATAAACGTTCTAAGCCGCCGCGAAGATCCGGCTTACGATTGGCTTTCAGCACCTCATGCTTGTCGCAAGAGGCCACAAACAGGAGACTCAGGCTGACTTGGTTGACACTTGTCATCGTATCCCAGCTATGTAGTTTCACGCCAAGATAGGTGCTCATGGTGTTCTTCCTATCTGCCTGGCCCGGATTCAATTATTTATAGATCACTATATAGCTAGAATACTGAAGCGCGGCGTCAAGCAACAAACACACAAAACATAAACATGACTGGGCGGTGGGATAGCCTTTTGACTAAAACGTTCGCCCGTCACGCGGAAGAACCGCGTTCGACTCCCAACGTGAGTGTTATGTGTCTGTTGTCCCCCACCCTTGCTTGAATAAAGCTATAAGCGGCGCAAAGCAATCTTCACTCACTCATTGATAAGGAAATCGTTTAGTAGATTTTAGAAAAGAATGCTCTCTCACTCCACTTCCAGGTGCTGCAGTCGTCCTCAGACGGAAGTCCCGTCGCTGGCTTGTCTTCAGGGGTGGTTACTGTTGACCAGGTGATGCCATACGACTCAGGGACGACATCAGCGGCAGCTGTCTTCACGGCGTCCCCAGTTGGCATCACGGTCATCGCGCTAGCTGCAGCTGTAGGGTTGGTCATCCTCATCCTCATCGTCACCTGTATCATCTGGAGGGTGAAGAAGAAGGCCAGGTAAGGGAGTCTCAGAATTAGATAGGTAACTGGATATTCATGGTTAGACCTATTTTCATCAATTAGCAGAGTAGTATCCTCTTGGCGCAACAGAAACCCTAAGGAGAAACCAAAGCAGGTTCGAATCGTTACGCTACTATCGCTTTTGTTTCACAAAGCTACAGTAGAACTACTACTATCTTAACCCCTCCACTTTTTCATAGACTTACGATAGTGGTAGCGATTAGATGATCGTAACTCCTTCACTTTAACACAGTCTAACTCAGTCTTGTCCTGCTACGACCCATTTACGGACCAGCGCCTAGATTTTCGAAGCTCTCTTAACCCTAAGATAGGCGTAAGTTAATGTTAATGTATGGCACTTACGAATATCCTAGCGCTAAGAGAGCTTCGAAAATCTAGACCCAGTTTCCGATCCACAAAGCCCTCTTAACGTTACGACCTGTCGTAATTGTCGTATTGTTTACCGTAAGCTTGCGAATGTCATAGGGCTACGGACGCTTTGTGGCTCGGGATTGATTTTCAATAATCCGAATATCCATTGCTTAGATGGGACGATGGGGTAGATAAGGGGTTAAAGCGTACGCTCTTCACGCCGAAAACGTAGGTTCGATTCCCCATGTGAGTACAATGAGTGAAGTCGATTTCTGATGTTGATGGGATTTTGTAAACGCGGCGTAAAAACAGTACTCGCTGTTTAAAACACTATGACGTGGATTGCTTTCATTTCTTTGGGATTTGTACAGGCTGAGGAAAATGTTTGAGGTAAACCCTACCAAAACCTCCGGTAATATTATAATAGCCATTCCACACCCACACCCACACCCACACCCACACCCACACCCACACCCACACCCACACCCACACCCACACCCACACCCACACCCACACCCACACCCACACCCACACCCACACCCACACCCACAAAACCCAGACACCCAAATCCTCAAAGGTCAGACATCTGATACAATGTCATCAGCCAGGATCATATTTCGTAGAATATTAGAAATTGGGGACTGATATAAGATACAAGGAAGACAGTGAATGGGTCCAAGGTTCAAAATTTGGATTCTACATACATTAGTCAAACGGTTATGCTTTTTAACCAAGATCGTTCAAACAGGATAAGTCTCTGCGATTTTATTGCGAAATACAATATTGTTTTGTAGTTAATGGCGGCCATCTTGAAATATATGGCCGCCATTTTAATTTTTAGGTGGCTAACGGCTTTTATCAAAAGAGTAATCCCAAGTGCGCCAAGTGATGCTTCTCTTCGGAAGTGAGCGACTCACTTGAGATTTCAGTTATCTGTTCCACTATATGCATTCTTTGGAATAACAGAGCTCAGAACACTCCATTGATCAATTGCATGAGGTTGTGACAAAATGTGACGATAAACCTTAGAAATGCTTTAGCCAAATACCTCACAGCGTGACGTTCCACATCAATTCAACGTCCACAGGATCTCCGTGGCGAGCACCACCCGTCAATGACAAGCCCTCGCCAAGACAAATGTATCCAAACCAATCCACGTACAAGAACGGTAACTGTCACAGCCTGTACCCTCCATGGCATGAAAAGCGTTTCTGCGACGACAGTTCAACGTTTTCTATGCAACTACCACGATTGTGCCAGAACGCCAATCCTGATTGCAGCAGAATATTAATGTCAACTTGTCCATTGGTGAAGACATCGTCAGTGCAAGATTCCTTGGTCTGTCTGCCAATAACAATGTCTTGAAATCAGTCATCATGTCAGCAGTACGGCCATGAATGGAACGACTTCCTGAACCCCACCCTGTTAACTGACTAATCAGGGCCTCTTTCCATATGGATTGTTATTCGTTACCATAACGATACAATTCCGTCATATTTACTGTTATTTTATTCATCAATTGTCCAAGTGTTAATATATTTCCAGAGCATAAGACTTCACAATGAGTTTTCTTTGCAATTAAGTGAATGCCTATAAATTTGAATTATTCCAACAAAAATAAAGCGGTATCATCAGTATTGTGCACTTTTCGTATGCATATGCTTGAGTTTCCTCAAGAAACTAACGATTGCAATCGATCCTTCTAAATTCATCATTACATGGGTGACGCTATCGAATAAAGCGCTGTGTTTTCGGAGTTGAGTCCCTTGGATACGCCAGGAACCGATACTTTTGAGCATCATACCCATGCTCGTTGGTTTGATAAACGTGGGAAACCTGCAACACTTCAGGCGGAATAACTGGATTACTGGTCAAGACGACTTTTAATAAAACTCGACATATTCCACATTCAGCTGATATGTCTTGATGTGTGTGTGCGCGCGCATGGATGTGCCTATGTGTGTGTGTGTGTGTGTGTGTGTGTGTGTGTGTGTGTGTGTGTGTGATTATAACATCACCATACCAGTTATCAAGAATGCTAATTATTGATCATAACAATAATGATAGTCTCAGTTTATTTTTAATAATTCAAACAACCAATGGTTCTTAGCTCTTAGTTCATTGGTTCTGAGTCTCCATAAAGTTGCCGCTTATGACTTGCCTTCGTCAGCGTGTGCTTGTCCTATGTGTCAACGCGTTATGTGTGTCAACAGGGAATCTATCTCAGAACTGAGACGAACAGCATTATGACGAAGACCAAGTGAAAGGTTCTTTAGTTGGAACTACAAAACAGGATAAACAAATACACAACACAGAAATGAGCTGGGTTGCCGGTTCAGACATAGATGAGACGAGCAGAACTCCTGCTTAACATACGAGCCTTTCCTAAGAGCGGCAATATCCTGTATCCCTACACAGATATTCGGAATACCGGACTGGTGACAAAATAGATATTAACATATACTTAATTATAGGCAACAATGGGCAATCGAAGAGTTAACAATGGACGCATAAAAGCAACAACAGAAGCTCCAAGGACCAGTTGATGTGATGGACGACACTCCCAAGGGGATGAACAGATTAAGACTATAATAGTAATTCGCTATGGCCGAGGAAAACCTGTTGGCAAGCACGATGGCTTAGGGGATGCGTGTCATCAATACGTAGATCGATGCACATTATTTCAATATCTGACTCTTGACGCTTTATTGTTTACAGATTGTATTGCTGGAATGAGGTGTTGTGTTAAACAGTTAACGCTGAATGATATGTTTTGTAAAAGAATGAAAGGTTCGTTTATTCTGTTTCAGGAAATCGCTGGATATTTCAGATGGTAAGCAATTCGTGCACACGAATACTTAACGGCCAAAGAAAGTCTAACAAGATTTTTTGTCAGGATGAAGATTTTATGGATATCAACTTCTTTATATGAGAACACAACGTTTCGGAGTTAATGCTTCACCTGATGAAGGAGTAAGCATTAACTCCGAAACGTTGTGTTCTCATATAAAGAAGTTGATATCCATAAAATCTTCATCCTTATGCATTTCACTTCTAAATGCCCTTCAAAGACAAGATTTTTTGTGTATTCGAAAATTCTAAGAACTCTTTCATTATTATGTGTATTCAGCCATGGGTGATTCTGGCTAAAAAGTATTCTGTGTCAAGTATCCACGTGTAAACATAATTGTGCCTCTGTGCATAATGTGGCGATTGTGGCATTTGCAACAATATGACCCCTAATAGTTTTAACTGTAAATTGTGCCGAAAAAAAGCAAATCCATTATTACTTCAAAATGAGACACTCCGCTACAGTTTCAAATTTTGTTTTGAACTTTATAAAGGTTTACATCTTGGATTGTTGACAAAGTGGCAACACAGAAACCCTTACTTGTCGAAACAGGCGACTAACGGGATCGAGTGGTCAGGCTCGCTGACTTGGTTGACACATGCCATCGTATCCCAAATGCGTAGATCAATTTTCATTCTATTGACCACTTAACTGTGTGGTCCAGGTTCAATTGTTTACAGACCGCAGCCAAATAGCTGGAATGTTTCCTAGTATGACATTAAACAACAAATAAACAAAGAGCATACCATTCAATACTTAATCCATTGTCTGTTGCAGAGAAGCCAATCAGTACCGAGAACAAGAACGACAAAGTAGGTATTGAACTGCAAGTACAAATGTATTTGTAAAATATACAATACTGGCTGCCTTTCACCTTGACCTGTGTCCAGGTTAAGCTATAGACATGTCCACTGTGACAACCATACAGTATAGATAATGGCTGAAAGTCAACTCATGTGTGGTCAGGGTAGTGACCTCTTCCCACGTGTCGTACAAACATGGTGCGTGTTACTTATTCTATAACTCAAGAAAACAACTTACTCTACTTTTGCGAAAAACATCTGCCCATTACAATGCTAAAACATTTTGAAAATTAGCTCGTGTTTGTACAAGGTATCATGTTAGCTTAATTTCACCAGTTCGTATTTTAAAAAAACATAAGGTTCCGCTTTTCCTTTTCGCAAGGTGCTGTTTCCACTCAGTGACATTTTGTTGAAAGGACGTTTTTTAACCTAATGATACGCCGGGAGTGTTATTGTCTACATATTAATTACTTTTAATTAAATAGCGGGTATGGTAATCATATTAATTACCCGGGGTAATAATGTGTTGGCGTTTTGAGCATGCACAAGTGTGTGGAAATGGCACGGTATAAATAGCCATTTTTATTACTCCTATCCAATGTTTTGCTGATGTGAAATGAAAACTGACTGTTATTTTCCGATAATCGGGAAATCGGTGAAGAACGAGATTACTTTTATAGGCTTCGAGATTTGATTAGATTTATCACATGGGTAAAGCTTCTCATTATGATAACCGCTTTGGTAATAATACACTACGTGCAATCTATGAAACGCGCTTTTACCTTTCCAGAAGTCTACGGCTCCTTTGTTCCGTGATGTCGCACCGCTGCCCCCAGTCACCACCATCATCCCCAGATCAGGTGAGCTGAAAGGATTTTGTCGTTTAACGCCTCAACCACCACCTTGCTAGTCACCTGACAAAACAGACAAGTAATTTGCGAGGGAAATACCATTGTTTTTGTCTTGACTAAAATCAACAAAGAAAATAATTAATTAACTGTGATAACTGTCCTGGTGTACAGTACACAACCTTGTGTATTTAAAAGAAAGCTCGAATCCGTTGGTATATGGCCGGATTGTGGCCACCCGAATACCTGCAAACACCTGGTCGCGAGTACAGCAACGTGTAGTAAACTTGTACAAAGTACTTTGATGTGTTCCAGTCCACCCAGCTGTCAATGGGTGCCTCGTAAGGACGAGAAAGCCGAAATAACTAGTACGTCATGGAGGTTGAAAGAGTTGTATGATCCTCAGGGAGTTGAAATTGATAATACGATGTGCCGTTGAGATTGACATCCAATAATCTCGTTAAAATATACCAGCCTTTGAGCATATACAAGTTGCATGTATGTGTGTGCTGAAAAAATACAGTGATAATAAAAACAATCCTCACTGTCGCGTGAACCCTAAACCATATGCATAGACTATTCCGGAAAACAACATAATGAGGTAGAAAATACAGATCTTTTTATTGGATGGATTTATATAAACCCTGCCCTGGTGTTTCAGACTCGCCAAATGACGTCCCTGTCAGGAACCGGAAGTCTACCGTCGATCTTCCGTCAATCACCCCAGCCGTTGTTCCAGTTCCAAACTCGGCACCTAGATTTCAGAAGCATGAAATTGGCAAAATTCGGGCTGCACCGATAATTAAAAGTGAGGGGCCAACAGTGGGCAAGTCTCCTCCCTTCAAGAATCCTAAGGCAAAGGTTTTGCCAAGAGAGGGACCCGATGATGATGAAGTTAGTCTGGTAGCTGATGAAGACATCAAGCGACCTGACCCAATAGTAACCCCGCCGCGTGTCCGATCAAGGTCTGGGTTCAAGGAGCAGCCCATGCGGGTTGGTGGAAAGGTCTTCGATGGTGTTGGATTTGATGACGGTACGTTAAATGTTGTGAAAAATACATGTCAATATATTTGCTGGAAAAGGGATGGAACCGCGTTGGTTCGATTCCCAACATGGGTACAATGTGTGAAGCCCATTTCTGGTCACTTCCGTAGTGATATTACTAGAATAATGCGGCGTTAAAATCATCTCACTCTCTCAGCGGTGTGTTCAGAGCTGCCTGCCTTACCGTGCCGAGATAGGTATAGCATATATTCCATATTTGCCATCGAAAGGCAGTCGACACTGAAACCTGATAATTACAATGACAATTAAAAACGTTTGTGTTTTAAAGAAATCATTAATATACACATTGCTATTTCCAGCAACCGACAAGCATTATGTCTACAACACAAAGACAGGGGAAGTAAGTTACGACGTTGACAAGAATAACGTCCGTTTAACGTCAGACGTCACGTCAGCAAGAAGTGTGAGCACATCCTCCTTCCCTTCATCATCACCATCATCATCACCAGCCCCATCTTCCCCTTTGAGGACAATGGGGTCACTACCAAATCTTAACACCGATGAACGACCACCAGAAGATACAACGCCCCAACACAAGACCGCCCAGTCGTCACGCCATCTAGGACGTCGAACCGGAAGTTTCAAAGACCTATCAACTGCGCAGGAAAAGCCTAGGTCCCCTTTAACCGGAAGTATTGACTCCGGTCTCGGAGAATTCAACAAGCAGAGCGACGACATCAGTGTCTCCAGCGATAGCAACGTCAGCCCCGACCGACACAAGCACATCGTTAAGCGCGCGTCGTGGTACATGAGTACAATCCCAAGGGGTTCAGCCGAAAGACAAGACATTCTGAGCCGGGACCCCTTGTACTATCAGTGGGCTAAAGGTATTGCGAAAAGGGGGAAACGACCGCGACCTCGCGATTTCCCTACTTCCGGAAACGGTGATTTACCGTTAATATCATCACAAGGCTGGATGACTGGGGGTAGTTCCTAGAGCCTTCAGTCCTTTATTATACACTGTATGCACTTAAAAATGATTCCAAAAGTTTTAAGACTTTTGTAATATGAAAATAAGCCGCCAGAATAGTGCAACATTTAGGTCCAAAACGAAACGCTGAGTCCCGTACCCAAAACATACGCACTGAATAAACACCCTTGATGTTTTATATTTAGCAATGTCTGACACGTCCTCGATATCTCCAGGGTATACGTTCCGATAAGTCTCCACTATACCCTGGACGCATCTATGGCTCTGCCAGATTAATTTATTACCTCCCTTGACTGTCTTTTCATCCAGTCAGGTGTCTACGCTGGGAAGTTGAGCGAACCAATCACAACTCTCTTTCGTTTTTTGAATGATCTAACCGATTATACTTGGCAACAGAAACCATGCAGAGGTTCTCTGGAAGAGGTAGAAGGCGTTCTTGCATATGTTGTTTTAAAGTTTCGGACTTGTCAATTTGTTTGTATGATTTCCCTAAAATCTGGGACGCACAGTGGGCAAACCTTCGCAGTTGCGCCCGCTACCTTTGTTGACACTGGCAAGCTCTGTTATAACGGCAGCCTAGCTGATTGGCTACTGTGAAAAGGCGGAGCCAGCAAAGGGAGGTAATAAATTTATCTGGCAGAGCCGTAGATGTGTCCAGGGTGTAGTGGAGACTTATCGGAGCGTATACCCTGAAGATATCGAGGATGTACCTGACATGGGTGTATGCTTTCTTTTGTCGGGTAGTATATGATGGAAACTCTTCAATGAGCTGGAAATAGTATAATTTTAGCATTTCTGTGTCTATGCACTGCCAGGGAAATAACCATTTGTAAACCAAAACATGAGTCTCATTAACCAGTTTAGACAATGACCTACTTTTCAGCCGATCCGAACTTTCTCGTATGAAAGTGAAATGAGACACTACTCACGACTATGGTTGCACTGAAATCCAATTCCTTGTTTCATAAAAAAATATTTACAAATTAAGTTAATAAAATCGTATTTCTTTATTTTTATGGCAAGGTGTAGGCAAGATGTCGCTAACTAAGACGTCACAGACTACCCCTCTCAGAGGAGGTCGTCGGGTCATTCACAATTCATCTGGTTCACTGGTTATACCTGTTATATGTTTTTGCGCTCATTATGTATATATTTATAACGTACAATGCGATTGATAATATATCAAGTCCGTACCAAACCGACAAACTTTTCAAGAGGCCGAGCCTCGTTTTGAGATTTCCACGATTTCCAGATTTCCGTTTGTCAGAGAACCCTTTACAACTGAGCACCCTGTGCGACGTGTTTGCAGGGAATAGAAGGGGCGTAGTGTTGCAATATACAAGTGATTAGATGTATCAAATAATACCGATTCATATTACTCAGTTGAAATAATCAGAATGAATTGGTCTCAAAATTCTAGACAGCTTATTGTACAAACTCCGTAAGAGGACGGAACCCAGTAAGCAGAAATCGAAACTGTTGCGTAATCAATGTGACTTCTGTCTTTAGTTTTAATTAAATTATCAGTTCTAACAAAGAAAACAAGGTTCGGATCTGTTTTGTTAAACTGTTCCACGACAGCTGTTCCTGATTCAAATACATGTATCGATAATCATTAAATGTCTGTGAAACTTTAACGCTAACCTACCTCTAGTTATATTCTTGTAACTACCAATGTTATTTGTTGACTGTCGATATTTCGGATGCGGTACCAGACTGAAAATATGAGCTATTTTTTAAATGAGGTTTTTATTATCAAGGGTTGAACATGTTTATGTAAATCAGTTATGGACATGCCAATCAATTTTAATGATGCTTCCGTTATGACAGGTCCATACGGTTCTTATTGAAACCGAGACAAATTCCAGACATGGCAAATTGATCTGGTTGGTATTACTGAGTTTGCTTACGTGACAGATTGATCTGGTTTGAATTAATGAGGCTTTCAATATGACAAGCTGACCTTTGTATTACTAAGGTTTTCGCAAGTACAGGTTGACCTAATTTGTACTAATCCGGTTACCGTATGACAGACACATTTGGTTCGTGCTCATGTTTTGCATTCATTTAGTAAACATAGTATTTATGCAGATATAAATTATAATTCGTGTGTCATCGTTGAACATAAACATTTCTAGAATATGACATTTTATAGTTGAAATGCGGTTTACTCTCATATATGATCTCGAAGGATCACATCCTTTATGTGTTTCCAATACTGCCATGTGCGCATCTTTGCACGTATAAAATTTGTGCTTTGAATTTATTGGGGTTTTTTGCTCAGTTGTTCTTTGTAATATTTCATATTTGATCATGATTACTTTACCAAATACAGTCCTAGGCGTATTTTCAGGAATCCGCATTGTTCTGGGATAATGATAATATTTATTTAATTTATATTTTGTCTTATCGTCCAAGCGCTTTAGTTCTAGAAAAAAACTGACCAGTATAAACGTGCAGTTTCACTTGATCTCAATGTGATATATGTTCTAATTGTGAAGCTTCATATGACAAGGCTAGTTTTACACCTAGCTGCCACTTCGTTTTTCATACCGTTTACTGCGAGAAAGAACTTATCCATATAAACATGCTGGTATCATTGATGAAGTTGGTCACATTCTCCCCTTAAATATATTTTATAGCAAGGTATATTGTAGCGTAGATGTATGTCGATTTATAGTTTTTAGTTAAAAATCGGAGTTATTTGCTTAGTTATTCATATTAGTTTATTCTTTAACACCATATTAGTTTATTCTTTAACACCAAATTAGCAAAATATAAACTGAAACATTTTGAAAGCGAATGCATAGTGAACCGGACATCAGGAAATATGTGTTCTTGCGCTCAAGTCCATCTTCAAACATATCGAATGGTAATCCAGTCCATATTTGATAACTAAATATCAGACAAAGTTCATATGAGGTGAGTAGCCATGTTGTCAAATATCACAAAAAGGTGAATGTGGAGTTTCGGTGTATGACATCGCTATAATTTTTACAGCATCTGAGTCTAAATGAACCACAAAATCAACGTACCTTATTTCTGAATGTTTCATATAGTAACAAAACTATTGTGGAAAACATCCCATTTTACAGATTCTGTTTTACCATCATTATACAAGAACATCGTTATTCTTTATTATTCCTTGTCTAAACAAAGCATCTGATTTCAAAACATACGGAATAGTGCAAAAGAAATGGTGGTATAATGTTTTAGCGACAATACGAAGATTTCATCATTTTCAGGATTAGGTTTTGAATTGAGGAGGGACATACGTAAAATGTAAGGAAGGAAACATTTTTATCCTACACTGAAGTTTTGAACTGGTAATGGCAATATTTGCCACTTACGACTATCTTAGAGCTAAGAGAGCTTCGAAAATCTACGCCCGGGAGGGAAAAACAACGTAAAAATATGAATTATATTATGCGGAGAGAAATAAAACATTTCTTGAAAATTACATTTTGAAATATCAAAACACAATCGGGGTTTCTTTTATGAAAGATTCTATGTAGCCTTAGATATACGTGTACTACTCGCAAAAAAGGCGGGTTTTCGTACACCTGTAGATGTTTTTCACTTCTAACTTTTAAAATCTTTTAGCATCGGATCGGTAGATGAGTCTCATATAACCATATACTAGGGGACCACACACGTGGCAACTTACGTCATCACCCGATGACCTTTGACTCGCGGTGTCGTTAAAATACGGCTTGCTCTCTCATAAGATCTCGTAGGATTACATCCTTTATAGGTGTCTTTAATGCTCACATTTGTACATCTTGGCACGTATACAATGTTTGTGCTTTGAATTTATTTGATATTTGCTCAACTGTTCGTTGCTATTTGTGCTTTGAGTCTAATTGATATTTGCTCAATTGTTCGTTGCAATCTTTCATATTTTGATCATGTTTACTTTACCGAATACAGTTCTAGAAATATGTTTTTGTTGTTTTATTTTGGAGAGAATGTAATTTGTCCGATGTCGTCGTCTTTGATGGCACATGCATGTTTGAAATTCCCGCTGATATGACAGTTCTGACAGAAAATACCCGTGAAGATCCGGGTTATGATTCCTCTTCAGTAACCCATGCTTATCGAAAAATTGGGTGGTCAGACTCGCTGACATTTTGGACACATGTCATCGAAACCCACTTACCATGGTCATGATGTTGATCACTGGATTGTCTGGTCCAGTTATTTACAGACCGCCGCCATGTAACTGGAATATTGCTGAGTGCGGCGTAAAACTAACCTCAAGCACTCACTCAGTAGGTTGCAAAAATGTTGCTTGTATGATAACTGTAAATTTCGCGTTGCAAAACAATCCCTCATACGGGAGTTTACCATTTAACGAACCCGTCAATCAATGTGGAATCGATCTGCTTTTATTGTCAGGTGATGATGGAAAACCCTCGGAGTTACAGTCCGAGTCATCTTTCTTGTCCACCGAACTGACCCCAAGCCTTCAGTCTTTTTGTCAGATGACAAATCTGTTTTGAATTCAAACCAGACATTTAATGGTGTTGCTTTGGGAATGGAACAAGGAGTTCAAAATGAGAGAAGATGAATGCGTTTGTGAGATTGTTTTAGTTTGGGGGGTAAAAATTCATCAAAGTTGTTTTCAAAGTTAATTATTTCAAGCGGCGGTTTTCGCTGGAATGACCTTGGTTTCAATCTTACTGAAACGCCAGTTTTTACCCATTTAACTACATTAATCAAGGCTTTTGGGGAAAGTTTGTTTCGTCAGATGGCGACTGGTGTCACTCAAACGGATTAAGATTAAAGTTGTGATTGGATGCAGGAGAAATACAAAATAGCGGTTTCTCAAAACTTAGGAACGAAAACGGATTTGTGGCGTTTTTAACATTTTTCTTCAAAACAATCAAACTGATATTTTAGGTTTTATAGTTTTACTGATCTTAACTTCAAACATCCTTGTCACGATATTGAACTTCAAGTGTCGTTTTCTCAGAGCGTGACAGTTTGCTGACACAGCTGGGTTTTTTTAATCACATCGATCTTTCAAATAAACAAAGGGCCAATGTACGAATCCCTGGGACATAGCTACCAGTCAATTTTTTTATTCACAGTTCCAAATGCTTTTCGTTCTTTGAACAGTATGCGGAGTGATGGAGTAGCCTAGTGGTTAAAGCGCTCGCTCGTCACGCCAAGGACCAGGGTTCGATTCCCAAAATGAGTACAATCTGTGAAGCCCATTTCTGGTGTCCCCCGTTGTGATATTGCTGGAATATAGCTAAAAGTTACATCGCTCACTCTTTGAACAATATCCTGTTGTGTCAAAGCGTGCTAGCTTGAGGAAATGCAGATGTGTTGGAGGTTCACTCCTTTTTCTAACCCTTTTTTCTTATTCCTGCAATGGATGACGTTAGGTAGAGTAACAACAAGTAACGTCTGTTTATAACCTCTTTTTCTTCCGTTGCTGCCACTGGATCTAGAAACCGACCTTCAGCTCGTGGGAAGACGCTTTTCCCGGAAAGTGGGTTTGGTTTGACATTTCAGCACAATTATAGCAATACCACGGATTGGGACACCAGAAATGGGCCTCCCACATTGTGAAGAATCGAACCCGGGTCCACGGTGTGACAAGCGAAGACTTGAACCACTTGGCTGTCCCAGCGCCACCCTAACGATCCCGTTAATCGCCTTTTACAAGCAGAGTCGCCTTTCATGGCAAGCATGGGTTGATGAGGGCCTATTCTACCCCGAAGTCATTTTGGACTGCACATAGACTATTACGGGCGGACAAGGAGATACGAGTAGTCTAGGAGGGTTGGATTCTGACGGATTTATTGATAACACCCATGTCAGCTTAAATATAACCATTACATCAGTCGGGATGATAAATGTCGGCATGTCAAATACTTGACAGTTACGGCAGATTCGCGCTCGTTTCGCTAAGTAGCTTTCTATGGTGATGTCATCAAGGGCGATTTAGTTGCAATAAATTTTCTGTATAATTCATGAACAAAAAACTTTTCACAGAAAATTCTCAGACATCCCGTTTGTCAAACCCAGTTTGGATGACATTGGCATGTTGGAAGTCCTTCTGACCTTTCTTTCAGATCACATACAAATTGGTTTTTGTGAATTGGACACATGTGTCACTGGTTATTGTGAATTGGGCACATGTGTCATTGGTTATTGTGAATTGGGCACATGTGTCATTGGTTGTTGTGAAATGGGGACATGTGTCACTGACACAGTAAATAGGGCACATGTGTCGTTGGAGACAGTGAACTTGGCACATGTGTCATGTGTTATTGTGAATTGGGAACATGTGTCATTGCCGCTGGTTGGGATGATTGGGATTAAGGTGCAGGCTATAGTATACTAACCCTGCATGCATAAACCATAAAGTCTGAAAGCTTGCCTACGACAATCTCCTTGATGCTGTAACAGTTACTTGTGGTAATTATTCATGTCTACAAGAATATATGTCTGATGCAGTATCCGTTGATGAACATATAGGAAGCGATCAAACCTTTCACCTGCGCTCTGCTCAGGTTGATAGAAAATACAAGACACAGGCTAGGCTAGTACACACATGTCGATACGAAATACAAGACACGGGTTAGGCAAGTACACACGGCTTGATAAACCACACAAGACACGGACAAGGCATGACGGCAGAAGTTTAAACAACAATGGAAGGCACGGGCTGATGAAATCATTTGGACTGCACATACACCAGTTAAGAATAGTCTCACTGGTGTGATATTACGACGGATTTATTGATAACATCGTGTCAGCTTAAATATAACCATTACATCAGTGGGTATGATAAATGTCGGCATGTCGATTACTGGAAAGTTGTGGAAGATTCGCCCTCGTTCCGCTAAGTAGCTTTCTATGGTGAAGTCATCAAAGACGATATAGTTGCAATAAACAGTCTGTATAATTCAGTGACATAAAATGGTTCACGGCAAATTGTCAGACTACCCATTTTCAATCCCAGTCGTCAAACAGACCAGTAAATTGATTTCTGGAGATTTATGTTGTGCGGAATTTTGGGGTTGGCATTGGTGTGCGTGGTGTGTATGTGTGTCCGTGTGTACGTGCGTACGTGCGTACGTGCAATACCAGCGATATTACTTAGCATTTTCTTAGAACATTCTAAAGAATTTTCCTTGTTGAGATCCTTAAAGTAAGGCAAAAGTTTCCATGTGAATGTTCTGGTTGGCTGCTGTTGTATTGTTAGTAAATAAACTGACGAGCAAAAGAAAGAGTAATTGTTTCTGCAATCCCAAACTAGTAAAATTATTGTTAAAATGCAACCAAAACCATTTGTACATTTGTGATTATTGTACTATGCACGAGCAATTTTCGTACAAGGAGTATTAAACCTGTTTGTCGTGAGGCCTGAACACTCTCTTGACAAAAATCTCGCGAGAAAACGCTAAGAGTGACGTCATAACTACATCGCTGTTCATTTTGAAAATGTCATTTTGCTAATAAAACACAAGTATTGCAGTGTGCTTCAATATACATTTCCATTTCATCAAAAGGTTTTGTTATTTTATCTTACTGGAAGAAACACAACCTGTTGCTTTTTTTTCTCGTAAGATTATTAGCTGAAGAATACGGAGAAAATAGTATTCCTTCACTGTCATCGTCTTGTCGCACTTGTTTTGTTTAGGTCGACGTCTACTGCAATGAATTAGTAAGGTACGGATGTGAAGGCCATTTCTGGTGTCCCGAACCGTGATGTTGCCGGAATATTGCTAAAAGCGGCGTAAAAACATATTCACTCACTCACAAGCTGTTGAGAGCTGTTGTGTTTCATCACATATCTTTCCCGTTAAGATCCGGGTTTGAACTGATCTTCTTTAACCCAAGCTTGTCGTATCTGTCGACTAGCGGGAGTGGGTGGTCTGACTCACTGACTCGGTTCAAACATAGAATCGTATCCCAGTTGCAGAGATTGACAACTCATTCGGAGGGAAAGATTCTAGATTGATTGATTAAAGTGGGAATATGCTGAAGGTGTATTTCAAATTTTCTTTTAGAAGTACTGCGTAGATTGAGGCTCATGCTGTTGATCACTGGATATTTTTTGTCCAAGCTCCACTATTTAAAGACCGTCTCCATATGGCTGGAATATTGCTCAGTGTGGCGTTAAAGAACAAACCATATCATCACACACCTGTGTCGCTAAAGAGCTGAAATTCCACAACCGTTAAACGAACGTAGAAACACAAGCTGTCTGTAAACTTGTAGGTGGGCACACCCCATCACGCTCTCTACGTCCTACCGGCTAAGCGCTAAACGCGTGCGTGCGTGCATGTCTATTTGCGAATTCGTGTGTGTGTGTGTGTGTGTGTGTGTGTGTGTGTGTGTGTGTGTGTGTGTGTGTGTGTTTGTGTGTGGGTGTGTGTGTGGGTGGGTGTGTGTGGGTGTGTGTGGGTGTGTGGGTGTGGGTGTGTGGGTGTGGGTGTGTGGGTGTGGGTGTGGGTGTGGGTGTAGGGTTTAGATGGACGAAGTAACGAACACGTATGTATATGGACATGGGCGTTGACATTGACATTGGAGGTTACGGATACAGATGAGGATTTTTTGACAGTTTAGGTAGTCAGTTTCCGCGACAATAGCCGCACATACACAATGACGCATCTCTAAAACACGACACATGTATGTCACCTTTGACAACAACACCACAAAAACATAAATACATCCGGAGCTGTGGGTACGTACTGCGTACTTACCAGATGATATTTTATGTACCCTTCTTCCAACTCCTGCTGTGTCACCCAACCAAACTACCCTTCTTCTGTGTCCTGAAGGAGGGTCCTGTAGGCTTCCGTTACCTGTTGACCTGTAACATGTTGTTCAAGTGTAAAATAAATCATCGTGAGTGAGTAAGTGCTGAACAGTAACCCGTGTGCTACGTGCGTGTGGATTTCTTTTCACCCGTCGTGCGTCAATGTCGTTCACGTAATGTCAGCACCAACGCAGCCCCACACGCAAACTGTAGCGCAAACAGGGTTGCGCAACAGAGAAAAATAACCAGTCAGCAGTTTGCCTGTGGTTAGGCGGTGGGTCTCAGATGACTTGCCATAGGGAAACTTTACTCGTCATTTCTTATCCCGACCCCAGCTACCGGAATGTTTTAGAACCCCAGCTAAAATTAGAGTGATGTATTTCTTTCACATATAGCGATCAATCATGTGACGGAATTTAGGAAAATGTATTACATAGCAAAGAACAATATTTCAGTGGTTTCATCTTTTAAACACTGAGTACTTTAGCTACATTAAAGCGCCAGCTTGATGCGGTAGGAAAGTCCTGGCACAGTGAGGTAATCGAAACCCGCGATTCTCAACCAACAGGACTCCGCTATACAAACTGAACTTGGCACTAAGACCGTCTTAAGTCATGTTAGAGTATGGGAGTTACGATTATCATAGCTTTATCCGTTTCATGTCGAACGACAGGGACCTGTTCCAAAAAGCGATCTGAATGTAACCAATGCTAAAGTATGGGAGTCACTGTCACCTTAGCGGTAACATCTCTTTGCCGAACTCAATAAATAACGAATAACACTGGGGCTAAGTTTACTTACACTGTGCCGAACTGGGCCCATACATTAACATAGACTTACTACTATCTTAGCGCTAAGACAGCTTCGAAAATCAAGGCACGGGCCACGATGCACAAAGCGATCCTAGCGTTACGACGATCGTAAACCCATGTTAGAGTATGGGAGTTACGACTCCATAAGTGCTAACTTCTCTTTGCGGTATAAACCTTATAATTATAAAAATAAATTATTTGAGTCGTCAATGCTCATGCAATCACCCACTTGTTTGCTTTGGCTGGTGCGCCTGTCCTAGAGCGCGTGTCGTTAGTATGCGAGCGAGTGAATGAGTTTACTTTTACGCCTCTTTTAACATTATTATAGCAATATCACAGCGAGGTAGACAAGGAATGGGTTGCCCATTCCCATTTCGAGAATCGAACCCAGACGAACCCTTTCTGAAGTAGACTACCCCAAAGTTCACCCTAGGATGCGAAAGGCAGGGTATCGGTCTGTTGTGCGACAAGAATCGGTGTTTTGGAAGGAGGATATAGACAGAAAGAGAAACAAATATTTACGCAATCGCTGCTTGGAAATTGTATTATCGAGCTACAAATAAACTGATACCCCCTACTTGCTTGAGAAATTTAAAAAAGAAGAAGAAAAACGTTTGTCACAAATTCAATATACATGGAACTAATGTATTATTCTAGAATGTTATCTATTTTCCTTTCCCTACAGTGTTTTCTGGGAGACAGAGAGGTGCAGAGGTTCCTATAACTGCCGGACTGTTTCATCTATGTTTCAACCACATCACGCACATTCATCGCGAGTTTACTTACGTCTTGTCCCAAGATGCCAACTTTGACGTGCAACAATTTAGACTTGTATCGATCCATCATGCTACCAAAGTTGTTTTGTTAGAAATCTGCTGAACATTTCATTTCAGGAAACGAATGGGTGAGCTGGGTTCAATGCACCTTTGAACACTATTCCAGACGTGTCGCGTGGTGTCATGGGTTCAAGCCCACGATCGAAGTTTGCTGTGCGCCCAGTTCTAGAGCCATAGACAACTGAGAAACCCGTGGTTGTTGTTTAACGCAACACGCAATATTCAAACTATCTGGAGGCGGTTTGGGAATAATTAAGTCCGGACCGATAACCCAGTGATCAACATCATGAGCATCATTCTACGCTACTGGGATAAATCAGTGAGCCTGACCACAAGCCAGGGCTACCGAAGACCAATTCTTATCCAGATCTTCAGGGATACAACAGAATAAATATTGTTCTGTTATTGTGAAATTGTTTGTCTCTGTCATGTTTGACTTCCGTCGTTGCTTCTCGTCGTAACACGAAGACATTCACATTTCACACCCATCCATCTGTTGTCTAACAGTCAAATATGGTTACAGACTGCACGCTACCACGTTGCTAAGACACCTGTCTTTCAAATCAGATCGTAGCTCTCCCTGCTGTCAAGCGTGGATTTGAGGAGGAACCATTATTGGTCATTCAAGGTCACAATAATGCATGAGAATATATTCGGAAACCGGTGACTGGTTATGAGGAACACCAGTGAGGTGTTTTGATATTGATTGTACCTTGCCCCTTCTGGGACAGACGCTGATCTTAACTGACTGGATGAGTGAGTTTTGATTTACGCCGCACTCAGTAATATTCAAGCTATATGGCGGCGATCTGCAGATAATCGATTCTGGTCCAGACAATCCAGTGATCAAAATCATCAGCATCGTTCTACGAAATCAGGAACCGATGACGTGTGAACGAGTGAGCTTGACCACCCGACAAAGTAGGTGACTGAAGATCAGTGCTATCTCGGATCTTCACGGGTCCAATCTGAGCTGAGAGGCAAAAGTATACACAGGCATAATGAATAAGACATGATAAGTTGGGTTTTTTAACAAGAGATATTACAAGCATCACATGATTGTCATTGAGTATCTTACAGCAGGTTACGAACTGGTAACATATAAACACTCTTTACGGATGCAGCTTCACTAAATTTTGCTCGGTAGTGTACTTCCGATCAAAACACGTGCGTCACCGTAACAGCGTTTAACGTCGGTTCTTTGGTCCGAAGTCGACTCAAAATCACTAAAACACACAACTTTTGTTTATAGCAGGTTCTTATGGCTAACAGTTTTTTTTTCATCCTCAGTAACTAGGAGGGATTTCTTCAGGAAATATTCTAGTTTTTATAGAACCAGTTTTTTTATTTATCTAGCTGTTGTCTGTGAGAGAAACGACTTTTTTTTGAGGAAGCAAAATACATTATCGGGATATGATCTTTTAACCTGGAACAAATTATCTGTATGCATAACTCCTTGCACCTATATTGTAAATAAAACATAGGGTCTACGCATTCTAATCAAGACCCACCACTTTTCATGGTTCTGGGTCCTTGGGGACTGCAGCTTTTTAGGCTTAAGGGCAAGCACGGGAGTGAGTGAGTGAGTTTTGTTTTACGCCACACTGGCGGCGGTCTGTAAATAATCGAGTCTGGACCAGACAATCCAGTGATCAACAGCATGAGCATCGATCTGCGTAATTGGGAACCGATGACATGTGTCCACCAGGTCAGTGAGCCTGCCCACCCGATCCCGTTAGTCGCCTCTTACGACAAGCATAGTCACCTTTTATTGCGAGCATGGGTTGCTGAAGGCCTATTCTACCCTGGACCTTCAGGGGTGGCAAACACTGGAACACAATACACACTGCACGTGTTAATTATGCCCGCCAGCAAAAACATCAAGTGTGCGTGTATGGTTTGATCAGTGTGCGAAATGGCCAATGGCCCGCTAGCCCGTGGATAGTATAAATCCAGTCAGGCAGTAAATCTCCACTGTCACTGGCCCAACTTGGCTCGTGAATTTTCATGGGGTGATTTTGTGAATGTATCACTCTCTCCGACTTGTTAAGTCATACTAGTCTATCTTGATAATCTTTTCTTAGTTTCTAAATTTTTCATTGACATTTCGTGCTATTAAATTATTTTGGGGGTTAGCTGTCCTGGCTAGGTAAATTTGGAATTCGCACACACGGTTTGGCAGATACAAAGTACAACTACACATAAAAATAAATATTGTCGTTACCAAAACATTACCCAGAGATCATAGGTGGGAAGCTATATACACATCCCAGAACCATATCGGGATATTTTATGTCCGCATCGTTCAATGTTATTTACCAAAGCTTACATATAATATCTTCAGATGGGGAAGGTTCCAAAGCGACCATTCTGAAAATATCAGTTTTGTTATTTAAACATAACACTGAGTTGCGAGTGAATACCATCCAGGGGATGTTTAGTGACATTGGGTAAGAACTGGTCTCCGATTTGTTCTGGGCGTATGACGGCTGATGGAACTGGGTAGTCCCACTCCGTGCATTCACACCCGAGAAGATCCGGGTATGAAATGGTCTTCAGTAGCCCATACATGAAGTAAGTGGCGACTAACGGGAGCGGATGGTCAGACTCGCTGGCTTGATTGAAACATGTCATCCTTTCCTAACTAGATTGATGCTCATGATGTTGATCACTGGATTGTCTGGTCCAGACTTCGCTTCTCAGCCGGAATATTGCTAGGTGAGGCGCTAAAAAGACAAACAAACCACGACTAAGTTGATTGTGTGTCTTGGAATACCTAGAAGCCGTTGAATTTGTATTTGACATTAATTCATGGTGCAAACAGCTGCCATATAAGCTTGAATATAAGCTGACTGCGGTCTTTAACAACACACAAATAACGTTCTTTTAGAAGGAACGATAATGTATTGTAAAATCAGCAAGTCTATTGTTAAGAAAATGGCGTGTTACTCCCATGCAAGGACAAGCAATCATTTGTATTGTTTTTAAAGAGAAAAATATTAGAAATGCATACGTGTGTTGTCTGCCAAAATCAAAATTTCAGTTCTCATTATCAGTTTCTATTGTTTATATATGAAATTACAAAGCGATTGGCTGATGTTGAAAAAAAGTTAAAGCAGATATGATAAAATGATTCTTGCATTTTAGCAACACGCACGCACGCACGCACGCACGCACGCACACACACACCTCCGCTCAGCCAATCACATGCTTGATTCACACACGAATATGGGGGTGGTACAAAATTCTCCAGACTCTATCTATCAAAAACGTCTATTTAGAATGTGTAATACCACGGATAAGTGATAAAACCTAAAATATTTAAAACACTAATTTGTTGCCTTTGATATAAACACCCGAGGGATCGGTCTTGACACAAAAAAAGAGACAAAACATTTACACTGAGAGAAAACAGTAGGCTTTGTGTTGCCTGCTACTTAAACGTTTACCCACGATCAAAGAACACGAAAAGAAAGAATCAGCGTTCCGACTGAAGTGCATTGCCCATTCACAATCCTATTTTCTTCGCCACAATCACGGTAGCACATTATCACAGAAGCTGTATCTCCCCATTAGTCTGTTATCATTCCATGTGTATTTACACAACAGACTACTGTTTTGTTTAACAGCGTTACATGTCGTGAGGAAGACAGTCTTGGAAATTGGGATGCAGCAAGGGCCAACAGAAGTTCATTTTCCGTCGGTGCTGATAGCACTGTTTAGCAGTTGTTAGGAAAAGCTTACCAGACTCCATCGTGAAGTTGGAACGAGAAGAAGTGCAGGGGATGCAAAGAAAAAGTTTTGGGAGTGTTACAAACTTCTCTATGGGACGTCGATAAATTATAGAATGCCAGGTTGGAGGCCGGATTGTTTCCGAGGGTCGGTCTATGAACCATGTAAGTACATGTTTGTTTCCAAATCTTTATTGACATTCACGATTCCCCGAAGACCCATCGAAACTGTTGATTCAATCGCATAATGTTATTTAGCTATGTCCTCTGTCGGGTTAGTTTATGAATTGGAAAAAGCTCCAAACTACCCGATGTGATCGTGAAGTATATCGGTGTAGGGTTGCAGCGTGCACGGTATTCACACCATGGATAACGTTGACGATCTTTTGTCGATCGCTGTCATTTCATGCCGCATGACGGGGGCCCTGTTAGGGAGAAAAATCATTCATCCAGAACGGTGAACTTTTTGACAGTGACTGGTACACATTCCTTTCACAGCTGACCTTTACAGATTGCTATTATGTAATTTTACTCAATTGCAGAATATGTGACCATCAACTGAATTGACGGGGAATTGGCAAGGAAATTCGTTTTCATCAGAAATAATATTTGTTTAAATTCTGCCCAGTGTCTCTCTGGAAAAAATATACAGTTTTACACATTTTTTTCTAGATAATCTTTCAGTTGTTTTTTACATGATTAATATTTTGTGTCATTTATATTTAATTAATGTCACAAAGATATTTGGTAAAATTTAGAAATAGATTAAAATATTAATAGACATTTTGGTTAAGGCTTGACATTCTACAATGGATCAATAATTCCCTTTAAATTATAAGAAAAATTCATCAATAGTATAACTATTCCGTGGAACAATGGCTGAATGATTACATATTTTGAACAATGTTAATCATGTTCATATCAAGTTCTTCCACTTGTGTTACTATAATGCTGCATGCATAATTTATTGCAGAAAACAGATGACCAAGGTATTGCTACAGTGTTGATATGATCTGGTGTGAAAGATACAAAAAGACACATGTGTTTAACATGTCATGTATTTTTCATGATATATGATCCTATAATTGGTGTCATACTGGGTATTATGTCATTTTAATTTTTAGTAATTATTTATTTAAATTGCATCAATATGTGAGTCTAACTCGAAAAGTCTGATCATGATTCTTACACAGTTGTGCAAATGTGCTCTAAAAAACTCTGAAATATATTAAATCATACACAGCCATAGTGAATCGTGGTCAAGCTTGTCAGTGTGAGCTGGTAAACCATACATACTAAATCACCAGATTCTGCTAATGATACAGGTCAAGGTAATGGTGTCTGTCTACTTGAGATGATCCCCGTTCATCATCAACCATATGCTATGTAAAATAAACATGAACACACTTCTAGGGGTCATATCATAAGTAGTTACCAAGAAATCTGTTCTTCATTACAAAATCACAAAATATTGTAGTATTTGTACATAGATCAGTTTGATTTATTCCAGTAGAAGAAACTAAATGCGATATTCTTAGGCACAAACTCTCTGTGCCTTGCTGCTTTTTAAAGTTCAAATGAAACAGTCACCCTTGAGATGGTCCCTTTTGTTGAGACAGCTGTGTGAGAATCCATGTGTTGTGAAAGTGGACCTCTCCCCATCAGTTCAAACCATTTGTCCTGGAGAAAAGTCTGTGGAGATAAACATTTAAAATTTTCAAATTAGAAAGTTGAATGTCCTATTACTGGTTTGTAATGTGAGAAAACATGGGTGTAGACTGATGTTAGGCAGGGCTTTGGAAGGAAACAATTTTTAGCAAATCCTCATTTTTTTAATTGAGCGTCTTTTCATAGATTGTAATGTTTTAACAAAATTTAAACACTGAATGGCTTAAGCAGAATAAATTGTAAACAAGACTTATGTAGAAATATCATTATTGTGTATTAGGTGAGTTAGATGTAAAACTGATGTTTTTTATGTTACCATGGTTACGTAGTTACCATGGTCACATGGCTAAGTCTCTGAATATGTATAATTTTGACAGACACAGGTAACATGAAGTACCTAAATTCTGCTAGACTATTGGGTTGATACCATCTTTCATGTGTATTCATACATAAACAGGTCAAATTTAGTTGGGTAATGGGGATATTTTTGTGTACTTTTTGCAGATACAAAACTTACCATATTTCCTCCAATACTTCCTCTTGGTCTCTGATGAGTGACTAGAGTAAAGTAGTCACTATAATTAATTACACCTATTATGCGCAATGAATGGCAGGTCACTAATAAGTGTGGGGTCTGGAAATCTGTTGTAAAAATAAGTGCCAAGGTGCTTATTAGTGAAATATGGTATCTGGAAATGTGCACTACTGTAATTTTGTAAACTTGTAACAAAGTCAAAGGGATCTCAAATTTTAGTTCCTTTTAACTGCAGTCAATTACACGCACATTGACTAGAATAGGTATCAAGTAACCAGGACAAAAATATTGGGTCTTTACGATTGTTTTTATCCCAAATATATAATATTCAGAAACTGGGCATTCATCTTACTCCAGGGGCTGAATAAAGGCCTCTTAGCAAAACTAGTCTTATTGTTTTGTTGCTGGTGTAAGGATATGAGAAGGATTTCTGTTGCAGGAGTAGTCTGTCTCACGGCCCCTGAACCACATGATTTTGGCTTTTGCCTAGGCTTTCTGCAATGCCAGAGAGAAGACAGACTTGAACAGGGCATCACTTGGTGTCCTCTTCACTTTATACTTCACAAACTAGTATTTCTTATTTCTCAAATGACATGATGGATGCTGTGTTTACGCTGCTTGTTATATATAACGTATGCTATTACCTAGCCTAGGTTTTATACAAACACACTTTATTTGGACATTAGCATATGCCTCAGAAATTCAATCTTTTGGATCAAATCCAACTGTCTAAACTTGCACATGTCCCTAAACAGTTGTTAGTTTAATTCATAATTACTAGAGGATGCGAATCAGAAAGAGTTGTCCCTGTAAAATACTTTTCGCCAAAGATCTGCTTTCCTTGACTAGCGATCCAGTGAAATGATCTGTGTCAGACTGGTCTTTAGGAACTCATGCTTATCTTTAAAGGTGACTTTCGGCCTTGGGTCAACCTTGTTGACTTGTCATCACAGGGATTGTGGAGTAGGCCAGTGCCTAAAGTGTCTGCCAAACACATTGAGGACCCAGGCGTGAAGCCCATTTCTGGTGTCCCTGCCATGATATAGTTGAAATATTGCCAAAACTAAAAGCTGCATGAAAACTCTCTCACTCATTCACATGTCACTGCATCCCATTTGTGGATCAACGAAAGCTCATGATGTTGAACACTGGATTGTCTGGTCTAGGCTCGATTATTTACAGACTGCTGTTATACAGGTGGGGTATTTCTGAGTGCAGCATCAAACAACAAACAAAGAAACAAACAATCAAATAAAAAAACAAGTCTGCTTGAACAAACCTATATGTGACTATTATCCAGATATACATCTTTGAGCATTATTTAGTCGGAAAGCAGTGCTACCACTTTGAAAGACCGTTCCAATAAACGCGAGCCTCTGATAAGACCACTGACATTAAACATGAAGATCACAGGCTGTGTGTAGAGGCTGTGTTCACAGGATGATAATCAGGATAATGCCAAAAGGATAATTTGCCTGTTAGCTTATGCTATCACGCCCGCACATACTCAGCATTAATGTGGCAGTTACCATTAATGCAGAGTTAAGTACTGGGAGCGTGTCAATCATTCTGTAATCACCTCATCTGATATTACACCATGGTATCTGACTGTGGAAGGTGTAATCTGGCACTCAGTGCAGGCTTTGTTATTTTTGCCCCATGATTGGTCGATGTGCTGTGAACGTGATTTGCTGGGTGAACTGAGTGCATGTCATTGTGTCATAATTTTATGGGTCAGTGCTCATGATGTCAGTCACTGGATTGTCTGATGCTGAATTATTTACATTATAGTCTCTTGTAGCAGGACTGATTCTTAGTGATGTGTTAAACAAAAAACGAAACAAATCTGTAGTGCATGTAATTGTGTGGGTCAATGCTCATGATGTCAATCACTGGATTGTCTGATCCTGAATTATTTACATACTGCTCTCTTGTAGCAGGAATGTTTTTTAGTGCTGTGGTAAACAACAAAGAAACAAATCTTGCATTCAAACCAACAGACGTATGATTCTGTCATGATGCATTTATGCAGCTGAAAACTGGACCACTTCGATGAGAGCACTGAAACCATTGACCCTGAAAAAGTCAGGTAATTGGGTCTTATTAGTTGAAAGTTGAAGGAAACAGCACACAGGCTGCAAAGTATTGTTTCCCCTCTTTGTTTCCTCTTTTAGTTTCATTCTGGAGGATAAGCGTGATGAAGGAGATGTGATAAGGAGCTGAGAGGCCATGGTTTCCAAATTGTTTGACTTTAATGACATAAGGTGTCGGTATGCTGAGGCTGTACTGTCTTTACCAAGAAGGAAACATTGACAAAATAGAGCATTTAATTAAATCCTATTAAATCCATATTATGTCTCCGAATATGTATAATTTTGATTGATATTAACTATTCATTTTAAACTGAACAGGAGCCCCTGTAAGAAGAGAGACTCAGAACCTGAAGAAAGTTTGATGACTTGCTTCATTTAAGGCTTGAACATTTCAGAAATGGTTAGACAGAAGAAAAATAATGTGGTTCAGGGACTGTGAGACAGACTAATTACATCCATACACTATAACTGGTCACCTGAATGAGTTAAGTTATTTTAATAGATCACATTGTCGTGGAATTAAATGTGAATGAAACTAAAACATTTTTAACAATATATTGGCAATTATGTCACTTCTGTATTGTTGTTTTCTGTAAAAGAATTTTTTAATGTTAAAATTGACTGTATATTTGGTGTATTCATGTGGCATTTTACTTAACATGTGTGTTGCTCAAGCAACTGCCAGCGTGGTGGGGTAGCATATTGGTTAAAGCGTTTGCTCATGATGCATTAGACCTGTGTTTGATTCCCACATGGGTACAATGTGTGAAGCCCATTTCTGGTATCCCACACCATGACATTGCTGGAATTTTGTTAAAGCGACGTAATGCCATACTCATTCACAATCACTCTGTTAAAGTAATAATTAATAGTTTAAATGATAATTTCTAAAATTATATTTAACCAACTGACTGTGTTCCTTATATTGTACATGACTGCCAGGTGGAGGGTAGCTTAGTGGTCAAGGTGTTCGCTCATCATGCCGAAGACCTGGGTTTGATTCCCTGCATCAGTTTCAGTGCCTGCTGTGATATTACTGGAATATTGCTAAACTTGACATAAACCAAACTAACTCACTCACTATTGCTTTTGTCACATTTTTTCAGGTTGATAGAGGCTACTAACGGGATCAGAGTGGTCAGGTTCTCTGACTTGGTTGACACATGTCATTATTTCCCAGTTGAGCAGATCGATGCTGTTTATCACTACTCTGTATAGCTGAAATGTTGATGAATGTGACATTAAACAACAAACAAACAAAACATATTTAGACGACAATACTGAGCTGTTTTGAAATATTATAATATTTTGGCTACTCATTGAACTTGGATGGTTTGTTACTGATTTCAAATATAGCTCTGTGTGAACAAACTCTAAGTTAACCTTTAAATCCACCTTAAACATTATTAAATATTATTAAATATTAAAGTTAATGCCAGTGTTGGGGTCAGATAGACTGGTTTCATTATTTCTCAGAACAAGAGACCTCTGTGCTGTGACAGGCTTCAATAACAGAGTTATTGTCACAGTTTATATATATGCAGTATTTAACATGTTTAAACACTGTCTAGGGTCTGTTATTTTTGGCATCTAATCTGAAATATATAATTGTAAATGTTGTAACTTGTATGGGTTAAATCATTGCCTGATTATGTGTCCCAGCTAGAAATGTCGGCGGGTCAAGTTGGGTTCTGGATATAAAGGGTCTAGTGAACTGGCAAGTCTAGCGTCTACTGAACCAGCATGTCTAGCATCTAGTGAACTGACATATGTAGCATCTAGTGAACTGGCAGGGCATGTCTAGCATCTAGTGAACTGGCGTGTCTAGCATCTAGTGAACTGGCATATGTAGCATCTAGTGAACTGGCAGGGCGTGTCTAGCATCTAGTGAACTGGCATATGTAGCATCTAGTGAACTGGCAGGGCATGTCTAGCATCTAGTGAACTGGCATATGTAGCATCTAGTGAACTGGCAGGGCATGTCTAGCATCTAGTGAACTGGCATATGTAGCATCTAGTGAACTGGCAGGGCATGTCTAGCATCTAGTGAACTGGCATATGTAGCATCTAGTGAACTGGCAGGGCATGTCTTAGCATCTAGTGAACTGGCGTGTCTAGCATCTAGCATGTGTGGGACTGTTTTATATGACACCATTATGGCAAGATACCTTTCTGTCCTTGCAGAGCAAAAAAATCATCATACCACTGAAAGCTGGAGTAACCAAAGCCTAGTGGTTACAGTGTTTGCCTGTCACGCTGAAGACTGGGTTTGATTCCCCACATGGGTACAGTGTGTGAAGCCCATTTCTGGTGTTATCACAATGATATTGCTTGAATATTTTTTTATGTGGGAAATGTATGGAGTAGTATGAATACATCTATAAGTGGCAACACTTTTAACTTGTAAATATATTTATGTTGAATATTTATGTGCAATTCTAAGAATGATATTTTGACTTGTACATATCATTACAAGATTTCTTATCTGATAATTTCATATGTTTTTCACATAGTACAATATGGGCTTTACTTCTTGATTTTACCAGTAGCTATTTGATAAGAAATATTTGTAGACATAAGGCTACTTGGAAAAAAGTTCACCTTTGTGGTCTGCACATGAGCACTTATTTGATCTCCTATTATTTTGCAGTATGTATTGCGATGCAAACACTGTATGGTGCAATGCAATTTCCAATTGCCAATATCCAGCTCTTAAATGTCGAGTCTAGGATGGGAATGTCTACCATCCAGCTCAACTAGCATCCAGCTTGTCTAGCTAATATCTAGCATTTTGCATGTGAAATGTCTAACAATAGTACAGTCTAACATGTTGAGCATCAGGCATCTATGGGTGGAGTTCCGTGGGAGTCAATGAGAACCTGTTTTGTCAAGTCTGTTGAACAGTCAGTACACCAATCACCAGTACAACAGAACCCTCAAAGCAGTAGGCACAACAAGCATGTAGAGGATGTTGTAAGATAAATGTTATATCTCCTGGGGTCAAAGGAATTCCGTTGTTATTGCTACAGAACAAGAGTTTCTTTCATGAGACTTGATTCTGCTCGGGAACACCTCATGGATGTGTGAAGAACTTTGTGTTAAACATGTTCTGTGTTTATCAGTAAGTGACGGAACACGGAAATTTCATGTTTAAATTTTAATCGAAAAAGTTCAAATTTGTTCAGCCAAGTTGCAGTTCATCTTGATGTTTCTAGAACTAAAAAATATTTGTCTCAGGATCTGTGCTAGTAATGCGTGAAGATGTGCCTAAGAAAAAAGTCATCTTATCTACAGACAGAATTTGTTTGAAATGAAGTGAGGAGAGGACAAGCTGCCAGTGACAATTGCCTGTTCCCATCAACCCACTGACTGCCATGTTTTTTGTGACATACCACAAGCAGAGCATTGCATCCTCAAGACAATCAGTGACTATAATAGTTCCAGGTTTTTTCTAAAGAGTATCAAGTTATTGATGATAACTGAATATTGGTGTGACGTAGAAAAACCTTTATCATTACTTTTAAGTTTGCTCCCTAAATTAGTATCCTTGAGAAATGTTTGTGAGATCTTGTTGGATGGCATATGTATTTTTATGTGACTGTTACCTATATTCTATTGAGTATTCCATAGTTATTCTACCTGCATCATTTCTATTTTTTCCACCAATATTCCATCAATATCCACCCTTTTTCCCAACAATATTTACTTGTTATTCCACCAATATATCAATATTCCAACAGTATTGCACCATCAATATTCTACCATTGTTTCAACAATATTGCATCAATATTCAACCATTATCCCAACAGCATTCAACCATTTATTCCACCAATATTCCATCAGTATTCAACCTATATTCCACCAATTGTCCATCCATATTCCAGCAATATTTCATCAATATTCTACCAATATTCCATCAGTATTCTACAATTATTCCACCATTATTCCTTTTATATTCTACCATTATTCTACCAATATAGTAACAGTTTAAGCTCTTATTCCACCAATATTCCATTAATATTCAGTCATTAATTGCACAGATATTTCATAAGGATTCTACCATTATTCCACCAATATTCCTTTTATATTCTACCATTATTCCACCAATATTCCTTTTATATTCTACCATTATTCCACCACAATTCCACCAATAGTCCAACAGTTTCAACTCTTATTCCACCAATATTCCATTAATATTCAATCATTATTCCACCAATATTCAATCAGGATTATACCATCATTCCACCAATATTTCATCAGTATTCTACCATTGTTCTACTAATAAAGTAATACTCCATCAATATTCGATCATTATTCTAGCAATTTTCAATCATTATTCAACCTACATTTCACAACTATTTTATCAGTGTCACAATAGTTTGCACCCTCAAATGGCTTACATAATACACTGTACCTCAGTTTGGTACTGAACCAGTGTTTACACAACTGTAAATTTTAGGATGATTGCACACCCCAGTAATGTTTGTGTGATACACGTCTATGAATTCCAAAACATGAAGGGAAATACCACTGGGGAAACTCGGAATTCCCCCTTGTCTATGGACCTGGGGGGCAGTTTGATCTGGGCTTGGCCTTTATGTCCCCTTTATTGATGATAAAGGGCATAGCCTGGGTCCAGTAGAAACCAAATGTTCGTGGGCATCTGTAGACAAAGAGGCCAGACACAAGAAGGAGGGAAGTGTCGTCTGCTCAGATGCAGTTGAAGAGGCTCATTCATTCGGATAAACTGATGTCACTTTTGTTGGAATATTGATGAAACTATTGTGAAAACTGCCTCACTCATCAGATGGACTGAACAGACGGTCAACTTGGGCAGTTAAATAATCATTGATTTTCAAAGAACTGTGTTGCAGAGTACAATATTTATGTGCAACAATAGAGTTGTTTACTGACACTGACCTTGACTTGATGTCATTGGATTGTTCATGACCAGTGTATACCAAATACTGCATCTACTGGTTTGAACTTTCATCTTTTTCTGTGTAGTTGAGTTCAGATTGAAGAAACATTCCAATGAACATGTTGAAAACTTGAGTTTCTAACAAGAATCTTATCTTGATTCTCAAAATTTGATGTTTGCACTTTGATCATAAAGATCCTGAGTTTTTGTTGTTGATTGTTAGATGGCCAGAACATCCCATGTGTTGACCAGCTTTGTGGAGATAATGGATGGAATTAATCTACAAGCTGTCGCACCAACACAGTCTGGCTCAGATGCAGAGTCAGAAACTTTTTAAAGTGTTGAGTTTCTCTTTAACTTCATGGAGAGCTAGTTTGCTCATTCAGACAAATTATTTATGTTTTCTCACCAACGAATCAAGGATATCGCCATTGGTAGGCAATGGAATATTACCAGGATAAATGCTGAACTAACAACCAAGATGGGCGGCAGAGGTTTGTGAATGATTATATATATTTGTTATTGCCAGTCTTCCATGTTTGTGTTAGTCCTGTTTCGGGGCAGGTCATCCTGCTACCAGCATGTCTGATTCTAATGAGGTTTTGGAATGTAGTCTTGTTTCAAGTGAGAAAGCTGTAATGACTCAAGGATTTCCCTGGACCTGCTTTGAGACCAGTGTTTGACCCCTATTTAGATCCTCAGGAAATGTCAGTATAAATTCCTAGATCATGATTCGTAATTACCCAGCTTATGTTGATGTTGTTTCTCTGAGTAATGGAAAATTTAAATGGTGTCATGGACAAGGGGAATTTGTTGATGACAGCACAGACTAATATCAAGTCTTTGAAATTAATATATATTCCTGAAAAAATGGTTCCCAAAGTATATTCATAAAATATACTTTTCACACTTAACTAAGGATCAAATCAAGGGTTCAACCGAAAACAATGACATGGGATCAAATTTGGTTTAAATATCTGAGTCTGTTGTAAGCATGGATCCAATTTCACTGCATCTTGTGGATCCCATACCTGCTATTGACATGTGTTGTTTATTGTCATGGACTCGTTCCATGATTTGCTAAATGCTTGATTGGTGCCATGAAAACCATTTTTAGGGTTACTCATGTATTAAGTGCATATGGTTAGCTAAAAGTGATTGTTTTCCTAAAGATATGTTACCATATCATTATTTATCCAATTTTAAATGGATACAAATTCAAATTATAATTCTATGTTGAAGTAAAGTTGCGATTTATTTATTATTATTTATTTATTCATGTCTGTAGTAAATAATAAAAAGAAGCACAGAGATTGAAACTGGCAGTCAAAACCCCATATTTTTGTTAACCTGAAGAAAACCTTTATTATGAGGGTATGTATAATGAACACTTTTTAATCATCCGCCGAATTTGCTAGTTTAGAACATGATTAACCTTAGCATATCAGCTGATTTATTTATATGCTATTTCCAGTGACTTGAAGATGTGTGATCGCTGGGCAGCTTTTTAGTTGAATTAGAACCACAGATTACCCTGCAGTTTAACTGAAACCGCAGTGTCGCTAAGAGTCTTATTGTGAGGGATGACTGTACCACATACTGTAGACTTGCATAGCTTGTATTGGGGGTATTTGATTCAGAGCCTATATGAAAATATGACCAACAATGTTTTAATGAATTTACGTGATTCACTGCAGTTGCACATGCAAGGAGGGCTAGACAGTAAGGAAAATAATGTGGTTCATGGACTGTGAGACAGACTACATTGCAGGGAGGGCTAGGCAGTAAGGAAAATAATGTGGTTCAGGGACTGTGAGACAGACTGCATTTCGGGGAGCACTAGGCAGTAGGGAAAATAATGTGGTTCAGGGACTGTGAGACAGACTACATTGCAGGGACGGCTAAGGGAAAACAGTGTGGTTCAGGGACGGAGACAGACTACATGGCATTGATGGCTAGCCAGTAGGGAAAATAATGTGGTTCAGGGACTGTGAGACAGATTGCATTGCAGGGAGGGCTAGGCAATAGGGACTAAAAGACAGACAACATTGCAGTCAGGACTAGACAGTAAGGAAAATAATGTGGTTCATGGACTGTGAGACAGACAGCATTGCAGGGAGGGCTAGGCAGTAAGGAAAATAATGTGGTTCAGGGACTGGAAGGCAGACTAGTGAGAAGGGACTGATTCAGAATGTGTGCAAAATCTAGACTAGCTTCATGTTCATGTATAGCATCTCGAAAACAAGACTAGAGAATGATTATAAGGACTATGTCACGGAGTCAGAAAATACATTCAAGTCATATTTTCCAAACTTTTGAATCCTGGGAAAATACTTGACACATTGCAGTTCATGGTGACTTTGCCCTTCTTGTCTTTGATTCCTTGTGAGAACTAGGCAAGCAGTGATCTCCATTTCTTGCATTTGTCCAAAACAGTAACCTCTGTTTCTCGAATTTAGTCTGACAGTTTTTTTCATCTTTTCCAAATATTTTCTATATTCTTTTCTGATCATCTTGATATATGTTGAATTTACAGGAGAAATATTTTCTTAATATACTTATGATGGTTTTGAGGTGTATATTTTCAGCATCATCGGTTGACGTCTGTTGTAGATTTTAGATAAATATTTCCTCAAGTCTGATATGTCGTATTAGCCACACTGACATTCAAAGCAAGTAGATATTGACATTTCATTCCTGTGTTTTCATAGGGTATAATTCAGGGTTATTGTAATAGCACCTGGAAACTGTTAGTGCCACGGATTAAGTGTGTTGTGTTTGTGTAAATTATTTCTAGGCATTCTTACAGGAATATGCACTTGTCTGGAGAAGTTTCAAAACAGCATATTCGGGTCTGTTTTAATGCATGTCTGCATGTTTATGTTATTTATCATTTATGGAGGAACCACTTTGGACTCAAATATTTCTGATTCAGCAAGATTTGTGTATTTATGTCTTTGAGTGAATGACCATTCCTGGAAACCCAACATTGTCAATAATGACAAATTTATGGATCACAACTTATTATTTTGAGAGTGTGACATATTGGTACAGTTTCTTTTACTGTTGTCTTTACTATAACACTGCATGGTACAAGAATATCATCAGGTGTTATCCAAACATTTGTCATTTTTGTACTTCCTAACTTCTAAAATGGCACTGAAAGAAGTTCCTATCATCATCAGCTAGAGTGATAATGAACTCAAAAGTGTACCATCATTTTGTACATTTTGACTGAAAGATAAAAAGTGTGACCAGAACTTACAAAAGAAATTTATATCTGTCAGTTTGTTATCTATGTAGTTGACTAAATATCGTCATCATTAGGGACCCCACAAATGTTTGTCACTATGTCCCGATGAGATATATGCATATGAGTGTTGCTATGACATTTTATTGCAGATATCCTTGGTCGAGTTCAAACTGTATTCCAAGTAGACATACTGCAGTGAAATGAATTATCCTCACTCATCCACCAGGCTGCCAACGATTAATATGGATTCGTTCTAACATTGCTTGACATTAGTATAAATTTAACATATTGTATTAGCATACTTAGCCGACCATTGTGATGTTATCGGTTACCATGACAGCACAGTAAATGACATCACTATCTTAAATATATAATTTTGCCAGAAACAAAAAGATCCTTTATATTGAAAATAAGCTTGAGTGTGATGGGAGATTCATAATCATTCAGTAGAAATATAGACTTGCCTCATCTAGCATTTAAGATTGTATGGATATATTTGATCTCAGAAGACACAAGTGTGAGAATCAATTTAATCTTTTGTTAGTTTCATCCCTCATTGAAATGCTCTGAATTTACTACTTGTCTGAAATGCATCCTGATTCAGTCGATTGATGACATTGCACTGTGTAATTGAAAAAGCATTTAGATATTCTGACTCAGCTGTGCATCCAATAACGCTTTCCTCCCCAAGGCATGATGGCTGTTCATGTTGATACCACGCCTTCCTTTGTCACGAGAAATAACAAGCTTAGATAAACAATGGTATACAATTGTATTCATTTTTTCACTTGCGTTAAATTCAATACTCACTCGTAGCAAAATCCTGGCTGCTGTAAGAACCTTTGAAGTCATTGCTGAAGAATTTTCAACACAGTAACAATGCACAAGTAGACGCTTCAAGAGTTTCACCATCCAAATGTGCTTTTGACATCTTGCTGAAATTATGTGGATTAGGATTTTTTAGTGGTATTTTGTTGTGCTAAAAAGCGTTAACGTTGATTAAGTTGAAAATATTTTGGTGGCTTGGATTCAGTAGTGTAAGAAAACTGTCATTCATAATGACTTCATCTTCCTATATAAGTTGCTGATAATACAGTCAAGCTTTACTTCAAATTTTGGTGGCTTGGATTCAGTAGTGTAAGAAAACTGTCATTCATAATGACTTCATCTTCCTATATAAGTTGCTGATAATACAGTCAAGCTTTACTTCAAATTCTGACAGTAAAATATGCTGGATAACTCTTTCATGATATATGAAGATCAAGGTTTGGTTGGTCATTCTTGTCATAAAACATTATATCCATGAAGATCAGGATGAGAATTGATCTTCAATAACCCATGCTTGTCATATGAGGTGACTAACAGGATTGGGTGGCCAGGCTCACTGACTTGGTGAACACATGTCATCCTATCCCAATATAGAGCAATGCTCATGCTGTTGATTACTGGATTGTCTGGTCCGGACGTGATTATTTACAGACTGCTGCCATACAGCTGGAATATTGCTGAGTGTAGTATTTCACAAGTACCAAACTAGAGAAACTCATTCATGTTTTTGTAGGGAAGAGAACAGAATGATAAAATATGCGCTGTCAAATATGACCCATTGGAAATATAATTTGGAATTTTAGGATGGAAACTGCATCACATATCACTCACTAAAGCTTTAGTATCTAGTATTTAGAAACTAACTCATGGAAAGTATTTGTCAGTATTTTGGATGAAGCTGCAACAAATATCTGTGTGTCATAAGTCAGTTCAAACAGTTGATCGTCTTTGGATGCTAATATAGGGATGAAGATGGAGATGAGAAAACACAACAGGCTGAATGATGCTGAACAGTGAGGTGACGATGCCTGTATTAGAGACCACATGAAGCTCACGAGGAATGTGTTTCACTCACCTTCAGGGACTGATATCAATAAACAGTTACTATGCATCTTTGACTTTCCCCGACAGGTTAAGATAATATTGACAGAGCATCAGCTCCACCCAACCATGTCTATTGTTCCATGTAGTACTGTGTGTACATTGCCTTGATGTGAAGCTCATAATGTTATGTTCATTACGACGCAGTGATCCAGTGTTGGCACCACCAAAGACCAAGTCCCCAAGGCTATAAGGGTTCAAAACCAAATTTACTGTAGGTAAAGTGAGTGAGTTTAGTTTTACGCTGCTCTGAGCAATATTCCAGCTGTATGGCGTCGGTCTGTAAATAATCAAGTCTGGACCAGACAATCCAGTGATCAACAACATGAGCATCAGTCTGTGCAATTGGGAACCGATGACATGTGTCAACCAAGTCAGCTTGCCTGACCACCTGATCCCATTAGTCACGGTCTTATAACAAGCATAGTCGCCTTTAATGGCAAGCATGGGTTGCTGAAGGCCTATTCTACAGGTCCTGTAGATAAAGACCAAGTCCCCAATTGGTAAAGGCCAAGTCTGTAAGGGGTTGACGAGACACCTAGTGGTTAAGGCAGCATTGTCATGCAGAAGATCCGGGTTCAGTTCCCAACATGGGTACAGTGTGTGAAGTCCATTTCTGGTGTCTCCCACCATGATATTGCTGGAATATCACTAAAAGTGATGTAAAACCATACTCTCACTCACTCACTCAATCCAAGGGGTTAAGACCAAGTCTGCTATGGGGAAAGACTAAATCTACTTGGGGTGAGGACCTCACCTACGAGGTGTCAAGACTAAGACTATGAATTTAAGGTTTAAGACCAATTCTGCTATGGGTAAAGACTAAATCTACTGGGTGTGAAAACCAAGTCTTCCGAGTTAGGAAGCCAGGACTGCTAGGGGTAAAGATCAAGTCAATTACCTAGAAAGCTACCGATTCAAAATGTATCAAACAGGTCACAATATCATATCGCTGTACACATAGTAATGTAAAATCACTTGGAAACATCTTTACTATATACATTTCAGAACATGTTCTAAAGGAAATGTTGGCTGTAGATACATATTCATTGTGTCTGTCTTTGGTAGTAAACTGAAAAGGCTAATTACTGTTCAATTTCTGATAATTAACTGATAAAATATTGGGAATGAGTGTCCTTAAATGGGTAGTAAGTATTTAAGCAAGTTTAAGTTTTGTATGATGCAGAAAAAACTGTGAAGCATCGATGTATTGTTTCACCATTAAGCCTACCTGCCCTACATACCATATACAGGTATTTACCTCCTGAGGGGACAAAGATGTACATAACCTTCTGCTTGTCCCAGTCTGCCTCCTCCACCTCCCATCTTCTACCTCTCCCCCACCCCCATTTACATATGCCTCCCGAGGGTAGAGGTAAATATGAGCTCCTTTGATGTTGAGAAAGGTACTTGTTTCCTACAACCTACAACGGCTCCACACATCTGATCTCTAGGTCTCTCATGCTGTGTCTGCTCCCAAGCTCCCTACACTGTCCTACATCAGGAAATGTCTTTGTACATGCATTGTACAGACTGCAGGGAGTACACAGCAGATGGGGTTCCTGCAGAATGTTTCCTAGCCTAGATTTTTTTCTGTTAAGCTCGTCAACACTTAAGTTGCTTTTTTTAAAAACGGAAGTTTTCGGAGTTTTCTAGCAGCAGAGTTTAGAGATGTAATCAAATATGTTCAGCAGCCCAAATTTGAACTATTTTCATTGCCACTCCTCATGCAACTTTGCTGAAGATTTGAAGATATGATGATATTGTAGTACTGCCATGTCTACTGCAACCGTAGGATTTGTTACTGACAATGTCATGCAGTTTGGGGAGGTTCCTTTGTTTACTGAGGGTCTACAGGGTAGTAGTTAAAGCGCATCATGGCAAAGATCCGGGTTCAATTCCCCCCATGAGTACAATGTGTGAAGCTCATTACTGGTGTGCCCATTGCGATTTTGTTGAAATATGTTGAAAAGTGACATAAAACCAATCTCGTTTACTTGTTTACACTCACATGTGAACAAACCATTAAATTGTTACAAGTGAAAATAAAAATTTTAATGCTAATGCTGTTTGTTTGAGAATGCTCTTTTCAATAGTTCCAACTTTAATAGTTGAAAACATTTTCATCTGTTATGAAATTTGACTGGAACAGTCAGTTTAACATGTTTAAGTCTCAGAATTCCTTTCCTTGATATTTTGCCTGCTTCTTGTGTTCTTACCATATTGCTCAAGAAAATAGAAATAAACATTTTAACACCCAAACATAAAAGCCCCCCCAAATATTTATGAGATGAGATAAGATACACTGTAATACTGTGTATTGTTTTATTGTTTTCTATTTGTTTTTTAGGGGTTATCCATCAAAGTGAAATATGCAAAATGGAATATATTTAAGTCAAACAGGATTATCAAGAAAATCATCAATGTGGTCATTGGTCATTATTGTGATATATTAACACTTTTGGGGCAGTGGGTTAACATAGTGCTTAAGGTGTTTGCTCATCGCACCAAAGACGCAGGTTCGATTCCCCACATGGGCACGTGTGAAACCCATTTCTGGTGCCCCCTGCCATGATATTGCTGGAATATTACTAGAACACCATACTCACACACCCTGATAACTCTGAAATAATAATTAGTAGTTTAACTGAAGATTTCTAAAAGATATTTAAATGACAGACTGGTGTCATTGTTGTCTACATATCTCGACTTGATTCTTCAAAGGATAGAATTACTATACATGGATGGGCGTTGCACTCAGTACAGCCATGGAGCAAGGCTGTATGATGGAATGAATTAAGGAAATCAATGTCAGGAACAAGCCAATTGGTCACTTGTCACACCAAATGCACACTTAAGTAACACACTGGGTGGCTGGCCCAGTGATAGACAATCCACTCCAAACTTGGAGTCAGTGTCTACACCTATTTCCTCAACAAGCCCAATAGGATGACATTATCAAGTGACAATCTATTCCTGTACTGCCAAGTAGCTGGGTTGTGTTGACCTGTGCTATTATTGTAAATGCTGTGAGCATGTTAGTGAAGCTACATAATGTCAACTCCATGTTGGCATGGTTGCTGCTTGTTAGCAGCGTGTGCATCAGTGGTGATTTGTACTGATGATATTTCTTCCTGTTGCATGCTGTGGTTCTTGTTTTTGAGTCCTGTGAATATCCAGGCTAGCAGTGATCTTCAGCAACCCTCACTGAAGAGGTGACTAACGAGATCAAGTGGTCAGGGTCACATTGACACATTGAGAAGATCAATGCTCATGATATTGATCATGATACAGTGAAATATTGCTGATAGCAACATAGAGAATCAGACATAGTTGCTCATCATATTGGTCATTGGAGCCCAGCCTATTTGCAGGCTAATTTAATAAGGCTTTGCTGTGTTGAACAATGTCAGATTAACACACATGCCCTTTATATATGATGATTAAAGCATGCATATGTTTTTTTAATAACAATCAAGGGTGGATCCAGGATTTTGGAGAAAGGGTGCACATAAATCATGAAGCCCAAAGGGTAGGGGGAAATGCCCCTGGGGAAATTTTTTTCATGGGAGTGTGCACCCTAGTACACACCACCCCATCTGGATCTAACCCTGACAAGGGATTTAAGTTGTAAAATGCTCATGTTTCAAGGGTTTGTGCAAGTTATTTACACATGTAAGATCATAATATTAACAGAAATACATTTAAGCTGAATTCAAGGAAATTCCAAAATGTAAAGGTGATGTAATCACTCTGACTCCCATTTGACAGCTCGACAATGTAACAGGACCTGGAGTCAGAATGACTGACCACGTGTGGTGGTAATGTGGTAGTCATGGGTTGATCAACAAGGACTTCTTGTTAAACTCTATCCCCAATGCTTACATCTTCAGCTAACAAAGAAACCCAAATGTGGAACAACTATATAAATTATGGGCTCCCAACCAGGATCTGTCCCCAGATCTCAAGAGCCAACAATGAAAGGCACTGTGCACATGTAGCCATGGCAGTAGGGGGTGGAATGTTTCAGGAAATACATAGCCAATACTGATGATAATGAACTCTATTCTTTTTATGCTTCTGCTGTTAGTGAAAGTTGTCAAAACAAATTCCCTTTTCCACACAGGATGTTTGCAACAGCCATCTGTAATATCTCAGCCGTGAGGTATATTCAAGCTGTCCAGCTGTCTATAAACACTTGAGTCTGGAGGAGACAATCCAGTGATTGATGAAAACAGTCCACACCTGGTGTAGTGACATTCAGTCAAGAATGTCACAGATACTGACCATCCAATCCCCTTAGCCATCACATTAGACATTGTCTGTAACTTGTACGTCAACCTTACAATAAGTTGTGGGAAAGGTTATTAGTATACATCATAGAGATCAGTAATCGTTGCAGAATATCGATCATTAATCAATAAATATATTCATGGAAACAAAAAAGGGAACACCTGAAAGTGTTCCTTTACTCTTTTCCAAAAGTTTACTCACATATGGTTCAGGACCTGTGAGAGTCGAGGATTTGCTCTGTTCAACGCTAAAACAGTTAGGACTTGCCTGCCTTGCCGTAACTAGTCTACTAAGGATTTACTTAGACTAACAACTAGTCTAGTACAATATAATGAAATGGAGCCCTGAGACTTCCTCCATTGAAGCTGTGGACATCTAGACTTGCCACATTTTCTAGACTTGCGTGGGCTTTCTTGGATATATTTACTTCTGGGTCTGTATGACAGACTAGGCTTTTCTGAATGATCATAAGGTCATGAATGTTTGGTAATTCTACCCTTATAATAACCAAGTCTAGATAAGGATATAAGGATATCAGAAGAAACCTCTTATTGTTTATCTTCCAGAAATATTGATGTAAACTAATAATTTTTACCTTGTTGTACATCTGTCTTGTCTGTGTGATACTCCCGGAAAAGAAAATAATTCATGTATACCGGAGGAACTGCAAGCCAGACTAGGTCTCTCATGTTTCTTTGTCATGATAATTGTCATGCATCATCATGGACAGGTCACATGACAAGGAACTTCAGGGATGGGCATACCATCTGTTACAGTAACTGCCATCTTTAAGATTATGTTAACCTAATTTATGCCTATGTCAGATAAGGATGAAATAAGCTTTATCGACATAACAGAGTAATTCACTTTACATTAAAGATCAAGGACTGAAAAAAAGTGACATCCTTTGTGCATATCTTCAGAAACAAGTTTCCAGAAAGGTTACATGGGCGTTGTTAACCCTTTTAGGTCTGGCTCAAAAGAATAATGTCTCCATGTAAAGATAACACGGAAATTCCTACAAAGCACATCCTGCAATAGATATTCTACTCTTGTCTTTACACTAGTGACAAAATGTTATTGTCCAGTGATTAAACTCGACTTGCCCAGAGGCTGTTATTCAGACCCATGTTAGACAATTCTCTGAATATTTACAATTTTTATACAAACAGATGTTCACTTTTAAACTGAAAAGTAGCACCAGTGAGATGGAGATTCAGAACCTGAAGAAATCTAGAGCTTTAGAATTACAGAAAGTGATGGACAGAAGGGGAATTAATGCGGTTCAGGGCTTCTGAGACAGACTATAATTCTGCAGATAATGACAGTAAAATTCCAATGCTTAACTCGGAATATTTTTTGATAGAAACAAACATGCCCTCTAACCTGAAAAGGACCCCAGTGAGATGGGCGATTCAGAGCTTTAGGAAATATAGACTTGCTTGAATTAGGCCTTTAGCTTTGCAGAAAGGGCTGAACAGAAAATATTGTGGTTTAAACTGTGACTCAGTTAACTTCTGAATTTGAACTTTCCTAAAATTAAAATAGGAACTTTACGATATCCCAATTTTACTCAGTTTGCCAGTCAGAAACAGACACTTATTAGTTTTGGAACCCAGATTAATCCCTAAGGGCCATGTGAATCTGTCTACTATGTTTGCTCTGTCATCTCTGGACATATTAAGCATCTTCATGAGAAAGAATGATGCAGTCACAGAAATTTTCTTTGAGATACTATTGTGGGTTGTCCATCTATGGTGCTGCAATTTGCTGTGCAGTTTTGTAACTCATAAGAGAGTGAGTGAGTTTAGTTTTATGCCGCACTCAGCAATATTCCAGCTACATGGCGGCGGTCTGTAAATAATCAAGTCTGGACCAGACAATCCAGTGATCAACAGCATGAGCATCGATCTACGCAATTGGGAACCGATGACATGAGTCAACCAAGTCAGCGAGTCTGACCACCTGATCCCATTAGTCGCCTCTACAACAAGCATAGTCGCCTTTCATGGCAAGCATGGATTGCTGAATGCCTATTCTACCCTCGGACCTTCACAGGTTGCAACTAATAAGCATACTAGAGACCTGTTAGTATGGATTCAGGTGCCAGATTCTTTCATTATGTTTCTGTGTTTGTCAGCCCTGTATCTGCATTTGTGGAGTTCACCATGCTAAACGACTTAGGCTATGTCTTTTAGGCCTATTTCTTTACAATAAGCTCACTCACTCACTCACTCACTCACTCACTCACTCACTCACTCATGATGTTGGTCACTGGCTTGTCTGACCCAGACTCGATTATTTACAGACTGCTGCCATATAGCTGGAATATAGCTGAATAGGGCATTAAACAATAGCGTTAAAAAAGATCATGTTTAAAATGCCAGCTCTGAATGCCAAGGGTTAAATTGTACATTAACATGCTGATCTGAATGATGATAGCATTCTGTAGACACAAGAGATTTAGGGAGGGACACATGCCCTTGTGGCCGAGTGTCTCTCAGGTTTAGGATGGTATCAGTTTGAGATTATCACCGAGAGTTTGGGATATAATCTGTGCATCATGGATGGGGAGTCTGATTATCTACGGGAGGTGGAGGACATCTTGAGGCGGTCCAGTGTCCATCTAGGTGATGGGAATCTGCAGGAGGTGTCGAGCAGGCGGTCATCACTCGGTGTTACCGATTGTGGAAGTGTGTGCTTATATGAAAGTAGGTCCTTTGTGGAGAGTGAAGTGATCAGTTGTATATGTGGGACAGGGATGTATGTCACTGTGGTTTTGGATGTTGGAATTATTGTAGTATAGGATTTCTACCATTCATAAGGGCCATGTAAACTTTTTATCAACTTCACAAGTTATTATTATAATAGCAACAATAATAATCAGTGTTATCATCATCATAATCATAGTGAGTTTACTTTTACAATGCACACTGCAATATGGCAACAGTCTGTAAATAATCAAGTCTTGACCAGACAATACAATGATCAACAGCATGAGCATCATCAGGAGACTAAGGTGCTTGGAAGATGCCTTGTATGGAGACTAGATAAAACTAAATTTTCAATATCTCCAGGATATACATTTCGATAAATCTTCACTACACCCTGGATGCATCTACCAATTTTATTATCTCCCTTTGCTATCTCTGCATTCTCACAGTAGCCAATCAGCTAAGCCACCGTCACAACAGAGCTTGCCAGTGTCAACAAAGATAGTGGTTGCAGCTGTCAAGGTTTGTTTGCAGTGAGACTCAGATTTGGGGGAAATCATACAATCAAACTGACAGGTCCGAAAATTTTACTAAATATGCAAGAACTCTTTCTACCTCTTTCAGAGTACCTCAGCATGAATTATGTTACCAAGATTGATAAGTTAAGTAATTTGAAAAGCAAAAGTTGGTCATGATTGTATAGTCAACTTCCCAGCATAGACATCTGATTGGATAAAAAATGAGCCAAGGGAGGTAGTACAATTATTGGCCGTATATGCGTCCAGGGTATAGTGGTGATTAATCAGAACATATACCCTTGAGATGTAAAAAATGCTGCAGCCATAAAATCAGACATTGTAGAATCAAAACTATCAGCTGAAAGAGTCATGGCTAAAGTACCTTTCAGCGATATGTTTTATGAGGCAGACAGTTTCTTTTTTAAGTCTGTCTCAGTTCCTGAACCATACTTTTCCCCATTAGTACAAAAGGAAGCAAGACCAGATTTTCCACAGGTTCTGGATGCACCATTAAACGACAAACACACCAGCTTCTGACTGAAGCTTATGCAGTGCTCAATATGCATGAGAAATGGAGATCCATCATGAATGAACCTGGTGAAAAACTTGCAATCTCCCCCATACCTGAGTGTCGCCTTGTAAAGCTGTTAAGTGCTCTAGTTCTAGGTTTGAGCCTGTAGAACGCTTTGATGGAGCAGTTTAGTAATCTCACACCTGTTGCCATCAGCTTTTACGACAGGCGTCAGATAGTGGACAGGTGCTCCTTGCGGCAATGGAACCGCAGCACCAACTCAGAACATGAGTGGTAAGCCAATGGAACCGCAGCACCAACTCAGAACATGAGTGGTAAGCCGTCAGTTAATGGTTTGAGTTGGTATCTGACTTGGATTGTGGGATGTTGATGAGGATGTTGATGAGGAGAGTGCTGGAGTGGAAAACCAGTTTTAAGGAAGGTACCTGCAGACAGCTCTCATGATGATCGTGTTTTAAGATGCACCAAGCACAGCATTCATCATGATGATGATGATGATGATGATGATGATGATGATGGTGGTGGTGGTGGTACTGGTGGTACTGGTGGTACTGGTGGTACTGGTTGTGGTGGTGATGACTTTAATGTACACTATGCACAGCTCTCATGATGATGGTGATGACAGTAGTGGTAATGGTGATGAATTCAATATGCACCAAGCACAGCTCACATGACGAGGAGGAGGATTTTTAGGGGCACCTAGCACAGCATTCACAATGATGATGATCACTGTTGCCATCATTATTAGGGATTTCATAACAGATACTTCTTCCAGAAATACAAGTACATTACTCTGCTGACTAGGTCGTGACTTGATATGAAAGGAAACTAGTTCAGAATGAATGTTGCCTTTACAATTGTAAGTCTAAGCTGTAGTCCTGGGCCCTTGCCTAAACTGTCTGAAATGCTTTATGTTCAACTCCACAGTTCACATTCCCCAAAGCAATGCGATCCATACTGACCCAAGCAACTGTCATTAGTTCAGTGACCATGGACGGTATGTATTAACTCCACATGGTCCAGCCTGACCAACAGGATGTCTGTTCTGAACACAAGTGGTCAGTAGAGTCATGTTACACTCAATGATCACTGTGAATGTTAGCAGCTTGAGTTACATCTCACCTTAACAGATTCACATTGACACCTGTAGTCTGTCTCACATTCCCCGAACCACCTTATTTTCCCTCCTCCTGAGCTCTTTCTCCAATGCAAAATCAATTAATGAAGCAAGTTCAAGTTTTCTCTAATTCTGAATCTCCCATCTAAAGCCTTAAATGAATCTCTGGTATCCATGATGCTATTTTCAATTTAAATGAAAATATATGTTTCTATCAATATTATTTATATACAGAGACTCGGCATTAGTTTAACTTGGTGCTGAATAAGTGGCTGTGAGCAGGTGTTGATAAATTCCTGGTCCATAACGTTTGTACCACCTGATGAAGCCTGGCAGCAAGAGACTCCAGATGAAACCATTCATGTGAAGAGATGAAGGGGTACATGTGAGGGTGAAAATGATAAACCAGACCTTCATTAAGTCTAACTAAGATCTGGGTTAGGAATGCCCTATATCAACCCATTGATCTAGTAAGAGGCAACTAAAGAGAGTGCATGGTCATGCTTTTGGTCATGGTTAATGTATGTCTGTGGATGCTCTTGATATCAACCACTGGATTGTCTGATCCAGATTATTTACATGTTAATGTATTTGAATTCTGAATTGACCTCCAGAGGTTCAATCTGGATTTTTAACTGATTAAACATGTTCAGGAATATTACTAAATTTGACATGCAATGTTTTATGAACAGGTTGTTCTGGCTGTATGTATAAATGTACTTCTACCCATCAAAAGTTTAGACTCACTTGAAACACTCACTGTACGTTAGGTACCAGTTATATAAATATGGTGAAATCAAAGATTGATTTCTGTGCTTACTTGGGAAAACCAACTGCAAACCCTTTGCAGATGAACTGCATGAGGATCATCCATCAAACTGCTGAAAACATGTGCAAATAGTGCATGTGAACAGCTGCATTTTGGTTTAAAGTTTAGAACAGCTGACTGAAATAAATGGCTATATTTACACTAGTGAGTCTAAACTTAAGATGGATAGTATAGAAGTAATCATCTGATATAGATCCACAAACTATCCAAGTGTAGAGCTGAAGCAGTACTTGTGAGGATTTAGTGATAAACCAGTCCATTGTCAGATCTATCTGGGGAATATCTGCATTTATTGTGATTATAACCAATGTTGATGATAACAAGATGCATGTCTAGCAAGTTTATTCCACATCAGTATTTCTTTGTTTAGTAGTTTTCAGTTATTATTCCCCGCTGTGTGTTTAGCGTGAAGCATCGGAAATTGGAATGTCTTAAGAACCATTCTCTAGATTCTTTCATATTTGGTACCTAGGTTCATCATAGTAAAAGACAGGTTTCAGTCAGGTTTGGTGACCTTTACCTTCATTTCAAGCTCAAAAGGGGACTTTAACCTTTTACCCTTGTCAGCAAGATATCGCAAGAACCATTATCAAAAGTTTCTTCATGTTCAACACCATGCTCATTCTAGGGAAGGTGAAGGGCCCAGTCGATTTTGGTGACCTTCACATAATTTTCAAGGTCATGACGACACTTTGAAGATTTCAGCATGTTATGCTGCATGTTAAGCTTGTCAGCGACATACCTCAAGAACTGTTTTCTGGGTGTTCTTCACATTCTACATCAAGCTTCATCAAGGGAATTTGCAGGGCACAGTAGATTTTGGTGACCCTCACTTAATGTCCAAGGTCAAGAAGACACTTTCATGATTTCAGCATGTTCACATGCATGTTAAGCTTGCCAACAAGATATTTCAAGAACTGGTCACTGGAATTTCTTATTCATCACCAAGATTCATCTTGGGGAGGCACATTTAACTTCCTCTTAAACTACTGCAGCGGGTGATTATATGATCTTTGTGACAATGCTCTTTAATTTTTATCTACAAATTTGTACATTTGACATTAGTTTAGTTATAAAAAACCAGTGACTACAGTCCTTCTTATGTGCCTTTTCATTCATTTAAAGAGCCTCCCCACTCACTTTTTTTTATAATTTTTCAAAAGAAATTTCTGATGTGCCTTTTCATTCATTTAAGAGCCTCCTCACTCACATCAGAAAAAAATAGTTTTAAAGAAATTACTTGCTTCTGGAAACCTGACCCCGCCATTGTTTCACACTTTCCACCCAAGTGTTTTTGTGACATCTGGAAACAGTCCTCAAGAAACCTATTTCCAATGTTTGGGAAAAAATTCAAATGTTTTAATGTTGCTGTGGCTATTTTTACCAAAACCTCAAGAAACATGGCAAGCACCAGAAGTCATAAACAAGTCAAGTGTGTTAAAAGGTTATATAAAAAATTCTAAATGAAAAGACTACCCTTGGAAAATAACAGACGCACAATTTTTTAGTAGATGTTCACTTAAACACAACTTTTGGTGGCTTTTCACCCAAGATTCACTTTGTTTGTTATTACAGAAAACTGTTTTAGAATTTTCTACCATCATTAAATAAGGGAACAGTTATTTTCATTCTTAAGTTTGCAATTACAGTGAGTGACAGATCATGGGTGTGTTTTATGATGGGTATAAATTTGGAGTGATGATTAAGCCCACAGTTTCATCTCAAGTTTCTCAAAAACATCATAAATATAACAGTACTTTAATAAAAGATTATCACATGCAGGGTTTTATGTGACCTCCAAAGTATGGAGGCAAAATATTAACATGCTTAATAATGAGAGCTGTATTTTGTCCCGTTCAGATGTCAATGAGCACACTTTTGTTTAGTTTTTCTCATAGTTAAATTTGTTGTCCATTCAGTCCAGCCTTTAATGTAACATTATAGCTCTACATGAAGCAAGTCTAGATATTCCACAAATTTTCATCTCATCAAGGCTCAAGATGGGAAAATAACATGGTTCAGTGACTTTGAGACAGCCCAGACTTAAAGTGTGCAAATGTGTTCATGACATCTGTTACACAGACTAGGCAGGTAATGACTTAGTCTGTCTCTGCTTAGTCTCTGAATATATATAATTCTGACAGTAACAAACAAACCCATTTAAATTGGAAAGGAGTGCCAAGATGACCAGAGAACCTGAAGGAATCTAGACTTGCTTCATTGAAAACTTGTGCAAATATCATGCATGTGAACAGCTGTGTTTTAGTATAAAGTTTTGTTAAGCATTTGCCTATTTTCGCAGGTTTTTATCATTTATTGAATTCACGACAATAATCTATTCAATATTGCACATTTGTTTTACATTACATCAGTTCTTGTGTAAACAGTACCTTTAAACTGTAGTGGAAGTCATGGTGGCTGAGTGGGCTTGATGGCTGACTTTGTGTGCTGGCGATTAGGTGCCTGACTCTGAGGATGCAGTTCAAATCCCAGATGGGACTCAACCAAAAAAGTGCTAGAATCTGTACTTCACTAAGAAGGTGATATCGCAAATATGACATATGTTGCAGTGTGGAATATTTTGCAAGATTTAGTTAAGAACATTTGCCTGAAAAGTGGCTACATTTACACCAGCGCTTCTAAACTTTTAAAAGGAAGAATAAATCTTCAGAGAATATGTGTTAGATTTATGTACAATAGCAAAGACCTGTGGCCTATGTAGAGAAGCGTAATAAAACTATTCTATGCGTCTCTCATGCTATCCCTGTTGCAGCCATTAGCGAACTATTAAGCTGAAGGTATCATCTGATAGGCCTCACGCTTGAACCATGAACTTCCTCCATAGATGCTCTTACATCAAGGCTGTATGTTTGTACAGGGAGGCAGAGCTGGTGATAAGAGCCAACTATTGAACTTGTTCCACAACACATTTTGACAATTGAGATAATCAGCATTGTGGGTGTGTTTAACAGGCTTAATGGAAACACCTGGATGCATAATCATGTTGATAAGAGTTATGTTCTGTTGGAACTTTGCCTACAGCTTCAGACTCCGAGATATGTCTCTTTAAATTATTTCCTCCTGAAGATCAGTGTTAGAAATAACATGTAGCAATCCATGGTTGTGAGAGGCAACCAGGAACGGTGGTCTGGCTAGCAGCAATGACTTGGTTAATGTATCGATGACAATGTTTAGACTGTTGCTCATGATGTCAATCACTGGATTTTCTCGTCTGGACTCGATTATTTATATGTTGATTCCTGGATTTGTGAATGGTGTCAGTCACTGGATTATCTGATCCATTTACATGTTAAAGCACAGATTTATAAAACAGCATTTCTTTGTGTTAGTTGTAACATATGTCATTTGGGATAATACTTTCTTAGTAAAGTACAAATTCTAGTACTTATTTGGTCCCATCTAGGATTCAAACCCGCACCCTCAGAGTGTTAGTTGGTTGTACATATCATCAATCATTGTCACATACCTCTTTAATCTCAGTATTATTTGTTGTATTTTTGTTGCTGTCTTGAAGAGACAGTAGGCCATCAAATTAGAAAAAAATAAATAATAATAATTAAAGGTCATAGTCTGTATGATCAAGAAGCAAGACTAATATTTCTTTAACCTCAGTTGGGCCCCTTTTCAATGAACATGATTACAAATGATTTGGGTTTGCTCATCATTATTCATTTATGTTTTTTTTATTTTACCTTGAATTTAAAAACTAATTTTGATGGTCCTTGCATTCAACATTAGAGACATATAAAGTACTGAAAATGTGTGCACTGAAAGCATTAGTTTAGTTTGAAACACACATGAAACTCTAAGTTGGGTAAGTTTCTAGTTAACCTGAAATAATGTGAGCTGATCCTGAACATATCTTGGCATGGTGCCGAAGGTGTGATTTGTAAAGTGAGATTTTAACTGTAGCTGCTATCCTTGCTCTTTGGTATCAGTTGTCCAATTACTGGTGCTAGTATTAGTCATGTGTGGAGAATAACTTCGGAGTTGCGTTCAAAACACTTGTTGGAGTAGGTGCAGTTTGTTTGGGACCACCTAGGACGGACAGGTTGTAGCAACCGCAGACGAGGATCCTGCTTGTTGGTTACTATGGAGAGTAGTATGCTTGTTGAGCATGTTCAGTGGAAATAAACCCTACCGGTTAATTTGAAGAATGGATAGACTAATGGTTAGTCTCTGCATATATAATTTTGAGTGTCACAAATAGACCATTTAAATCGAAAAGGAGCTAGTGGGAGATGAGAGATGCAGAACCCAAAACTGAGGAAATATGGATTTCATTTTTGGGTTTAGTATTAATTAGAGGTTGGGAAAGTAATGTAGTTCAAGGACAGTAAGGCAGACTAGAAAAGGGGTGATGAGGCAGCTTTAGTGGTCAAAATATTTGCTTGTTACACTGAGGACCTGTGTTTGATTCCCCACATGGGTACAATGTCTGAAGCCCATTTCTCGTGTCCCTGCTATGATGTTCTTGAAGTATTGCTAAAAGCAGCTTAGGGGGTTTTCATTTCATTTTGAAAGTGTTTTAACAAGTGCATGCATGCTTATTTTCTTGAGAGTGCTATTGTTGGAGCTGATTCCTTTGTTTTTGAGTGTGCTATAACACACTTTTTCAGTTTGGAGGGGGTTGTAAAACAGTGCACATTTACTTTTAGTTTCTTTGCATATGTTGGTGTCTTTTCAAGTTTCTTGAGAGTGTTTAAGCAGATTAACACTTACACTAATTTTTTTAGTGCAGAGTAAGACTTTTTTTGGCATATTATAACATAATTTAACAGGAAGTCAAACAAGATAATTGTTTTGAAAATGAGTTCTCAAAAGAGTCATTATATTTTGATATGTCAGGACTAGTTAAAACATAACATGAATTCTTGAATGTGCTTCAGTGGGCACCAAGTAAACATTGTAAAGTTCTTGTCTTTAAGTTAGCCCTCTGTACTAAATATTAGTGGTCATAACTGTATCTGGTGTCAGGTGTTCATGCGCAGAGTGAGTGAGTGAGGTTTTACACTGCTTTTACTTTTAGCAATATGATCCAGTAGCGAAATGGGCTTCACACATTGTGCCTTAATAATGTGCAGAATCAAACTCAGGTCTTTGTCGTGACTTGGAAAGGTTTTAACTACTACGCTACCTCACCGCCCTATATTCAAAGATGCATTGTATGGTATCAAGTCAGTTGGACTCACTGGTGGCTGTGTGTACAAGAACTGGTTGAACGTGTTATCTATGACATACCTTTGTGATGGGGTGGGTTTCTGTCACTTCTGCATTAAGCCTTATGAGGAGGCCAAGTAGGTCCTGTTTTTTCTTTACCAGCTGAGGGGTTCATCCCAACCCTTGGCTCCACATGTTAGCTCCGACATGTGTCCAAGTATAGCTACACTCTATTGGTGCCCACCTCAATCTTCAGGTACAGTCTTTCAGGAAAAACCTTTGCCTTTGGCAGCATCATCTGCCTACGGCTCCATTACTTGCCATTTCTCCCTTTTGGCTCCACACTTGGATTTTACTGCTTCCCTTGGCAGAAATTGGGTCCTTGGCTCCATGTGCTCCGTGGGCTCCACAACTCTATTCTGTACATCAATGTCTATAACCATCCACCATCTCCTGTCAGCCAGTATTGTAAACAGACCACTGTCAATTGTGTCATTCAGGGAAGATTGTGCTTTCCTAAAAACTGCTTCTGATGAACACATCATCCATTTCCATCGGATCCATGCCCTGTAAAGAAGTGGTTCATGTCAGAAATGTCTCAAATATTTCATGACAGACATCAGTCTTCATCATATGATTGTTAGATTTCTCAGCAGGATCCAGACAGCTGGATAAAGAAGGATTGTTGTTGGGTGAATAAAAAACATGATAAAAATGAAAATATGAGAAAAATGAAAATATGAACGGTCAGGTGATACTTCCTTCAGTGTTGACAAACAAACATGGCATCACCATTTTATGTCTGTAGGAATGAAAATATGGAAGGTCAGGTTGGTTCTTCTTTCAGTGTTGACAAACAAACATGGCTTCACCATTTTCTGTCAGTGATCAAGTGAAAATTGATTAAATGCATAGAAATTATTGAGATGATGTTACTATTAGCACAACACTGGCATAGGTGCTGACAATCAGTGTGCAACTTGGATGTGCAGCTGTGTAAGGTACATTGACACTTACTCAACCATTTACTCTTACACAACCACTTGCAGCTGTTATCAGGGATCAAGCAACCATTTGCTTGACTTATTGCAAGAAACAACTTATTTGAGTGGACAGAGAAGCTTTGTTTTCCCTTTTGATTGATTGTGTCTCATAGTTCCTCCTTGCTCATGATATCAATCAGTGGTTTGTGTTGTTGCCTCATATAATCATATAGTTGGAATGATTTAACAAACAGGCTTGTTTATGACTGAGTGTTCATAGTGTCACCTGTTGATGTCATTTTTTAGGTATCTCATTAGTGTTTGATCTGAATCTTTTCATACCTGTTGGTGACATGTTATCTCGTTAGCATTTGACCTGTACCTGTACCTGTTGTCAACAATTTCAGGTATCTCTTTGACTTTTCACCCCTCCTGTGCATGCATGTGACTCATGACAGTGACCAATGGGCAGACTGATGGATGGCTACAGTGAGTGGGCAACAACACCTGATACTCTCCCTTTTAAGATACCTGACATTCTCCAGTATCAGCAGCCATGACACATACCTGTAATTGTTTCAGCTGTGTTGAAAACAGCACACCACTATGGGAGGGCAACATGAGGCTGGACATCTTGTCTGTCTGAGTCCCTGAGGGCAGCGGTTTGGGGGTGGGGTGGGAGGGGGTGGTGGCCCAGTGGTTAAACCATTCTTTCTTCACACCAAAGCCCCAGGTTTTGTTTCCCCACAAGGGTACAATGTGTGAAACCCATTTCCGGCACCCTCTGATATTTCTGGATTATTTCTAGACTGATGCTTAGTCTCTGAACAAACATGATTTTGATAGTAATAAAAAAAAGCATGTTAATTGAAAAGGATCTCCATGGAGACCAGTGATTCCTGAACCAGGGGAAATCTAGACTTGCATAATTTAAGGCTTTAGCATTGCAGAGAGGGCTCGGAAGTAGGGAAAAAATATGTGGTTCAGGGAATGTGAAACAGATTATATTATTGCTAAAAGCAGTGTAAAACAATACTCACTCAGTCACAGTCCCTGAACCATAGTATTTACAATATTCGGTCCACTAGAATAATGCCTAGTCTCTAAATATATATAATTCTGATGGAAACAAATACTTCCTTTTGGATTAAAAAGGAGATCCACTGAGATAGGACATTTAGGATACGATTAAATCTAGACTTGCTTCATATACAGCTTTAGCACAAAGGGCTGAGGTGAAAGAAAAATCATCTGGTTCAGAAATGGTGAAAAGACAAACAAGGGGGCTACATCTGTCTTCCACATCTTTACGAAGAGAATAAAGTAAACATGAGACCTACTGAAGTCTACAATGACTTGGGAAGTCCATACTGCCTCAGCTCCAGAAATTAAGAATGGTCCTGAACACCGTTTGGATTTGCTTTGTAGATTGATTCATTTTTAGATTTTTGAAAATGTTGTTCACAAGTTGTATCATCTCACTTGTTCCTCACTTTCCTACTGATTAGGTTTGTCAGCTCCATAACTGTACTTTTGATTTGAGGTGCTATCAGGTTTGTTGACTTGGTTGATACATGTCATTGCATCCCAGTTGTGTAGATGCTCATGCTATTGATCAGTGGGTTGTTTTTTGTCCAGACTCTTTTACTTACAGATCACCACCATATAGCTGAAATATTGCTTAGTGCAGGGCAAAATTAAACTAACTCATTAAACTGTATGGAGGGGTTACATGTTGGATATAGCAGCTTCTGTTTGTCATGCTGAATGCTGGGTTCTGTTTGTCACATGGCTACACTGATGATGATATGATCATAGGATATTTATATAGTGCACATATCAACATAAGGAGTACATGCCCAAGGGACTTGAGTGTTCCCTTTGTTTTTTTTTTGTTTTTTTTCTGGCATTCATTCCATCATCTCAACTCCTTGAGGAGTATTCAACTCATGCAGCTGTGTTATCAGACAGCCTCATTCTCATGAGTCTGGTGTCCGCTGCCATGATGGTGCTGAAATGTTATTTGAACGCTGTTTTAAGTCATACCAGCTCACAAACTCAGTAAACTATATAATGAAAATTCTTCTGTAATCTGATATATTCAAAACGAAAGTACAGCAAATTAGGGAGCTGCTGCCATTGCCTGAAATATGACCCTCTCCTTGTCATTGCAGGGATCAATATATAGGTCCATGACTGTCATGGAGGCAGAAAGTAATTATATTTGGTAGTATATTTCACAGTATGCAGGCCAATGCTGGTGATATAAATGACTGATAATGTTTTTCTCCACATGGCCAATGGTTTTTATGTTTATTTTGTTATTTCTGACATGTGGTTGTCATCAAAGAGGTTTTGACTATATTAGTGTAACTCAAGCAATTAAAGCTTCAACTTCATAGGCCTTAGGGGAATAGAACCCTGGTCTGTGTAGTGCAAGACAAAGCTTTAACCTTGGTGCTTTCTGGGACTAGGGGGAGTGAGTGAGTTTAGTTTTATGCCACACTCAGCAATATTCCAGCCATATGGTGGTGGTCTGTAAATAATCGAGTCTAGACCAGACAATCCAGTGATCAACAGCATGACTATCGATCTGTGCAATTGGGAACTGATGACATGTCAACCAAATCAGCGAGCCTGACCACCTAATCCTGTTATTCGACTTTTACAACAAGCATAGTAGCCATTTACGGCAGGCTTTGGTTGCTGAAGGCCTGTTCTACCCTGGACCTTCACGGGCCTGTCTGGGACTATGATATGGTGAGTTGATATGGTGGCCTAGTGGTTAAAGCATCTACTTGTCCTGTTGAAGGTCCAGGTTTACTTCTCCATATGGGTAGATGCTTTGTAGCTTATTTCTGGTATTCTGATAAGTACTACAAAGGCATCACAGAATTGTGAAAATATTACAGCAGTTTTTTAATTGCCCTAGTAACACAATTACATTTATTTTATATCTTTGCCTTTGAACATAACTTGGGATGAGATAGTAATGTGACTGTTGATCCACTTCTACCTGCCTCCCTTAGGCAGCGTGGGCTGTCTATACTTCCTAGGAAGCTGAGATGTAAATTCAAACACACACAGGTCCAGTGATATATGTAATTGTCTAGGTTCATTTGAGCAGTTATGTCAAGTCTGGACCAGTGTTCAATCCAGTGGCTGATATCATGAACATCAATTTCCAAATTTGGGATACAGTGATGTCAACCATGCTAATGACCCTGACCACCTGACACCATTGTTATCTTCTACCACTTGGACTGTCTGAAAATTAACTGTATTTCCTAGAAGGAATTTGACATAAATCTTCCCACATGCTTCAAGTCAATCAATCAGTCCAGACGTTTTCCATCCCAATGAGTTGTAGACCAAATAGTATCTGCATTCATTCTCAATATGTACACATACTGAATATTTGCCTGAGTAAAAACTCCATGGCAAAACCATCAACTCTTCAAAGCCTCCTGGATGAAATAGCCAGGAATATCTCTTTCACAGATTTTTATTTAATGTACACACATGTTGGTTTTGACAACACAATCACAGCCGATGGGGAAAAACAGGTCTAAGATGCTTGTCAATTCAGTGTGAGTTTTGTCAACACATGGCATCTGTTGCACTTGGATACATATGAGGTGGAATTGAGGACGTGACCCCACTTGGTTCCACTTGCTAGGGGAAAGTTGTACATACGGACATGCTGGGATAATGTTGAACATTCACATGGGAGGGAGACTGACAGACTTAAACAAGTCTCTTCCTGGGTCTAAGGAAGGAATTATTTGGTTCTGCTATTTATGATTTAATAGTAGATTTGGATACAGACAGATAGACTTGAACAAGTCTCTAACTGAGTCTGTAAAGGGGATTGATTGGTTCCATTGTTTAAGATTTAATTTTTTATTTTCATGATTATTTTCCCAATAATACTGAAGGATTTGCTCAAGGGTCTTGAGTATTTATTGTTATTTAAAGTTCTAATTCCTATATTTTGTGATTATGTAAATACATGCTGCTCTTATAAAATACCGGTAAGCTTTTACAAGTGTCTAATGTGTCTGTAGCAAGTTAAATTTGTTGTAAATCTCAATCTTTAGGTGATATGAATGTACTGTCTGAGTGTATAGACTTGTCTATTGTTAGTGAGTGAGTAGGTTTAGTTTTATGTAGTTTTTAGCAATATCACGATGCTGGACACAAGAAATAGGCTTCACACATTGTACCCATTTGGTGAATCACAGCCTTGTCTTATTATAAAAGATTTTTGATTATGAGCATTCAGATGTACAGTCTTGGAGCAATGCTGAAATAGTGACATCTGTGTATCTATACTTGCCAGTCATGATGATGAAATTATTATACATCCATGGACTTACAGTGAAAAGACTTGAAGCAAGGCTAGGCCTCTGTGTTGGTGGCAGGGGTGGTGAGAGTTCATCTCTGTGGGTGGTCAGGATATATACTGATGGTCTGTTAGGGTCAGTCTATTGAATCTGATTTACTAGGTAAATAATCTTTCCTGTGGATTCTAGATGCACATTAAGTATCGAGTGTACTTGTTTGTCAGCGATAATTGAATTTGATGTTTTTCTGTTTGTATTTATGAAAAACATGAGTAGGAAACTTGCCAGTCTGTCTCACAGTCCTTGAACCTCATTATTTTTCCAGCCATTTCTGTAATGCTAGTGCCTCAAATAAAGTAAGTCTAGATTTGTTCAGGTCCTCCCATCTCACTGGGACTCCTTTTCGATTTAAAAGGGGTTATTTGTTTTTGCCAAAATTGCATACTTTGATACTGGTTGTGAATTATTTCATTATGTGCATTATTGGGCATTATGCTGTTACAGTCAATCCTGAATGCTTGTTACTGAATTTATCAAAGACTATTACATATGTATCTTATTTGCCCACCGCCATATCATGGAATATATTGCTGGGTGCAGCGTAAAGCTAAACTCGCTCACTCATACGCTTGCTATCTGCTCTTTCACTGGTCTCATGTACTTCTGACTGCATGTATAAAACTAGCTTTGCTAAATGAATATGTAGTTTAATAGAGACAGGTTCTTTTTATTTTTAGATGAAGAACTTATCTCTGAAATGAAGATATTTTACAGAAAAAAGTTCATACAAAAAAAGGTAAACTATAGTGAAAAGGAACCCTGAGAGAGCAGTGGCAGTCTAGACTTACCACATATTCTAGACATGTGTGGGAGTTCTTGGATATATTTGCTTCAGGGTCTGTGTGACAGAATGATCATTTTTATGAAATTGATGTAAACTAATTATTTGCCTTAGAGACTTAGCAAGTCTATTGTAGCATGTACTCATGGTAACAACTGTTGAACAAACCACATCACTGTTCTGTGAAAGATGGCTAGGTGGTCAGATTGTGGTCAAGCAGACATCACATTATGTAGACAAATGCTTAGTCACTGAATACACATAATTTTGACGCTAACACACAAGCCCTTTTACTTGGAAAGGAGCCCAGGGATACCTGGATACCTGGAAATCTTGACTTGCCTTGTTTAGGGTTTCAGCATTGCAGGGAGGGCTAGACAGTTGGGAAAATAATGTGGTTCAGGGACTATGAGACAGACTACATTGCATGGAGGGCTGGGCAGTATGGAAAATAATGGGGTTCATGGACTGTGAGACAGACTACACACTAAGTTCATTCCCTGTTGCATGAACCAGCGGTAACCTGACTTCCTGCATGGCACAGATACCCTCCACCCAGCACCCTGAAACACATTCCATCCAGGGCTCATTCTATACAGCTCCCCCCAGTGTGTTTGTATAATATTACTGTGTCACCCTCACAGCTACAGTGTTATTATTTATACTTACATGTTCCTGCATTTATAAGATCTGAGTAACATCCAAGATGGTGTGACAGCATGAAGGGCAGGATTTGAAAGGGGATCCCCTTGACTGACTTCACTGACATGAATGATGGCTCAGTGTGAAAGGATTATTGTCACCCCAAGAATTTATATTGAAACATATAGCTTTACTCTTGCATAGCTGAGGCCAGGGACAGCGAGCTTGGCTAGGACAGTGAACTTGATTTGGACAGGTTGTGTGGAAATAGTACTTGATTACAACCTAACTGCTTTGATAGACTCACTGATGAACAGTTGGAGTTAATGGAGAAAGATTTGACTTTATGTCGACGTGTTCACCAGAAGTAGAAAAGGCAGACGTGTATTTATTAATCATTATGACTGGACCCATCATGTTGAATGGGATATAGTTTTGCTATTGGAGATGCAAGCAGATGGATGCCATAGCCTGTGATTGCTGAATGCGTAATCAGGGAAAACTGTGCACACGTATATGAGGTATATATGGCCCAGGTTTCTGCAGTCGATACAGTGAGATGTGATTGTTACCTGAATTATTGACGCAGGTCACACATGGTGAGTGCAGGCTGTGCACAGACTGATCATCACACCTCTCTTCTCACAGTAAGACAATCTGAAGTGGCTGCTGTCACATTGATGTATGCTACATTCACTGTTACCTCAGGTGCTGGGGAGCATCTATTGGCAGATAGGAGAAATACTGACTGTAGAGGGAGTTAACATCCAGTGTGCCTTGATTGATATAAGACTGTTTTGCTCAAGGATTCAGGTTTACAGTGACTGTGCTACACTTCTGTCACGTCAAAGAAGATGGGACTCAGTGCGGACTTCTGTAACATGTTGACTGTCGACTGGTGATTTTACAACCTACATAACTTGACTGAAGATTGTTCTCCTCAATTATTCCAGCCACCACTGACTGTCTTACACTTTCATCATTTGAAACGAGAGGGGACTGTTTGCTTACTTCCGAACCCTTTTGACTTGTTAATTTTGTGATAACTTTGCAACCTACATGATTTGATTGAAGACTGTTTTCCTCAAGTATTCATGCCAACATTGATAGTCTTTTGTTGTGAAAGCAGATGAGGCTCTGTCCTGATGTTTTAATCACCGTGATATATGTGGATGTTGTTTTATGTCAGAGCTGAAGGACACCTGCTCAAGACTGACCCAATTGTGTGACCTTAATTTCCGTGAAAGCTGTCAATAATGGACAAGCAGACTAATACCTAGTCTCTGAAGATATGAAGATTTGAATAGGAGCAAACCTTTCCATAAAAATTGAAAAGAACCCCCTGTGAGTCTGGATATGAATCTGAGGATGTCTAGACTTGCTTTATTAAATGCTTAGCATTACAGACAGTCTTAGGCAGAAGGGAACATAATGTGGTTCAGGGACTTTGAAACAGACTATATGGAACAGAAACTTGGTAATTACTGATTTGCTCGGTGTTCTAATGTTTCTTAATTTGTAGAACTGCATCTTATTGTTGTTTTGATGCAGACAACTCTATATCATGTTCCTGTTGGACACACAGGATGACCTCAGCGGAGCTATAATGGTTTCATATTTCTAACAGGGTCAGCTATCAAATGCTTTACCATTGGCACAGACGTGCACTTGAAAGGATACAGTAATTAATTATTTGGTTTCCTATGTGTGGCAGGAGTAATTTAGCTAAGCAAGTTTAATTAGGGTCATCAAAGAGATTTGGTGTGAGTGATCAGTCAGTGTATAAGTGGAGTATTTGTGGATGTAGAACTGTGTGTTATTTATATGTCACTGTGGACAGTCATACAACCAGCATTATTCTGATGGATGAACTGTTTTATAAAACATTGGCCAGCAGTCTGCCTGAAATGTTTATGTTAATAGGCAAAGACAGGCTGAAGTCACACAGCATACTGCTGAAACCAAACTTTGAACAGGCTGTCTGAAGTTACATGGCACATTGTCCGTGCCATACTCGAAAAAGACTCTGAAATTACATGGCTACTCTCAGTCATACTCCACAAAAGACAATCTGAAGTAACAGGACACACTGTGGGAGCCAAACTTGGAACAGAAATAATTAAACCTGACTCTAGTTTCATTATTAAGGTTTAAAGAGGTCAGAAGTCTGAAGTTGAAACTCTATATCTGAAAACATGAAATGTGTGTTGTACAAGGTCATCTGCTGCCACTGACTCAGATATAGTGGTGATAAAATCAACAGGGTGCCTCCAGCAAGTTGAATTTGGATTCTTGTGAGATATGAGCTGGTTTTGCAATCTTGCAAAATGCAAGATTTGTGCTGCTTTCCCTGGTATTCTAGTCTATTTATATGTGATGTTTGTTTGTTATGCTGTGAAGAGCTGACATCTTCATAAGGAGTTTGCAAGGAAAGCAACCACTGAATGGCTTGATGGAAACTGGAGACAGTGTTTGAAGTGTTGAAAGCAATGCTCTGATCAAATACCATCTTTCAATACAGAGAAGAACTTTGAAAATAGAGTTTTAACACTGTGTTGGCGCAATACCGGTAAAGACTGTTGGTTTCATGAAAATCGGAAACAACGTTTAAGTGTTGAAGGCAATGTTCTCGTCAAATACCATCTTTCAGTAAGGACAAGAACTGAAACTTGGAACAAAGGTCCTCATCACTGTTGGAACAATACTGGTAATCACTGATTATCTTGATGGTAATTAGAAGTGTTTAAGGTGTCGAAGACAGTGTTCTGAACAAATACTACCTTTCAATATTGAGAAGAATTGAAACTTGGAACAGATTCCCAGAACTGATTTGGAGTAATACTGGTAATCACTGATGTTACTGATGGTAATATGAACTGTTTGAGGTGTTAAAGGCAACATTCTCATCAAATACCATCTTTCAATGCTGAACTGAAACTTGGGACAACCTAAGTCACATTCTGAACACAGTGTTGGAATAATTAAAAATATCTTTCAGTATTGTTCATCATGCTGGAAACATATGAACAAGAAATCCAGGATGGACATTCTTAACTATTTGGGAGTATTCTGGTTATCACTTAGCTAACAATATCTTTCAGTGTTGATAATCAAAGCTTTAGACATATGGATAAGACAACCAAGATGGACATTTGTCATCTACCTCCAACGGATGTTCACCAACCACCAGTTGAGAGATACCAGACCTGTTGATGGTGGGTTATGTTACTGACTCGGCCTCTGTATACCTCACTGTGTTGATATAAGATTAATCTAGCGCCAGCTATTGTGTCAGCTACACTATCCAGATGGTCACGCTCCTGTCCACAGGATGTTTATGATCTGAACCACCCAGTGTTGTGGACAGAGCTTCAGACTATGACCAGAGGCTGACTGACCAGGAGCTGACCGGAGGATACTACAACCAGGGCTGACCCCAGAATGCTCAGTCAATGAGGGAAGGACTCCTGGATAAATTGTTTGTTTTTTTCAATATAGGACACACATGTCAAGCAGACTTTGAACTGTGAAGCTTGCATCACTATTGTTGAAGCTGTATTCATGTAGTGTCTTCATGGAAACAGGGTACTATTTTCAAAGGAAAGTTTCACTTGGACTAAAACCCCAGGAATGATGTTAAAATTTTGATGACAAACTTTTTTTCTGAACTGCAGGCTGTAGAGGATATGTCAGCCAATATGGTGATCTAGGATCTGGAAAATGAATTAGGTGAAAAACTGAGATTGTCAATAGGGAGATTTAGATATCTGTTTCTAGCATCACACATTGAGCGGCAAGGCGACACAGGATTGTACGGCACAGCGGCACAGCGTTTGCCATGGAGAATGTGAAGCTGCCATAGTGAAGTATAAGTAAGACTTGTTTATGGGAGGGATAATACCGCATATCTTGTTACCTGCTAGGGATGCTGACTATTTTACCTCAGTGGAGTGTTCTAAAGGCTTGGAGGGAACATGCAACAGCTTGTGTTTAGGCTGATCGATGGACCCATGGATAATTTTGTATACTGACAACATTTACATTGATGAATACTTGAAGTCACACCACTGATGAATACTTTGAAATCATACTGTTGAGGGATACTTGAAGTCATACTGTTCATGGATACTTGATGTCATACTGTTGATGGATACTTGAAGTCGCACTGTTGATGGATACTTGAAGTCACACTGTGGATGAATACTTTGAAGTCATACTGTTAATGGATACTTGATGTCATACTGTTGATGGATACTTGAAGTCGCACTGTTGATGGATACTTGAAGTCACACTGTGGATGAATACTTTGAAGTCATACTGTTAATGGATACTTGATGTCATACTGTTGATGGATACTTGAAGTCGCACTGTTGATGGATACTTGAAGTCACACTGTGGATGAATACTTTGAAGTCATACTGTTAATGGATACTTGATGTCATACTGTTGATGGATACTTGAAGTCGCACTGTTGATGGATACTTGAAGTCACACTGTGGATGAATACTTTGAAGTCATACTGTTAATGGATACTTGATGTCATACTGTTGATGGATACTTGAAGTCATACTGTTGATGAATACTTTGAAGTCATACTGTTGATGGATACTTGATGTCATACTGTTGATGGATACTTGAAGTCAATCTGTTCGCGGATACTTGAAGTAATGCTGACAATGAATACTGGACTGCTTTAATGACTAATGGATATTCTTGTCAATGAAAGGTACAGATCAGGTTGGTGATATAAGTGATCCATCGTTAACACTGTCAACTGTGGACATTCTATGTTGACAACACAGCTATTGTTCATTAATCAACTCCTGCACTTAACCCTGAGGGACATAAACCTAACTCATTTCAAAGAGCGCTTTGTCAGATTGTTGAGCTTCTAGAATGCATAGAGAATTATTGTAATGTAATGATAAACACAGTATTCACAAATTCTTGAAACTGCAGTACTTCTTTGCACTTGAATGAACTTGATTTCCATCAAGGTGTTTGTGACAGCAGTGGATGAAGATTCCCTCATCAGCAAGACATCTTTTGCATAGCTTCAGAACTTGTTCATATTGTGATGGACTCTGTCAGGTGATGAATTGGAACAGATTAAAACATCTCACATATCAGCTTTGATTGAAGGAATTAATCTTCTGCCCACAAGGAATTCAGTGAATGGCTGTCAGACCATAATTCTCACACTTGTGAAATAAACATTGTGGAAAATCCAGCAAATCTGTGTGGTAAATTATAAACACTTGTGTTCAAGCTGGTGGTGGCCATACCATGTCTCCTAGGAACCTACTAACGGCTCAGTCACGTGGAGAGTCCTGACAACAGGATTGCTCCAGTGTAAAGCTGTCCATGTTGAAAGGGGATACATTGGCATCACAGGCTCTAATCTCTCCATTACCAATCCTCATCTCAAGCAATATTAGCTGTATTGCAGGATATTGTCTTCCTAATAGAAAACAGGCGAGCATTTACACCATGTGAAACTCAGGTGTGAGAGTTTTCATGCCGAGTTTACGCGAGCTTACGCAAAGACGTTGTGTCCGAATGTAAGGATGAACATACCCCAGCAGGACCTAGTCCAATTCCCTGCATGATGTGCTTATATCGATCATCCCAGTGAACTTCGCTCAGTTCTGGTTATGATGGCTCATGTTATATGAACTCCGGAAATCAATATGGATATATCCTCAACTGTGAGTTATGTGAATGGATGAGTTTTCTGCAATGTTGTGGAGGAGATTATAGCCTTGTGACGAGAAGATTGGATGATACGAGATATTTTGGATATATATTTATATACAGTGTGTAGCTCCTGATGAAGTGGTTCGGATGTTTCAGTGACAGGAGCCACAGGAGGGGTACAGGTGGGTTTCATCCCGTATTGATTCCAGCGTATTTATGCAACATATAAAATGGTAACTTATTGCTGTATAAGACCACATGGTCTAGCAGGCAGAGTGTCAGCCAGGAGCATCAGAGTGGTTGGTTTGAATTCGGGACCATCAGACCAAAATATATCAAATATAGTTCTTGTTGTTTCCCTGTCTGGGCCTAGATATTTGAAGCTCTCTTACTGCTAAGATAGTTGTTAGTTAATGTTACATTTATGGTGCTTACAGACTATCTTAATCCCAAAAGAGCATGGAAAGTCTAGGTTTAGGTCAGTTATGAAATAAAATGGTTAGGTCAGATTTGGTATGTGCGTGCATGTCACAATGCATGTACATCAGCAACACTGAATCTCAATTTTATCCTTACAGTTATGAGGAAACAGGTTAATTAGGGTTATTACCTGTCATTTTGTTGTGCAATACTTTGACAAATGCAGTACTGAGGTACACTGCCACATGCTTTGAACATATGGCAATAAAGGACAATATTTGTTTTGTCTTGAACATGTTGAAGACTAACAGTTTCACCTTTCTCTTAGTTTCTTTCTGTTATTGCATATAAATTCTGTAGCTATCAACATGTTCAACAAAACAGGTATTTGAATGGATGCTTATATTTTCCACGAAAGATGTGAACTGGTTCAATTTACATGAACTAATGTTCTCAATGAGATACATAAGTACTCTGATGGAAACACACAACTGTTAATAATTCATACCTGTACCTGATACTCTAAGCCGACTGTACTAAAAATTATTCAGATGAATTCATGCCTGCAATGATTAGTATGCTCATTCAGGGCTGATATAAGACATTAAGGAGCCCCAACTAAGTACATCATAAAATGCCCTCACAACCATCATGGCATGTGGGTTTCAGACCACGCTTTCATTATCTGCTGCACACAACTAACAGATATTTGTTGTATGAAACTACAGACCCATGTCTTGAAAAGTTTCTGTTTTTCTCTACATTCCATAGTCAGTAGCTGTGTATTTTTGTAATTGTCGATGCCATTGTACGCATTGTGACAGTATGTTAGCCTTGCTCTAGTCTGTTTCACATTCCCTGAATCACATTATTTTCCCTACTGCCAAGCCCCCTCTGCAAGAATACAGCCCCCTCTGCAAGAATACAGCCCTAAAAGGAGAAAGTCTAGATTTCCTGAGGATCACTGGTCTCCCTGGAGCTCCTTTGCAGTTTATGTGGGTTAGATATATTTAGAGACTAATCATTAGTCTAGTCTTGCTCTAAAGCTGTACTGATTGCTCAGCCCATGGATGTATAGTAATTCTGTCCTTTAGAGAGGCAAGTCTAGTTAAGCCAACAGTATACCAGCCTGTTGGAGGGATGTTTATATTTTGTTGAAAACTTATCATTTTAGCTATTAATTATTATATCAGGGACTTGTGCAAGTCTAAGAAGCATTTCTTCGGCATTGTCTGTGCAGGGTTCAGCCAGGTGTACTATGTGTAGTCTATATATTGCATGAACAGTGTACATACCTCACCAGTAGAGTAATGTGATCTAGCAAAACGTTTCAGTGTGGAGGACCAAGGGCTGGTTGTGTGAGGATGTGTGGAGCGTGGAGAGAACTGTGGAGAGAGTGTGAGAGTGTCGGCACACATTGGGTATGACTGGAATGTGTGTTCCTACTGTAGAACGACCTGCCCTGACTTACTCAATGGTTAGAACTGTCTCACTGTATGTCAGTAGAAGAAATTGTTTCACCTGGATTGGGAAGGGTGACAAAAGGTTAACTAGTTAAGTATTATAAATATAGTTTATACAATATTGCTGCTGTTTCTACTTAAAGTAAGGCTTGTCTTATGTGGCAAATAACAGGATCAGATGGTCAGACTGGCTGTCATGGTTAACATGTCTTTGTATCCATGCTCATGATGTCGATCACTGGATTTCCTATCATGACCCGAATATTGCTGAGTGCAGCGTTAAACAGCGAAGTGAAACACTAAGCAAAACAACTCATGCTTATCTTAAAAACCAAGCAAACATAGAATAAATATCTTGTATCTTATAAACAGGGCTTGAAATTACACAAAAACACTGCTCTACCTTAGGCACTTGACCTGTTTTCCAGATGTCCCATCTTCTAATTAGGTGTGACTTGCCTATATTATCCAATAATTTTAACGAAAAGCAGCATGTGAATTTTTCAATGACATAAATAAATGTTGGGTTCATACTACAGAGTAAGAATGGCATGAGTTGTAAATTCTCACTGACATGCTTACCAAGCTGTTTCATGAAACACACACTTGAACAGATAATGATCATAATGAGATCATAATGAGATCATAAAGAGATCATAACGATGACAGAATTAGTTATCACTGACAAGTCAGATGTTGACTTTAGACTGGGACTCTGTGATACAGGCAGTTTTGTTTCCACCTACTCTCCATTAATGTTATCAGCTGTTCCAGCGGTAGGCGTGTAGAAATAAATAGTGGAGTGTTTCTCATTGAGTATTCCATATTTCAACCTCCAGAAATAGGCCAGGATGATCGGAAAGAACTGTTACCGGTAAGACATTATTCTTTATACTTTTCTAATGAAATTAGCCAGATTTACAGATATACAAACATCAGATATTATGTCTATGTGCCATGTTCATTTGTCTACTCCTCAAGAGAAGTTGTTTTTTATATGACTATAGTTGTCTGTTGTGTCAAGACAGATTAGCAAAAGACATGGAAAAACTGTCATTTTTTTTATGTGTTTTATGATGCAATATGTTTCCTGAATGGCCATAAAGGGAGATAACTTGGGATGGCTTAGTCTATGATTAAAATTATCGAATTTTGCGGTTTTGTTAAATGGCAAGTGAAATTCGGAAATGTTTTACTTTCTTGTAGTATTTATTGACACAAACAAATAAGAAATTTAATTACTCTGTTTATACCCATAATTATATATGTGAACTCTCAAAATTCAAAGCGACCAACCGTTTGGCAGCCACATTCCATCTAAGGTCAAGGTCCTTCGTACAACTCATGTAGAATATCACAGTGAATGATGATACAGTACATCGATTTACAACTCCTTTATCGCAATGCATACAGGGTGTTAGGGTAGCCCAGTGGTTAAAGCAATCACTCGTCATGCCGAAGATCTGGGTTTGATTCCCCATATGAGTACATTGCGCGAAGCCCATTTCTGGTGTCCCCTGTTGTGATATTGCTTGAATGTTGGTAAAAGCTGTTCAAGGACCTGTGTATGTAGATTCTGTAGTATTTTCTGATTGCTATAAACAACAGAATCTGCACTGGATGTTCAAGCTTGTACGTTTCTGACTACAAGAGTCCATCTTTACCATCTGAAATTTGAGTAAGTGTGTTGTAAATAATCAAATCTTGAGAAGATAAGCCAGTGATCAACCTAATGAACACTGTTCCATGCGTATGGGATATGATGACATAATTATTTCAACCATGTCAGTGTCTGAGCACCGAATCCCGTTAGTCACCTCTATAACAAGGATGGTTGCTGAAGATCAGGTCTAACCCAGATCTTCAGTGGTCCTGAAATTTGAAAAGAAATTGTTCATTGTTGTGATTATCGAGATTCATCTGCTGAAAGGGTTAGAATGTTGAATTCTTGAAAGAAAAGTACTGTACCAGGATACAAGTTGTATCATAGTGGCAAAGGATTATACTCACCCACTCAGAAGCTGAATGGAAGTTAAACGAGAAATTAGAGACTGTGCATGTTCTTAATGAAGGACAGGAAAATGTAAACCCCTTGACTTACTCATGGTCAGATGAAACCATCATTTAATTGCCGACTGTCAATCTTCATTGTCGGAAAATATCTCATAATCAATCCACTTGGCTCTATGTGTTTTGCATTTTGATAAATTATCTCAGTTATAGAGCACCTGCTTTATCTCGCAGTTGCAGTTGGCCATTTTTTTAGGAAACATGAGTTGAACATGCTTCAGCATAATTTCATCATTAATTTAAGTGATATGATGTGTTAGATGAGAAATGACTCCACACAAGTTTGCTGATAAGATAATCTGTCTCACGGTCCATTAGACTAACTTCCGATATCAAAATAAACATATTTTGAAGAAAAAGTATTTCTTAAATTATCTTAATAAAATATGATAAAACAGAGTTATAATTCAAAGGGACCTCTAATTTTAGTTCATCATAACGAAAATTTCTTGTACACATTTAATTTTATCATGCATTTGGTTGGTTGGTTGTTTGTTTAGTTGGTTGGTTTTTAGCACTCAGCAATTTTCCAGCTATATGGCGGTGGTTTATAAATAACTGGGGCAGTACCAATGTTAAATCCAGTGACTGACATCATGAATGTCAATCTTCAATATTAATCAAACATCAATATTAATACTTTTTATAGATAATTATTGTATAATCATAAAAATCTTAATGATGAAAGTGAAACTTCCTTCATTTTCAGAAAATGCAGGAATCTAGACTTGCCAAATATTACAGACTTTAATGGCCTGTATTGGAAATATTACTTTCAGGGTCTTTATGATAGGTGGTTGTTCTTGTTCTTGTTGTTGTTGTTGTTGTTGTTGTTGTTGTTGTTGTTGTTGTTGTTGATTATTTGCTATTCCACCAAACACTGTAATTGAGTGGTTGGACTGTTTGGAATTGAACTGCCTTTCTGTTTTTATTATTGCACTTTAGATCTTATGTTAGACGTGTTGAACATGCTAAATGGTGTAAGACTAGCATGAGCTAGCTGCCTTAGTGGTTTTTCCCTTATTAACTAAACCGGTTGAGATAATAATGGGAATACCGAAATACTTTTCACAGATGGAATAATCTTAAATTTTCTTTAAAGATCTTTTTAACAAGGCTGTTAGTCCAGGTTTGTGTGTTGTCAAAGGGAATTCAGTTTTGAGTGATCTCCCTTCCATCATAGGAGGGTTGGGATTAATTGGAACTCGTCTTTTGAAGTTTTAAGATAAATTTTGATGGAATGATGGATTTAAAATGTATAAATAGCAACAGTAAATGAGTTATTTTTGATATTTTACTTATTTCCTTTCTTAAAATCTAACACCTTTTTGACATCTGCAGAAAACAATGGTAATCAGTAGGTTCCATCATGCACTTACTCAAAGATGGTGGCTATGAGTTCCTCATGGACAGGCTCAGGTGCAAGGGAATTACAGTGTTTATACTCCCTCTCTTCACCGGAATCGGCCAACAATGCCTCACACCTGATACAGGCCATTCAACACTGCTGCCACCAGCAACACCATGTACTGGGCAGATAGTTCAGTAATGACGGTGTGTACATAGCTGGTCCAGAGAAGGAATGGCTGGTTTAGTCGGAGGTTGTATCTTCGGCATTGTAGGAGCCATCTGTGCATTTCCTGCATGAGATGTTCGTAAATTGTGTACCTGAAATTTCTCTCGGGAAGTACCGTATACCTACCAGTATGCTTTTGTTCGTATTTTAGATATGCTCTAATGTAATGTTTTATCTGATATAGCTATGATAATTGTTTTGTCTGATAGATGTAGCTGTGACAGTGGTTTTGTCAAAGATAGCTATGACATTGGTTTTTTCTGATATTGATATGACATTGGTTTTGTATGATATAGCTGTGACAGTGGTTTTGTCAAAGATAGCTATGACATTGGTTTTTTCTGATATCAATATGACAAAGGTTTTGTCTGATATAGCTATAAAGTTAATTAATCATATTGGGAAAGGTCTTCATGGGATTTTTTATCCAATATACTGGTTTTCAGAAAAAACTATTGTTATTAACTAAGGTATTGTATAAACATTTATACCAGTAATATTATACATGGTTATTAACTTGGTAAAAATGGGAAACGTGAGGCTTGTTCTTATGAGATTATGCAGTATCATTCACTTCAGAGACTGATGATTAGCCCTACATCTGCAGCAAATGTTCGTAAACATTTCCAAATTGGAATTGCAAATTTTCCCTTTAATGTTTAAAGTGTAAAAAATGTTTCTGCTTTGTGTGACTTGCATTTCAGTAACCAGTTTGAGCTATGGGCATGATATAATGACTTTTTCATAAGTAGCCTGCAGAGGGAATTTTGTTGGGAATCAAGGATAATCACTGGGCATGATTGATACTGTAGATATGAAATTATACTACACTGAATGCTCATTTGAACACAGACATTCATTATTGAGAATGAGTTCTGGTGATGAATGATATATTCTACTCTGGTGACTTTATAATTCATCAAAATTATGTGGGGAGTGCGCTGGGTACTGAACTCCTACAGTACTTGAATAGAGTGACCCTCATTTTTTCCCTCTTACCATATAGGGGCCTGAATTGGATCCATGAACACTTTTCTAGTATTTAAATACAGGACCCTGAGTCTGTCTCATTTAGCATGACCTACTTAAGCTTTCCATGTAGTTTTCGAAATTGAATCCTGATACTCTTTAATCATCCTTTCAAATATATCCATGATATCAGACACAGATATATTATTATATACAGCCATATCACCCTAAGGGATATTAATGTCACTGTTGGTGATGTTCATTTCATTGTGTGACATCCTATTGATAGGTATGTATTATGAGATATATCACACCCCTCAAAACATGCTTTCAAATCTGTCACTCATGGATGATATGAAATATCACTCTTGGGAATGTTAATGTCACTTATCAGTCTGATATCCAGTTGACATGCATTAATTGCAAGATATATATCACACCCCTCACAACATGCTGTCAAATCCATCACACACAGACATATGAAAAGATGTATCACCCTGAGGTGGGGGAGGGGGGAGTTAATGGCACGATGGGGGATGTTCATTTCACTGTGTGACACCTCATTGGCATGCATGTATTATGAGATGTATCATACCCAGTGATGTATATTTCACTATGTAATGAAATCAACAACATCTGTAATATCTATGCCTCACACAGCTTGTCACCACAGCTTTCTTGCTACATAAAACCATGTGTGCAGTATGTCAGGTTAAGATCAAAGCCTGTGCTGATAAATTTGATCGATGTGCAATCCATGTGATGTAAAGCTGTTAAGTTTAATCATATCTCAACCGTACTCCATGGCTGAATATTCACTCAATTTAGATATATGAGTTATTTCCAAAATTTACACATACACTTACCATGTATCCCTGGTGCTTGTTGTCAGTGTCCAATGAGAAACGTTTCTTGTATGACCCCCTAACAGATGTTTCCTCGACCTATGTGTAACGTGTCACCACTAATTCTCCAGTATCTGTTACAGTCATTGACGTGCATCCTTCCTTGTTCTGACTCATTCATTACAACAGATTCTTGTCTCTTGTAACGGAATACTTCTGTAATTGTACACTATTAATAGCAACTGTTGTATTTGAATTTGAATACAATCATGATCGTTATTGTAATTAATACAATTATATGCTGATTGCTTGCCAATTAACTCGGCCGAGGGTTTTACCACTGAGGTTGGATTGTGTTGGAGTGTTAAGTCGTTACTTCCTATTTATTCGATTTAGATCTTAAACTTGAAACTTGTGAAGAAACTTCCGGATTTTTTATCAACTGACGAGGCTGGAACAGCAGAGGAAATGAAATCAACACATCATTTGGTTACCAAACTCTGGGTTGCCAATTACAGGGTTCTGATGAAGTTTTTTTGAGGATGTATGGTATAAATATAGTGTCGTACACTTGATATATATGCCTGTGCTTTTGTGACTTGCTTGGAATGCTAACCGTCACATTCCAGTTTGCTTCAGTTAAATTAACCAGACTCTCTAAGCGCACATGGCGAAACAATGACCAAGTTCGGGATTTTCAGGAAGTTTGTGTCCAAACTGAAAGGATTACGCAAACAGGAGGACAAGGTGTATTATTACAGCTACAGTGTTCATTATAATTGCAGTCTCGATGCCGGTAAGTGAACGCCATGGGATGTGTTCAGTTTAACTTTAGTCCTGATGCTTGTTTGAACGTCTGATGAAATGACTTCCTGATTCTCCATGTTGGTTTTGTCAGCTTGCCAACTGTACTGTCTGTGAAGATATGATAGTTAAGTGTGCCAGAAACTTACCTTGACTTACAGTTCTGTATTGATTTATTACTAGGGTCAGGAAATATAAGACTCTTGTTAAATAATATTCTGGTATAGCATACAGTACAGTCAAATTTGATTATTATCTCAGATTTTAAAATTTTCATGTTAAGAATTTTGGATTTCATGTCTTCAACATGTTAAATGGAGGAAATTCTCAAGATTTAGTGATGTAAAGTTTGAACATGGGTGATGTCTGTTGTAAACACGAGAATGAAGAATGTACTTTGTTTGCTTTTAAAGAAAGAAAGTAGAACTTGTAAGATGTCAGGTGAAATAGACGTTTCACATTTATGCTAAAAGGAGTATGATGCTCAATGTGTTTTGATTTCAGTGTAAAATATTGTGGAAAACGAAATGGGAATGTTATTATTCAGATATTTTTTAGATCCGTCTTTAAGCAATCAGGTTTCAAATGAATTTAGCTTTATGTTTTTTCACTTTTGGAAGTTATTAGGATTGAGCTGTTAGGAAAATATAAATATCAAACATTAGTTTTGCCATAATCAGTAACAGCCTGGGGAAAGTTCCCAGCCTAAGGTATTAAAAACTCATCCCATGGACATACTATTCTAAAGGTTTAAATTACAACAACGTTGTTGAAAGATGTTTCTGGATAAATTCTAACTTACATAATAAGGACTCAACTCTGACACTTTTCTTTCAAACAAAAGGAATGTCTACTCTGTTTATGTTGTAATAAAGGGCTGTAGAGTAGCCGAGTGTATGAAGTGTTTGTACTTCAGGCCAAAGACCTGAGTTCAATTTCCCTGATGGGTACAATGTGTGAAGTCCATTTCTGGTGTCCCCTGCTGTGATATTGCTGGAATACTTCTAAAGGTGGCATAAAACTAAACTTGATCACAACACAGTAATAATTCATACCCAAATTCCATGATAGTTGTATTCTAAGAACAAGGCAGCTCAGGTGTCCTACACAGGTGGGCATTGTAGAAGGTATTTCATTGTTTACAGGAGTTTACCTGTGTTTATCTGCATTTACCTGTGTTTACCTGTGTTTACCTGATGACTGCACCTCCCTCTGTGTATCACCTGGACCTGTTCCAAGAACTACTGCATCTTGAGATGCTGATCTCAACATTCCTTAGCTGCATCCTCACAACATGAAGGCTAGCTTGGGTCTGTAGTACAGGGCTGACTGTCATGGTGACATACCATTGCCAGGGATGGACAGCTTGTTAACAGTCTCTGATGACGTTTTGTTTGGATATTATCTGGACAGACCTGGAGGTTTCTGATTTTAGGGTCATATCAACTTTTCAAATTAGTCTTGCTGTGCAAGTAATTCATGATTGTGAAGTATTTTCCTTCAAGGTGATACTCTTTAATGTAGATTTACAAGTTTTATACAAGTTTTATATTTTATAGCCTTGTTTTATAATAAACAAGCTTTAGTGGGAATGAATATACTGTTGCCATGACTACCAGACACTTGGAACTATTGCCACTTCACTGTAAATAAATCACAAACACAGCTTTCAACATTCTATGTTGATATCATGCAAGTCAAACTCAGACAACAAGCAAATTATATTTATTCCTTTTTCACAAGGCTAAGTTTATTTAAGACATTTACACACATTCCTGGTAGATACAATAGCTAATATATTTGTCAACTGATTTATATAAATAATTGAAAGTAGTTAAAATAGATTTAGTGCTTGACTGCACACCACAAAAGCAACTGTGCCAGCATGTTAAAGTACACAGATGACCATATCATCCAATTAGGGAATTTTTTCCACCAAAATGTTTCCCAAGCACTGTAAATTCAAGTGTGAAAATGTGTTGGCAGGGTAGCCTATTGATCAGAGAATTTGTTTGTTATACCATGTTCAATTCCCCATATCTGTAGAATATGTTAAGCCCATTTCTGGTGTCCGCTGAGGTGATATTGCTCAAATATTGCTAAAAAAGCATAAGCTAAACTCATTCACTAAGTTACGTATGATAAAAAAAAAGTCTAGTTAGGAACATTGATACAAGTGCATAGGTGTAATGTAACATTAGAATATCTGTGACCTTAATAGCATGTTTCCGCCAGTGCAGCCCGAACAGCGAACAGCACTTGATAACATGCAATAATCTTACTGATACAAGTACATATTTGTGTAAACAACCTCCCTCCCTCCCACCACCAGGGAGGGAATACAATTGCCCCTCTCTCCTTCATGCCCAGCTCATGATGTAGGCGGCAGTCTGATCCAGATGGGCAAAGATAAAGTCTTAATAAGATGTTCTGGTTCAGTTTTCAACCATATCATTTTATGACATTAGGACGATCGGATGGCAGTTATTTTTGTGACATGTATTTTATTGAGAACATCCAGCTGTTTATTATATAATTATTTTGGAATTTGATAACATTGTGATTAGTTATTAGGAAAATAGTTTTTGTGATCAGGACCACCTTGGTTAGGCTTTAAAGATGTTTCAGCTGTATTTGTTTTGATTGTTTGTGTTTGCTTGTTTAATGACACACATATTTCAACTATTTGAAATCTTTCTGTAAATATCCGTGGTTGGAAGAGACAATCCAGTGATTGAAATCATGAGCATCAATTCAAACAAATATTGGGATACAATGACGTATCATTCAAGCCAGCCAGTCTGACCACCCCTTCCTGCTTTTTACCTAATATGATATCATGGGTTGCTGAGGGCCCATTCTAACCCAGGTATTCACGGGTGGTATAAGCATGAGTGACTGGTCAAGGAATTATTCAACCCTATGTCTGAAGAAAAAGACTTTGAACAATTCCCATTTTAATTTTTCAAACTCCCAATATGAATTACAATTTTATGAATATTTTAGAGTAACATTTAACGAAGACAGGATGTTCCTCAGACTGTCCTAGTTCCATCAGTGGGCTGCATCTGTACAGCAACCACGGTGCATCTCTGCGATGACACAGAACCTAACGGTACTGTTCAGGGTTTATTTATGAGACACAACCATTCTGCGCTGGTGATGTGTCCCTCTGTCTCTATGTTTTGTTGCAAAGCTCTTTGCATAGTGAGCCAAATTCGCTTGTCAAATACACTTGTTTCACAACCACTTTCAGCTTTCCCTCAGGCACAGGGTAAGTAGGTTAGCCTGGTGATTAAGGTGCTCACTCATCATGCCTAAGATCCAGGTTTGATTCTCAACATGGGTAAAATGTGTGAAGTCCATTTTTCGTGCCCCTCGCCATGATATTGCTGGAATATTCTAAAATCATTCTATGACAACGCTCATTTGCTCACTCGTCCATTGTGATGATCAGTTCTCTCCCTTGGATATGTCATGCAGTGCGCCATAGACTGCTTAGAGTCAGGCGCATTATCCACAGTCTGTGGCTACTCGTGTGTAATCCAGCATGTGATTAATGTGTGTAATGTGTGTTTCAGACCCTGTCCAGCTGCGGCCAGTCACCGATGCCCCCCCAAGCAACCAGCTGATTGATGGTCAGTACATTCACAAGCATAACATTTTAATCCCAGATTTTTGTTCTACTTGGGATAAAATTTGTTTAACATAGTTTAAAATTGCTATTATTGATTTGTTTTACAATGAAGTATGCACATTATATGAAACACCAGTAACAAGTCAGGTTGGTCTAAGTTAAAGCTCATCATGTACCACCTAAGCATTTGTTTCACTGCAAACAGACTATAGCTGACTCTAATTACATGTGTAGATGTTCTTTTTTCAATTGCATTGAAATACATTATTATATTATATGAACTATACTGATAATTAAATGTTATTTCAATTTTCTGCCATGCTTGTTGTCAACTTTTACCATTATATGTCTAAACAAATATGAACATCTTTAGAATTCCCTTCCTCTGTGACCTCATAGTCATGAACCCTGTTCTTTCAACAGCAGTCTTCTTGACTGTAACTATAATCTATAAGCAGTTGAGCAGGTAATAATATCTTGCTACCAACTACTCATGACATGAATTAGTCAATTATTTGTTTAACCTCCAGTATAAAAATTCATAAATTGTATAGCCACAAATGTGTAGTAACAGATTAGTGTTGACATTAATAAGCTAATCACATCACAGTGTATCACAATGTACATAAGACGACATTTTCCCTTGAAGACTCAAACGTTCCATCTTATTAACAACAGGAAGAAACTTTGCTTCATGGACATTAAACCAAAGTCTAAATCTGAAATCCAACCAAGTTGCCGTTCACAGTATTATTGTATCTCCTTTGTGAGATTAAGACAAGATAAAAACTCCTCGATCTTAAAAATACACCGACACTTTAATGAAGGTCACTATGAATTATGTACCATATTTTCATGCTGACCTTTTGATACGGTATGGAAGTGCAGTTTGGAAACAATAACACTGATAGATGTGATTCACACGCAGGAGTCTTTTTTGCTTGCAGTATAGATACAATGGGTTTTCCTAGATGTACTTTCAGAACAATAGATTGATCTGATAATCAGTTCATCATAGCCCAACAAGGTAGTGTTGCAACTGGAGCAAAAACCACTATCAATTTTGGAAGACTTGTGGTGAACGATTATTGCTTATAATGGAAGGATATACATCTTCAATGTAGTCACCAATTTTGAGTGTTTTTCCCCATATATTTCTGATTAATGTTAAGTTAATTATTATGTTTATTTATGCAACAAATCTTGTGAAATATCTATCAGTATGTATGTCTCAGTACATGTAAAAAACTTTCTTTGGTTATGGTAATATTTACTGTATCAATCAAAAATGTTTTTTACAATCAAGAATTATTTTTAATCCTTTTTTCAATCAATTTTTGATTATTTCCGATCGTCAGAACACCACTACTACTAAGGAAATTCAAAACAATCCCCACATGGACTGTGGTCCAGAATTAATCCCCAGCAACCAATGGACTCATAAGATGCAATTGGGCCTGGGTTAGAATTGGTCTTCAGCAACCCATGCTTGTCATGAAAAGTGACCATTGGTCAGACTTGCTGATTTGATTGTCATCGTATCCCATCGATGATCATGATTGTAATCTCTAGACTGTCTGGTCCACTCTGCAATTTACAGACTTTTGTCATATATCTGTATCCAAAATACTAACAGTGCATTGTTAAGTAGACAGACAGACAGACAGACAGACAGGCAGACAGACGCAAGAGGCAAACAGGATCAGCGACTTGGTCAATGGCACGCGGACAATATCAACCACTACATTGTGTGGTCCGCATATCGTGGATTGATGCTCTTGCAGTTGTTTACTGGATGGTCCAGACTCGATTATTTACAGACTGTCGTCATATAGCATGAAATTGTTAAGTGCCCAGGTATACAACAGATAACCAAACAGGCATGACTGGAATGTACTACGTGGAGTTAACAAAATAACAAGCACTAACAAAAGAAACTGATGAAGCTTGGTAAGGGAGACTGAATGTGCCATGGGTATTTTTTGTTTCAGAGGAGAGGCGGGGTTTGGCCTATGTTGAGCTACAGAAGAAGGAAGGCTATGGCCTTGGCCTCACTGTCTCAGGTAGGTCTCAAGCACGCGCTACAGCTAGGGACGGTGGGGTAGCCTAATGGTTAACGTGTCTGTTCATCACACTAAAGACTCGGGTTTGATTTCCCACAATGGTACAGTGTGTGAAAGGAATTTCTGGTGTCCCCCGATGTTGCTTGAATAAAAGCGGCGTTAGACATACTCACTAAATCACTCTTCAGAGGTCTTCAGTCAGATTATCCGTCTTCGAGACTTGCTTCCTTGTTTCTTAACATCATGGATCAGCAAGATTACAGAACACTGAACACCTTCAGCCATCTTTGAATGCAAGAAAGTTTATGTTTGGTAAAGGTTAGGGTTAGGGTTCAATTTAGGGTAAGGGTTTGGTTTAGGTTAGGGTAGGATTTCGTGTTTGCATTAGAGTCAGGGTGACGTATCTGGTATTCTGTAACTGTACCTCATGGATCATTACTCATTATATCTGTCACTGGTTTGTCTGGCTTGATTTGCATGTTACCATCAGGTTGCTGGAATATATTGGGGAATGTCATACATAGAATATCATAGCACACAAGAGTGAGTGAGTTTAGTTTGACTCTGTTTGTAGCTTTATTCCTGCAATAACATCATGGGGACACCAGAAATTGGCTTCATGCATTGTACTGTTGCGGGGAATCAAACCCTGTCCTTTAGCATGACAAGCAAACACTTTAACCACAGGACTACCCCACCACCCCTACTGTAGAAGATGTTTATTTGTTTGACGTGTATGATATTAATGGTTGTAAATTATGATGTTGTTGACTCAGCTATGAAACCAGAAATATGGCCTGGTGAATGACCCCACCAAAATCCCTACTCAACAACTGTGTTGTCTTACAGGTGGAACAGACAAAGGAACAAGACCACACATCTCCAACCTCAGACCAGGAGGAATAGCACACAGGTATAACGGAGTTACCTCCCTTGCTGTTGCACACCACTCACAAGTAGACTAATGCATGGTCTCTGACTATATGTCAGGGATTAGAGATTGCTATCTGTTAGACTTGGAGATTCTACCAGTAGAGATTGTGATCGGAGTCTCTACAAGTAGAGATTGCGATCATAATCTATACTGGTAGAGACTCTGATCGTCTCTACTTTGACATATTGATATATATAAATCTTAATAAAGAAATAATTCCACTTAAAATAATAAAAACCCAGCGAGAAAGGAGATTCAGAACCTGAGGAAATCTAGACTTGCTTCATTTACTACTTTGCTGAAAGGGTTGGGTACAAGGGAAAATGGTGTGGTTCAGGTGCTGTGGGACAGACTTATGCACAAGCTATCAAGGAGGAATATTAAAAAATTCAAATGATGTCTTCATGTCTGTGCTTAGTTTATAATTTATAAAGGTCAAACACACACTGTTACTTTTGCAATTTTGGATGGTTAAGCTTGACTCGTCATCCCAGTTATGCAGGTCAATGCGCATGCTGTTAATCACTGGATTGTCTGGTCCAGACTTGATGATTCACAGAAAGCTGCCAAATGGCTGGAATATTGCTAAGTGCAGTGTTAGACAACAACTAAACCAACCCTTGACTGTGTATCGTTTACATGATGAAGGCAGCATGTGTGTGTATTTAAAACTTTTTAAAACTTGTTAAGGTGTTTAATGGATCCATGGTAGCCCAGCGGTCCACAGTCTCAGTGGAGAGTTGCTTCTTATACTTTGTCATGATCTGCTTTTTGTGGGTCTTATGTCCAGATTTCCTCCGATTATTAGTATTCTTTTTTTGGCAGTACCATACTGCATGGTCATAGGTGTCACGAAAGTGGAAAACACATAAGACACATCTATTATGTATTATGCTTTCATTCACTACCAAAATTAAACATAAATCGTCTATGCCCACTGACACTGGGTGATTTTGTTGCTAGGTAACAAGGTTAGTTTATGCGCAGGTCAAACTCACGGACAGTGGGTGAACATTGTTGTGTGCAGGTCAGACTCCCTGACAGTGGTAGGTTGTGCTGCTAAGTAACAAGATTTATTGTGTTCAGGTCAGACTCTCTGACAGTGGGTGACTACATCCTATCTGTGAACGGGATCCGCACGGCGAACCTGAAGCATGATGAGATCGTGAACCTGCTAAAGAATGCCGGGGAGCGAATCATCCTGGAGGTGGAGTATGAGCTGCCAGAACTAGGTGAGCTATGGGATGCTGTTACCACGGTGATGGATTCCAATTGTTTTGTTGTATTTAATTAAGTCATAATTTCACTGTAAATTCTATGCTTTTGTCGAGAGTACTAGGTTACACCTCCCTGTAGCAGCTGATCTGATAGGCAACAGATAACTGCTACATAGAGACATGCATCAGAACATCTTGATTAAGTCAATAGAGCTGGTGACCAAAGAATGGTCGCACAGTCCCTGGCTGTCTCATACCGAAATATATCAAAAGATTGTTCTTATTGATACCCTGCCTCAACAATTGATTCAACCATGTGCAATCGTCTGGAGTACAATATATAAACTATTCTCATCTCTCCTACTCTGCCATGACAAAGCTGAAATGCCATTTCCAACTGAAATATAAAAACATTCAATCACTCACTTGCTCACTCACGCACACACTCACTCACTCACTCACTCACTCACTCACTCACTCACTCACTCTTTGAGGTCTGGCCAATGGCGTGTCACCATACCCATTGAACTTGTTGAACGTGTTAAATGAGTATTGTCTCATGCTTGCAGGTGGAACATCATTCAATGTGCAGTGCAAGACAGCAGATGTGGTCCTTGAACGGGATGGGATGGGCTTTGGATTCACGCTTCGTGGGGGGATGAAGATAGACCAGATGAGGGCCCATCCCCTCACTATCACCAGCATCCGGCCTGGGGGGTCGGCTGACAGGTATAGCCTCATCTCTCTGGCAGGTTTTCCATTAGCTTAAAAGTATTAGCTCATCACACCGAAGACCTGATTACGATTTTTGAAGCTCATTTCAGGTGGTCCTTGCCATAATATTGCTTGAATATTACTATGAATATTGCTCACTCACTCACTCACTCACTCACTCACTCACTCACTCACTCACTCACTCACTCACTCACTCACTCACTCACTCACTCATGGGTGAAAACAGGTCTGGATATTTGTGATGTCTGTTTCACAGTTTTGCTATGAATTCAGTGAGTTTGACAGCTTCTTCACAAAATAAGAACAGCAGTATTACCGTTAAGATAAATGTAATGTTTGGGACAGCACTTTCTCAGAAAAGTACTTTTCCTTCATTCTACTACTTTGTTTTGGTTGAGTCCCATGGGGGATTCGAACCCACACCCGCAGTGTCAGACACCTAATCACCAGCACCCAAAGTTTGTCGCCTAAACCGCTCAGTAACTATGACACAAAAATGGAAGTCAGACAACTTGATGGACCACTGACCCATCTAATAAATATAAATAGGCACGGCTCCCACTTTACTGAGAAAATGTACGCCTAAATATAATATGTTGCATAATATATTTTTTCAGCAAATTCATTTGTTGGTTTCACATAAATTTTTTGACTTCCTGTGCACATGCACCGAGAATATAAAAATAGCCCCTGGCCAGATTCCAGTTTGGTCATATGCTTTATTGATGGTGTACATACACTCCAAAGAAAACAAGAATCAAAACAAATATGTCAAGTGCAAGTGATGTCAATGCATTAATGAAACAAAGACAGGCATTAGCTGAATAAATACCTTACTTAATGTGGACAAGCTTTTGTATGAACACATCTCCCACCACCATCCTTGCTGCGCATCCCCTTCTCGCAACTAAAATTTACGAGATAGTTTATGCAGTTACAACCAAAATTGTACATCAATTATTGAAAAGCATGAGCAAATGGTTGTATGTATTCAGCTATGAATATATCTAACACATAGAAAATCCTGATAAAAGCATTTTTTTAGTGTGTTTTTGCAGTATCGATACACTCACGACCAAACAGGACATCGGCCAGTGGCTATTTTTACACACTCTGCACATGCGCACAGTGAGTTCAAAAGTATTGTGAAACCACCAAATAAATATGATATTAAAAGAAGTTGAATGGCTTAATGGAAGTGTGAAAGAGGAGAGCTAGTTTGGACTTGTTGCTATATGCATGTTATGTTGGTGCTTTCAGGGAAGGTTCATTGAAGGAGGGGGACCGTATCATCTTCATCAACAACTACAAGGTGACCCACCTCAGTCTGTCCGAGACCATGGCGTTCCTGCAGCAGTGTGAGCAGGTCGCTACCTTCACAGTCGAGTATGACGTATCTGTCATGGGTGAGTGTTGGGCTGTGATTGTATCCATTTGGTTTTCATCAGGATCCATTTGGACGTGCTATTACATGTGGTGAATATCATTACGAGCCCCTGATTCATGTGAAACACCATTTTGAAATGGGATGGTGGTTCGCTCTATTTGTGAACGCTTAATTGATTCCACAACTAGATCAATTCCCACCTGTCTTATTGCCAAGTGTGATGACTCCAGAAGTCACTGTAAAAAGTTGCGTTCCATTGGTAGGCCAGACACTGATGAAGTCACAGATATTTATTTTGTCAGGAGCATTACCGTGATGATAGGTTTGATGTCAGATTTGACCCGTGAAGGTCCCGGGCTAGAATAGCCCTTCAGGAACCCATGCTTGCCATAACAGGCGACTATGCTTGTCGTGAGAGGCGACTGACGGGATCGGGTGGTCAGGCTCACTGACTTGGTTGACACATCATCAGTTCCCAATAGCGCAGATCAATGCTCATGCTGTTGATCACTGGACTGTCTAGTCCAGACTCAATTATTTACAGACCCCTGCCATATAGCTGGAATATTGATGAGTGTGGCATAAAACTAAACTCACTCACTCAACTGATTTCAGATTTTCTTTCCACATGAAGTGGGGTGCAATGATACTGATGAAAGCAGCATTAAACTCAATTCACTCATTTACTCTGCAAAACCATCATTGTCCTACACTGATATGATGCATGCATGAAGCTGATCATCTTTATCCCTGTCCCTCCAGAATCTGTACAAAATGCCAATGGCCCCCTGCTGGTGGAGATTGACACGACACCGGGGTCGCATCTCGGGATCACACTGTCACAAAGTGCTCACCAGGGCCGCCGCTGTGTTTGTGTCGATACTATCACACCCATGAGCGTGGCTGACAGGTGAGAACACACACAGAGCGTAACACAGCTACACACCACACCAGAACAGCTGTACACCACAGCTACACGCATCTGCAGAACAGTCACATCAGCGAAACACAGGTACACACCTTAGCAGAGCACAGCTACACGCCACAGCAGAACACAGTTGCACATATCTGCAGAACACTGTCACATACATCAGCAAAACACAGCTACACACCACAGCAGAACACTGCTGCACACCACAGCTACACACCACAGCAGAAATCGTTTCTGCAAAATTTAAAGCATTGTATATAAATTCCATTTCCAATCAGTAATCACTGGAAAATGCTTTGTGCTTAAAAACCATTCTGAAATTTGTGTACTAATCAAGCTTCAATTGTTCATTGTTTATCCCTTACAGGAGTGGTGCTCTTCATGTTGGTGACCATATTCTGGCTATAGATGGCGCCAGTGTGGAACATATGTCTGTTGCCGAGGCAACCCAGTTAATGAAGTGTGGACCTGAGGATGTGATCAAGCTGGAAATCCTGCCCGTCACCCACCTTGAGTACAAGGCATCCAGGGATGCACTGACCAAAACAAGTAAGTGAAGTATCCAATCCATTTCTTTGAATACACTCAGTTCAATACTTTAGAAGTATTCTTTGATCTAAATGAATTTTAATTCTCTATAAAAATATTACCTTCTGAAAAATTTGAGCCTTGAGAAGGTGATTAGAATGTTAATACACTGTGCAGAAAATTTGTATACCATTTTAAAAAAGTAGGGGAAGTAGCTTCCATTTTGCAAGCATACCAATAGCTTGGTAAGATATCTCCATACAGATGAAACATTTCCAAAGGAATGGAATAAATTGTCAATTTTCCTCTCTGTCATCTGTTGCCTCCCTGTCTTCATTATTTCCATTTTATAGATCTTGTAAATCTGTTATCCCCTACTTTGTTTAATGGTATAATTTTGAGATTTCCTTAAGTTATTATATTACCTATCTAAAAACTATCCACAGGACTTTCAGTAAGAACATGTAGATGTCAATATAAATGCTAGCAAATCAGAAAAGCAGAAAATATTATTCTCTATGGTAGTTTCTTAGAATATGTTTAACCTGTGTCTGTGCAACAGTAGGTATAAGTTCTCAATATTTTCTGTGATCCTAAATATAACTCCTCCCTCCCCTCACTCACTCACTTGACACATTCTTCCAGCTCTGGCCAACATCCCTGCTGCCTCCTCCCCGAATCTGCCACAATTACCGCCGTCCATTTCTTCCTTCAATGGCTTTGGGACCCTCCCCAGCCGGAGCTACAACACCCTCGGGTCCTCAGCATCCGCACCCTTTGGCACTCTGCCATCAAGGGGCTCAGGGCGCAGCAAAAAGAACTGGACTCGATCAGACCGAAAGATATCCTCTTGCAGTGAGTAGCCCAATACTGTCTAGTGGTTAGTAGCTCAGGATAGTGGCCTGGAGACCGCTTCCATGATGTACTAGTTAGAACAATGGCCAAGAGACCCACATCTAAGGTGTATTCTTCTGAGCATCTGTCCGAACACCACTTTAATGGTGCCATGGTTAGAGCTAATGCTGCAATTCACCCAGGACTTGATTTGATTTTCAATATTGGACCCTCAATTCAACCACTTTCAGTTAAATTCTGTGTACAGGTAGAGATGCAGATTTCATTTTACTCCCAGAGAACAAGTGAGTCAGCTTTTATAGCATGAAAGCCAACAACAGTGCTCATTGGATAATTAGCCTGATGCAAAAAGATTATCTTTCTCCTGTGAGGAAACAATTGAATAAATATTGTATCAAAAGAGGTACAATGGTTATGGAAAGTCATAACTAAGATGTCAGATTTTTTATGGATCAAATCAAATCGTTGCAGCCCTGGTTAGAGCATTCCCCAAGATATCGAGTATGCTGACAGTAAAGTCTCTGATTCAGACTGAATCATAGGACCCAGGTGTGACATCTCGATGAACGTGTGACATCTTGACCCAGTGTGACATTTTGATCAAGGTGTGACACTTTGACATCTTGTTTCTCCATCTAGTGTCCATCGCCTCCAATACAACATCCGTCCTGACCGCAAACAACCAGGTGTGTCACCCTGAAGCCACGGAGGTCATGTTGTTCTGTGACAAGAAGGGCCTCGGGATCCAGCTAGAAGGGGGTGTCTTCTCCACAGCCACCTTGTCTGAGCCTCCAGTCATCGCCTACATCGACCCAAACAGTCCAGCTGAACAGTAAGACCTTGTATCTGTTGATGTTGTGTAGTCAGTGCGGTAGCCTTGTGGTTGAAGTGTTCGCTTGTCATGCCAAGTACCTGGATTCAATTTCCCACATGGGTACAATGTGTCAAGCCCGTTTCTGGTGGTTAGAATTGATCTTCAGTAGCCCAGCTTTTTTCTAAGAGGTGATTAACGGTATCGGGTAGTCAGTCTCCCTGACTTTGTTGACACGTCATCAGTTACCAATCAGATTGATACTCATGCTGTTGATCACTTGATTGTCTGGTCCAGACTTGATTATGTACAGACCACCGCCATATAGCATAAGAAACTGATTAACTTTTGTTGTTGATGTTGTTTGCATATTTCTCTCCTTCCACCACCCTCAAACTCTTGGTTGACTGGTTGGTTGATTGTTGCTGCATGACAGCAATATTCCACCAGTATAATGGCAGTGTGTAAATCATCGAGTCTGGACCAGTCAATAAACTGATCAATGTCATGACCATTGGTGTGCACTATTTGGATACGATTTTAAAATGTAAATTAAGTTGGGGGACTAAAAAGTGGGGATGTAGTGAAGGCAACAATTATAGAATTTTGTTACAAACACAGGCCAATCACATTTTCTCATGATTTGTTGTTTTCGTTGTTTGAAAGTTTGTTTTTAAGTTATATTTTAACAGGTTTTAGAGAGATATTGCATTGATAAACGCAACACATTTCATTTAGAGTTTTGTCCCTTAGTTGAGTCAGCATCTGCTGATCTCGTCAAGCATAATATACTCTGACTCATTGTGTTCTCTGGTCACTCCTACATTAAATTGGTACGCTATAATAACAGCAGTGCTGTTCAAAGTACAATAGGGCTCTTAAGTAGTTCACCAACTTGAAGAGACCTTAGTAATTCTGGTGACAAACAGTGTTTCCAATCTAACCATCCCCAAATTAGCAAGGTATAATGATTGTCAACAGCTCTGGCAGCCACGTATGATCCAGTGTAGTAAAGCCAAATTGACGGGTATGCAATTTGGAACCAGATTTGGTTCCTGACTATATGCTTGTCAAATCAGGTACCAGAAGTAAGCTGGGCCCTCTATCGCATATCAAAAGTTGACACGCACAAAGGGAGAAAGGAACCAGCTTAGCACTGGAAAAAGCACCCAGTTTGACTTACATGATCTTTTGACACTGTATTGTCACACCAGCCTGGTACTGTGGGATTACTGTGGCCACTGACTGCTGGATGTATCTGCAGATGTGGAGTGATCCAGGAAGGTGATCGCATCCTGACTGTCAATGGCGTGGACCTGTCGGACAAGACTCTGGAGGAGGTGAACCAGTTGCTGAGAGACTCGCGGCCAAGGTGTATGATGGAGATAGAGTTTGATGTGGCAGGTGGGTTGGAGATAGAGTTTATATGGCAGGTGGGTTGGAGATTGATGTGGCAGGTGGGTTGGAGATTGAGTTTGATGTGGCAGGTGGGTTAGAGATAGAGTTTATATGGCAGGTGGGTTGGAGATTGATGTGGCAGGTGGGTTGGAGATTGAGTTTGATGTGGCAGGTGGGTTGGAGTTTGATGTGGCAAGTGGGTTGGAGTTTGATGTGGCAAGTGGGTTGGAGTTTGATGTGGCAGGTGGTTTTGAGTTTGATGTGGCAGGTGGTTTTGAGTTTGATGTGGCAGGTGGGTTGGAGATTGATGTGGCAGGTGGGTTGGAGATGGAGGTTTTTTTCCTTATCCTGATCATATCTCTAAAACTAATAAGTATTCATTCAATAAACACACACATTGATCAGATTGTCAAGTAGTGCCTTTTCATGTGTAGGGATTTTCAAATTTTCTAGTTTTCCTGTTATCAGGATCTTCATAACATATTATATCATCAGCCATCAACCTTTTCAGACATTGATTGATACCTATACTCCATGAAGTTGGACATGTGGGAACTGATGAATACTTCTATCAAATTTGTAGGACATGGGGGGATTTGTCATCTGTTATTAGAATATGTCATTGGAATGGACATTTCATAGAAGATGAGGTTTCGAAGAGTGTGACATTAACATGACATGGATCTGTTTCAGAATCTGTTACACCAAGTTCCGGAACCTACGTTGTTCGCATTCCGAAGAAACCAGGAGGTCTTGGCATGACCATCATTGGTAGGTCCACTTGTCAGAAATGGACGCAAGCAAACTGCCATGTTCGCTCATTCTACAGACCTGTGAAGATCTGGGTTAAAATTGGGCTTCAGTATCCCATGCAACTAACTGGATCAGCTGGTCAGACTCTCTGACAAGGTTGTCCCATCATGTCCCAGTTGTGTAGAGTGATGCTTGCACTGTTGATCTCTGGATTCTATTGTACTGAAATATGTGAAGCCCATATCTGAGGTCCCCAGCCGTGATATTGCAGGAATATTGATAAAATAAGCACAGTGCAAACTAGATTGTCCAATTTGGATTTTCTAAGTTACTCCCAATATGCTTACGCCAAACACAATTTATCATTTGCTATTTATTGATGTACCTTCTCCATGTAAAAATTGCAATATATTATTGGCCTGTCCAAACTAGATTGTCCGACTAGGAGTTGGGTTCAAGACAAGGCTTTGAGTGATGGGTGTCCGCCTGTTACAGCTCCGTCCCAGCGGAAGCCAGGAGACCAGCTCATTATCACGGGGGTGAGGAAAGGCAGCGTCGCATACAGGTCAGTCATGGGTAGGGAAAGTTGATCTATGGGTCAATTAAGGTCACCTCATGCAGTCTTCCAGGAAGAAGCTCATGAAGATCCCATTTAGAATTGGTTTTCATTGTGATTGTGGTAAGAGACAACTAATGGGATTGGGTGGTCAGACTTACTGACTTGGTTGACACTAAAATTTGCAGCATTGAGATGAGGGGTATATATGGTTTTAGCTGTTTTGTGTTTTATCTGTTGAGCTGGAGGCCTGGGCCTAGAATTACAAATCTCCCTTAGTGCTAAGAAAGTCATAAGTCCCATACATTAACCTTAACAGTAACTTACAGCTATCTTAGCTGTGAGAGAGCTTCAAAAATCTTGGCCCTGCAATTTCATTTTTGAACCTTGCTTGATCTCACCTGAGCCTTATATCATGTAGAGGACATTTTGGACAACAGATTTGTTTCATCCTACCTTGAATAGTATTTCTAAACTGACTGAAGTTTTTGTGGATTTACCTCTGTGTTATGTCTGCAAGAAAAGATGTCTCAATTCCTTCTAACAAGTGTCTTTTTCTGCCATCTGTAGATGTGGCTCAGTGCAGCCTGGGGACAAGTTGTTGGCTGTCAATGACATCCGCATGGAGAACTGCACAGTGGAAGATGCTATTACTCTGCTGGAGTCTTCTGACGACATCATCAAACTCAAACTGAAGAGGGAAGATCCTTATGCAGGTAGCCCTCAAAGAATTTCCATCCCTTGGAAGTCAGTAGGGGGCAGTGGGATAGCCTAGTGGTTAGAGCGTTTGCTTATCACACCAAAGATTCAGGTTCGAGTCTCCACATGGGAACAGAGTGTGAAGCCCATTTCTTATTGTTCCCTGCTGTAATTTTTCCTTAATATTGTCAAATGTGGCGTAAAACTAAACTCACTCAGTTTAGTAAGTATGTGAATGAGTATGATAAGCTGCTATTAGCAAAATATCAGCAATATTCATGGCACAGGACTCAAGAAATGACATCGCATCACACATAATACCTGTGTGGGAATCGAACCCAGGTCTTCAGTATGGCAAACACTTTAATCACTATCTACCCTATCTAAAATTTTCTTGAAGTAGCTTCATTGTGAATTATATGACTGTAACTTATTACAATCTGACAAGATACCATTATATGTAGGTAATCTTATCAAGGGAGATAATCGTGTCTTGTATCCTGACAGAGGACAACACGGAAGGCTGCGTGACGTACACAGTGGAGCTACAAAGACATGGGGGACCTCTTGGCGTGACCATTACTGGCACTGAGGACCCTCTCGACCCCATTATCATCTCTGACCTCGTCGAAGGGGGACTTGCAGAGAAGTAGGTCAATTTATACTGGATACAGAGGAAGACATTACTGACACAATTTTGAAGACACATGAAGCACAATTATCACTGAAAATTAACATTCAATTTTGGCCATATGGCTACATGACTATGAAGCTTGTGGCTGAACCCTCAAAGGGGCTTGAAGTAGGGTAAAATAATTGCCCTACTGGGAGGGTACATAAGACATCATTCAAAGTATGTTTCTTATTTACCGGGGTTTTTGTCGCAGAATTCTAGTTGTTTTAAGTTGGGCTACATTTGCCAGCCACCTAGCCAGCTCAGCCACTGCGACTTACACAGGATGAGTGGGTTAGGCGGCTGATTTTGTGTACTAGTGATTTGGTGCCTGACTCTGAAGGTACAGGTTCGAATCCCAGATGGGACTCAACCAAAAAAGTACAAGAATTTGTAGTTTACGAAAAAAGTGTAGTTCCAAATATGACATAAGTTACATTTGACCACTCTCTAAATGGCATTGTCTATTCTTGGCTGCAATTACTACTAATCACCAGTTGCTAGTGGGATGATTTAAATCCAGCAGGGTTCCATGCAGGCAGCAAAGGTACTGTAAGTGCCCATGGTCCCTAACTATGGTGATCTACCCTTAGCTGCTTGTGATTCAAAGCCTGTTGTTTATATGGTACTGTTACATCTGATGATATATGTTTTGGTACCATACTAGTCTTAAAGCAATATCTGTGATAGTCTTGTTATTTTCACTGTCCTTTGATGACTGGATTTTATAATAACACAATGTATTCTCATACATCATAGCTCTATAATTTCTGAAATAAAGGAGCGATGCTTAACTTCTTTCCTGAGGTATATTAGGAATGATTGTTAGCTATTAATAATTTATATTTTCCATTCACCAGGACTGGTGCTATTCACATTGGAGATCGTCTGCTGGCAATAAATGGGAAACTGACCAGAGCGAAACCTTTGTCTGTGGCCATCAACATGTTGCAGATGGCCGGAGATGTGGTCACTCTCAAGATAGCCAGACCCATGCTGATGGGTGAGAAATGATGTTATACTCTGCTGGTTAAGTAGAGGAATAATTTATCAGGGAAGAGCACATAGAAATATTTGATGATGATTCAAAGATTTTGGTTTAGCTTCGCGTTACTGCCATTATTTCATTTCACTTAGTATTGGGTAGGGATATGTGACAGTATTTTTGTATTCAAGAGAATGTTATAGAATATTTTTATTTGTATCATAGTGTTTCTGTTTATCTTTCAGGATCTAAACATAGATTGCTGCAACTGGTAAGTCTAAATATGACAAATATTAGGCTGCATAAAAATAATTAAATGTTTCTCGGGCACATTTTTTTTCAAAAGTGACAAGGATGGTAGGACTTTTTTCTTTAATTTTTGATAGAAAAAGTGAGGAGGGAGGAACACATATTTCTTGTATTCTCTCAGAAACACAGCTTGGGAAATTTAGTATGTGTTAATTAGTTGTAGATTCAGTCACACTGATTCTTATAGTGGACAAACGGATGATATGGACACAGCAAAGTCAAAATTATTTTTTTAAAATGGCAATAAAAAATTGTTATGCGTACAAATAAAAATGACATGCTGATGCCAGAGAAACATTTCACTTTTTTATTTAGCCTTATAGAGTAATCCACAAGTCATGAAAGGGACATGGGCTGATGTAGTTTGGTCAGAATCAGAAAGGATGTGGTAGGGTAGCCTAGCAGTGTAAGCGTTAGCTCGTCATGCTGAAGACCCAGGTTTGATTCTCCTCAAAGGTACAGTGTGTGAAAACCCACTGTGATGTGACTGAAGTATTACTAAAAGCAGTGTAAAACTAAACATACCCACTGAATCTTTAAGATTAATAGATTTGGGGATTTATCAAATTTGATCCTTCGTCTCATTCAGTACTACATAGCAGACGACAGAAAATTAACTCATAGTTTCCCCACATATCTAGCCAATTTGGTGTAGTGTCTCACATCATAAAGTCAAGATTTGCTTTAACTGATTCCATACATTTTGGGAAGTAATCCTGAATTGCTGCACCTATGAAAGTAAGTGAGGTTTTATGCTCTTTGTAGCAATATTCCAGCATTGTCATGGCAGGGACACTAGAAATGGGTTTCAGACATTGTACCCATGTGGAGAGTCGAACCCAGGTCTTTGGTGTTATGAACAAACACTTTATCCATTAGGCCAATCCACTGCCCCTCTTGTACAAGGACCTTGAAGACTGATTAACGACATGGCTACCCCACTGAACCACCCCTCTTTGTTAATGCCATTGTTGTTGATTCCAGTATGAGGGAGAGGATATGAAGCCAGCCACACCCATCCCCAGCGTGGACAGTGCTCTGGAATCCTGGGACAGTTCGGGACAGGATATCGGTCACAGTCATCTCAATGGGAACTCTCAACCACTGGTTGTTGCAGTACCACAGCCAAGGAACAAGAAAATGATGGGTAAAACTTATTTTGTATCATTCCTTGAAGAAAAAATCCTGAAAAAAGTTCACACATTTTTTCTCAAGAAGTGATCTTTAATTTGAATTGAAAGAATTTCAGGTAGATTTATTTTCTTTTGTAACTCCTTATTACATTTCCCTGAAGATTGGCCTGGTGTTTCTCTTTAAATACCCATCTTTAAAGTACACACACCATGTTACTAAAACTAGGTTAGATTACCTTTTCTTGTCACGAGCTAAATTCTGAATGGAAATGCTATAGCCTAATATCACCCCAGTTTGATGCTTGCTGTTGTTCACTGTTTCACTAATGTAAATGAAGTTTGGTTTTACAATGAAAACCTCAATAATTTTTAAGGAAAATACTGTAAAATTTACAAGTTTGTTTCTAGTTGGTATATTAGACCTGTGAAGATCCAGGTTAGAAATAATCTACAGTAACCCATACATGTTTTACTTGTCGATGAGATGGTCTGACTTACTGGCTTGGTTCACATGTGTCGTCATATCCCAATCGTGTAGGTCGACACTCATGTTGTTGATCACTGGATTGTCTTGACCAGATTTGATTGCTTAGAGATCCCTGCCATATAGCTGGGATATTGCCAAGTAGACATTAAACAACAAGCAAGAAAATAAAAGTGGGCAGTATTTGTTTTCCAGCCCTTTTTTCTCAATAGTAATCAGATGATGACATTTCTGTGTTTGTAAGATATACTGTCCTTTCTTCAAGATTTGATGCGACCAATGTCGACAGACTCAGCAGGCGTCCTGGAAGGTAGCGGGGAAGGAATGGCGGACATGCACATGTCTGATGAAGAATGGGATAATGACTCAGGCAGCGACTGTTCAAGTTTCGAGCCTGATGAGTGGGCCAAAACGCTGGCCGATTTCGAGAAAGGTTCTGGTTCAGAGATGTTGCGTCAGATCGGACTAAGTCTTCGAGAACGCAGCTGTGCTAGTTTAGATCGCCGGTCACGTGCTTCAGACGATGATGCACGGAAGCAGAGATCACAAAGTGCATGTAGAATGAACCGGAGTGCCATGTCGCAGGATTGTATCAGTCGGTATAACAACTCACAGGTGAAGTCCCGGTCCAAGGAATCGTTGCCGGCATCACGCACCTTCCAGGAACACATGCAGACCATCTTCACGCCGATGCCGATACAGTTGCATCGAGTGACAGTGGAGAAAGACACTGCCGTGGAGGACTTTGGGTTCAGTCTGTCTGACGGCATGTACGAGAAGGGTGTGTTTATCAGTGCAGTGAGGCAGGGTAGTGCTGCACAGAGAGCTGGACTCAAGATGTATGATCGGATCTTGCAGGTGAGATGTGATTCAGGTTGTTATACTTACACGGTGAGGGATAAGGCAAGACTAAAGTTTCAGACATTAGTCTAGTATTTATGAAACATGGCTGAGTGTTAGAGACGGTGAGGTCTTAGAAGTTGATCCAGGATTTATGTTTGAGGTTGGTGATGGTGAGGCTTGGTTTAAGGAAAGGAGTTTAAAGAGACTGGGCCTTAGTTATATGAAACAGGGATAAGGGTTAAAGGGTGATGGTGACAATTCAGAGGTAGATCCAGAAGTTTAAACATTGGTGAGGTTTCATTCAGAGGTTGCCCCAGGATTTGTGAAGTAGGTTTTATGATGGCAGTGGTAAACATCTGTGGTGAGGAATGTGAAAGATTGCCACTGTCTGCAATATTTGAAATTCCAAAATCTGTGATAAGCATCTCTCTTTTTTTTAAGCCACTGCTATTCTGACTCAATGTTTGTTAGGACTGGCTATTGACCACAGAGATCAGTTGACCTTAACATCGTTAACCTAATATCAGTCAATATTGATAAGTAACTTCACATAAAAATGTTTTAAAAACCAGCATGTTTAATAGATTTGTGACTGATTTATGCAACTATTAACAAAAACAGCATTCTGAACATAATCTATGTGGTGTTTCTGTAAACTGTCTATTTTCGTATATTAAAATCTGTTTGAGCATGTTAATGTGTATTTGATATTATTGATGATAGAACAGTTTTGTCGATAGTTGTTAATATTTGTTCCCATCCATTAATTGTCAGTCTTTTACCCATGGTATTTTTGTGAATGCTTATTTGTATTTTGGGTGCAGGTGAACCGAGTGAAGACGCGGGACTTCGACTGTTGTCTGACCGTTCCTCTGATTGCCGAAGCCGGCAACAAACTTCATATGGTTGTATGTAGAAACCCACTACTGAGACAGAAGCTAAACCAGAAGGAGTTGTATGTGACAGAGACACCCACTGCTGCCAACACCACACAGTCTAGTGGGTTGTCCTGTAAAACTGTGTAACCATAGCAACATGTTTGCAAACTGTGACTACTTATTGCTATGGTAGTAAGAGAATGTGGTAAAACATCTCAGTGCATCGACTGTATGGAACTTTTAGAAAATCTTGTTCAGCCTGTTTAGTGGCTTTTCCTACAAAATTATGTAACCATGGCAATGTGACTCCATTTTCCATACATCTGGTTGCTAAGGCTTTTGTGACATCTTCACCATATAGTTTTTTTTGCAGTGAGATATCTGGTGATGCAGTCTGCAATATTATGTGATAGATGGTTACCATGGCAATATGTAAATCTAGAAAACACTTTCTTAGTAATTCTTTGACCATGAGCTGATATGGCAACATGGTGTAAAATAAAGAAACAGCTCAACTGTTTCAATGAGGGAAATATTGATTGTCAGGCATGACAGTTGTGTAATATGTTGCCATAGCAACTGCTAGAAACAGTCAAAGAACCCAGTGAAATTGTGACATCATCATGGTCTAGTCACAGATAGACAAGCAGGGTAAGCATGCCATGTTCCCATTGTGCCTGGTCGTACAATGTGTTGCCATGACAAGAAGTCCGGATTCAAAGTTCATCAGCATTACACATACTCAATACTTACCTGTGACATATGGTGTCACAACAGTGCTGTCGCTATGTAATAATTTAAAGTTGAGAGTAGATGGTGTGCAAGATGAATAAATGGCCACACTATACCCATCCTCATCTCAGTTTGTGTGTCTCCATTCAGTTACTATAAATACCCTTGACCCATTCTCCATAAGCCAAATTCAAATCGCACACATAAACTTCACGAAGGATGTCTCATGAGATTTACAATCACCCTAGCACAGCGAATGTCATAAATAAAGGTATGAGTGTTACGATCACCTTAGCACTGCGACCTTTTCAGGTTAAGTTATGGGAGTTACAATGACCTTAACACTATGACTCTCCTAATGTAAGGTATGGGAGTCACCTCAGCCGTACGACTGTTGTAAAGTCGTGGAAGCTACAATGACCTTAAACCTATGACTGTTACATGTTAGGATCACCTTAGCACTACGACTGTTGTAAGTTTAGTCGTGGGAGTTACAATCACCTTAACACTATGACTATCAAAAGTTAAGGAGTTACGATCACCTTAACACTATAACTGTCGTATGTTAAGGTATGGGTGTTACAAACACCTCAACCCAACAACTGTTGCAGCATAAGGTATGGGAGTTACGATCACCTGAGCACTATGATGGTCGTAAGTTAAGGTATAGCTATTTGCGTCACCTTATCACTATAACTGAGTTAAGATCATCTTAGCACTATGACTTACAATCACCTTAACCATACAACTGTTGCAGGTTAAGGTACAGTAGTTACGATCAGCTTATCACTGCAACTGGTGTAAGTTAAGGCCGAGGACCTTTAATCACCTTAATGCTATTTCTGTTTTAAGTTAATTTATGGGAGTTACGATCACCTTAGCACTATGACTGTCGTAAGTTGAGGTATAGCGATTTCAATCATCTTATTACTATAACTGAGTTAAGATCATCTTAGCATTGATTGCTTTGTACAGCTGCACCCAGGGTATCAACAATAATATTATGGAGATAAATTCTGTAGATACGACACCCTGATTCATAACATACTTTACTTGGTGAAATAATTAGGGACCAACCATATGATGTTTGAGGGGTGATAGGGTGATTTTGAAATGTTTTAAATGTCATTTTTGGTGCAGACAATGTCATCTTTTGACAGTCTGAAAATCTAAAGCATAATAAATTTTTTCCAGCATTTTCCAGGAAAATGAAGTTTTTCAATAACATTTTTCTCCTTCCCCACAATCTACACAAATTTCAAGTGGTTGGTCCCAAAATTAAAGGTCATTTCCTAAACGATTACTTTAACATAATTACTTCTGACTAATCATTGATGTATGTAATTTGTCAAAGACAGGTTTTCATGATTATCCATGAAATGTCAGTCAAGTCATGTTATTTCTGTTTGTGTACAATCAGATGATCTAATTAGCTTCTTGCAACTTCTTTCAGTGGCATTATTTAGAAGTTGGGAAGTAATTTAAGGGCAAGCTTCTTTATTCAGATGATGCGATGTTTCAATACATCAGTTGACAACAATTCAAGAATCTGTAGCGAAACATCTCATCATCTGTAACTGATTAAGCCTGTGCTTATATTGACTCATGGTCGTGTTACTTATCAAATCAAGAACTAGTTGAACAGACAAAGGTAACATCACATGATAACCTAACAAACTGTTTACTTACATGGACATATTTAAGATATTTTTCTATGTGCGTGTCATGTCGTCCTCTTTTACCTTGTGTGTTTGTGATGTAGAATATGTTTCTTTGTATTTGTATATATGATAACTGTACAACCTGGAAAAAACTCTAACAAAATTTTATAAGGCCATACAATAATTGTTCCTGTTTTTCAGATTTTTGTATTTCAATATCTAGATCTCTTTTTATTCATTTAAACCGTCATCCTTACAATGCGATATTTAGACAGTATCTTTGATACAGTGAATCCTCAATAACATACTGTTATCAGGGTCCAAGGCCCCTGTATTAGAGGGGTGTTGGGGCAGCCTAGTGGTTAAAGCAATCGCTTGCCACACCAAAGGGCTGAGTTTGATTCCCCACATGGGTACAATATGTGAAGCCCATTTCGGATGTCATGATATTGTTGGAATATTGCTTACATCTGAACTCATTCACTCATCTCAAACGCCCAAAAAAGTGCCAAGGATCTTTTATCTTGTTTACAACTCACCATTTATCAGTGGTTAACATTTAGGTTACCTAAATATGCATTTTCATTAGTGTGAAAAGAAATCTGTAAAACAGGAATTGATGTTGACTGGCCTGGGTAGGGTATAGTGAGTCTGATGTCTGCTCAAGGCTTCCTGTGGAGAGCCATGTTATTTCCCTATCTCAGTTCGTTCAGGCATGATAGCTCTGCATACCTCTCAGTATCTTGTTGACCACACAGTTTGATTTCCTCATGACTTCTGTAGGGCGATGGCGTAGCCAAGTGGTTAAAGTGTTTGCTCATCGTGCCTAAGATCTAGGTTTGATTCCCTATATGGGTGTCATATGTGAAGCCAAGTTCTGGTGCCCCCACTATGGCTGTTATATTGCTAGGATAGTACTCCGACAGCCATGTTATTGATGTATTTTAAGCTGCACAGGTTCTTAGCTCAGGACTGTTTTCTAATATCTAATAGCAACACTGCCCTAAGATTGTGTTGGTTATTGTGTGGGGTGTTCTCACGTGAAACACTTACAAGTTAATATTTCAAGTTTGAAAATTCTATATGTCACTGTCCCATTCAATTCATAATATGTACTTGTGAGGCATTTGTCCTACTGACACCATTAATACTGATACTAAGATCTTAATTTTCGTTTTCGAACAGTTTGAAATCTGTTTCAAATGTTGAAGTTTTTGAATGATGGTGAGTCTGTTGGAAAGAAATTAGATGATGCTATTTCAATGCTTAATCTCATCATCTCAACAATAGAAGTCTGAGGTGATGCACATCAGGTGGTGCTGTCATCTGAAGTGATGCACATCAGGTGATGCTGTCATCTGAAGTGATGCACATCAGGTGGTGCTGTCATCTGAATTGATCTTGGAGTCACCACATACCTCATTGTACATATACCATCCATCAAAGTCATAGCTATGTACTGCTCCTCAGAATGACATTTCAATACTCTCTCCTCATCGTATCCCAGTTTTGTAGATTGATGCTCAGGCTATTGATCACTGGATTGTCTGGTCCAGACTTTGCTATTTAAGACTGATGCATTATATCTAGACTATTGCTGAGTACATTGTAAAACAACTAACAAACAACTTATTGCCTGGATGTCCATAGATCTGTCAGTGTTCAGTGTAAAGAATATCAGAGTTGTCAGCGTGTTGAGTAACCATTTTGATTCAGCAGTCAAAGCAGTATCATCCATCCCTTCATATATTTTCAATTTCGTAAAATTTAATAGGAATTTCAACTGAAATATTTGCTGTACTTAAATATAAACATGTTTTGGAATTAGGGGAGGTATATTTAACGTTTGACCAAGTTTGCAAAGTCTGGTGCAGATGAATTATACATACAAGTGAGAAACATTTTGTTGGCACAAATTTTGATGAAGTTTGCAAAGACTGGCGTAAAATCGGCATCAGTCGCTGTAAGAATGTTACTGTTGAGTGGATCATCATTATCTCTGCATGACAAGTAGATGTCAGGTAGTGGAGCAGCACATATCCCTGTGATCTTGTAGCTAGCAACGTCTCCTGCATGTAAGTCCTATCTCTCTACTGCTCCCTATAAAGGATTTTGATACTGAGTTATGGCTACACACAGAACGGTGGGCTCTCCATATATTTTCCTAACAGTTCTCAAAAAATCTACACCAGTCTTCATATTCTTGAGCAAAGTACTTGTGTCATGTCTTAATAACAAGGGGCAGTGGGGTAGCCTTGTGGTTAAGCCGTTAGCTCATCACGCCAAAGGCCTGGGTTCGATTCTCCACATGGGGACAATGTGTGAAACCCATTTCTGTTGTCCCTCATAGTAACATTGCTGAAATATTGCTAGAAGCAACATGAAACCATACTCACTCCCTCACTCTAATAACAAATCCTCAGAAGTTTGCCATCAGTATTAGTATTATAGATCATGTAGCGCTTTATTCACTTACTGAGTTCGGAGCTCGCTAGTAATGATTTTATCTGCCATCTTGTGGAACGATGGCTGATTGAAATATGTACCCTCACAATGAATGAAACTGGTTTAGTACTAACTTTAAAAAATGTGCATATTTGAAAGCAGGTGTTTAAGGTAGTGAACCAGTTCTTAGTTTTCGCGGAATTACATTTCATGTTCATTATGGCAGACGAGCAGTCAATAGGCAGAATTGCTGATTCGTAGTAAGGCAACATTCACTCATTTATTACTTCAGGGTTTGTGTCTATGAAATGTTTTGATTCAGGAATATATTAGGAGAACACTATGGGTACCTGTAGCTCTGTGTAGCAACAGTTTAGAACCATCATACCAAATATTGAGGAGTAGAGATATGATTGCTACAAATAGAGACATCTTCGTCTGTCTGTGTATAGTGCTTCATCCCACAATACTGGATGTGTGTACGTGATGCTTTGTATGTAGCTATATGGCTTTGTAAGTCTTTGCAAAAAACTTCTGTACATATTTCTACTTGAAAATAAACATATTTATTAATAGATAAATTTATAGAGTAGACTGTTTTGTTTATGACTTTTTCTGATAGTATGTGCTGTTTTTTTTTGTTATTTGTCTGATGTTCTGATTGAGAAATATTGTTTGGTGTTGACAGATGAAAATTATTAGATTCACTCTGATATGTCACCAGTCAAATATGCTGTATCTATTTCCTTTTGGGTGAAGTTTGGTATTCATGTCAACCCATATTGCAAAGCAACTGGTGGAGGTATATGCTACTCAGAGGAAGTTTGAGAACACTTGTTTCTTTCCTAATAATATAGCTATTATTGATTAGCTAGTAGTCATATGAAACAAAAATGTCCCTAACTTGTTTTGAGCAGTATATGCTGCGAACTGGATGAGAGTATGTTATATGATATATTTATGTGTTGTGTGATGTCTCTAAGACAGGATGTGGAGCGTTTTTTTATTCATGTGTTTGCATTTGGTAGTGATCATGATACTATTTTCCTGATGTGTCTGTATGCATTTTCAAGATCATGAAATGTTCATGATACTATTTTCTTACTCTTCTTGGTTTGCATTTTTAGAATCTATATGGGTAAATGAAAAAGTTAAATGTTTCTCTGGCATCAGCATGTCACTTTTATTTGTGCGCGTAACAATTTTTTACTGCCATTTAAAAAAAAATAATTTTGACTTGGATGCATCTCGATCATCCATTTGTCTACTTTAAGAATTAGTGTCTGTAAGAACGATCATGAATGAATCTACAACTCATTTACACGTCCTAACTTTCAGATAGAATAAAATAGAGATGTGTTCCTCCCTTGCTACTGTTTTTTCTATCAAAGTTTTTTTTAAAAATCCTACCACCATCGTCACTTTTGAACAAAATGTGACTGAGAAACATTTAACTTTTTTTTTTTATGCAACCTTATGTTCCCGATTCTATTTTCATGATAATTTGAGTTGCTTAGTCATGGTCCAGAAGTGTTCATGATACAATTTTCTTCATCATGTGGGTAAGCATTACCTTTATCGAAAATTCTCCTATATACGATTTTCTTAACATCTTTAAGATGTTGTATGGGTTTTGTAACTTACATATTAAAAGTGCTTGTGAAATTTCTCATGTTTCATAATACAGATTTTAGTGGCATTTACTTCAGGGTGTCATTATGGTGTGTCTAGAGAGATGAGCTATCACGTCCAAAGACATTTCCTGGGTTACACAATATTGGTGAAATCCTTACCTAAAATATTGTTTCAATGGTCATGACAACACAACAATGCTATTTCTGTTTCATCTTTGCAACATTAGTTCATCTTCACTATCAGCATAGCTAACAGTTAACTTTCAAGATTTTTCAAGTAGAGTACATGTATATTGAAAATTAGTCACAGGGCGAACTTTTTAATTTGCCAATAAGTGAAAACTTGCTTATCAAGCCTCTAAATTCTCATTATGATGGGATGCAGTTGGGAGTTTTGTTGGCATGTTTCTATCGTGACACAATTTGTTGGGAGAGTTGCCTCCCTTGAGCATGCCAGGAAGTTATGATTGGTTTGCAATGGTCATGGGTTTCAAATTGGTGAACATCTAAGATTTACGTTGCTTTAGATTTTCTCCTATATCAAGCATAGACAGATTAGATTTTGGACAACTGTTCAAATGAGCATCAAACCAGACCTGCCCAGTTTGAGTCTGAGATTGGGTGCTATATATTTGATTTCTGTATTTTGAAAATGAATGATTGTATTTGTTATACTTTTGTCCATATCTTTGTAGGAATGAGTGTGTGCATGGACTTTGGAATTGCCTCAACATTTCACGGTGCTATATGTCTATATCACGGCTGTGTTTTCCTGTGTTTCATATGTAACATTTTGTCACTTGTAAGATTGTGAACACTTTCCCATGCAATTTAAACCCTTTTACGATACATTTAGGTAGTTTCTCATGCAACAAAACCTTCTATGATCCATTAACACACTTTCTCATGCAACCTAAATCTTTCTCCTTAAACATACTTTCTCTCTTCTGTAATCCATTAAAACACTATCTCATGCAGCATGAATCTTTCTCTATTTATGACAGATGTTGTTGAACCTTTTTGATTACATCTGAAGCATTTTCCGTATATTGTCATTGTAAATCATGTTTTATTCATAATTATAATCATTATTCAAAATGAAATTTCATTGAAAGTATTTCATCGTTGAACCCATGTCATCATTTCGCCCACATTCGAAGAGTCTGTATGAAACACTGACAATGTCCCTCTCCATGTGCCTTATAATCATTAAGTGTGGGGACTGTGTCAAAAGTTGTAACATCATATATTCTATCTCAAACTTGTCACAGACATGTTCCTACATCATAAATACAATGAGATGTATATACATAGATCAGGGCCTAGATTTCGAAGCCCTCTTAGCGCTAAGACAGTCTTAAGTTTATGTTAATCTATAGCACTTACGACTATCTTAGTGCTAAGAGAACTTTAAAAATCCAGTTTCGTAATTTTTGATTATTTAAAAATATGACATGACATTGACACAGTCCCTCAATAGCTGCTACTGGGTTGCTATTTCATTTCAGTAAAACACCATTTATAATGTACTGCTTGGTTTTATGAAATCTTACATCAGTCATCAAATGATACTGCTGCTGTTCTTGCCACTTCCTGTCACATGCCATACCATGTGACTAATTCACATGTATTTGAAGTGATTAAATCCTTTAGCATCTTTGTCGTCATCAACCAAAGTTGAGATTACCTAATACAGCATTGAGATTTTACTCACTCAAGTTTTTGTAGCAAAGAACAGAATAATATCAAACTGACAGTTTTGTAAACACATCTATACTGAACTGCACAGGAAATGCAAGCTTTTAAAAAAAAAAAAAATCTCATAAAAGTAAGTTTTCTTCAATTTAAAAACTTGACAAAAAGCCAGAGTTGCATTTCTCTTGCTGTTCAGTATATCTACTCTAAGTTTTAAGCTTGCAAAGCATTTTGTCATACGGGCATTGAAGTCCGTCATCTTTCTGCTCAGCTGCAGCAGCAGCAGTTTATTTTCATCATCCATTGTCTTCCATTGTTATAACATCTGTTACAACCATCTGTTATTTCCCTGCAAATACCATCATCTATTTTGTGCAAAAATAAAATCGCCAAACATCATGTGTGCCACTTCTTTTTTAGGTTGATTGAAATCCACGTTGATTTTATCATGACAATTGCTCCTTTTAAGAAACCCCTGATTTTCATTCAAGACCATATCTGAACGAACTTGGCCCTTTAATGTTTAATTTCAAATTTATTCGTGAATGTGAGCCTTTAAAATGCCATTTTGTTTGTCTTGCGCAATTCAAGCTCAATACTGAGCATAACCTCCACATGCGAGTATGACAGTGAGCTCTTTCCTCCGCATACTCCATGTCAGCCGCCTGATCCTATGCGATTACTTGAGTAAAGCAGCTTCCAATCGGGCCAGGTTCTGTATAGGAGAATTCCTTTGTTGCACACAATGACCAATCATGTCCCAGATATGCTCCAAAGTGTAAAGATCGAGGCTCATTCAATTGTGAGATATGTGGGGGATGTTTAAGTTCTTTGTGCATATCAACTGAGGCAAACCACCTGAAAATTGATATGTCAGGAGAGGATGTGTGTAATAATAGGGCATGTTAGTTCGGATGAAAGTGGAGCAAACATTTTTGTTTCCAACGTAATTAAACATGAAATGACAAATACATCTTTGTATAGTTTATTTCTATACACCAGATATGTCTCTACAATATAATATAGCTATGATATGTACAACAAATCATCTTAGAATGGCTATAGTATAGTAGAATGATTACTGAATTATTGAAAGACTCCTTTCACAATGTTGAGTTACAAACATGACATTCAAGAAACAATCAACACAATTCAACCAGAAATTCACTCTTCACATTACTGATAAAATATATTGATTAAAGAGGAGGAAGGTACATTTGTTCTTTGAGTAAGCTACTGCACCATATTTCAATGCATTGCCATTAGTTTACAGTTTTCAAACCAAACAAATCACACGTATATAATGCACTTGTTCACATAAATTACAAAATTCAAAATATTAACAGTTCAAACTATACATAAATACCTTAAATTACCATTAAAGAAATTCAAATTTTACAAACAGTATGGCTCTACCTGAAAAAAGAATTAGCTTTGGTTCAAAATTAGATATGCTTCAGCAATATTACAAAACATTACTGTAAGCAACAGCACATTAGATAGATTATTTTACAAATTTAACACTAATGTAGCACAACTCAAATTTTAAATCACATGTATCACTGAAAAGTTGAAAAAGCCAGCACTCATCTCAAATGCCTAAATGTGCAAATCTGGATAAAGGTAAACCTGAAAGTTATTGATAGAAAACAACCCAGAATCACTTTCAACACAAATTTAAACACATTAAAAGGATCGTAAATAGATTTCACCAAGAAACAAGAACTGCTCTCATACTGAGAGATGTACTGTTAACCATTTCTTGTTGAGAAATAAAATGATTTGACATCAAGCAGATTATAGACAGCATCCTTATCTTCATCCTTATCGTGACACACAGGCAAGACATGGAACATTAACACTGTACACAGTGTTGTTCCTGGACCGAGGTTGTGTTGACATACATACTGGAAGAATAATGTGAAGTCGTCAGAAACGCACATAGAAGACCTCATGAAAAACAGCCATGTGCTTCAGTGGGTGCACAGGTTGGCAGGAGTTGTGTCCCTTTGATGTGTCAGAAACCTAAGATTGGGTTTTCTTCTCAAATCTCCCTGATTATGGTTTATGGTCTTTCAACACAAAACCTGTATTGGTGGGGCTTACTTAAGTTGGTTACAGTGAAGGCCTGGAATACTTTGGGCTTTCTCCCAATATACCCACCCCTCCACACACACTCACCTACCCATTCACTTCCCCTCCCCTGTCACCCCCACCCCCTCCACACACACACTCACTCACTCACCTACCCACCCACATGATGGGTAGTGCAATGATCCAATCCGATGATTGAGATTTTGAGTAACAATCAGTTGTTATACTGGTGAAACTCCACCACAAACATGGGATATGATTGTGTGCAGATCAAGCACATGCATAAAAAGACAATCTCTTCCATCTCAAAATGAAGCTAACAGGATTCTTTGGGCAAGACTGCTACCTATATAGTTGGAATATTGCCATGTGGCACTCACTTGGGGCATACTGAGATATGACTATCACCGGAGTATGGTCCATTTCTAAAAGTCGATTTGAATCTAAATCAATTGTGCTGGCACACCATGGATATAATCTGGGATTCCTGGCACATCTAAGGGACACAACTCTACACAGAGCTGCATCAACTTTTAGAAAAGCGCTCACAAGCCCTGCACACTAAAACAAAGGCTGTACATTTATGAGGTGCACTATCTCGTCTCTGCAGCCTCATTGGCAGAAAATGTGGATCATGAAAGTTGGTTTCCTGGCAAGGATGTTCTGAACAATAATTTGTTCAGGACACTTTGACAAAAAAAAAATAACAATTCCCTGTTATTCAGCTTCCGCCCGCTCTGATCATAACAGGTCCTGATGACCTGTATTCGTTGTATCATCATGTCTTTGCCAGAAAATCAACATAACATCAATGGACAAATGCACTCAATTCTGCAACACATACAGACATGAGACAATTATTGACAAAAAACTCAAAACCTTCTCAGAATGCATGATAAAAAGTAACAAATAGGGTAGTTTCAGTCATTGATTCTACCCAAAAATATCTTTCATATATGAAACAAAATAGTCTATGGATTTCTGCAAACATGTGAGAAAATCCTGGGAAGTCCGCTTATTTTGATTACATCTGAGGGACCAGTAATTTGCAGTGGGGCAAAACTGTTCGAAGTATTTTATTTTGGTTCCCATGAACTAGTCTTTTTCTTTGCTACTTGATTCCCAGAACCGATTTTCTCTGTATTAAAGACACCCAACCCTACTTTCTTCACTCCAACCTCCCTTCCCAACATTTTTCCCCCATCCCCATCCTTCTTACCCTCAGTCAACCTTTCTTTCCCCACCCCAACCTTCTTTCTCTATCATTTCCTTCATTAGCTATTCCATCCTTCTTTCCCAAATCAATCCTTTTTGCCCAATCCAACTTTCTTTCTCCACCCCAACCTTCTTTTCCTACATCAACCTTCTGTCAATCCATCCTTCTTTTCCCACTCCTACTTTCTTGCATGACCCAATCCTTCTTTCCCGAATCCAACCTTCCTGCCCCATCCCAAATAGCAAATGTCCAGTCCTTTCAATCAGAACATTTTATACATGTTTAGGGATCTTGATAGCAACATGTGAAGAACCCATATATAGGTAACATGCTTAGTGTTTCATTCTGCAACATTTGGCACATTTCTATAGAAAGACCACAAAAGAATCATACCAAGGAAATCATAGCTTTGCGTAGGAATGTACGACAACAGACAAGCACCACTGATAACTGTGTTTGCATTTTACATTACTGATGAAGTTCTCTTTCACCTACTAATTGCACAAACTGAGGGAAATAAGCCTAAACATCAAGATTCTAGCTTAACTAAAACTTCTAAAGCAGACTTAAATCAGAAAAAAACGTTCGACATCCAAGTCCACTATCCTGTAGATGAAATGGAGAAATTACTCTGTTGATCCAAATTCCAGAATTTGAGTGGAACTGATCTGAGTGATTTCTCTGAGTTTAACTACTACCTGAGGAGACTGCATAATGGCTGACTGTAGCTCCAGTTTCAATTGTATATATTTTGTTCAGAATAGCCAATGAAATACTGGCTTGAAATAAACTGTCATGTGATGACGTCATAATGGCTTACTACTGCAGCAGATACTGTATAAACTACATTGGTAAAAACTGATATCACCAGGTTATAGTTTAAGAACGTCAGTTGGTCATCCAGACTCGTTATGAGGAAACCATGGGATGATCACACCTTACTCCATGAAACCTCTATCACTTCTCGTTAGTCACACAACAACCTAGTAACAGCATCTTATGCACATTAAGTGATTACATTTCAGCTTGATCTGATAATATATGACAGAATGCTGTTTACTTCTCTCATTACAATTGTTCTTTCAACCTGAAACAATAACCTTGACAGTGGTCACAATGACCTCAGCAGTGGTCACAATGACCTTGACAGTGGTCACAATGACCTTGACAGTGACCACAATGACCTTGACAATGGTCACAAAGATCTTGACAGTGGTCACAATGACGGTGGCCACAATCACCTCATCCTCGATATCTCCAGGGTATACGTTCCGATAAGTCTCCACTATACCCTGGACGCATCTACGGCTCTGCCAGATAAATTTATTACCTCCCTTGACTGTCTTTTGATCCAATCAGGTGTCTACGCTGGGAAGTTGAGCGAACCAATCACAACTCACTTTCATTTTTTTGAATGATCTAACCGATTATACTTGGAAACAGAAACAATGCAGAGGTTATTTGGAAGAGGTAGAAGGAGTTCTTGCATATGTTGTTTTAAAGTTTCGGGCCTGTCAATTTGCTTGTATGATTTCCCTAAAATCTGAGTCGCACTGTGAGCAAACCTTCGCAGTTGCGACCGCTACCTTTGCTGACACTGGCAAGCTCGGTTACAACGGCGGCCTAGCTGATTGGCTACTGTGAGAAGGCGGAGCCAGCAAAGGGAGGTAATAAATTTATCGGGCAGAGCCGTAGATGCGTCCAGGGTATAGTGGAGACTTATCGGAACGTATACCCTGGAGATATCGAGGATGCAATCACCTAGACAGTGTTCACAAAGACCTTGACAGTGGCCATAATGACCGTAACAGTGGTCACAAGGTAGAGCTACTGGTAAAGTCACACAGACGTTTTTCACCGAACATAAGTCCTGTAACTTGTGTCCGTGGAATGGTGATATTACATGTGCATCTCGCCAGCTGCATCAATATGGATGGCTATATGATACACATTGCAGTACAATGGTCTTAACACAATATGGTCATAATACAATGGTCATATCACAACATCAGCATGAAAACACAATGGCCATGCCAAATTGTTACATATACTCAACAGCAAAGAAACACAACTGTTTTTCTTCATCAAGTTTTTAAACAGAATACATTAACATGAATGCTTACTTTTATGAGATTTCTATTTTTTTTTTTCTCAAAACTTGAGTTTCTTTCGCTGTTCAGTATAGCTCAGATGAGTGAAAACTGGCAACAGACTGTTCTTCCTACATGACTGTCTTGAAACCATCATACTAACTAATTTCAAGTTAGCATGGTCCCAAGCAGTTGATTTATAGGTGTTTTCAGGGTCTTATTTATCCCTTCTGAAAATATTTCTTAATTAAACAGTACAAGTAAACATATTTTGCATATTGTATTAAAGGTAAAGTAAAGGTATATATTATTTCACTCTAAAAATATAATGGGATTCAATTCATTCAGCTCTTCAGATCCTGAATATCCCAACTATGACATATGTGACTTCTATGATTTAATCCCTACTCAGTCGTAATTAAGCGTCCATCATGAGAGAGTTACCTATCTTGGTGGCACCAGTATCTCAGAAGTGTGTTCACACTATGTTCCTCAATCACCTGTGTATACACTAGGCAAATATGCATGAACAGACGTGGGTTTTCATCAGCTAGTGAAATGAAGCTACTAAAATGAAGCCATAAAGAAATCCACCGTCCAACCCCCCACCTTTAGATGAATTTTGAGAGAGCCTTCTCCTTGCCTGTATCCATACTCAACAATAGAGGAAGCAAAACAATGCTAAAGGTTTGATGACTGACAGATCTTGAGACCTTTCTTGGTTGTTTACATCTCCCTGGAAACAGTGTTCATTTGCTTTTATCATAAGTAACGACTACAACACAAGATTTTGTAGGCTGGTGTGATGGAGGAACATAGAAGAATGGAGAATGCATACTTGTGAAACCCTGACAATGATTCCGAGTGAAACTTGCTGGATTACAAACGTACAACTTAAAGGTCCAATTTCACACACTTATGACAATAATTTGGACTATATTTCATATTTTGGGGTATATGCACTCATTTTACTTTCCTAATAATGCAATTAAAGACTTATTATCCCTTACGACTTGCCTGAAATAAACAATTGGAACTTCGAGGCAAACAGCTTCAAATGGAGATCACATGCCACATATGGAAATGTAAACAATTGCTCCATACATCAAAAACTGTCGCGTGTTGTGTTCGTTATGGTTACAGAACTAGACAATTCACAAGTTGAGTGCAAGATGTTTATGAAAGAGTGCTCCAAGCGAGATAACTCTGTGGCGTTCAACTGAAATAATGTTCAGCTGGTAGAGGGGGTGAATTTTTATGCAATGATGCATTAATTTATTTGAACTTTTTAATCTAATAGTGTAATCTAAATTCAAAGTATGTTTGGGAACAAAGTGTATGGTAGCTTCCCTAAGGGCTGATAGTATTAAAAGCGCTATTTATCTTTAGAGCGTTGTGTGCAATAGTGCCACCAACATGTCACTGTCTATGGTATGAATACATGCACAACATCCTAACAGTGACAGGAGGGACTTTCAAATTAACAGAATCCAGATTAACAAGGTGTCACCATAATTCAAAGGCCATTGCAGCGTTCAGAAGCATCACTGGCCAATTTGAGATCGAACATTCATTATCAAACCCTAAAAAACATGCCACCATTCACGCCAAGATATTTGAAAGGCATTTTCAAGAGGTAGTTTTCTGGGCATTAAAATACAGAAAATACATATTTGTCCTATAGAGGTAGCTGGCCAGGCAATCTTCAAATTTAGTTTTATCTATCAGTAATACCGTATTTATCATAACAATCTCCATGCTCACTTACAGAATCATACAAGTTACCATAAAACCATGACAATAAGCTGAATTTGTTTTCACATACCATGCATCTAAAGACAAATTTTGCTCAAATATGAATGGCACTAAAAAAAAGTGTTTCTTACAATTACATATCAGTTCTGCATTGCTACAGTCAATAAAAACTATGTGATTTACACAGGAAATTTGGTCTGTCACAAATTTCAATTTCAGAAGGACGTACTTAAAACAGTGGAATTCAGGTGGTCTCACAGGATATAAAAGATGGGTGTTTAATATGGCAAGTACGGTAATAAAGATAAATAATATGCACGATGCATCTGAACACAGGGTCTCTGAGCTACAAATGCTACTTTCCACATGACATAAATCAATGAACATATGCCGACACCTGCAGTTTGATATTTGTGTGGTAAATTCAGACACCAGGACAACACATTTAACAATGAACATACTTTGTATCATTTGCTAATTCCAGTTTTGGTCTGTTATCAAATTTGGCATGTTTGCATCACGTGATACTCATATCATGTACAGTGAAGCCCTGTTAGTCTTGCATTTTTTGTCACCAAAAACCATGTCTCATATCATTTTATGACTATAATTTATCATTGTGCTTGCTATTCATCATTTTATAAGACACTGACTCAGTAGTCCAGACTACTCGCAACCGTCCGGATTAATGAGGCTTCACTGTATATCACATACACTAGGAAAAGGTTGGATAGCAACAGTTATGAAATTCAAAACCATCAGTTCCCATGGCAACAGACAACAGTGAAAATGAATCTGCTACTAACATATTTCTACCACAGAAGACTGAGACAAAATTGTTCATTTTGGCTTAGGACTGAAATATTTGAGTTTCACTACAATGAAAGTATCAGATTTGCCAGATCTGTTGAACAGATAGCATGAAATCATAAAAGAAAAAAACAATGTTCAATAGATAATATATTCTCTTATTGTTTCAATAATCTTACTGTGAAAACCTTGTTATAGCTTCTGTAAGATTCAAGTATTGAACTTCATATCGCAAAAAATTAGTTCACTTTAAAAAAGTTATCAATTTAAATTTTTTTCAAAACAATACAGCACATCAATAAATACAGAATAAATAAACATATACAAGCATATGCATGCACACATACATCCACACATAAAAAAAAATCTGTATCACACCAATACATACTGGACAAAAATAGTTAGGGATATGTAAATTTTGAAATTATGAATAATGACGTATTTATTCATTAACATACTGATAAAATGTCAGTCATAAAAATACCAATATTTCTAACTTATTTTGTCCAGTATATATCTGTAACTTGAAACTAGGAACTACAACTGAAGGCTGCAAGTAGGTCCTCAGTTCTAACTATTCAAAATAAATTACCCCAGTAAATACAGAATGCTGAAAAGTTCAATGCTATTACAGGAGAAAAATAACCCATAACCACAGTAAACATCTAAGATTCGAATTAATGGTATTTCAACATATTTTTTAAGTAGACAAAGGAGATATTAACAGGCTGACCATAGAATAGGTTTTGTCAAAAACTGAAACCTTAGCCATGAGGTGTGGCGATACACTGACAATCAAACATGAAACACATAAATTACAATGCTTCTTTTGTTAAAAGCATCAATAAGTGCTACCTAAAGCTTTTGTTCTCTGCCAAAAATTCTTATCGTTACTTGCATTATTGTACTTCATGTTTCAGAAACAATGACGCACAGGAGTAGACACTGTATCATATGTCCCTCAGATTCTGTGTGACTGACGTAAAACAGGTAGTAATTAGAAACACACACCTACCCTCTTACCCTACCCCCAAACCCCAAACCCCTACACCACCCCCTACATTTCCCTGGTGTTGTGGGACAACACAGGGGTTCTGTGCAGAACAGTAATGCTGAAGTGAAATATTTAGGTCACATGTTAATTAAGGTCTTCTAGTCTTAGGGTATGAGTTGATGTCTATCTCTAATAGATATGCCACTAAGTCTAAGTCTGTCTGACTTGACACGAAGGACATTAAAGTGATAAATACATTAGGCATCCATAATTAACTATCATCATTTTCGAAGATGCAATACTGAAAAATGAAAGTACCTACTGTTCACCAATTCTGCAGCAGAACACAGAAGCAAGATTAAAAACTCACGGCTACTGCTATTTCTATTTCAATGGGCATGGGAAACCAGTCAATAAAATTTATTTATTTCTGCGTAAAATACATGCCTGTCATCACAGGAAATTCAATAACATTTGATACTGACCTAAAACATGCTTGCATTTGACACAAAAATACAATTCTCAAATGCCTGCACCCTAACCATAATTTCACAATGTATAACAAACTCTAAATTATTCATGTTTTGATATCGCTCAAATCAGTACTCTGATACAAGGATCAATATTTAAAATGAAAAACAGCACTACAATTCACCGTTTTGTTTTAAACAAATATCACAAATACATCTTGACCTTCAAGCTCACTGTCCATCCATCCATTGGCTACTATCAATATTACTGTAATTAAAGATAAGAGAAAATAATTTCTTAAAGTTATCCAACCCCAATTCCTCCTTGTACAAAGATGTCCACATCCTCATGAATGATAAAATCTGTTAGTACAGTCAAATCTCTGCCATGGCATTTTGTTTATGTTAGGATATCTTTAGCATGATATCATGTTTGTAAATTGTGGGCTCAAAGCCATGAACACATCCATACTCCATAAATATTGTCCTTGGTGACGACACAATACCAGCATCAAATGACTTTCACATTTCATGATATATGGAGTAAATGTTATGTTTAGAGATAAATATGTGTCCTTATTTAACATTCAGTAATGGTACATTGTCATCATGCAAAAATATTTATCCAATTTTCTCACAAGCTTTCGACACTCTGAAAGATGTTTTCCATGCAACTAATAACGATACTCTGAACTAATCCAACCCTGAAATGAACATCAATGGCACACATTATAAAATACCATCTAAATATCTGTGTAACTGATATATTACTGATAATTGCTAGAATAAATACACTTGAAATTTCTCTCTTGCATTGATATTTAACAACTGACCTTTTCTCAGCAACAAAAGTGAATGCTCACACACATGCACACACACAACATACCTAAATAGGTTTTTTTTGTTTCATGTTTTCATGAAATAATTTACAAGAATACAAACGTGCTTGTGTCAGTCATTATCTGCATAGTTGAATTTGACTAGGCTCGGTGACTCTACTAAAATGAATAAAAAAACTTGGTCTAATCCCTCATGGATGTTAATCCTACTTAACAATTCCCCCTGTGAAGTGAGGATGATCTACTAAACTTTTCAATACATTTAAAAACAAGCTAGCAACTAGCATACTAATGTATTAAAGTCCTGTATTCTAAGCACTAACTGTATTGAAAACAAGACTGAGTTGCCAAGCTGCAGTATTAGCACCAAAAGCAGGCCAAGGACCCAAAATATCTTTTCATAAAAAAACCCACACTACCAAAAAAAAAGAGTATGAACTCATATCCCATGTACACTATGATACCTATTTTGGAAGCAATATTTGTGATTGCCATTTAGATAATAATCAGTTTATGGGAGAACATGATCTTGTTCAACCTCCCATGCGAGATATAACATTTGTACAAACAACTGCACATTGAAAAACATAAACAGTAGACAAATAACAAAATCAACTCAACAGTAAAACAATTAACGGAAAATTGCCTAGCTTAATTAATTTATGCAAAACTCACTACTGTATACAGATTTTGTATCTGAAATTATATCATGTTCCAGTGCTACATACTGTTATCCCAACACCACATTATGTGTCTGCTTCATCTTCATGAAACAGGATCTCTATATTATAAGAATAATTATTATTATATCAATATGCACGACTTAATAACCTAACAAGTCAAACTTGAACAAATCCTCATTATTTTCTCAAGGCATGTCATTTAAATTCACTATTCCAGAACATCAATGTTCAGAATGGCAGCCATTCATATTTTATGGCCAACATTTACTTACAGATGAATCTTATTCTGTCTGTTTAGCAATACCTCGTAAATCTTAGTTTAATTATACATAACACATGCAGATAAATTTTACCTTTTTTTGTCAAGTTAATAGGAGATAAACAGCATTACTGGTAAATAATTCTTACTTGAAAACAAAATGTTTAAACATCCATTTCTGTCCCTAAATTTCTTTAAAAAGGTCCAACTATCGCTGACACTGTGGAGTGCATGCTCTGAAATGGACTGTTCATGGAAATTGACTCAAGGAAAACTATCTGTAAAGTCAAAATGTAGAAGTATTTATTTGTCGAAACTCGGCGCTTGTCACTACTGATAAACACATGCTTATCTGTAGCATTTTTATCAAGCAATACCTCTGCACCAGTCGTTTCACTGACAGCATCAAAAATAAGGATCTACTACGCACATAATAACTCGACAGCTTTGTAATGGATGACCACTCTACACTGGGCCACACACACTATATTGCAGAGATGTGAAAGGATGCACCAAACACATGCTTCAATCAAAATTCCCAATCACAGTTCTCTCTTCTACACAGAATGTCTATGAAGATCATGATCTTCATTTGGAAAACTGTCAACACAATTCACTGATCTACAATGAAGGGATGCATCAACCATACTCTTTGATTTGAATTCCTTTCACAAAATTGACTGGGTTGCAGATCAGATGTGACAACCAGGTATCAAAAGACATAAACTCTATTAGAATCAGTGTCTATATTCACAGGAATTTACCCATGAGCATAAAGGGTCACAGCACTTAGTAAAACCAATACCACAGTGAAGTTTTTTTTCTAAAGTTCATTTGCTAGTATATAGCTTGTAGTTATTGTTAAATAATAACAAGCTGCCATCACATATTGTTACTTTATGATATATTAGTCAATGTGCATTTGAAGGACACCATTGTTATATCCCAACTGTTGATATCCATAACTCATGTGATATCTGTTGATATCCATGGCTCATGTGATATCTGTTGATATCCACAGCTCATGAGATATATGTTGATGTCTACGGCTTGAGATATATGTTGTTATCCATACCTCATGAGATATCTATTGAAACAGATAGCTCATATCACTTCATCTGACAAACATCCTAAACATACGTGATATCTGTTACTAACCATATCCCAAACTTGGGTGATATCTGTTGCTAACCAATATCAAAAGCTTTCATGACATAGGTAAATAACCATATCACCAGTTTAAGTAGTTTATGTCAATAACAATATCTCCCATTATGTTTACGTTACGTCTGTCAAAACAAATCAAAAGCTCAGGTGATATCTGCTAAAACCACATCCATATCCTTTCCAGGTTCATATGTATCTTTGGACATGTCTGTTCCCAGAGAATGTTCACTCATTCACCATTCACATATTCACTATTCACAGCTAGTGCAGCATGGAGGGCAGTTGAGCACCGGGTCTTTGCCTATCTTCTCCACCCCTCTAGCAAACAGGGAGATCAGCTGTGTGTGTACCCTGGAACAGATCATAGATAGATAGAGAACAGATAACAGATCACAGATCACACTATCTTTGCCTATCTTCTCCACCCCTCTAGCAAACAGGGAGATGAGCTGTGTGTGTACCCTGGAACAGATCATAGATAGATAGAGAACAGATAACACATCACAGATCACACAGAAAAAGATCACACATAGATCACAGATCACATGCAGAACATATCACAGATCACATGGAGAAAGGTCACATACAGATCACATGAAGAACAGATCACATGAAGAACAGATCACATATTACATACAGTACAGTTCACATGGAGAACAGATCACATGCAGAACAAATCACAGATCACACAAACAGGTCACACACAGATCACAGATCACATGCACAGCATATCACAGATTACATGGAGAAAGGTCAGATCATTAGATCACATAAGAACAGGTCACACATAGATCACAGATCACATGCAGAGCAGATTACATGAAGAACAGGTCACATACAGCACAGATAACATGCAGAACGAATCACAGATCACAGGGAGAACAGGTCACACAGCACAGATCACATACAGAACAGGTCACAGACGACATGGATCACTGGTAAAATCTACACAGAACACAGATCTAAGAGTTACTGAGGTCACATACATGTTAGAAACAGGTCATAAGGAACTGACCACAGATCATGTGGAGAACAGGTCAAATATACATAGAGAACAGATCACAGATAGGCATACATCTGATCACAGGTACATCAGAGAGTGGCAATAGAGAACAGATCACAGATAGACATACATCTGATCACAGGTACATCAGAGAGTGGCAACAGAGAACAGATCACAGATAGACATACATCTGATCACAGGTACATCAGAGAGTGGCAACAGAGAACAGATCACAGATAGACATACATCTGATCACAGGTACATCAGAGAGTGGCAACAGAGAACAGATCACAGATAGACATACATCTGATCACAGGTACATCAGAGAGTGGCAATAGGGAACAGATCACAGATAGACATACATCTGATCACAGGTACATCAGAGAGTGGCAATAGAGAACAGATCACAGATAGACATACATCTGATCACAGGTACATCAGAGAGTGGCAATAGAGAAAAAATCACTAGTTTATAATGAAGGGATCACAGACACTTTGAGAACAGATTTCTGATACAGAGAACAGCTCATACTTGCCTATACACATAAAATCTCACGATTTAAACAAGTTTGATTGATGATTACAGAAAAATATAATACAGGGAAACAACTCTAATTCAACTACAAGCTTGCATACCTGACATGAAGATCTGGTGAAGTGACAAGCTCGCCGTCAATGTTCCACACACTGTTGTGGGGAGACTTGAGCTGTTTGTGACCGAGACGATTCCTCATGACAGAGGTTGAGGCCAAGGTAGTTGCCTCCTCTGCTTCCTCCACATCCGACTCAAAAAGAGGATGGAATCGAAACTCTTTGACTCGGAACACCTGTATGAAGCTGAAGTCAAACTGGAATACAACCAAATATGACACAGTTTTAAACACCTTAAACGAAGAAAAATAATACTGAATACACAAAACAAACCCATAAATAAATAAATATAATGCACAGTGTGAATAGCTTGTGAGTAAATAGTATCCAAACATCAAAAACAGCATCTGGCTCTATGGAGGTTCAGAAGTCATGACTATATACCTCCACTGTTTTACCTGACACTGTATTCCAATTGTGTAGATCGATGCTCATGTTGTTGATCGCAGGATTCTCTGGTCCAAACTTGACTATTTACAGACCGAGGCCATACAGCGTTAAACACCAAGCCAACATTCCTCTTACCTGGTCTGCCTGTTTGTCAGCACACCGATGAAGATGTCGGAGGAAGTCAATTCGGGAGCAGTTGTCGATGATGCAGAGGTCGAGACAGCCATCGCCAAGGTGTGTTGCTGGAGACACCCCCTCCGGCGTCATGGCAGTGCGACAGCTCATGCTGAATGAGTTGATGCCAAGAAACTTGCCACGCACCTTATGCCAGCCATCAGCACCTACTGACAAGTCAGGACGTTTCCAAATAATTGGTACACTTAATACGTCATTATTTGATGCAAGAAAAAACAAATCAAGTACATCAGTATTTTGTCAAGTCATTATACAATGCAGTATTTTCCTTCAATCAATATCCTGTTCTCAGTCAGCATCTTACTTCAATCAACCTGCCTACCCTAATGAACTGAACCCAACACCACACTGGTACAAAATTTGATGCTATGATACTGCTGGATTATTGCAGGAAATGGCATCATGCGATATTCATTCACTAATTGTACCATTTTCAGGGTTACCATGGGACTTTATTCTTATCTATGGGTAATAACTCTGAAGATTTACTAAAGTAACACCTGGAACACCTACCTTGAGTAAATGGTCGTGTGACACCTGATCTGCTGTATTCTCTGTTCCGTTCTGATGCTTTGGCACACATATTACACCTGCAAGAATAATCATCATTAAATACAGCAATTTACTTTCAAAATAAACCCCCAAAAGAGGTTTCATATGCCAACATGTGATTCTCAGTTCAGATGATGATGATTAGATAATAAAGAGGGTCTTACAGTATGTTAAGAAGTAATGTTTGTTTAATGATGCTTTTTAAATGGATTTCATTATATATCACTGAGTGTATTTAAATGTGATGCTAAAGTGCGAAGAGATGCAGGTTCAAGACAACCACCAAATTATGGCTAGAGTCCTGAAAAACCTAGAAACAAAATCAGGACAAATCTGGAGCTATGAAAAATGATATCTTAGCAACACAAATTAAACTTTGATAACTGGGCCACCCTTTTCTCCCCAAATGTTAGTAATATACAAGATATTTCTAAGATGCTTTGGTGAAGGATCAAAGGGGCCAACTGTACTTTTTCAATCAGTAATCTACACATTTTGCATTGAGTCACAAAATATTGGCATCAATGAGGCCTTATAATCTGCCCCCTCAAAATCGACGACTTTTACATTACGTCACAATACACGTCAGTTGTCATCATCTCGTACAGTCACCTACATTTACTCCTATATACTCCTTGGGACCCCTTTTCTTCGTTTGCATTTGCTTCACTCAACTAACATCACTGGTGGAAACATCATGTTTTCTGATGGATAAAATGTCTCAGTGTCCTTGGTCTTAAACTATAAAAGTTCAGGGCGAAAGTGATTTATTACACCATACACGATGGTAGTACAAACTCTATTTCTTAAACACAGCATCCATTATCACATGCATTATCATGATAATATCACTTTAAAGTTATCAAGAATAATTATGCTTACAAGCATATGAGATAAGGACTAAGAGTATTACCCTGCATTACACCTGGTCCCATCACGAGGATGACTTTCACTTTCCGCAGACAACAGGAAGGACACTTCCCCTTCGTAAGAGTTGTTGGCAAGAAACTTCTTGAAACCTGGCAACCATAAATGAATATACAGAAATGGAAGATGAATTATAAAAAGGGACCACATTTGGGTCTGATAAAACTAATGGTGGATATTATGAGTTAGATTCAGTGTCACTGCAACATATGACAAATTACCATGAACAGCAAAAGAAACACAATTTTTAGAAAATTAAAATCTCATGAAAGTGCTCATGATTATGTCTTCTATTTGAAAACTCAACAAAAAGCCAAAGACAAAAGTTTATGTTTCTCTTGTTGTTCAGTATACACAAATGAAATCTAACTGCATTGCCTCTTCCACAAGTGGGACGTGCCAATGTTCAAAATAAACTTTATTAACAAGTAGCAAGTACTTACTACCTGCTTTAAAGACTGGTAGCAAAATACCTTAGCAGGTAGCAGCATTCTTTCGTTTGCTGTTAATCAAAAGCATAACCCTGTCATACACCCATGTTCCTTTGTTCAAAACAACCTTAGCTAAGATCAGCCTTAAACACTAAAGTTAGAGTTACAATCACCTTAAGAAAAAGATACACCCGTTGCACAGGGCAACGTTAACTCGAACTCCAACCTTAGTTGTAACCTTAACTAAGGCTGAACTCTTCAGCGCAGGAATAATGGAAGCGTCCCTGGTTACCACGTGAATTCAGCATGTCCTGTTGACTCGCTCTGTCTCTGTACACTCTCTGCTTCCTCAAACTTCTCTTAATCTCATTGGATAAAATAAAAGCAGCCGCCATATTCCCTTCCCAACCTCAGAGACGCTAAGGCTGGGTCGGACCAACCTTAGTTATCAACCTTAGTTAAGGCTGTTTCCTGCTATGGGAGACTTACCTTATAAAGGTCTAAGGTTGCAATCTTCAGAGATAAAGTTGACCTTAAGACATAAAGCTGTTTTGAACAACGGAGCACTGGATTTTATAGCACAGGTTGGAGATGAATTACACGGCATCTAGGAAAAGCACCAAGAGAAGAATAAAGACATTATTTATATCATTAATACATACCACACCAGTTGTACCTGGCTGGTCCCATCCACCGGAGCCCCATACTGTCTTCTAGGAGATCGCCATAGTAACCATAGGCAATCATGGACACACTGTACTTGATGAACTGGTTCCGGTTGTACAGGGCACACACATCCATGCCAACAGAATCCCCTGCAAGAAAACACAGGCTAGTTAGACTACGATTTCCTCTACTCCATGATTTCCAGGAAACGCTAGCCTTAAGTTCAGGCAATGTCATTTGCTCTGGTCAGAGTTCAAAGCTGAGTCAGCAAATAAATATCTATATCAATTTATATTTCAACATGGGTTGATATTGTAAACAAAGGGATACATAACTATCAGTAACCATTTCACTGAATCTGACACCATACCTGCATACCTTTAATCTTACCAAAATCCGCACAAGGTCTTCATGTCTGAAGCAACTTTGTGAACATAACATGATGATATGACCAAAGATTAATATGAGCAGCAAGACGACACCTAATCTCATGAAGTCTCCTCTCACAACAAATACAAGTTGTTAAGGAAACATTACAAATCAGAATTCCCACACAGGAAAACGAGAGGACAGAAAATCAGCTTGCAACTTAAGCACATGTTTGAGCCAGAGTCCCGAAACTCCTGTTTGTTCTAGAAAAACAATAAATCAAATTATGGCTAATAACATCAATGAAATCTGCAGTAAATTAAGAGAACCTAAAAGATTCTAGCAAAGACTGGTAAAGGAAAGAGCTTACTGAACAAAAAATCACTTCAGCCATGGACACTAAAGGGACGTAAAAAAATATTTTCACAAGGACTTGATCATGCTGATGTGAAACTGTATAATCTCTGATTTAAACAAGCACAATATCTTGGCGCTCATTTCAAGACAAGGATTAGAGATCTTACTGCCTGAAACTGTAACAGTGATTCTTACCTATAATGATATGTATTGCTGATGTTATCGGGTCATTGATTCCAACACTGGTATAGACAATAGCATCTGTAGACCCTGTAACAAACGTTCACTGTGATACATAAATGCCTTAAGAGTTAATGCATGGGACAAACTATACAGAATAGCAAAAGAAATACAAATCTGTTTTTTGCCAAATTTTTAATTTCTTAAACATAAGACTTCTATGAGATTTCATTTTCTAAAAATTTGCATTTCTTTTGCTGTTCAGTAGAGTAACAGCTTCAGCAAAGTGTATGTCTCATTTTGAAAAATATGAGAAATAATTATAAATAACACCCAAATTCAAGTAAAAACACTCTTTTTAAAGAAACAAATTCATGAATATTTGATTACAGGGATCATGAATATGAAATGAATTAACAAAAGTTTACAGCTGAATTCACCAACACTTGGCTGAATCACAGTCCTAATATTATGATTATGGAAACAAATAAGGAAACACATGAAAGCACAGCTATTCCTTTATTCATTTCCAGGTTTCTTCATGTTTCTTCTTCATTTCAGGTACGTATTGCACTGTAGGTGAAACTTTGAAAAATATAAATAAAGGAACAATTGTACTTTCATGTGTTTCCTTATTTACTTCCATGAGTATATATACGTATTTACCCGCAGGAATGATTCCGACTCGTAGTTTGGGTGGTATTGGATGGTGGTGAGTCTCCTGATTGACACCTCCTTCTTTCGTTGATCTGTCCAGCAGACCATTCAGAACCTCGGAGAACGTACCGTCACCACCAACACACACCACCCTAGGGGACAACATTGCACGTGTTTCAAATGTACAACAAATATGCTTAGGCGTATATGAAACCTGACTTTTATGAATTAACTGGATAGGCTGATGATAGATATTAGGACAGTCAGTGCCAAGCACACTAAAGAGGCTAAAGGTGATTTTCTGTGAGTGAATCAGTTTAGTACATGTTTGATTGATGTCATAACATTTCAGGTTCTTGTAGCAGAGAAGTTCACACAGGTTTTGGATTATAACTTTGGTCACTACTGCTGCAACAATTCACCCAGACCTTGATTCGATTCAATTTTTGATACGGGACCCAAGATTCTATTATTTTCGAGTAAAAACATCAGATTTCATTTAACTCCAGATTAAGCTTTTTTAACCTGAAATCAAATAGGTGATGTCTACTAACAATAATTCTTACTGGATAATTAGCCAATCACGTTTCGCCCTTTTTCTGCAAGTGAAACTGCACGAGTTGGGAGTGAAAATTACGCTCTGGCTGTGTGGACATAATTCAAATAGGTATACCAATATCCAATTGAAATAGAGACAATAGTTAGCTAAATCTGAACTAAGGGTCGGGATTCAATTCTTGATGAGTCTAACCAAATTGTAGCAGATCTATTGGTAACCCCAAGACATGACACATGTGGGCCTAAACGGGATGTTTAAACTGACTCTCAGCTGATCCTGGTTCAGCTATGGGAGGCAAACTACCTGAGAGCAGTAAGGGGAGTTTATCTCGATTTCTCCAAACTGGTAAATTGATTACATCAATCAACTCACCTGTCTAGAGTAGGTACCTATAAACTAATTGCATTCAGCACCTACAGTCAAGCTGCCTATCTCCAAAAGAAATCAACTCACCCGTCTATTGTGTCCAGGTTGTAGTCCTGGAGAACCTCTTTGGCATGGTTCTGCCTCTCTGTCACTGAAACACAGGAACCTCATCAGGCTCATTCTACCACTAGGGCAATTAGGGCATAACCAAGTAGTTAAATCATTCGCCCATCACACCAAACCTCAGGTTCAATTTCACACATGCCTACAATACGTGAAGCCAATTTCCAGAGTCCTCCATTGTCCACTATTGGTAAACATGTTGTAAAACTATACCTACTCATTCTGGAGCAGTGGGGTAGCCTAGTGGGTAAGTTGCTCATCATGCAGAAGACCTAGGTTTGATTCCCCACATGAATACAATGCATGGAGCCCAATTGTGGTGTACCCCACAGTGATGTTGCTGGAATATTGCTAAATGCAACGTTGAGCCAAACTTACTCACTCACAAACTGTTTATTTCGTAAGTGAATGTCTTTACATAACATAACCCTTGAGGAAATGCTTCAGTTTCTCCAAGCAGTCAAAGGTAATTATACAAGCAGGAGGAAATCCCTTAGCTATTTTGAAGTAATGGTCTTGACCTTGAACAGATACTGTCAACATTCACTCACTGATGACTTCCGTGCTGATGCCTGCCAGTTCAAACAGTGGCGCCACCTTGTTGTTGTACACGGATGGACCCTTCTTCCGGCCCCCAAAGGGGTTCACGAACACCAACAGCCTCTTTGGTCTATGAAATTCTGTAACAGTCAAACAACATGTCAACCAATTGCGAAAGCACATCCTTACATATGAATATAGGCCTCTCGATCCATACTGTGTATGGTACTTGCTCAATAACAGTGTCTGAACATACACAGAAACCATGCTCTTTATTTAATGAAGATTTATATGGCACATAAATCCCAACTGCTTCCTTCGATGCTCATAATGTTGATCACTGGTTTGTCTAGTCCAGACACAAACACATACTTGTGGATGGGTACAGCGCTTTATAATTCTCTTTGTCATATTTAGCCAGCATGTACAGTACTAAATAGTATTAGACAGTATTACATTGCAGTATTAATGAATACTACCTGGTCCCTGAAGCAGATACAGTATTTTGTCCACCCACATCTGTGCCGTGCTGTGGTCCTTGCAGTTGAACACCATTTTCTTGTGGCGCCACCGATGTTTGGTCTGCCGCTTGACGTAGTACACACAGAACGCACTGGAATGCATCTGCTGCATCTCGATGCAGAGGTAGACCTTGGTGCCATCCTTCCGCTTGAACCGATCTTTGTTAACATGCTGTTGTTCTAACTGTACCCCGATCACTTCTTGGAGCTCTAGAAGGTTATTCAAGCGACCTGGAACATAAAGAACGGTGTCAGTAAATAATACTAACAAACTGGTTGGTTCATCCTCCAGACATTTTCAGTCATGCAAATAACACTAAGAGACTGCTTGGCCATAACACTCCGCAGCACACTTGGGCTGGTTTGTCTGTCCTCAAGAGTTGCAACCTAGAAGTCAAAGACATTTTCAGCCATACAAATAACACTAACAGAGTTCTTGGTCATAACACTTTACAGCACACTTGGGCTGGTTTGTCTGTCCTCAGGAGTTGCAACCTAGAAGTCAAAGACATTTTCAGCCATACAAATAACGCTAACAGACTTCTTGGCCATAACACTCTGCAGCACACTTGGGCTGGTTTGTCTGTCCTCAAGAGTTGCAACCTAGAAGTCAAAGACATTTTCAGCCATACAAATAATACTAACGGACTGCTTGGCCATAACACTCCACACCACACTTGGGCTGGGACGGGTACTCAGTACTCAAATCCGGTTCGGATATGGCTGGAATCGAGTTCTATTTCTAGGAATCAAGTACCTAGAAGGGAGATAACTATGCAAAGACAAGGGCAGATAATGACTTGTCTGTTTCAAAACACACATTTACATCATCGGTACTCTCTGACTGCTGGAGCTTACTTCTAACGACTGTAATCTATCTGCACATGAGCAGTGTGTAGTAAAGTTACAGTAACAGCAGGACTTAAAAGTTCTGTGTTTTAAACAGGGAATGTAAATAATGGTGTCACTCTTTATATTGGTTAAACAGAAAATGAAGTTACCAGTGTCTTCAAGAAACATTCAGTTACGACCTTTTTGCAAGTGCAGTGAGTTTTCTGAGAATTAAACATTATTTCAGGCCCTGACAACTTCTGAAATATGATCCTTCGTGAAGTATTTCAAACACCAAAGCAGTATTTAAAAAATTGTTTGTGTTTGATTGTGAGAATGAGATCAGTTGCTTGGACGTTTGGTTACTGAGACCAATCTTTGACTACTTCAATTACTTGGAACACCACTAAATGCAATACACAAGTTGTTAGTCAACGTATTGTATCATTACAACACAGTCATGCTTTTGAATAATTAGTTTTGTTTTGTTGACAAATTAATTTGCAAATAACCCCTGAAGATCCAGGTTAGAATTGATCCTCAAGAAACACATGTTTATCGTAAGAGGGGACTTACAGAATCAGGTGTTCAACCTTGCTGACTTGGTTGACACGTTATCCCATTACATAAATTCATACTCATGATGTTGATCACTGGATTGTCTGGTCAAGACTGTCACCTAATAGCTGGGATGTTGTGGAGTGTCGTGTTAAGCAACCAACCATTTGCAGCTTGGAACAGAAGTCAAATTTTTTAACAACATGCAAAATTGATGACTAAAGCTATATAGTAAGACTTTAATATTATGCACAACAAAGAAGAGTTAAAAATGTTTACATTCAGGGTTTGGTAGTTTGGCAACCAGTTAGGTACACATTTGAAACGGGTTACAGAAGACATCTTTGTGCCACAGACAGGACTGACTAGCTGTTGCTAATCCTGGTAAACAATGAGATATTCTTGGTAAGAATATAGATCCCAAGCAATCCATAATCATCAAGACGTGACCAAACAAATAGGCAGGACAGGATTACTGACTTGATCGATTACATGTCCTCTGATCCGTGAAGATCTAGCCATCCAGGCTAGAATTGATCTTCACCAACCCATGCTTGTCATAGCAAGCGCCTACAGGGATTTGGTTGTGAGACTTGCTGACTTGGTTGACGCATGTCATCATATCCTAAATGTGCATTCATAATTGCGATGTTGATCACTGAATTCTCTGGTCCATACTTCATGGCTACCACCGCCATATAACATGAATAATCTATGAGTACAAAAAACAAACGAAATATCTTCTCCTATCCAAAATGTGTAGGTCGACATTCATAACGTCAATCACTGGACTGTCTGGTCCAGCCTCAATTATTACCAGATCACCATCATTGAGATGGATTATCGCTTAATGCAAGTTTAAATTCAACTGGTAACTATTACCTTGCTTCTATAACCCGTGAAGGTCCGGGGTAGAACAGGCCTTCAGAAACCCATGCTTGCCATAAAAGGTGACTATGCTTATCATAGGAGGCAACTAACGGCTCACTGACTTGGTTGACACATGTTATCGGTTCCCAATCATGCAGATCGATGCTCATGCTGTTGATCACTGGATTTTCTGGTCTGGATTATTTACAGACCACCACCATATTGCTGTTGTAACCACATTTTTTTCAATATGCAGTGGAAGCTGTTTAAACCGGCACTCACTGGGACTGATGAAATAGTTCAGTTTAGACAGCTTGCTGGATTGTAGAGCTGATGATAAATGTACAAGCCACAGGTGGAACTGAAACTTTATGCTGGTGTTGAGAACCTGTCGGATTGGACAGATGCCGGTTTTGACAGCTTCCACTGTACTACCCATCAAAAGCTTAGCCTCACTTAAATCACTCACTAAATGTTATGTATATGTATGGTTACATCGAAGATGAATTACTCAACAATCTACAGGAAACCAACTGCAAACCTTATGCAGACAAACTGCACATGGATCATGCATCAAATTGCTGAAAAGCATGTTCAAATATGGTGCATGTGAACAGGTGCATTTTGTTGTAAATTTTTCTAAAGAATTCGCCAATTTTTGCTGATTTTTATAATTTACTGAACACATGACATAATATTTTCAACATTATGAATTTGTTTTACATGGTACCTTTAAACAGTATAGAATGTTTCGCATTAATCACATTTAGAACAGATGATTGAAGTAAGTGGCTACATTTACACTGGGGAGTCTAAACATTTCATAGGAAGTATATTAAGTACCAAATAAGCATTGAAAAATCTGTTTCTATGGACAGGAATTGTATAACACTACAACATATTTTCTAAGAAACAGGATCACCTATAACAGCGATTCAATGCCCTGACTCACAAACATGGGCACCGTAACCCCTAACTATTACTCATACGGTTCCTTGCAAGCAATACGATCATCCTGTGAAGGAATGGCATAGAGAAATACATGCCTTGATAATTTCTTTAGACCCTGGAATGAATCATTAATGACTGTTGACTGGCAGATGAAATGATGCATGTAACTGCTCGAAAAAAACAACCACTCAGCAAAGTCAAAGATGCATTGTGGAAGATCAATAATATCCCTGTTAGACTGTCTCACAGTCCTTCAACCACATTATTTTGCCTACTGCCAAGCCTACTCTGCAGTGAGAAAATCTCATATGAAACAAGTCTAGATTTCCTCAGGTTTTCTGGTCTCCCTGGCGCCCCTCTTCAATTAAACTGGGTTTATTTGTTACTATCAAAATTATATGTATTCATAGGCTAAGCATTAGTCTATGTCTCTGTGGACTCAGTGAATTATTTTTCAGGAGCCATTTTTTCTACATTTGTGCGAACTGGACACACATTTGTGAGTCATTTTACACTCTGCTGATACAATCTTGGATCCGCAGGCAATTATCTAAATAATGTCCCTGTGACCTGGGCATTATCTTAATAATGCTCCTGAACTTTGAATTACTGCTTGTTTTGAAGATTGATATAACTTTGCCTTGGCATCTCTGAATATGATCGTAAAATATGACATTATTGACAATTTTCAACGTGTAGTGACGACACCCAATTTCAAACCCGTAACCCTTCGCTTATTGGCTTGGCGGTTTCATCTACTAGGCTATGAAGGATTTCTGTGAAAATTTGTACACATGTCAACCAGTCAACTGCCAATTTTGCTACCAAGGAAAATAATATAAGGAAAGCTGTTAAAAATATTTGCATACTAAGGAGTTTGAGTTTGCTTGAGTGAGTAACATTTTATTACCACTTTTTCCAGTATTTCAGTAAGATCATGATAGAGGACACTGTACATGGACTTTACACATTGAATCCATGAGTTGAATCGAACCCAGGTTTTTGGTGTCATGAATCACTGCTTTAACCAATAGACCCCAAAGCCCTTAAATGAGTTCAACATTGACTATATATCAGTAAAGATGTTTCAAAATACAGCAAAGCTAACATGAAATTATTAAACATTCATCAAGTACTCCCATGTTTTTCGAGAGAAATGACAACGCTTCACTAATAACAGATGTTTATCATGATTAATGTTTATAACATTAGGCCAGGTAACAATGGTAACACTAGCAGTCAACGATCGCTTATCGCTGGTTGTGTAAACTTATAAAACCAGAACCGTAATGGGTAACATAAAACTGCAACTGATCGTCAATAAATGAAACAGATACAGATCATGATTACCTACAACAGATAACATCAGATGGTGTAACCATGGTAACAGTGAAAGTACCACAGGTGTCACAAACAATGCCAGTCACAGAGACAGAAAAAAAGTAAAGCAAATGCAGGATCGATGATACAGATTCTTTTTTATCTGGAGCACGGAAACATGACAGATGGTCGTTTCTGCCTGAGGCATTAAAAACTGACACACCAAACAAGGATGCATAAAGGATCCTTAACAACTAGCCTTGGTGGACAGTTTAGGAATACATGTACGTCATTCCAAATTCTTAATTATCTTTATAATTATTTTCTATTTCTGGTTTAACACTGGATTAAATGTAATGATGATAAATAATGCATTAAAACCATTTTCTCTTCATTTGAGGTGAGGTAGGGTAGCCTAGTGGTTAAAGTGTTCGCTTGTTATGCCCGAGTTTGATTTCCTACATGGGTATAATGTGAGAGTCCCATGTCTGGAGTCGCTCAGCATGATATTGTTGGAATATTGCTGAAAGTGACATAAATCATACTCACTCAGTTCATTTGTCTTGCTGTACTCACTCTTTCTCTCACTTATCCTCTTATCAGAGAAAAACAAATCACCTCAAGACACACTGTTCGTTTCTGTCTGAGGCATTAAAACCTCAAGAAAAACAAATCACCTCAAGACACACTGTTTTCTTGTCAAGTTTTTAAACAGTTAAACATAAACATGAACCCTTACTTTTATGAGAGAGAGTGGGTACACTGTGCTTGAGGGGACTGTCCATGTTAAACTGCTGTATGCAATCTCAGAAGGCTATCACCAACATTAATCCAGACTAGCAGACAAACACATGATAAGTCAGGGCAATAATCTTGAATCAGCTAAGGACAAACTTTATGGATGAACAACTTCTATGTTCAGGTGGAGCGACATTTCAATACAGATTCTTGTATCATAGTCAAGCAAGTATAAGGCCATGATACAAAAAATCTGTATTGAAACATCGCTTCGCCTGAATAACGAAGATGTTCATCCATCAAGTTTGTCCAGAGATGATTCACTAACTTCTAAACATGCCACTCAAAGAAAATAACCTTGAATGCATCCATAAACATGAATTAACATCATCTGTGCACACCTGAACTTGGAATTTCTAAATTTCCTCGGGATGTTCAATGACACTAACTTTGAAGGAGCTCAATATTTGCCTATTGGCAGAATACACATCGTAAAAGTTGAGAATCAAGTTCATCCATAACAATGTGTGTCCAAGCCTGCTGAACTATGAAGTTGTGCACTTAATAATGACCTCTGAAATCACAACCGATCCTTATACAGTCTAGTGAGTCAACTAACCATTATCGATCACCTGACAAGACTCAGGTGGACATGTTATCTGTATTACGTACCTGGATTTGTGTCAAGGTAGAAATAACTACAGTGCAATTCCTCTTATTTGAACAGGCTTGGAACAAACTAAAAAGTCCGAATTAGACAGCAGTCCGAGTCACACAGAAATTTCCTACATAGAAGCCTGAAGGCTTGAATTATTCTCTGGTCAAGAGGTTGGAGAACTGATGTTGTGTTGGCCAGAAGATATTTCATGATAACATTGCTGATGAATTAAATAGGAATTTAGATCAGTATTTTTACAGTCAAATGATGCGTACCCCCACGTTGTTTACAGTTCCTGCTCAGTCCGGATTATAATGCAATCTTTCATACGTGTCACTACCTTTTCAGGGTGACACTTTGGTCTGAAATTCAAGAGTCTGTGGGTACAGAGCTTTTTCATTATGACAACAAAGACGGTTTGCATCGGGACCCTAAATACAGTCTGGTTCATACAGCAATACGAGAAAGACAGAGTCCGAATTGGACAGAGTGCACTGTAGATACGACTCACAGTGTGAATGTATTGCATGCCCTTGGGGGAAACAAAATCATCAAAACAACCATGACATAACATTATTTTACTTAATCCTAATCATTAAACACCTCTCATTAAACACCACAGTACATTGTGAATACAATACATTTGAAGAATAGACAGTTATGAATACAAATGTTTGTTCACGAATGCTTTATGTTTAAAATGAAAGTAGAACATGTCTTGTTCTTGTTTTGATTGAAACAGTTCAGTGATATATTCTCCACAGTCATGACAGTAAACACAATACGTTCTAATAATGCTATTTATGGCTTAATGTTGATACTCCATAGGACCTTAGCAAATACACAAGTTACACAACAGCATGGCTTGAACATATTCCATTTCACTTTGATAAATCACAGACAAGTTGCATTTAAAAGCACTCCTCTTGAAACTGTTGAGAAACACTCAATTCCAGTCAAAACAAAAAATAATTGAATTCATGAAGGGGCGCAAGCATGATTTATTAACAGGACGAATTCATAATCCAATTCAGCATGATAATCATTAATTCATCATGATAATAACCAAGATTGTTTATCAGCTTGTTATTAACCACTGGTTACCATGGTTACAGGTATCACTACTCTGCAGTACTCAAAGGATCGTCACAATGTAGTCCCTCTTGGTAGGAATGGAGGAAAATAATCCTGTTTCTATGGTAACATCATGCAGCTAGCAATCTACACGGCAATACCACATGTTCTATTTATTTACTGGACAGTATTAATTGATTATCATATGTACATCATACCAGTATAATCTCATAATTGATTCATACCTCCTGGATATATTGCAACTCTCTTTCAGGAAGATATTATTGATAGTATTCTGTTCCAAAACAAATCAGTGAAAGAGTATTCGTTTTCAGATGTACATTAGTCAAATAATTTTTGGCATGTTATTGTTGTTCTATTTTTGGGGGCAAGTGAGTGAGTGCGTGACTTCATGTCACGAGCCACACAACCACAAGACCAAGTATACACACATGTACACATCTTAAATACAAAATCATATTTGAAAAGAATTTCTTTATATACAGCACTGGACTACCAGGCATATGAAAGCTATCATGTCACCATGACCCTGTTTGAAACCAAAGTACTAAAAACGTTTTAGAAATTTCAGTCGACTGTGTTTCATGCATTGTGAGTTGGCAGTGTGTTTACTGAACATGCAAGATAATGCTTGTCCTCACAGACCATAACTCTTTCTCCAAGCAGAGACTCCATTCAACTGACTCCAGACAGGGTCATGCATAGCCCTCTACTACTTATGCAACACCACCATAAATATAAAGGCACCGCAGAGAAGCTGCCCATTAAGCTGAATTGATGTTGGAAATCAGTTATTCTCTTTTCAAACGACACCTGGTTGCTCTACAACGCTCAAAAGTTACAGTAAGATAGCACAATACAAAATCAGAGGAATGGATATGCTGAGGTGACTCTGGGCTTAACATCAAATTAAATTGAAGTTTTTAAGTACTTTGTAAAAATGAATATTTGATTGTTATGGGAACAAATACAGCCCAAATACATGAAACAACATATAAGAGAGAGAGGAGAAAGTGAGACAAAGAGCGTGTGCGTGCGCCTGTGACTGCTGCATTAATCTGCACTTGTACAGCTTTTCATAGCAAGTCCAATGATATATTACCCACAGAATAATACGGATATCCCACTCAGACAGATGACAGTATAAACTTAGGCAACTGGTTTCATCTTCTTTTCAAAGTATATTCAATCAAAAATGTCCAGTCCTGTTTTAATGCCCAAACCAGGCAAGGCAACAAATATCATCTTTCAACATCCTGACATGGCTAGGCACCTAATCACTAGACTCCATTTATCCAGGCAGACACTCTACCCACTTGCTCTTCAATTCAATGTGATATATCACTTAATCAAAGCAAACCAGTATCCGACTGACTGTAAACAGAGTATGGAAGTGATCAGATTATTCATAAAATCAGGCCACGTATGATACACAGATGTTCAATCAAATAATAAATGCACCTTATACTGTGGTGACCACAAGGATTCACAAATGTGCCTTAAATCAAACATATCCCTTAGAGATCAGACATTACAACTTAAGTAAAAATGAAATCTGAATGATTGCATAGTTCTCAAGCAGTAATTCAACCAGTTGTATGCCAAAATAATCCCTTCGATACATATAGGGTTGATAAGGGTAAGGTAATCATGACTAGCACAGAAACAAGGTATATGAAGGCAACACAACCAAGAAATCAATATATACCTGCATCTGTATCAACCGTGACCTTACTTCATCACCTGGAAGTCTATCCTAGTCAGTGTATGAAACACTGACCAAATATTGCTCACCAGCTGTCTGAAAAGTCTCCTCCCATGGAAACAAAACTGCCGATAGTAGGAAGAAGTTTCTTCTCCCCAACAGGTTTTTTCATACTTCCACATTCAATCCTGTTTCTCATCATAACTCATCATTTGAATTTTTTGTTATGATATGGACCAGGTTTCCCTCACACAAAAAATGATGAATTCAAATTAGACTTTGATGAAATCAGTTACTTGTGTGTGTTCATGCAGCACACTGGTTCAACTGTATCTACACTATTAGTGATCTCATTAAACTCAAAACTTAACTCTGATTTATCCTCCCTTCAGTGTCAGACAAACAACATAAACTGGACAATCCTTTCTAAATTTATTGCTTTTGACCTTAATGGGGATTCTTGTTGAGCGTAGCACTACCTTGATCAGTAATTTCTGCTAAATTATCCCGGTGATGTAACCTAAGCTGTACTATACAATAATTGACGTTACGCCTTCAGTCGGTTGGAAGGTCTGAACAGTAGATGAGCTACAGATTACCGTGTAGCTGTCAGCTAATGCCCTGATAGGTATGAACTAGCTTCAGATTACCGTGTAGCTGTCAGCTAATGCCCCGATAGGTATGAACTAGCTACAGATTACCGTGTAGCTGTCAGCTAATGCCCCACAGGTATGAACTAGCTACAGATGACAGTGTAGCTGATTAGCTTACCTTGACAGGTGCAGCCAACTCAAGATGTCTGCCAAGCGACTGAGAACTTAACCCTGACTGATTATTTTGGAATGAAAAACTGCCCCAAAGGAGTTACAATTCAAATGAAAATCTCCATTAGCCATTATGAACAGTTGTGATCTAACTAATCTCGAACCCTCAGATCTAAGTTGCGTGCAACTCTACGCTGATACATGAAATAATAGGAAACATAATGCACTGCGACACTACCCTAGTACATGTAATAATGAGGGACATGATGAATAGAAACATCAAGGGAATGCTAAGACAACATGTATTGCACTAGCATATGATTTACATTGTTACATTTACATTACTCCCTGCTATGTGACATAGTAAGAAACATAATGCTTAGAAAACATGGAAACGGTAAGAAAAAGAACCAACACACATTCACCGACCAATGCTTCCTAAAGACTTCACATAAACTATACTTAATTATTTAAGTATTAATCATTATGAACTGATAAACCTGGTGAAGACCAAAATGTTCACGACACATAAACCTGAATTGTTTCTACTAGGTAGATATCTGACTGGAGAACTAAAGCGCAAACATAAACATATTAAATTTTCACCATTAACCAAAATATGCTCATGGAAAAATTTAATTAAGGGAACGCATGTTTCTTAGGGCAATTCAAAATTTCTGTTTACTAACTTCAGCGCCATGTATTATCGTTTTCGTGAAGAGCAGTTCACTCAAACTCACCATAATGCTTTCCATGCACGTGCACTACATGCTCCTAAAGTTACATGCACTTAGATTGACACGTTACATATATGTGTACTGTCAAACACAACGGTTAAAAGCATTGTTAACATGGCGAGACAGTACTTAACTTTGGCACAGAAATGGGAAGCAATTGGCATGGTTAATGGTGGAAGTTCATTACGACAGGTTGCAACAACTTTTCACAAGTCTGTTAGCGTGATATCCAGACTTTGGAATCTCTATAGTGCGACTGGTGACGTCAAAACGAGGCGTGGTCGGGGACGAAAAAGAAAACCACCCCATGGGATGACTGGGCCCTACGCCTTATTGCTCTGCGAGACAGGTTCAAATCCTCCTCCAAAATCAATACGAATTCAGGTGAAGAACAACGTCAGAACTTGTTCACTTATAGTGCGTAGTCGTCTTAAATCGGCTGGTCAAAAAGCCACTGTCCACTGGTTGGAATCAACATAACTGAGCAACACAAGCGCTTGAGACAGCAGTGGGCAAAGAACCATGGAGAAAGAACTGTACGTCATTGGAGAAACACCATGTTTAGTGATGAGAGCAGGTACACACTAGACCAAAATGACAGTCAAATTCGGGTTTGGAGACGGAACATCACAGTGCCTGCACCATCAAACAGCATGATCGTTATGGAGTGGGCTCTGTTATGGTGTGGGGCGGGTTTACCTTTAACCACAAAACAGATCTTGTGCATGTTGATGGCAGGATAACAGGTGTACGATATCATGACAAGCCGAAGCCGATTGTGATCCCCTTTGTGCGTACAGGTCAAATGTTCAAGTTCCAGCATGACAATGCCCACCCTCACATCGCTCATGTTTGTTGGGACAGACTGAGGGCTGCAGGCATCTGGGTGTTGCAATGGCCTGCTATAAGTCCCGACCTTAACCCCATTGAACATCTTTGGGATGTTCTTGGCAGCAATGGTCAGGACAGACTTGTTCAACCCAACAATTTCGATGAACTTTTCATGGCTCTCCAGGAAGAATGGCGTAGAATTCCAATTGGTACCATCCGTGCACTCATTCGCAGCATGCCACGACGATGCCAAGCAGTTCTCCAGAGACATAGGGGACACACTCGATATTGATTTTCATCACTTAACATAAGCCTTTTCATCTGTATGAACTTTTCTCTTACTGATACAAAGATTAAAAATCACAGCTATTTCATGCGTTCCCTTAAATTTTTCCATGAGTATACATTCCCAACCAACTTCCAGTGTGCCAAAAGTAAAAGTGGTGGTTCATAAGGAAATGTTTTTAGTCCTTACATGTTACAGAAATGGAGACTTATGTATGATTTTGGACCCTGGCAATAAATTGACTTGATCACTACCAGATATGATCTTAAATTAAGCATCACCTGGGCGCCACATACTTTTTCAACATCAGGAGTACATATTCCAAATTTTTCAATACATGAGTATGGGAACTTAAAGAGCACATTTAGAGTACTGGATGTAATATAATGGCGTATCAGTAATCTTGTTTCGTTTCATATATGCACTACAACATTGCAACACTTGTGTAAACAGGACAATAAACAACAAAACAGTACTATTTCAGTAATAGTATATGTCAGTAAATGATTCTAAGACGATACGCCGTTGCTGTGGTGCATATCTGAAACTTTTCCAAATTTTTCCTACTAAATTGTGTATCTTTTTCATCTGTACATAGGCCAGTACAGCCCTAAAATGATCTGAAACCAAGCATCAGTCATGAGTCTAGTAAGAATTACCATATTAGAGACAAAGATCACCCTGTCCTATTAAGGCCCCTTGATGATTTCCCCATACACGGGAACAAGGTATGTAATCTTGTCAAAAGCATGCTTTCCATAGAAACAATGTGGCTCATTAATCAAACTGGGTCCATCCCTACATAAATGCATGAGTCTTTTCAGAGCATCACACAAATGATCCATCAACCACAGGCTCGCATTGAATCATCAGAGGGAAGGAGTGTAAGGGCTCTATGCTGTCACTGGCTTTCATTTCATCTGAGTTGACAGAGGGTTAGAGTATATGTACCTTTCAGCTTATGCTTATCATGACAGGCCACTAAATGGATCAGGTGGTTGATATCGTGTCTAAAATCAATGTTTAAAATTTCCATCTGCCCGACCATCCATAAAAGACATCGTAAATGGTCATATTTCAAAAGCAGTCTCTCCAGAGGTGTGGTAGGTATTTTTCCCCCTAATGGCTGACTTATCATAACATCAGACAGGCTATCATGTCATCAGTTTGAGGTGTGTAAGGTATTAAGAAAATTATGTTAAACGACAGCCAATCACAATACATGCACTTTCAGTTTACCTAAACTGTGCATTGCCTGTTACTGCTATGTAGTTCATTGCAATGCCTATGAACAGAAAACAGAGCTTGCGCGCGTCGGAAATGGCAGTCAACTGACATAAGGCACATGATGTTATGGGAATTAGCTGGGGTTCTCGCAGTAAAATTCAGAAACGTGATTTTGTTTTGTTTTCAGCCGTTGAAAATGTTGAAAACCAGACATGCAGATTTCTATCCAGACTGTTAACTTTTGAAAGTTACCAGTCAAGCTGTCTGGCTTTTGGGAGTTTTAAATACTGCCGAGATGGAGGGATCTTTACAGACTCAATAAAACATAGACTGCCCTCAAATAGGTACAACATCATGCAGCATCAGACAATCAAATCTAAATACTCAATATAAAGGTACTTTTACAGATTAATCTGTCATCAAAAGGGGCCTAAAAGAAGCTCTTTGCAAACATCATCAGTGAGTGAGTCTAGGTTTACGAAGATTTAAACAACATTCTGGCAAAATCACAACAGGGAACACCAGCAATAAGCTTTACACATATGGGGAATCAAACCTGGACCTTTGGTGTGATGAACAAACATTTTAACCACTAGGCTACCCAACAGGCCCTGAAACATATCGAGAAACAGGCTAAAACCACGATCATAGGTGTCTGCTACACCTATGGGACACAACTCTGCACATCAGATGGAGGCATCTGTTCCCCATAATACCTGTCAAACCACGATCGGTATCTTCAGAGATCCAGACAAGCGCATGATAAATCCAATTCATTTTACATTTTTAATATACTTGTATACTAATTCTCACGAATACTTTTAAAAAATACCATCGTAAAACACATTCCCGAAATTCCTAATGTGGCCCTTCAGCTGCCCATTACAAATCAATATCTATTGATCAACTGAAGGTGCCACTATACACGAATTCTACCACAGTGCATAATTAACGAAGGTGCAATGTCTCATTTGTTGCACCCGAGTAGTGATGAATACTTGCAAGACTAGCACATTGCAAATGATTGCAATAATGATTTGTTCATTGCCATGCATAAAACAATAAACATATATATATTTCAATCTACAATTTGTTGTGAGCCAAAATGTAAAAAGGATCAAACACTGTAAAAATAGTCTGCCATTTTGGTGGTTTCACATCTGTGTGTAACAGTCACAGAAGGCTTGTCATGAATAGTTTCACGTTTTTACGCTAGATGAATCAGAACGTTAGTTCCTTAATTTTTTACATAACCTTTGCCAACAAGTTGAAAATGCATGATTTTGAGTGAGAGTGATGAACATGTTTTGCACCGCTTTTAGCAACATTCCCACAATACTATTGCTGATGACACCAGAAATGGACTTCACACATTATACCCATGTGGGGAATTGAACCTGGATCTTTGGCATGGTCAACAAACACTTTGACCACTAGGCTACCCCACCAATCTCATGATTTTACAATGTGCAAAATAGCAGTATAGGCAAATAAACTGTGACATGCATTTGTTCCTTGTTAGCTATTCAAAACATGGTACAAATGCACCAAAAGGCATCCCAGATAGCATTCATAGTTGGTTCACCATTGGCCCAACGTCTGCCAACGTCTATCTGGGATATTGCTCTGTCGAGCTTATGAGTGAGTGAGTATAGTTTGACACCTCTTTCACCAAAATTCCAGAAATAACAGCGGGTCAGTTAGACCTATGTGAGGATTGTTAATTTAGGTCACAGACACCGTCGTTTGTTTTCTGCCATAGTTTAACTGAAATTAGGCTTAGAAATAATTGAATACGGCATCTTAGAAAAGAAATACAGTTCGTTCTATGTTAAAGCACAAGGACGCTTGTGTCCGAGTGCTTTAACGATAAATAGTTCAGGGCGAAAGTGTGCTTTATTACACAATACATGGTGGTAGAACGAACTGTATTTCTTAAATACTATGTCATAAAATCAGAGCAAGTGGAAAATTAATCAGGACAAGTTACTTTCTTGAAGTCACTTGCCCTGTGGCTATGCACACTAATTTACACTTATAATGAACTCAGATGGACACTCATTATAGTATATCATAAATGTAGATCATTATAAGCATTTGAATAAAATTGCCCCATGGCGAGTGACTTTTAAACACGTTTGAACCCCTGGTGCAAGAAATATTTATAAATTTGCATTACTTGTTGTGACTTCATTATCATGATTATACAGACAATAATCAATAACACACAATCAATTACCATGAAATATACTGGTCAGTGAGGAAATAAATCCAAGCAACCAGTTTAACCAACCAAGATCTTTTAAATAAACCTTTGAACAGCTATAATCCCCCAGGCTGATAATTGATTAACTGCCATATGGTTCCCTTAGGGCAGCTGTTATCACTTACACAACCCATCACCTTAAGTATATAAACTAACATCAAAGTAAATGCCGGCAGGTATTTGAATCACCTGGGAGATAATTACCACTAATTACCATGATCACTGCTTAACTTCTCACATAAGCTCCAAGAGATAATGAATATATGAAGTGCAGTAATTCAATTACCAACGATTGGTATTTACCAATATACCACAAATAATCCTGCATTTCGAGAGGAATAAAAAAAAATAAACAATTTATGACATTTCAGAGATTTTCTGGTAAACATATGTTAGTAGGTAATGTTTACCACCAAAAGAGAATTTTCGATCATAACATCATTTCTGGAGATCTGAACACGCACTTACAGCTAAATGGCTCTGTACAAATTAAATGATACTATTTTCAAGATGGAAGTTTGTACATCTAAGACTAAAAGATATTGTCAGTTTTCTAACTTGTGAGACCATTTTATATCCTGGGATTGCCTGACATTACTTGGATCAGATTGCATTGAGCATGTTGAGGGAGACATCAATATTCTACAACAGGTTAATATTTTTCAAGCTTTGAAATTTCACTGCAATCATTATGAGATCGTAAATAATGTTAAGATCTGCTATAAAAATTTATGGCTTGATAAACATACACATATTTAATACTGTCAACACTGTCATGAAAATAAGGACAAAAAGGCATTACATATGATTTCACACAGTGTGCCTCTAACAGGAAATTAGGGGAAAGTATTATGTTGTTCATAATATAGTATTACTAGATAACTTTTACATAAACTATATACACTTGTTTACCCTTATGACAAACGCAGAGGGACCCTCATTATAGTGTATTATAACTGTGGATCATTATAAGCATTTGAATAAAATTATGTCTGGGGAAAGGTTTGGACTAGTAGCGTGAAGTGTTTGGCACATGTTGACTTCATATTCACGACTGATAGTTACCCACTTTTATCCCAATGTATTTTACAGTCACTGACAATGAGAACATTGCCTAACCAATAGCAAATGAACATATTTGACAATTAATACAAATATGTTCTGTTGATAGATTCAGTCTGCATGAAAGTTTGTAGCCTATATAACAAAATGATATGGATCATGTAACATTCAGGTGGTCTCATGTTTACAAAGCACTGCACTACAATTGCTGAAACATTTTGACTGGGATTTAAACATTAAAGGTTAACATTGAGACGAGTTGAGATGACACGTCAGACAAAATGTTAATTAAATTAGATACTTTTATGAACTGATCAACAAATGAGAAAATGGAGACAAATGAGAAATTATATCAATGTTTGTACTGAGAAAGAAATTTCATCATGATCTGACATTACTTTCAAGCACAGAAGAGATTTTACTTTTAGCTCCTAAACACAGAGACTGCAGTGAACAAAGATGAACAAATGTGGAGGCATGTACATTTTGAGAGGGTTGAACTAGGGGCCAGTGAGGGGTACAGCCAGCTAGTATTACATGACACAGACAGCTGTCTGACCTGTATCTGCTTCTAATGCACCAGATGGCGAACAACCCCCTCTCTCTTTCTTTGTCCAGAAATTCCCACGTCGAGAATGACGGGCGTAAATAGTAAACAATGACTGGAAACTTGCCAAGAATGACACAAAAACTACCAAGGAAGTTCACAGTTGCACAATGGAAATATGGTCAAGTAAGATAATAACATCAGCTGATTTTCTCTATAACATCGATTCTAGGTGACGTGAAGTTTGCAAACGAATTTTTCGTGATCAGTTCGCACTTGTCCGTTGTCAGCTGTTTGTTGACAAATGGAAAATCGAATGTCAGGAAGGCATACTCACGAAAGACGGGTTCTGGGGTAGTGGAATCATCTCCAGGGGCTCGCCAACATCCTTCGACAATGATCTGAGTGGGTGTTAGTGATATGACATGACTCTTATTGTCTATATCAACTGGTGACTGCAAGATCACAACATCGTTGGCAGCCATCATCGGACTAACTCTACTACTTTCTTGACAACTGCCCTCAACTACAAAACGGTCGTGAATCGATTGTGCGACCGATCGAAACTCCACGCACGGCTCGTGTCTCTCAGTGAGTTAACAGCATGAGACCCACAATCGCTGTCACGCACAGTAAGGAGTCTACGATTCAACTCAGATATTTCGTTTATACAACTCTCACGATCTACAAATTAGCACATATTTCACCTGTATGTACGCGAAACAACAAATGTGACAAATGTCAGGGCTTTGACATAAAACAACGTGACTAAAATTAACAAAGCTTGTTTTACTACTTCCACAACCAGAATTATTCCCCTTTATGTAGACACCCGTTTAATTACGGGTGATCGTGGTGTGTAGACGAATATTGATGGTAATTTACGGTAATTTGAGAAAGGACTCATTTCATCCTTATAAATCTCTAGTGAATAAAACATATGTTGTATGGCATAATTTTTACCATCATCATCATCATCATCATCATCATCATCATCATCATCATCATCGATACTGAACATTATCGTTGTGAAGATAATGAATACTAATGATGGTTGATGGAGATTGTGATTAAGAATGGATAATGGCGCTGATTACTTAAGGCTGCTGCTGTAGATGATGATGATGATGATGATGATGATGATGATGATGATGATGATGATGCATTACATGAAGATATACATACAGGCACTTACACGCACAAACATACAGGCGCGTGTGTTGTGAAGATCATTCATTTTGCACTTAAGGGCACCACACACGTGCGTGCATATATAGAGAGAAGTCATCTTCTGTACACAGGAATATATATATAGACACACACACACACACACACACACACACACACACACACACACACACACACACATGCACACACACATGCACGCACACGCACACACACACACACACACACACACACACAGAAGATTATATATTACAATAAACGACGTTGTGTTTTTTGAAAATGTAACAATACACAACATTAAGTCCCTTCTCGTATCCAACGATAATCCAAGTAGGCACGTCTAATACTGATTGAATACATTTGTCTGGCAACTCACATTAAATGTGCATTAGACCCATCTACCAGTCCTAGATTACCATAATTAGTAACCACGATAATATGATGTAATAATTACAGCAAAAAGCTATCAAACGATTCACAACTAATCATACAAGCTCGACCTGTAAGAAAGTCTTGGATTGATAAGGCCTCCTATGTGTAATATTAACACAAACTGAATATAAATATTTTGTGTCTACTAAAATTTATCTGAAACTAAAAAAATAACATTTCTAATAAGTCAGTATTTCCAACTATGATAGCTAATGCGATCGGACATTTGTATCCCTTAATATAGAATAGTATGTATGAATTTGCTTTTTCTTCATGAAATTGATGTTTTCTTCAGAAACATCCAATTGTTATGATTAATATATTACAAAATGGATCTAAAAGAGTATATAAAAATATTTATGCAGTCAGTAATCTCTCACACTATGATAGTTTTCCGTTTTATTTATAATGGTATGCGGAGAAATCTATTGTAGTTTCCAAAAGGAATATCCAAATAATATTCATTTCACAAAAGTCATTATAATTTCGAATGTACCCAAATTGCTGAATTCCGGTCACACGCACTTAATATTAAAATAGAGTGTGAACGGTGTAAATCTGTGCAAGATACAGTTTATGGCTCTGTTCTTGTCATGTGTATCGCGTTACATCGAGTACATTTCACATCCATATATACACACCGCATGACTTGCATATAATTTAAGTATACACTCCTAGTGATTTTGTTGAATACATATCGTTGAAAACTGAGTCGTATTTTTTAGTTTATATGTGTGCTTAGCATTCCAGTGGTATCGCAGGTTGGGCTGCCTGGATGCTTGTTCTGTAACGCCGCACTCAGCTGTATTACATCAATATGACCGCGGTCTTTACTCGAGCTAACACCAGACAATCCTGTGATTGGCTTCCTGAGTATCGATCTACGCAAGTGGATTACGGTGACGTGGATTAACCGCCGCCTGACCACCCGATCGCGTTATTCGCTTCTTAGACTGAGATCTAGTGTCAGAAATGATCATATTTAACAGAAAACATGGTTCCTAAATTATGTTACCAAATTATAATAAAAAAAGAAACCCGGAGACTGTCTTCATTTTCTTGCGTTGGAGTTAAGACAATTTTGAGATGAGGTTCTGCATTGTTTTTTTCAGGACTTATATGTCCTGTTTCATGTTATGGTGTGTGTGTGTCGGCTTCCTGAGGCAAGGGAGATAACTGACCACAAACCAAAGCAAATATGTAATTTGTGGAAAGAAAAAATAACATTATTTTTTGAAATTGCAAAAGTGTTAGACTTGCATACGTCAACGATAAATAAGTATTAGTCTACATCATAATTTCTAGATTAAAGAAATAGTTATAACAGTTTGATCATATCAATGACTGGCACTGTCCCCTGACCCAGACCCAGTTTTAGAAAGATATTATTATACGAATGGGATTCTGATTCGGTACAGCTTGCGGCAAGTCTAGTCGAGAGGGGAAACTTGACCTTAAAACGACCAGAGTTGAAATATTAAAATAAAAACTTTTACTCTACACTTTTACACTCTTTTATCAGGAAGATGTCGTTTTGTAGCTGAAATAAGAAGCATCACTTTTAATTACAATAAGAAGTATGTGATCTTTTCAAATACATGTGAATTCTATGGTGCATGTCATAATAATGTCGATTAACCTTGTGAGGAATAATATCATATTTGCCAGTATTTCTCTCTCTCCCTCTCTCGATCAGTCGATCGATTGATCGAAGTGAGGAAGGTGAGCGACGAGCTATTTGTACACGTAATATGTGCGTGGTGTGTCAGCACCTTTGGATCGACCCACACCGGATTCCAGCATTGCTGCACACGAACAAGATCGTATCTCACACAACAGTCGTTCCTACAAGTATACACACACGTAACTTAGCATTTGATAAAATCAGTTACCGTCGTCCGTTACAAAAGACCAAGGCAACTTGTAACATGAACAGATAACCAAGAAAAAATGTTGATTCATTCAGTGAACAGCATAAATTGTTACCATGCTTACTGAAAAACAATACGTAAAACAAAACCATCGCTGCGCTGTCGAGGTCAATTTTAAACCAATAAACAACAAAAGGCTTTATACAATGAACGACTAGTTTTTTAATGTGAATAGTTTTACAAACTAATTTGTAGTTTCACAAATTAATAAAATTGACTGCAATGTAATCATAACTGCATTACACAGTAGAGAGGGAGTTGGGAAGGGACGAAAATATTCAACTTCCAACAATAATAGTCACGTTTACAAAAAAAGATCAAGGATAGATGTCCAGGGTTTGCAATCAAAGGCGGAGAACATGAAACATAAAAAATGAAATAAAGAGACCGAACACGCAACAGAATATACACAGATATATAAAGTCCTCTCTAGAAAAACAAGGCCGCTGTTGGGTAGCACGATGGTGGAAGCGTTCGCTTGTTACGCTTGAAATCTTGGTTCTTATCTACGTGAGGGCAACATAGGAATATTATTGTTAGAAAATGCAACGATTAATAATAGAGAGCCTTCAGATTAAACCGTTATGTGTATTTTTTCAGATGTTTCACAAAAATATGTGTGTGTGTGTGTGTGCTCACATGGATGAGCATCATTATCATGATTCCTCGTAATCCTCATCATCATCACCACTCTTAATCATCGCATCACTCTTAATCATCGTCATCATCATCACCACTCTTAATCATCGCATCACTCTTAATCATCGTCATCATCATCACCACTCTTAATCATCGCATCACTCTTAATCATCGTCATCATCATCACCACTCTTAATCATCGCATCACTCTTAATCATCGTCATCATCATCACCACTCTTAATCATCGCATCACTCTTAATCATCGTCATCATCATCACCACTCTTAATCATCGCATCACTCTTAATCATCGTCATCATCATCACCACTCTTAATCATCGCATCACTCTTAATCATCGTCATCATCATCACCACTCTTAATCATCGCATCACTCTTAATCATCGTCATCATCATCACCACTCTTAATCATCGCATTACACTTAATCATCGTCATCATCATCATCACTCTTAATCATCGCCATCATCATCACTCCTAATCATCGCCATCATCATCACCACTCTTAATCATCGGCAACATCATCACCACTGTTAATCTTAGTCATCATCATCACTACTTTTACTCATCGTCGTCATCATCACACTTAATCACCTTCTCCATCAACCATCGACATATATCCCATTAAAATATATCCGTACGACATACGTACTGCAAATTATATTACTTGTTGGCAGGTATCATGTAAATACCGTTATTATCTACAGATATAAGTATATCTCTGATAGTATCACACGCTCAACGTGTATGGCTCTCTCCCGTTTACAAATGCTGCATACTCTAGGTATTAACGTGTCACACTTAGCTCATTGTGTGGCTTGCTACGAGTAGATGTAGACACGCACAGCGGGCCACCGGAGTCTACACGACACGAGACCTCCACTGACAGTGGTCAGAGGAAAGATGTTGCTTTCAGGCAAAACTAACTCTACAGTGATTTTAAAATGTATACTTTTAGTTTTTTTACTCAGGCATTTTAACACTTACGTTGGACGATGGGCTAGCCTAATGATTAAGGTGGTCGCTAACCACACCAAAGACCCACGTTCTATTCCACATGGTACAATGTGTGACTCCCATTGCTGGTGTCCCCTGGATATTGCTGGAATATTGCCCAGTCACTCTCTCATTCACTTTTATGCCTTATGGAACCTGTTTAGAGACCGGTTATTCCCTGTTGTTGTTTTCGGATTTCCTTTGTTTGTTTGCTGTTGTTTTTTAAATTAAGAAAAGTTTAGGGTCTGTTGTAGTACTCAGATATACTGAGTATAGCTTACGTTACATGTATGATATAAATAACCTTTTTATTTCAAACCCTCTACGTTACGAGTGAGTTAGTAAAGTTTTACCCCCCTATATTCAAGCAATATTACTGCTCGGGACACCGGATATGGGCTTGCACCCGTCACAACCCGGGTTCGACTCCCCCACATGGGAACAATGTATGTTTCTAATTTCTGCATGGTGTCTACGGATTTGTCTGAAGCGGCGTAAAAATATATGTAGAATGCAAGTACTGAATTTTTAAGTTCTCTGTTTTCTGATTGGGACTGACAAGCTTTAACCGTTCCTCTAATGACGGATCTGTAACTACAAACATGGACATGACCAGTCGTGAGGCTAATAGTATGTGTAAAGATAACATGGGCTAAGTACAGTATAGTAACGATATAGACGCGTGTCAGTGTTTCACAGTGTCAGACTTGATAGTAATTTGAGTGAAATCAAGGCTAAACACGCCCGTATCTATCTGTCTGTGGGACATTAAACAGGTATGGTCAGAAATAGATCGTACAGACTTAACTGAAAGGATCAGTAAATTATTTTTTTTTTCAGTGCCATATCATTGCACACACAGAATTTCTTTTGTTTTAATTCCAAACTGATCAAAGATACATAGTAGTCTACAAACACGTCTTCCATTGGCCTTGTATATTTATTCCGATCTAAACTGCCACGCGAGAAAAAGTATACTCAACTACTTGATAGCGATGACATTGAAACAAGTTTATTTCAAAAGGCCAAGAAAAGGTTGTCTGTTGTCTCTCTCCCTCTTTCTTTCAGGTTATAACCTTGATTAACAAACAAACAACAACAACAACAACAACAACAACAAGAACAATTAACCTTATACTTTTCGACAAACGATCTCATTGAAAACCATTGTGAACGAGATAGTTCCTATACCAGATTCATTTTTTCTCTGCATTCTACACCATATTTCCGCATTTACAAATGTTTAAACATATCACATCATGATATCGGTGAGTGGTATCATCTAATTAATTGGATACAATCCTTTATGACTGACCAGGGTATGTCGTTGTTAATGACACGGGTACTTTCGTGTCTACAGGGACATTACAAGGTCATGTCATATCGACCATACTCTTTCTCGTTTGTTTTGTGGACGGTTTTCAGATACTGTAGCAATTGTCTCCCTTATTGTAGCAGAACTGGCTTACAGAAACGCAATCATTCACGTTTCAAATGAACGAAAAGAAACTTATTTTGTATCAAACACAAAGAAAAACAACTTCCACCAAATACTAATTTGTTTTTTTTGTAACAGTTCTGTCTTGCCCTATTAATGCTCTTTTTTCTCTATTTCTTGACAATGAGACTTGTTAGTGGAGAGCATAACACTTAGCACATTGACTGACTGATGCATTTTCACACATAGAGGCATTCACAATTATTTCATTTTGCACATCACAGAAGGTTATTTGTTATATGGAAGCGGTCTGGACCAGACAATCAAGAGACCAATACGCATGAGAATCGATCTACGCAGTTGGTATATGACACATGTCAACCAAGTCAGCGAGCTTGACCACCCGATTCTGTTGTCTAACCCGAATCTTCGTGGATCAAAAACTTGAAATCAGCCTCTCTCACACCCTCACCTCAAACGAGCCTCGGCACATATACCCATGGCAAGCGTACAGTAGACTGGTCAATTCAACACGAGGAAATATGCTGTGTGCATGCTGTATTCGCTGTAAGAGGGTGTGTAATGCTATGGAGTGCTTGAAAAATGTCAGCGAAAATGACTATCCGATCCCATTAGTCGCCTCTTACGACAAGCATGGATTCCTGAAAACAAATTCAAATTCGCATCTTCACTGGCGTTAGCAGAAGGTAAAATGCTACTTTGCCTTTGCTCGCAACTGTTTAAGCTTTGGATAGACCATCAATGCATTGCGGTGAAAGTTTAACAAAAATAATAATTACCCACTCTTGCTGGATAAATATCTGGAGAGTCCAATGCATATAAGTGAGAACTGTTTGAACTTGCATATGTTGTTACACCCTATTCTATAGCCACACGAGACCACCTCCTGACCAGACGTTGATGCGTGGTGATGTGTCGTCCATTAGGGAACATCTTTACTTCTTTCCTGATGTGTCCGGGGCGGTGGGGTAGCCTAGTGGATAAAGCGTTCGCTCGTCACACCGAAGTCCCGGGTTCGATTCCCCACATGGGCACAATGTGTGAAGCCCACTTTTCTGGTGTCCCCCGCCGTGATATCGCTGGAATATTGCTAAAAGCGGCGTAAAACTAAACTCACTCACTCACTCCTGATGTATCCAGAGTTAAGACTGTGGAAGAAGTCACTTACCCTACACACGCCCTTCATAGTAAGCTGGCGTTTGCCTTTTTTACAGGCAGTACAAGCGTGCCATGTGTTGATGTCATGTTTTGAGTTCTACTGCAAGGACTATAACATCTGTAGCTATTGCTCGTAACATAAGCTTTTCATGATGATATTTTTTGGCAGCATGATCAGTATGAAGCATGATGTGAGAACCGGTTTCTTGATGACTGCAAGGGAATGTAGTCACATTCATCAAATGTTATAACAGTACCATGTTTCAACTTTGGCTCTGATATTGTTGTAACATATACCTGTATATGTCCCAAAACGTCACGCTTTGTACCAGTGCGAAAGCCTCCATTTCCTAAGAGAGATGGTGTGTGGTTTTCATGCTGATCAGTGGTTGTGGGGTAGCATATTGGTTAAAGCGTTCGCACGTCACGCCTGAGATCCAGATTTGATTCCCCATCCCCTGGAATTTTGGCATAAAACTCAACTCACTCACTCACGCTGATCAGAATCACCTCAACGTCCCCACGTGACTGACGCCTAATGCACATTGTGATAACAGTTCTTGGCACTTTTCATTGCTCTTCAAGCTCTTCTGTATCTCTTTTACGTCATTTGGAATCAAAGTGAAAGGAGCCCCTGGTAGAGAACAGTTCCATCGAAACATCACCATGGCCTGGAAGAAGACCCGATATAAACACCATCATTGAACATCCTTTTTCAAAATATGCTGGATGCAAAATTCGAGCTGGATCTTATACTGTTCAAAGTGAATGCCTATTTACTGTATGGCGAATAACAGAGGAAACAGATGCTAGTAATATGGTGCTTGGTTGACAGGCTGAGAATGAGACTGAGGCCGATGGGTCCGAGGGAATGCTACAAGTGATACAAGTGTAGCCGTCTGTGATGGTTGATACAATCAGTTGTAAGAACGGCTGTCTAAAAACTGTGGGGTAGTCATAGCGACCATACTTTCCAGCACTGTTGATGTTCACGTTTTTGTTTATCCATCTCAGAGAGCAGTAATATATTACCATGTTTCAATTAACATAAACCAAGAATAACAAAAAACATGTTACAGTTACCATTTTATTCCGTGTAAGTTTTTATTGGTTAAAAAACAAAAAACAAAACAAAAAAATCATATAGACCAACATGTGTCTTCGTACTCATCTTAAGACTGGGGTATTGCGCGATTATATACCAATGTATTATATTCACGGATATATTTCATTATGGCCTTGAGCATGAGTTTTCAATGTCTAATAAAATATTTTATGAACATAAACTTAGTGTACTCTCATCAATCATCTTGAAAACCAAAACATCAAACTTAATTATGGTAAAATGGTAATTTTCAAAGGAAACGTATAGAAACTATTTTACTTTACATCTGTAAAATCGAATGAGCAAAACGTATAGCTGAACTGATTTAACTGTATTTAAAAAATATATTAACAACAATAGTGATGATAATGATTAAACCTGATCTTGTCCTCTTTGATAAAACCAATGAAATTATTTATATCATTGAATTTTCTGTCCCTTTTGGTAGCAATGTGATTGGCAAGATTCAGGAAGCATGATAAATATGCGGACCTCGCCTTTGAAATGTCTCGCTTGCATCCCAAGTACACTGTCATCAGGCTCCCCATTGTTCTCGGTGCCCTTGGTTTGGTACCTCCTGATCTCTTGGCGCAGATCAGGAGAGTGCCCGGGTTCTCCACCTGGAGCACGGCCCTTCTGACAATCTGGGTAATGCAGAAGGCTGCAGTGTTGTGGAGCCTTCGTATTCTCCGAAAAGTTCTTGGTGGGTTCGACTAGGCAGTGTTTCCTGGGAGAAGTCCCATTCGCTGTCTGGGCTGCGTGTAGAGGGGGTGAGGGCCCTGAGTTGATGATGAGCGTTACCAGCCTGACTGTGCCAGGATCACCCTAACCCTCTCTGCTGCATATCAATCTTAATCTGTAAAAAAATAATGACTGCTCCCTCGCGAAAGACAAAATGAATTATGTGCCATACTTGCCCTAACTTATAGTTAGAAATACAACAAACTTACGAATTTTTCTCCTGGAGTTCTTTTGCCAAATAGTGCGTTCATTTTCATTCAGTTTTCATCAGACCGTAACATACTTATTGTTTGTCACTGCGCTCCATATTCGAAAGCTACTTGCTACCTGCCATTTTGTATGGAAGGAGCTTTTATATTTTGGAGATGTTTTTAATTAATGTAAATTAACCATTTCTCGTCTTCTCTTGCACCTTGTATCTTGTAATCAATTAAGAGTGAAATTATTGGTTTGTGATGATTGCACATGTTGACTATATAAGATGATACACATTCTCTTCTAACAGAGGTTACTCCTGTCATATCTTCCAACGTAACCTCTGTTCTAATACAGTCGTAATTCCGCAGGCCTACCATACAAACGGTGGACATATCAAAACTGAATTCAAAACAGAACAAAAATCACCAAAATATGAAAATAAACTTCCCAAACTACAACAATATCCTCTAAATCCTAAATAAACGTTCTGTATTGGAAAACTAATAGTTTGAAATGGAAACAAAACTCGCGTATCAGCTTCAAGAGCGTCCGAGACACGGTCACCGAGTGTACTAAACGGCAGTCAGAACATCCAAAAACGGCAGCCACAGCAACCTGAAACGGCATAGTTATCGTCAAAGATGGTGGCGAGGGGAAACGAACATGCTTTGGTCAATAATGTTTTTCGTCACTATGGGCCTAATCTTGAAAATATGATATTGGGATGTAGCGCCCCAACCCCCTGTTGTTGTAAGCTTCAAACCGATGTTCATGCTTCTCAGGGTCGGGCTTTCGATTCTGCGCAGTTTGGTCCCTCGTTCGACCGAATAGGTTTTGTTTTCACCATGTCGTGTTACTGTTCCCCTTCGGTTTTGTAAATTAAGTACTCATAGCATCACATTCAACGTTAATATATTTTAGTGATTTGAAACGTTCACAAAAGAAATTGTTCATTCATTTCCAAGGCAAAGCCCATATCGTAGAACAATCCTCCAATATCCAGGACATGCCAACTCGATCAATTCAAGTGATTCCTAAAACACAGCTTTTTCACAGTACCTTTGCTTGAACGCCCATGAGCAATTTGTTAGAATGGCTCTTTGTAAATATTAACTTTATTTATTTATCTTCACCTACCCGTTAGGTTAGAATTGATCGTCAGTAACCCATGCTTATCGTGAAAGGCGACTTATGGGATCGGGTGGCCAGGCTCGCTGATTTGGTTTCTACATGCCATCGTATACCCATAGCGTAAATCGAGGCTCATACTGTTGATCTCTGGATTGTTTGGTCCAGACTTGACTATTTCAAACTTGTGTTTCAAATTTGTGTTGTGCAACATGTTGCGACGGTGCACAGGTTGACATATGCTCTAAATACGACCTGATAACCTACTTTCAACACATGTCTAACATGATATATCGCCCTGTGCCTTCTATGTACTTAACGCTTACTATCTAGAGATCTCTCTGGTGGCTGAAAACCCCTGCAATGATACACTCTTTCCAAAAAGAAACGTACAGGTAATGTTGATGTATGACATTTCCAGTAGTTTTCAAAACTAGTTTTTGATTGTTATAATGTCATTAAAATGCTGGTTTCTGTACATGAAACGAAACCACAACGCAAGAAACACATTTTTGGAAATTTTAATGAAATGTGTTAACTTGCGTGAAAATGTCACTTAGAAAAAGTGGTTAGCGACAAGCATCTGCATTTCTCAGGCAATGGCAATTTTAGGCCGTTTTATATTTTCAACACTGGAAAAGAGTAGCGACAACATAACCTATTCTAACTGGTACAAATATAAATATTGACCACGGAAATGAATGGAAACACAAACATAGCATTATTGCAAGATGGGTTCATGGGTGACATATGTTGTTTTGCTATGTACTGCACTCCAGGGATCAACAGCATGAACAATAACCCATGCTTGTTGTAAGAGCCAACTGACGGGTTCAGGTGGTCAGGCTGGTTGACACATGTCATTGCGTCTGGTCCAGACTCGATTATTTACAGACTGCTCTCATATAACTGGAATATTGCTGAGTGTGGCGTTAAAAAACAAACCAGTAACATACCATAGTCATTCTGCAGTCATGTGAGTGGTCAGCAAATTGCGCAACCACTTGCATATCTCTGTCAGCGTTCGGAAAAGATCGAGTGATCACGGACAAAAAAGGGTAGTTCCCCCGAGGTACGTCAGAGGAAGCAAATATAACGCCGACATTTAGTCACAAGCAGAACAGCCGTCAGAAGATTATAGACGGGTCTCCACATCCCTCTGACACAATAGTGAGTATTCTGCTGTTTGGATTCCATGTTTCATGTTTCCTCGGGAGGGACCATCAGCACGTTGAAGATCCCTTCATGTTAGTAATCCTTTCCCTGTACACATAAATGTCAAAACCGAGGTCATAGTTTCTGTGGTATGTGTATGAGTACATGGATTGATTTAAGCTGGTAATGTTAGATATGTTTATCATCCGCCGCAACAACTTAGGCTGGGACTATGACTGATGATGGGGATGTCACATTGTCAGGGGCAGATCTCCTAAACTACACATGCTAGCTTCAGCAAACTTGGTACATATGTCAAGCATGATCCCTAGATTTGCCTTTCCGTGTTCCGATGATTTTAGGCTGTGACTTTGAGGATGTCATCTTGTTTCTCAAACTTTATCAAACTTGATGCACAGATTTGCCATGTTCACCATGATCCCTTGATGTGCCTTTGGGAGTTATACCAGTGTGTCAATTTCATTCGTTGTGGTTTCCATGACACCAAGTTTCACTCTAACTGAAATTGATGGGTGTGGTCTTTTCCGGAGCAGAACTTTAAAAATCTCGTTTGGCACATAGTTAGGTCTGGAGGTAAAATGGTGTCTTTTGGTAGATTTGGATTTCTGAATAAAATGATTATGCTTTTTCAATGTAACAAGTTCGACCTGGACTAAATTTGGTGGTTGTTGTCTTTTCCAGAGCAGAACTGTAAAACCTTACAGAAGTCTCCTTCCACTCTGCCACATACACACCAAAACATTGACATACTGTAGTCATAATTAGTAGACATATTCATGAAGAGTATTTGGCCATTGCGGGGAATATTGATGACTTTGTCTTCTTGTAATTGCATAAAATGTTCCTTTTCAAAACATAAAGTCATAGTAATAACATAGGAACTTGGCTAATGATGATTTAGTTTGGTTATTGTTACAACAATAAATACTTCGAAGCGTGACTAGTTGTATAGATCACTTGAAGTATGTTAATAAGCTCCCGGGATATGAAGTGTTGGACTGAGTGTTATCTGTAGCTGTTGTTCATGTATGTGTCGCGAGGTAAGCAGTATTTAGTTCCCACTTCATGGTGTTACACGAGTTAGGCAACTGTTATTCGCCAAACACTGTTTATCGTTAATTCGTTAACGTTTGCTTGATTAACGGCACACTCAGTAATTTTCCAGCTTTTTGACTGTTAATAATCAGGTAATCAAAATCATGAATATCGATCTGTCATCCAAGTCAGCAAATCTGAAAAAAAACAGTCCTGGTCGTCGCCTGTTACGGCAAGCATTGTTTGCTGAAGACCAGTTCTAATCCGGATCTAATTCGTAAAAGTCTTCATCTATTATAAAGGTAATGGAAAAAAAACATACTCTGTACACTTATCGAAGCTGTAATCGTATGAATTAACCAAACATCTGTATTTCTCAAATTGGGAAACTTAGTGCACAGGTTGACGCATGCTCTAAATATTGCCTAATAGCCTACTTTCAAACATGACAAACATGACATATCGCCCTGTCCCCGCCAATACTGAACGCTTACTACCTTCGATATTACTCAGGTGGATGAAACTCCAGCAATGATATTGTTTTGATATAGTCTTTCAAAAATGTTGATGTATGACATTTCAAATATTTTTCAAAATTATATTTCGAATGTTGTAATTTCGCCATTACAATGCTGGTTTGTGTACATGGGACGAATCCACAACGTAAAAACGCATCTTAGGAAACTTACATGCACTTTTACATTCGAACTTGTCTCCATGACATTTCTGAGGAAGGGCATTGCCCACGTAAGGCTATTTTATATTTTCAACATTGGGAAACAGTAGTGACAAAACATCTCTATGTGACTGAAATATAACTGATGCGACCTGATACAAATATACATACAGGACCCTAAAATTTATGGAAACAAACACATAGGGTGAATTGATGTTGGACATGTGTTGTTTTGGACTCTAGTAATCAACAGCATGAGCATCAATCTACACTACTGGTATACAATGACGTGTCAACTGCGTCAGTGAGCCTGACCACCCGATTCCGTTGGTCGTCTCATACGACATGCTGAAGACCAATTCTAACACGGATATTCATGGGTAGAGGGATATGGATGAATGATACAGCGTTTGGGTGTTATTACCAGTGATCAGTCTAACAAACGTTATATTTGGGATTACACTTTCCTAGCAAACTTCAAATTCTAGCACTTTTTGAGCTCTGAGTCCCATCCGAGATTCGACCCCACACCCTTAGAGTCGGGCATCTAATCGCCAACACACAAAGTGAGCCGCCTAACCCGCTCAGCCATCGCGACTTTCAGTGGAAGTACTTTACTAAGAAGTAATACCAAATAGAGCATGTATTACATTTGGCCACTTTCTAACTTGAGGTGTTACGGCTAAAATCTTGTACCCGTTATTGTTTCAGATATTACCTTCTGGGATGAAGAGACACGGGACATTAGATGGGCATACGCCTGTAAAGCGTGCGAGGTCAGACTCCTCAACAGATGCGTCTCCAGAAATATCCCAACCACTGTATGCCTCAAGTAGGTATTGGAAGTAACGCGTATTACTTCGAATTACACTTTCTTAGTAAAGAACAGATTGTAATACCTTTATCGTGCCTGACTCTGACGGTGTGGGTTCGAATCCTGAGTGGGTATCAACCCAATTAAAGTGCTAGAATCTACTGGAAAGTGTAATCCAAGTATGCCTTTAGTTGCATCTGATCACTTTCTAAATGGCATTGTGTATTCATAGATACAACTTTGCTCATGGAGTTCACTTCATTTTCTGTTAGATACGTCCGTAAAATCCTTAATGTTTAGTATTTGGGACTTGTTTCAGGTGTTACCGTATATCCAACTGTAATTTGACTTTACACACAAAGTCTGTCCTCAATAACTTTACTCAAAGATGAGATGAACGAGTGGTCATTGTCCAGCTGACCTGTTCTGACCTGGCTTTCCGATGCAAGTTTGAAATATCATCATAATTGTTCGTGAAATTTCAGCTACACAGATTGGTATGAGCGGAGGAACTGCTATCAACAGCACGGTAGCGGGTGTTATGAATTGTAAGTTTGAACAAGATTTTGGTAGTTAGATTCAGTTATATGACATCTGCAACATCTGCACAAACCAGGTTCCTAATGAGAATGTTTCTTCAGCATCCCGCTTTTGTTAAGTATCTTGTGATCTTGTTGACACGTCATCATGTCCTGATAAACGCTCATGCTGTTGATCACTGGATTGTCTGGTTCAGAGTCGATTATTTACAGACCACCGCCATCTATCTAAGATGAGAGCGGTCTTATACAAACAAGCAAAAAACCCAAACAAAACATCAAAAAAGAAGAAAACAAACAAAGAAACATACAAAAACAAACAAAAACGCTAACATTGCATATCAGATGAAGCTAATTGTATTCCGATAAATCTAAGCGTGTGTTATAACCTTTTGCAAAAGTACGACTGTCAAGTGAATATTGAATCATATAATTATATCGTTTGTTACATGTTATATTATTCAGCTGTAAAAATATTTATTAGATAGTTGGCTTTTTGACATTGTGTTGCATGTTTGCTTAAGATGATTTAGATGTAATTTTCACATAACTTTGTTATTTTCACATTCCGTCAGATGACTTAACTGTAGTTTTCACATAACTTTATTATTTTCACATTCCGTCAGGTGGATGGTCGCCTCTGTCAGATTTAATTGGTGAGTTCACTGCACGTTCGTGGGTTTTTTGAAATATCAATTCCGCATCCCAAATGCGTAGATCGATGCTGTCACTATGTTGTCTAATCCAGATCCGAATATTTACAGACCGCCGCTGTAAATTGAATGTTGACATAGAGTCTGCTTAATGAACCCGCCGCATTCAGCAATATTCCTGCAATATCACGGGGAGCTACAACAGAAATAGGCTCCACACATTGAATGCAAGTGGTGAATCGAACTAGTTTTTTCACTGACGAGCGAACGTTTTAACCACCAGGCTACCATATCGCCCCGAATTTGCCAAGAATTACGCTTAGATTCTACCTAGACTTGCATCAAAGCAAATACTGAATACTGCGGCTTTTCTTAAGCATGTATTAATAGTAGATAGAGGGTGAATGTGTGGGAAATTGTACATTTAAAACTCCAATGTCATAGAAATATACTGAACATCACTAAATAACAGAGATTCGTATTCGTAAGTTTCTAGAAGAATGTTTTTCTGGCGAAGATAAATCTGTGAAATATATAGACTCAAACCTCTGCTCATTTAACAAATTTAGAATTTAGAAACTTTAGAAGACTGCTATCGTACATTTAGATATGAAGAATAACTAAAAAGATTCGATACATTGTTGTGATTTCGTTATGTTTATGTATGTCTTCAGCTGAAACAAACCTGAAAATCCAGTCGACACGTGCCAGAAAACATGTTTCGACACATATAGAAGATGTTGCCTACAGACATCTGACGGAGAAAGGCTGTGTGGTCATCAAGGGAAGGTCAGGATCCGGCAAGTCACATCTTGGCTACACTCTGTTAGGAAGAGTATCAAAGGCGTTCTCACGACTACCGCTAAAAGTATCATCCCCTGAAGAATGGAACTACGTACCGAAATCACTGCCCCGCGATAGGTATGTGGTTATGATTGATGATATTTTTGGCTCTTGTAATCTCATACAACACAACCTTGACCAATGGAGATTGAAATTTGACCTTGTGTGGCCTTTAGTTGAATGTGGTGCAATTTGGATAGTGATTTCATCAAGGCCTGACATAATTTTCCAGGCAATGCCAAGCTTAAAGAAATATGAAATAATCAACAATTCGTCAGATATCCGACTGGACGAAGGGAATCATTGTCTCTCAGTGGACGAAAAACTACAGTTTATTTCCACAGTGTGTGGAAAGTATGTCCCTCAAATGTTCAGAGGAGAGATTGCAAGTATAAACACTGCTCTAGGCTTCCCTCAGTGTTGCGTATATTTTGCTTCAAATGAGCACGTTCAAAAACAAGGACTGGATTTTTTTCATAAGCCATTTGAGTATATCAGATCTGAACTTGGTAGCATCAAGAAGGAGCAAAGGGAATCATTTTATGTTTTATTACTTGTTCTGTTGTATAATGGATATTTACCGATCAAAGAGCTGAAGAAATCAGTTCATTCTCAGGATTTTAAAAATCGGTGCAAGCAAATTAAAGAAGTGTGTGGTTTGAAACTAAGACCAGCCATTAGGGAAATTGCTGAATCCCTCTGTGAGATATATCTTGTGAATGATGGAAAGATGTACATGTTTTCACACAGGTCAATACACGATGTCTTGTTGGTGGATTTGTGTCAGTCATGCCCAGATTTAGGAATAGACTTATGCAACCCGTCAATGTTGGTAGAATTCGTCAGAACAAAAGACCAGCAAGATGAGAATCTCGATACAACAAGTGTAGTTGTCCTTGATGAAGATTTGTATCCTGCATTTGCTACAAAACTCAAGGAGTATTTATCACAAGAGGAAAGTCCAGACATACTGCTGTCTCACCCTTCTCTAAATGATGATGCCATTTTGGAGGAAATGTTCAGAGAATGGAATGTTACAAGTATTCACAGGATGTCAATGAATAAAATGTACTCATATCTGATGTGTGCCAAAGACATGTTGTCAGAGAATGTTGTCCTGTTGGATCAAAGTTCTTTCGTGTATTGCTTATCCCACATAATCCTCAACAAAATGACAGCTTTTGCTATGCGAATTATTCGAACATTCGGTGCTGCCGCAGATGAAACCAAATCAGTCTTGGACGAGGCGTTAACGTATGCTGTGTACATGAGTCAGAATGACCTAGTAGAATTGTTACTCTCCTGCAGAGCACATCCCTCAGATGAGTGTTTTCGATTTCTAGCAGGAAGACCATCCATCACGTCTGATAATTGCTTCAAGCTAACAGAAAAGATGGAACCGGAACCAGGAAAACTGAAATGTTTGCTTCAAATTGCAGTACATTACTGCAATGTGGTATGTCTCAGAAACATAATTCGTTTATGCAATACACACATGCAAGATCCAAATCAATTATACAGTCAGTATCTACAAATGTGTATTGACAGACACACCCAGAAGTGTTTTATTCCAGGACCAGAAAGTGTACGCAAGGAAGATAAAATAACAACAACTGACATATCAGAAGCTGTTAATGTCATAAAACTACTTCATGGAGAAGGTGGCACCATGTATCTCGAACAAATTGTGATCCTTGCATCTTGTCAGCATGATCCTGATAAAGTCATTGAGATGTTACATGAGGTCTTTCAAATTCCCCGTTCTCCTCGCGATGATGTTCCAGAAAGTTGGTGTCACAGTAAGAAATATCACCAACTCTTGAAGTCTCTAACCTTTGTACAGATGCACCCCATAACAGCAAGTGTTCTTTTCCAAAGAGCAGCATGGCAACAATGTAAGGAATGTGTTAACATCTTCCTGTCATGGTCTGGTGTAACTGACCCTGATGGCAAGGGTAACACAGTTTTTCACTATTTGGTTGGTTCTTGTGAAGTCCATCGCCATGATGTATTGGAGTTTCTACAGAAAAGGGTGTCTGGAAAGCAGCAGGCGAACAATAAGGGTCAGTTACCAATCCATGTTGCAACGATTGCCAAGTGTGTGAAATGTGTCCGTTTATTGTTATCGACTAATGCCATAGATACACAGGATTGCAATGGTGACACAATTGTACATTGTTTGTACACTTACAACTGGCGGGGGCCCCCTTGCACACAGGAAGTGCATGAGCTATTGCAGTTGTTTATTGATAACGGGGCTAACGTTCATATAAAAAATAGACTGGGTAAGACAGCCCTGCATTTGGTAACAGAGAGAACTTGTGTGAAGTGTGTTCAGCTTTTGGTGCCTGTGTCAGAAGTAAACACGGTTGATAAAGACGGTAACACTCCTTTACATTCTTTACATAAGAGCAACACACACATATCTGCATCAAGTACAGATTCCTGCCGTATGATCTATCAACTACTTATCGAGAAAGGAGGTGATAAACTTATCACAAACATCCAAGGACAGTCAGCGTTACATTTGGCAGCGAGGGGACGGTGCACGGAAGGTGTAAAACTTCTGACAACTGAAACAGGTGTGAATGCAAGGGATCAGCATGGTGACACACCTTTACTCTGTTTACACCATTGTGTGCATCCTATTGGTTGTGCTGGTGACTGCAGTGAAATGCACAATGTCCTTGTTGAAAAGGGAGCGGATGCTAAAATCAAGAACACGACCGGAAAGACAGCTCTTCATTACACAGCTGCGATACAGTGTGAAAGAAGTGCAAAGATCTTACTACCTGTGTCGGATGTAGATGCCCAGGACCAATATGGTGATACAGCATTGCATTGTATACATCAAAAATGTCCTGGTTCACGTCGTGCGGAAATGTATAAACTGTTCATGGAGAAAGGGGCAAATGTGGACATAAAAAATGAAATGGGACAGACCCCCCTTCATAAGGCAGTGGTAAGACAGACTGTAGACAGTGTTAGACTTTTGCTATCTGCGGCGGACATAAACGCTCAGGATAATAATGGTAAGACAGCTTTGCACCTTGTACGTCACATGCCGTCTCATCAAGAGGACAATTGCCATGAATTATATAAACTCTTTGTGGAAAAGATGGCCGATGGGAATCTCAAAGAAAACAACTTTGGAGAAACGGCTCTGCACCAGGCAGCAGAGGCACGGTGTCCAGAATGTGTGAGACTGTTGATTGAGGTGACAGACGTGAATGTCCAGGATAGCCATGGCAACACAGCTGCTCATGTCATACATGAATCAAGTTTCTTTACAACAGTGGAAGATAACTGCCACGAAATATTGCGCCTTCTTATTCAGAAGGGTTTAGATGGTCATATCAGAAACGAAAAGGGGCAGACCGCGCTACATCTAATAGCAAGTAAGCAGTGTTTTCAGGGTGTAAAATTGTTACTTGATGTGTCAGACGTAAATGCCCAAGACAATGCTGGCAACACAGCTTTCCACCATCTGCATTCTGCGCAATTTTGTAAGGACGGGTGTGAAAAGGTTTACCAAGATCATATTGCTAAATGTGGTGATGTTAAGCTCAGGAACAGAAATGGACTGACAGCTCTACACAATGCAGCAAAGAGTAAATGTACAAAATGTATAGAACTGATGCGAAATGAATTAGATGTAAATGCCCAGGACGAAGATGGCAACACAGCACTCCATTACATACATGAATCAGACTGTAGGAAGCCGTGTCGGGATATAATACTACAACTGTTTGAAATGGGGGCCGATGGGCATGCGAAGAATGTGAGAGGACAGACACCTCTGCATCTTGCAGCACGAGAACAATGTAGAGAAGGAGTGAGTGTGTTGTTACCTGTCTCAGAAGTGAACGCTCAGGATCGAGACGGCAACACGCCTTTGCATAGTGTTTACTATATAGGTTTTGGGAAAGAGCTTGATAGATATCGCGAATTATATGAACTCCTAACTGAGAATGGGGCTGATATTCATATAGAAAACCAGAGCAGAGAGACAGCTGAGCAGTTGACAAAGAAAAGACGTATGTTCCATGGAGAAATAACGCTGGATCAGCCGTAACCTGACAGCACTGCAGGTGTGTGTGAGCAAAATCCATACTGTTTGTATATCTGAGAAGGGCGGGAACACTATATGTTTGAAGTAACTATATATTTGAAAGATGAAGACAAACAAACACAGGACCCCAAAACTGAAGAGGTTGGATTCAAATGTTTCAATCAACACATACTCTCATGTCACATAAAGGAGGATTTTCTTTATATTGTATATAGACCAAATTTGATGTGTTTGAGTGTTACTATTCTACATAAATCGGTTTAAATGAAATCAGAGCTTGTGAGTGACAGTTCAAATGGCATCAGCGCAGAAGTTTGTAGATTGATTTGATAGTGATGCTTTTGGGCACTACAATACAACATAATATAACTGTTCACCTGTATAATTCCATCGTGACATACCCGAAACTGTTGACGTCACAAAACTACTTCAGAGAGAATGTGGCACAAAGGATCTCGATGAAATGTTAATTCTTGCTTTGAGTCAACAGTCATTGCGCTGTTACACGTGGTCTTCAAATTCCCATTCTGCTGATGATGTTCCAGAAAGTTGGTGCCACAGGAAGAGGCATCATCATCTCTTGCAGTCTCTTGGGGAAAGGTTGGAACAGAGGCAGCCAAAACAGCCAGTGTTTTTCTCCAAAGGGCAGTGCAGAAACAGTGGACGCATCCTCTTGACCTCTTTTAGGGGACAGACACCTCTGCATGTTACAACTCAAGCACAATTTACAAACGAGGTGGATGTGTTTTTTTCCTGTCTCAAAAGTGAACATTCAGGATTTTGCATTATGTTTATGATATAACCTTCTGGAAGCAAGATCACAGATATTGCGAATTATGTGAACTCACTGTGAATGGAGCTGATATTCAATTGATAAAGAAACAGACGTATGTTTCATGGAGAAATAACGAAGGATCAGCCGTAATCTGGCAGCAAAATCCACTACATTTGTCTACCGATGATGGAAAGGAAGGAAGGGACCATCATTCCAGTGTTTTGACTGTGGAAGATGAAGAAAATGAATGCAGGACCCTAAAAGACAACATACTACTGAAAATGTATCTTGTGCTCAAGAGTGCTAGAGTAGAAATATTTCGCTCAACACATACTGTATACTCTTATGACATATCCGACAACAGTTATTTTACTGTATATTTAGAATCCATTTGATCTATGTAAGCCTGTTATTTAAGCCATTAAGCCATTTTAATTAAAATTAGAAGGTGTATATGACTGTTTCCTTTACAATCACCTGTGAAATGCTGGATGTGTGTGTGTGTGTGTGTGTGTGTGTGTGTGTCCGTCTGTCTGTCTGTGTGTTTGTGCTTTTGTATCCTTGTACTTTATCATCCTTGTTTAATTTAATCAGATGTATATGATTGTTTCCTTTACAATCACCTGTGAAATGCTGGATGTATGTATATGTGTGTGTGTGTGTGTGTGTGTGTGTGTGTGTGTGTGTGTGTGTGTGTGTGATTTGTTTCTTTATGTATAACCTTGGTAATATGTAAACTAGTTCATGTACCATGTATCTGTTCATGTCGCATCTATCCAGTATGTGGAATGACGGTTTGGATTGTGATGCTATTATGATTTGAAACACTGCGTGTAACATAGCTGTAATCGAACAGCATGTGTGCAAGCGAAATCCAGAACATTTGTGTATCTGAACAAGAAGTGAACATCACTTGTGTGTTGTACCTGAGGAAGCTCAACACAAGGGAATGCAAGACCCCCTCAAAAAGTGAAGATGCTCGCTCCAAATATTTCCATGACATATCCGAGGAGAATTTCTTTGTGTTTTACATAGAATAATTTTGATGTATTTGTTTGTAAATATATTATGTAGACCAGAAGATGTAATACATGTAATTCTCCGTGCGTGCGTGCGTGCGTGCGTGCGTATGTGTGTAACCGTGTTGGCTATGTACGACAGTTTAATTCTGTCAAAAGAAGTATATGACAATGTAGGATGCTCAACGGCATATTTCATTGTGACACTCTTATGCACTTAAACACAATACAACAACATACCAGTCCATTTGACCATTTGTTTCATTTGACCAAAACTATCTATCTCTGTATATAATTTTTCTATATTATTTTATGCTGCTCTTACCTATCAAACATAAAAAGATAGTGCATGTTTTGGTTTCTATTAACACAGATTCCGTTCAAGCGCATGTTTTCAACTATCGGTCATACATATCATTTGTTTACTCACAAATATCTGCCGACAACAGATGACGATGAGCCATAAGTATTTAAGTGCATTCTTTGCGATGCATACATTAAATACTTGACAGAAATCAAAATCATAAACTGTAAATATGTACAGTGTATATGTGTATACGTAATTGCATGTTTTATTTCAATATTGGCTCAGATCCCATTTTTAAAATGTAACTAATATTGTATTGTTAAAATGTGTGGAAGTCCTTCGTATTTATAACACATTTGTGTGTGTGTATGTGTATCTTATTGCTTTGAAGACCCGTGAAGGTCACGGGGTAGAATAGGCCTTCAGCAACCCATGCTTGCCATAAATGGCGACTATGCTTGTCGCGAGAGGCGACTATCGGGATGGGGTGGTCAGGCTCGCTGACTTGGATGACACATGTCATCGGTTCCCAATTTCACAGTTCGATGCTCTTGTTGTTGATCACTGGGTTGTCTGATCCAGACTCGATTATTTACAGACCACCGCCATATAGCTGGAATATTGCTGAGTGTGGCGTAAAACTAAACACACTCACTCACTTATTGCTTCAAGGCTGAAATAATGTTGATGCGATCAATTTTATCTCATTCAAGCTTCCAAAGGCCAGCATAGCAGTGAGTACGTAACTGCATCCTGGCGTCTATCTTCACAGAAGAAAACGAAATAATTTTGATACATTTAAAGGATAAGCAACAAAAACAATTATTGATTGTTAGGCACCCTAGGCACTGATAAAGTATTACAATGTTGATCGATGTGAAACGCGATTATTGTCAGACTGTATATAACCAAACTTAGGTTTGTTTAATCTGGTTTGATTGGCGAATCAGACTGATCAGCGAATGAAACTGAATGTATATTCAATCCTGTTGGTGTGTATTGTTCATAAGACAAACAACATAGTTTGTGACGCTGTTCTTTCTGTTCTTCTACTAACATACTGTAATTGAATATTGTAAATATTTTGGAGAGTGTATACGAAGTTGAACAACATGTACCCAATCTGCTTTGAAGGTGTATGAAAACACTAAGAAACGCTATGACATATCCAAATGTACTCTATTAAGGATCTCTTAATGGTAACAAGTCGACGATGCTAATGAGAAACTATCGTTTTGCTACATGTAGAATCTTGAAGACACTACAATTTTGTAAGCAATGCGGTATGTCACTTCCTTATATTACAATATACAGGTGGTATAGTTTGTAAACAATACTCTATGTCACTTCCTTTTATTAGAATCTAAACATGGTATGAATTGTAAATAACTCAGTATATCTCTTCCTTTTGTTAGAATCTACAGATGGTATACTTTTTAACAATACACTGTGTCACATCCTTTTATTAGAATCTACAGGTGGTGTACTTTGTAAGCAGTCCTTTATGTTACCTCCTTTTGTTGGAATTTACAGGTGGTACACGTTGAAAACAGTACAGTATGTACTACCAAATTAGGCCAGGATCTCTTTTGCCAAAGTTTATGGCTCATGGATGACGTCTATGTATGTGTCAAACATATATTAACTTTGAACAATCTGTATATTACTGTTGGTAATGTTACGAATTTAATCATCTGTGCCCCCATACATTTCACTTAGATTACAGATATAAAAATAGCTTATAGCTATCTTCAAAATAATTAAGTCATGATATCACTGTTTTGATTGCTGGTATCAGCAACGGATGATATCTTAAATTCATTCAAAGATATCACGAATTGAATTTGTCATTTGAAGAGATCATAAGCATAGTGATGATATCTGTGATGCATTTGTGAATATGCATAAACGTAATGTACAGTACTCGTCGTTATGTAATTCTTTTAATGATATCTTATACACATTTGGGGATATCATGAAATATTTGAGATCAGATGGACATTTAGATCATTAGTTATCATTTGAATTGAGTTAATTCTTCAAACAGTTATGATAGTTTTAAATGTTATTCATATCTTGAAATGTAACAGATTGCAAGCAACATTTAAAGATATCAGCAATTTCACAATGTCTTTTTTCGTCTCATTTCATATTCACATTTTTACATACTTACTTCGGAGATGTCCATCTATACATGTGTTTATTTATCCAAGCCATATATATTTTATGCACACCAATATATATGGTAAACGTTAACTGTGCACATGTCTATATGATGTTACGTATATTATAGCATCAATACAAGCGTTTAACTAAGTGATACGCATGGCATATTTTCTTGAATTACAAGTGTGTAGTATGCGTGTAATGGAATAGTTTAAGACAATTTTGCTGTTGAAATGAAGCTCCTTTCTACATTCCCAACACTGCATCAATCAAAAGCGTTTAGTCTCTGTCCGGCTTTTACCGAGTTTGGGCTTTAGGATATTGCTTTATTAAATGATACACCGTTAATGTTACCCTGGTGCAGTTTAACATGCCTAAAGAATTACAACTGAATGAAACCGAAATGTTTTGTATGCATGTAGAGACCGTTTTGTATGCATGTAGAAGAAGTCTGAAATATGTACGACAATTTCATGATGAGGAATTGTTTGTTGATACTTAGGTTTATTTCTATTTTACTCATTGAATGATGACCCGTGATGATCTGTGAAATCTTCAACAACCCGCGCTTTTCATAAGAGGTGACCAACTGGATCGGGTGGTCAGGCTTGGGTTAACACACATCGTCGTATCCCAGTTGCGTAGATCAATGCTTACGTTTTTTGGTCACTGGATTGTCAGACCCAGGCTCAATTATCTACAAACCGGAATATTGTTGAGTGGGGCGTTGTACAGCTAAAATCAAAGTCTTTAAATAATTTGGCTCAGTTACACTGTAAGTAGAATTTGAGTCACATAAGTTTGTCAGCTGTATTTGGAAGTTGGTCAGGAAGATGCACACTTCCATGGAACCCACGAGCACGGGTTTGATTCTGTCTAACAAACTTGAAAGTTTGATAGAGGACATATTGGGATCCAAACTCAAGACCACAACTTCCTGACATACCCAAGGGAAACAACTGTGTGTTTTGCTACTGTAGCAAAAAATTTCCATTATTTTGACTCCTAATGCAAACAAATACGCACAAAGAAACAGGTTAAGCACCCCCTGATATTTTCACATTATCGAATGAGATAAGCACTTATTATCCACAATGGCCATGAAATGCCCGAAAATGCTGATGTCATCTGCAAGAACAATCATCTGGTAAGACGGGAACACAACAATGGCTAGCTGTGATTGTTATGTAATAAAGATTACATCATGTTATTCCAAGTACTCTTGTACCATGAAACAAAGCTCTCCAAAGTATGGGGAGACAGGTCACAGAAAAGACGTGAACATTGTTATTGTCACTTAAAATGATCCCAGAAGACACTAGGGTATGTCTTACGGAATGAATGATCAGTACCGGGTGGAGCCGTCACGTACCCGGATGACAATCTCCACCCTACGTCTCATGCCTCCAGTCAGGCGTCTGATCTGTCCTCAGGTCAATAACCTCCACTCGTCGTGCAGAGCTGCTTCCGACTGGAGTAAATTCTGTACTTGGGGTTCCGTGCCTGGATTCGTCGCCCTATAATGTCCCACACATGCTCAAAAGGGTTCAGATCTGGGCTTAGTGCTGGCCAGGGTAGAGTTGTCACTGCATTGGCCCTCAAGACCAATAACGCACGTGATCGGTGAGGCCTGGCGTTGTCATCCATGAACTGAGGACGAGTAGCCTCAGTGGACAAGTGGATGGTTGTCGAAATGTGGAACAACAACTGGCTGCAGAACGTCGCGGATGTACTGAGCGCCAGTTACGTTGCCTCTGATGGTGACCAAATCCAGCTTACAATCATGAGGACAGGCTTCCCCACACCATAACAGAGCCACCTCCATACGCTACTGTCGGCTGAATGTTCCTGGGGTATAGGTAGTGTTCATCTGTCTCCAAACACATGTACGTCCATCAGGAAGTTGAAGTAAAAATCGACTTTCATCTGACCAATGAATTTTCCTCCAGGTCCTCAGATTCCAGTTACGTCTGGCCAAACATCATGCCAAATGGTCACGTTTATGGTGGTCTCTTAACAAGGGACGCTTAACGACTCTTCTGGCCTTTAACCCTGCTGCTTTGAGACGATGTTCTGGTGCTGATTGGTCGATTTGGTAAGCACATTTTTTTCAGATGAGGACTGGTACTGAAGGGTTCTCGTCGGACAAGTCGCAACAGTTGCCTGTCTTCTCGTGGTGTTGTGACAGGAGGTCTTCCCGACCTTGGACGGTCCACTGCACTTCCGGTCTGTGCATGCTTCCGGACTAAGCGGCTAACAACAGTGTAATGGTAGCCCAGATTTCGTCCTATCGCCTTAAAGGACATTCCTGCCGAATGCATGCCAATAATCTTCTCCGTGCCATGTTCAATGATTATGCTCAAATACTCAGTTGGCACCACCTTAAATACCCACAAATTCACTTGGTCCATACTGCCTTTTGTGATCTTCGAGGGTAGCATGATGCACGTGCACATCACAGGCGATGCAGACACGGCTGTCACACATCACTGGTTACAACGCATCGTTCGAATCCTACTCTTCTCATAATTGTACTTTGTTTAACTATTTCGATTTTTCAGAGGCGGGTATTCATGTAAATAACGGGGCGTGCTTAACGTTTTTCTTTGTGTATATTCTGTTAGTGTATGGTGTTGTAGAAGTTGTAGCATTTGGATCCAAACAGTCTTCTGTGTCTGACGTCCATGAGTGTGTTCGTAAGGCACCTGAATCGATGGCGTTAGTAAATCCAAATGTCGGTACATATTTTTCATAATGGTAATTTGTCGTAAGAAAATTATATGCTGCATTCGAACTCGAATCATTTTCCTTGTGTATATTTGTCACTGTTTGACAGACTGTTCTGCGTAGGACGTGGGCCTCTTTCCACAAAGCACTAAGGTGATCGTAAGACTCTAATCTAATATTAGTGCAGTGTTGAAGGATGAGAGTTAAGGTTAACCCCAGTAAAGGTTGCTTCCTGAAAGGAGCCCTTGGACCTCCAAATCATCATGATAAATGATTCTGGATAAAAAAATTTTTCCCTCGAATATTAACATATTTCCAAAGTTTTTTTTCTACTTGGACAATCTCGAGGCCCCGTCCATCTGGGGGCAGAGGATAGTCGTTACTTTAATCCCTGGTAGTGTCAAGCCACCGTATGACGTGCAAAGATGGTACTTGATGTCTGTGTGCCTGGCGCTGAGCATTTAGGGCATTTAGTGAATAACACCAGGACTGTGTCTGATCGGTTTTATGTGTCTGAATGGGACAACCGCACCATTGTTTATTAGATGGATTAGGGGTGTAGCAATAGTTTTGTCACGGAAAGGCATACTGTCCCTGAAGCTGACTACTTGGAAGATGAACGCCATCTCTCTGTTCATACATCTCAGTGGATAATTTGTTACGACACTAACTCTGTACAAATAGGAGACAATGTATACATGAGGCAATTTCGTGGTCTTATCTTATTGTGAACTTCAAAAAAGTTTGCTGTTTGTTTGGTTAAACAGACCAGACAATGTAGTGATTGACCACCCTGAATGTAAGACCCCTATGGTTAACGATGGGCTTGTGGTGACTACTACTACTACTACTACTACTACTACTACTACTACTACTACTACTACTACTACTACTACTACTACTACTACTACTGCATACATTCATTTTATTCTGTATAGCGTAACTGAAGAACTATAGCTACAGCTGTTTCTTGAGTAAGTGAGTGAGTGAGTGAGTAAGTGAGGTGGTTTGGGCTCTGGAGTGACAGTTAAGTCAATCCTTGTTTAACATTTAAACTTTTAACTCATCTTTCGTATCCAGTTTGACGCTGGTGTGTCGCCTGCTATCTGTAAACCGCAATGGGCGACTTGATCTAATTCAGTTTTAGCGTAACAGGAACTCTGTGAGAAGCACTCACAATGTGCGAGTTTAAAAGTGGGGGAGTTTATTCAGTTTAATCAGCTCACGTTGCGTGAATGGCTTTGTATGTTTGCTCATTCTGACAGAGGAACAGGCCTCTAGTACATCGGACAGTATTTCAGAATTAACAGATGTTTTTCTGCTCTGTTTTTTTCCGATATTTTACTCACGTTTCTTTCAGCTTCCTCTCACAAGCCTAAAGTATCAGATTACCAGATGCTCAGACTGTTGATACAAAGATGGCAGAAGCTTGTAGGGTGGAGGTGAGTGTGAGTGTGAGTGTGAGTGTGGAAGTGAGCTAGTGTACATTAAACCAGACGATAAGACACTCTTCAGCAAATTGCAAACCGTTGTATTCTCACTAATAAACCCAGATGGAATTCATTTCAACTTCGAAGCGGAATACTGAATGAAATAAATGTTGTTGTTTTTCGAATTTGTGAAAATACAGGATGGTGCTTAATTTATGCACGGGTGTATATAACTGTGCTCACATTAGTTGCAAATGACTATACAAAAGTCATACGAAGTACATATATATCTGATGCTCGACACTCTATGGCATACTCAGATCATATTATTCATAAGAACAGTAGATATTTGGAAAACGCCATATGCTGAAACACGTCAAACGACGTCGCAGTGGAACAAATTCACTGACTCACTGATACCCGTGATAATATTATAATTTGTTCACTAGTCATGAGGGTAAAGCCCATGGGCCCCGGGGGACCTGTGAACAATGTATTTATCTTACCGAACACCTCCATGTTAATTTTGAACTGTTTGTAGCATGGGTATCGGATTAACCTATGGTGAATCAAACAATTCGAATCTTGTCTCTTGCTGTTTGTACTGCAGGTATTGTCTTAGTAAAGTAGCAGCGGTGTAATTTCTCTTCTTAATGTTAACAGAGACTACACTTGAACGTATTGTTCAAATTTATTTATTGGAATAAATATCTTTTCGTAGCCATCGCTAGATTTTGCAGTCGACACAAGAACATAAATCTAGAGTTATTTCCCTTCCATCAGTTTGCATTTGCAAAACAGAGGTAATTTCCATGCATCATGTGTGAGTCAATGTTAGTCGAGATAAAGATTATACTACCACGAAGTACCGAATGAGTTGCCATTGGCAGCGGGGAACATTGCTTGTAAGAGATTGAAAATAACAGAAGAGCAATTATCCAATCAGAAAACGACAGTTAAGTGCGCGGTAAGGCAAAGAATAATGTAAGTAACGGGCTAAACTTATGGACCCGTCACAATATTTGAGCATTTGACTCCTACGTCCTTTTGACTATACGCCACCCCATAGTGTCGCACGTCTACATTGATTTACGACTGACAGTACGGAACATCTTAATGTATGCTATCACTACACTGACTTACTCGACTGCCCACACCAACGACAGAAATTGTGGACCATCCTAATGTATGGAATCACTGCCTTGAGCCATTGAGTGCGTGCACCAACGATGTGGTGTAGTGGGGTAGTCTAATGTTTAGAATCATTGGTCTGTCTGCGAACATCAACGATTGAGATAACGGATCATGAAGTTATTTGTCTGTGTGCGTACACCAAAGAAAAAGATTGTGCAACATTTTTAAGTATGAAACCACCGGTCTGAGAACACCGACAGAGATTGCGGAAGATTCTATTGTATGACATTACCTTTTAGTCTGGAAGACTTTTAGTCTGTATAATTGTACAGCAATATTTAAGGAAGTCAATGAATTATTATTCAGCATGTACTCTGTTTTGTTTGTTGTGTCATTAAAGTTCATTTGAAATGGAGGGATTTAGGTATATCACATTTCAAATCTTCCACTTTGTAACACAAAAATGCTAAAAATGCACAAAGAATGTTTCTCATTCTTGAATGTGATGTCTACAGAATATTATGAAACATATCCCTGATACAAGTAACGTGTGCCCTGAACAAATATTGGAACCAGTCCTGTCAGTTTTTACTTGATTAACAAGTTGAAATTCAAAGGCAAAAAATGTGACAGCAGTGTTTGTAGGAAGGTTAATGTCTGCGGCGTTATTAAACACAGCGGCTCTGAAACAACAGCGCCGACAAAATCCGTCAAGGCAGAAAAAAAATCCATGTCCACAGAAACAGGCGTCACGTGGCGACTACAGCAGTGAGATGGTCGATACAGCTGTAGAGGAGGAGTATTGGTTTGTTGGGCAGTTAAATGTTATTAAATTGTTAAAATGGCTCTTTTAGTTGTCATTCTTCATTCAAATAATCATGAATTTGTTTATATTCCAATTCATGCATCGATCCCGTTAAGCATTCATTATCCATTCGTTTTTGCATCTACTGAGTGAGTAAATAGTTATCTTTCTCTGAAGCGATACTGCAAAGCGGCCTCACTCAGAGGAATGGAACCACAAAACTACCGCACGTCTCCTGCTTTTAAGATGAAAACATGCGATTAAAACCATGTGATTATATCTGGTGTATACTAATACAAATGCGACAAAAGAGACTCACGCATCAATGGTTTTTTTTATGTTTACGCCTGTTTAAGAATGGAAAGAAGATGAGATAAAATCCATACAATTTTTTATGTTGACAATTTCAGATGTCATTTAAGGACATCTCAATGACTCGTGCTACCGTGATAGCACCTGGGGGCAATTTGGAGACATTCCTGGAGGTCAACATTGTTTGTCTTTCAAGACCCCGGTTAGAATTGATCCTCAGTAACCCATGCTTGTCGTAGGGTCCGACTAACGGGATGTGGTGGTTGGGCTAGCTGACTTGGTTGACACAGGTCATCGCCTCCCAGTTGCGCAGACCGATGCTCCTTTTGTTGATGACTGGATTGTCTGGTCAAGACTCGGTTATTTACACACCGCAGCTGTCTGGGATATTGCTTAGTGAGGCGTAAAACTCAACTCACTCGTTGAGTATGGTCGGTTGTTGTTGCGCCAGAAGGAGTCAAATCCCATAACAGACAAGCATGTTGACAAGGCTTAAGGTAGTACAAAAGCAGTGATTCATCATCCAAAACTTTGTTTCGCAGGAGATATCGCTTGTGTGAGATGAGATGATATCTCCTACGAGATATCGCTTTTGACAGTAGATTTTGACAGTGCCTTTACAATGTCATGACGCCATGATCTTGATGATGTCACAATCATAGCACTGGAAATCTAATGTCAGTGCTGTGTTCGGAGATGCACATTTTCATTGAAAACTAATGAAGAATGATAAATAGAGTCTCACCCTCGGCAAGCCTCGGATATTTGTTACTTTATCAACTCGTGTTGATATATTTGAAATCTGTAGACACTTGGGTGATATTCTCTATATATGATCCCAGAATGAATACAGTGATGATAATATTCACCTGGCGGCAAAAGAGGTGGAGCCAAAATGGGCGGCGAGTGGGAATCCAAGGTGAACAGTGATCTTCAAAAAGCCATTTTGTCATGGAATGTGCGGTAAAATGACCCAGACAAGATTGCGACTCCTTTCATAAAGCTTAAATGTTTCTTCTCCGAAACGCCTGTCTCGAGGGTCAGACTACTCTAGCACATTTCAGCTTTAGAACCTTTCAGATCAGTCGTGTCTCCAGTTGACTGGCAAACCTTGGCCCTCTACTGAATCTCAACACAATATAACACAATGTAACACAATCACATCACTGAACAACTCTGCTGTATAACAGTCTTGGGACTTCTTTGTGTCGCCGTCCAACCAGCTTCCTACAAAGGATTCTCTGATTCAACCTTAACACCGCACAAACACAACACAGACTCAACAACATATATACACAGTGGTGCAGCTTTCCTGACAAAACACAAAAATACAAACCTGTTCATCTACAAAGGAATTCGATCTGTTGGGTTTTTTTTTTTTTTTTTTTTTTTTTTTTTTAACGGATAAGTGGTGAGACGGTCAGTTTTGACACACTGGACATCAAAACCTGTTGGTGCTGGCATTTAAACGTTCAGTCGGTAGTTGAATTGAAGATCCGGGTTAGAACTGGCCCTTCGTAACCCAGTTCCCAATTGTCATCATACACCAATTGCGTAGATCTATGCTCATGATATCAATCACTGGATTGTGTTATTCGTCTTGATTAATTACAGGCCGTAGTCATATAACCGGACTGCATTCGACAGCGATGTTTTTGAAACGGGAATCAATGCTGAGTTTTTAATTAGCTTTCAATGTTTCAGTAACTGATAACGACTGTAATGTGTTTATCTAATCGGGACGGTGGGGTAGCTAATGATTAAAGCGTTTGCTCGTTCACGCTGAAGACCCAAGTTCTATTCCCCCACATGGGCACAATATGTGAAGCTCATTTTTGGTGTCCCCAGCTGGTTTTGATCTAATCCAGTTTTCAAGTACAGTTTTCGTTTAACTGGCAATTTTGAATCAAAATTTATTGAACAGTGCAAATCATCAACACTAAACGGGGAACAAATCATACCTTTCCTTACTTTGGCTGGCAAATCGTTCCTTCTGTCTTGATGGAGTACGGTAAACATTCAACAGTGTTGGACACAAAAAGCGTTTTACACTTAAAAGGTGCAAAAGTGGCAAATGACACAGAAGATATCGCGAGATTTACCTATTTTGACGAGACTTTAAACTGAAGCTCCTGTGATCCTCCTGGTCTGCTTCCTGCATCTGTGGTTGCGGGATGTAAGTCTTATGTATGCAGTGACTCTTAGTCGCTTCCTTGTCACCGGAACAGGAAGAAGACGATGCATTTTATCTAAAACTGTGCTCGTCGTTATACTGCTGACTAAACGCTGACGCGGAATTTAATTTCACTCCAAGAAGCCACTTAAAAACACAACGATAATTCTGAAACACAGAAAAAACTGTCGGTACTTTGTCATCAAACTTACTCAAGATGTGATGAGTACTCGACTTAAATTTACATCTGTGTTTGAGAATTAAACTATGAAGGTCTGTATAATGTTGTTGTTTTTTCTAATTTTAAAATGTTTTAACCCCAGAATGTTTGCAGAATATTGTAGAATGGGGTGCATAATTTGCTAAAATGTACCGCGGTATTCTTTAAATCCAGGAATCCAGGAGGGACTGTACGACCGTCACTTTCATTTCTTTTTAGGTTTGAGTTCATAATATGTGTCGGGGATCATGTCACCTTAGTGACAATGCTTGTTTTATTTGTGTGTAGTTTTTTAAATCAAGATTTCAAATTGCGTCATGTCACCGTTGCTCAGAAGTCGTTTCATCAAGGTTGCAACATCCAAAGCTTCTGGAAAGCTTTCAAGAAGATTGGATATATGTGAAATTAATTTCCAAATTTTATGTATCAGAGACTAAAATCATATCCCATGTATATATGTGGAGTTAATTTCCAATTTTTTTTTGTATCAGAGACTAAAATCATATCCGATGCAAATTCCTATTTTGTCTTATACCTACGTCCCTGAATTACTTCAGGTGAACAAATGACTAGACTTAGCATACGTTCATGACGGTGGGACAGGATACGCTCACATTTTCGCGAACACCTGGTGTTATCACTGTTTCATTGCGGTTCATAAATGCATGCTCTGTCATCGTATCGCATGGTGACAATCACTGGATTGTCTGGTTCAGACGTGCGATGGTTACAAACAACATCATACAGCTGTAAGACTGCTGAAACAAACACTTCTACAATCGACTCGAGATGTATTTTGAACGTGGAAAGGGTTTTTGTCGCTTCTGTTGGGTGTAACCCCCTTTTAACAGTACTCGCGTATATATCACAGTATCAGCTAAAAGAGCATAGTTCGTAATGCATGACTTCGCATGCAGTCGTACCACACAAAAATTGGTAAGGTTAGGCGTAATGGCTGACACACCAAAAACATCTCTCTTCGCGGAATTAATTCCGTTACACAATTTAAATCGCAATGCAAAGAAACACCGTGTTTGTACAACAACATATTTCAACGTTTTGACAACGTGTCAACAGGTAGCAATTAGGCCAGTCTGGTCGAAAAAAACATAGGTAAATATATCAAAGCATTTCAAACTTGCACAGAAGTGAAGGGACGTCCGACATTCTCGCGTGAAATCAACAACCGCCTTGATGCATTTTAAACACTTGAACACGTGGTGAGCGACTTAACTCGCCAGAGTAGACACGGAAACCCCGAATTAATGCATACGCTTATCTTACAGGACAGGTTCATCTGACTTCATTCACTTGTTACATACCCGAAATAGTTTTTACTTTCATTGCCCGACTGTACACTTCAGTGTTGACTTGGCGGAGTGATACTGATTGCACGAGGCGCCTCTTCACACGCCAACTTTAACCTTGCGTTCAAATAATTCCGCGCGGCGAATAGTCAAAAGGTGTGAAGGCGTTGTAATGTTTCATCGTAACACATGACACCTGTGGCTTTCGGCCGAAGTATATCTTTTATGTGGGTTTTTCAGAATTTCACTTTTTTGTTACGGGGCCATCATACGAATTGATATATTCGCCAAAGCAAGAAATTAATTGGTCTCGATTATCCTAACTCCTAACGTGTTGGGTAAATATCTGGGTAACTGAAAAGACAGCAAGGGTTCACGAGACGAGTAAGCATGTCTTCCGTTACGGGTCGCATCTGTTATCGTCCCAGTTTTCATGGAAAGTATTTGTTTGTCGCTACGCAACAGAATTCCTGCCATATGACGGAAACATGTGAACAAGTAAGGTCTTGACCATACAATCCAGTGACAGTGACCACATAATCAGATTTTGGTGACACATCGTAATCTCAGAATGGTGATGAGACAATCAAATATTGCTGACACAGCATAATCCCAGTATAATTATTAGACGAATATTGCTGACTCAGAATAAACCCAATATAATAATGAGGCAATGAAATATTGATGAAAGACCACAATCCTATAACAGTGACCATACAATCAAATATTCATGCTTTGCTAGTTACATCAACACATTTAAATATACAAGTTTGGAGATAGTTTGAAGAGAACATTTTAATGTGAAATCAACTTGGATTTCTTTCAGAAATAGTATTAGACCTATTGTTTTTCAATTAGTTGCAATCCAAATTCGTACGCACGAGCAGCAGAACCCAGTTCAAGTTAGAAACATGTGTCATAACGAATGAATGACATATATTGGTGCAATTTCGTGAAAGTAAGTTGCACACTCTTGATTCTGCGAGGAAGACATATATTCTTACAATACCTTCAAAGCTCATTCATGCATGCCTTATGATATGATTGCTGAAAGATTGCCGTGATTACTTTTTATCTGAAAAAAAAAACACAAGGGATGATCGCTGTTAGCAGTTTACGACAATCGAAATCAGTGTCGTGGAATAATCGAGCACACGCGCGCTTACACACACACACACACACACACACACACGCGCGCACGCACACACACACACACACACGCACACGCACACACACACACACACAAGCATACATAATGACAATCCTATACCTACCATGTAAAAATATCATAACGTTTACCCATGTTCAGTTTAAACAGTATATCCTGTAAACAGAAACGAGAAAATATTTCCAAATTCAATATAAAATTCGAAGCGTGCATTGTACTTACAACATAAAATATGTGTTTATGAACTACAATAAAAGGCTTCTAAGGAGAGTCTGATACTCCATGTATAAAACTTCAAAACATCAATAATAATATTACACAGATTAATTGATCTCAATTACCGAAAGATAATTCAAAGCATGTAAAATATTTCAGTGAATCTTAGCATTTTATCATAAATGATATTTAGTATGCTTTGGGACATATTTTACATTTACATTCATTTTAGAAATGTTTTGCATACACGCTTACGAATGAAAATACTTCATTCCCCCCCCCCCCCAAAAAAAAAAAAAAAAAAAAAATTCCATCGCAATGCATCTTACAATCTATACTTGCACTGCAGTTGACGGGTCACGACAGTTGCATACTTTGTACCTCTTATATCACTTTTTCACTCCGAGCTTGTAATTTTTTTTTATCTATGTTTCAGAAAATAACTTACGGTACGTTTCCAAACAATAATGGAACTCTTTCAATGGAAAATATTAATCTTATGGATTTATGTGAGGAAAATATGAAATACCAACAACATAATCGGTTTATTCTTGTGCGAAGTCCTCACATAACTTTCAAAAACATGCCACATAATTTGCCAATATAGAATACGGTATTTTTTAATTACTAGAATTTGTAATATTTTTGAATATTTATCATAATTAATGTCAGTTGTCAGTAAATACATTTCAACTGTCGCGTCCATGATATATATGATTCATATTATTCTGATATTGACAAATATTTCGTGTGGGACAATACTCTCAGGATTGTTGAAATGTAAGCCACTTTCAAAAAAAGCCGAAATGTCAGTTTAAGAAGATTTAGGCAGAACGCGTAATGTAAACATCAAGGAGCGTGATTCAAATGCAGAAGGGTTAGATATTTTATGTTTGGTCTCAAATCTCTACGGTTCGGGACGAGTAAGCACTGACGTGAACTGTATGCGTTGAACAATGTGATTATTGGAAACGATCATTTTGCGTCTGTGTTTTGTAAGTTCGTTGTATCAACCTACCAACTGACGTGTCAATGTTAGGAATTAGCATACAATCAAACCCACTGACTCAAATGTAACTGATACTGTTTTTCTTTAAAATGATGTAATTTGTTGTCCATACTTTATCATTTTAAGGATTTGTTCTCATTTTAACAGTCGACGGGATGGATTAGTGGTATTTCTAAAATCCAGGCCCTATTATTGTTAACAGAATAATACCCTTAGTGTATAATAGAACAATACTGTCTATTCAGCATTCATTTAATCACTGGGCATCACTGAGCTTTTTCCCCATCACAGACGTTATTGAACTATTATTCCCTATGTGCACGTACTGTTACCGTCTATTTGTGGTGTTTTTTGATATATTTTCATGCGAACAATTGACTTGGTTTTGCATGTATTTATGACTGTGCCTCGGATGGGACAGGGTATGTTCCATTTTCATATGCTGGCAATATGGTCACAGTCCCTACTGACAGTGACTCATAAAAGATGATGGGATTGTAAAATTGTTTATAAGTATGGGTAAGGTTCGTCAAATGTTATGTGTCCTTAAATGAAATGTCAGCTGAAGCAGTTGAGATTCATGTCATTGATACCTAATTGAAAACGTGAAAGAACGTTGTCGAGAGATCGTAAGGATACATATAAGGCTGGTCACTCGAAAATGTCAAACGTATCAGTGCTACGAATGTCGTAAGTGTGTGTTAAGGTATCGGGACGCATTGTACTGGTATATGCAGTATTTATGTACTGATATGTTTACTGGCCACTGGTATATGCAGTATTTATGTACTGATATGTTTACTGGCCACTGGTATATGCAGTATTTATGTACTGATATGTTTACTGGCCACTGATATATGCAGTATTTATGTACTGATATGTTTACTGGCCACTGGTATATGCAGTATTTATGTACTGATATGTTTACTATGTACTGATATGTTTACTGGCCACTGGTATATGCAGTATTTATGTACTTATATGTTTACTGGCCACTGGTATATGCAGTATTTATGTACTGATATGTTTACTGGCCACTGGTATATGCACTATTTATGTACTGATATGTTTACTGGCCACTGGTATATGCACTATTTATGTACTGATATATATGTTTACCGGCCACTGGTATATGCAGTATTTATGTACTTATATGTTTACTGACCACTGGTATATGCAGTACTTATGTACTGATATGTTTACTGGCCACTGGTATATGCAGTATTTATGTACTGATATATATGTTTACCGGCCACTGGTATATGCAGTATTTATGTACTGATATATATGTTTACTGGCCACTGGTATATGCAGTATTTATGTACTGATATGTTTACTGGCCACTGGTATATGCAGTATTTATGTACTGATATAGTCACTGGTATGTGCAGTGTTTATGTGCTGGTATGTTTACTGGTCACTGGTATATGCTGGGTTATATACCAGTATGTGTAGTGGTAGTAAAAGAGGTTATGTACCAGTATATGCACTGGGGACCCAACCACAACAGAGTATGTTCACAAGATATACTTTCAATATGTAACTAAACTCTTAAAAAAATAGGGGATCTTCATTTTTTTATTTACGATTAAAACAGTTAGGAGATTTATCGGAGCCAGTCAATGTTGATGGGATATTATTGAAAGTTTTGAGAATACATCACCATTTGCACTTCCTTACAACCACAGTTATGTGAAAGATGACTGGTGTGTGGCATGTAATTTGCATGTATACGATTTTCATTTTAAAACAAACGACTAGAAACAAACACAAAGAAATGTGTGACGCAAGATGAGTATCAAAATCAATGTTCTAAGTGATTTCTCTACCTTCTTGAAAAAAAGTTAAAATCAAGAATCGGACCCCATGCGCGTGTATGGAGCTACTGCGTTGTGCACGTGCATATCATGCGTTGTGTTTAGGGGTGGTAATAGAGGGAAATGGTGGTGCGTTCATAAGATGTCTGTCCTTGAAACGTTTGATAACGTTTGATAACGTTTCACTTCCTAATCAAATTGGAAGTTCATTATCCCCTGCTTTATCTGAAGAGTATATTTCTTGTTGTTAATTTCTTCGATAAATAACACATTATGTTAATTCTATAAATCATGGTATTAATACACACATACATCTACTTCTACAGTTGTACACTAAATAAATAACAAAAATACATTTCGATCTTCCCACGTAAATAACTAGAAGTGCACTTCAACAGACAACAATGTACATAACATTATTTGAACATATTTTTTTCAGCTGTTATGTTCATACAACGAGACGTTGAAGTTCATAATTATTAATTGCATGCTAAACCTTCCACAATGCCATAAACACATTCCCCTTATCCCCCTAAAGTCAATTTTGTTTATAATACAATCCTAAAAACTGAATAGAATTGCTAGCCGAAGCCCAGAGAAAATCAAAATGCCGGCGCGTACGATCGCCAGGTAAACACAAGTCCCGTTATCATTCTCGGTCACGTTACAGAATGGCTTATCCCGTTAATCCGCTGAAACTCTTTTTTCATCTTCAGGGCTGTGGATGTGAAGGGAATACTGGCTTTTCTTGCAACTGGAATTGTCATGTGGAATTGGCCAGGACTCAAAGTCAACACGGTTTAAGTGTATACCAGAGCCACGGTCATGTTTCCCTCATTCCGTATTTCGCTTCGGAAGATCCGAGACATCTTTTACACGTGCTCTTGGTTGAAAGGTTGGTGATAGCTGTTCTCTCCTTATATATATATATAATATGAGGTTAAGTCTTGCGTATGCTCATGTCGTGTTGTATTTTTTAATTCAGTATTCATATCTGCAAACCTAGATGTGTTTTGTACAAATTTATGGTTTGAAGAGGTAAGGTTGATCAGTGTTTCGACGTCGTGCTCAAGATTATTGCCGTTTGACGTGCGTGTGTGCATCTGTGTGCGCGTGTGCTTCTCAAAGCCGAACGCCAGGCAGGATTCAATTACCATCTGTAAACGTTTTTGAATGTATGGTACGACGGGACCGGGATTCGAACCCCAACCTCCCGATATCCTGACTGACGTTCTCTCCACTAGCCCAGTGATGGTTTCTGTTGACGAAGTCCATTCACGTTGAAAATGCTTAAAACCAAAATTTATTGCTTTTTCACATTGTCATGGCCGGGCCTGGTGGTGATAATCAGCAATTAATTCAGTGTAGAAAGCTCAATATGCACGAGAATGTTCTTTATAGCAGTGTAGCATCAAAACCACTTAGGGGTTCTGGCTAAGAATAGTTCCCAGTAACGTATGCTTCTTGTGAAAAAAGGCCGAGGGGTAGCCTATTGGTTAAAGAGTTCGCTCGTTAAGCCAAAGACCCAGGTTCGATTCCCCACCTGGATACAATATGTGACGTTCATTTCTGGTGACCCCCGCCACCATATTGCTGGAATATTGCTAAACGCGGCGTAAAACCAAACTCACTCACTGCTTGGTAAGCACTTCGTATCATGTGGTCAGGGTGGATGACTTGACAGAATGCGTACGCTACGCCCGTGGAACGAAGCTCATAATATCAATCACATGCTTGCCGATTTTTAATTTGATTGTATATCGCCGTCACACGACAGGCGTGTGGCTGTTTGTGCTGTTAAACAGCAAGTAAGCAAAGCATGTAAAAAGAGTGTTCGGTGTTTCTAAAGATGAGTCAGAGTTACCTAACCATGTGTCGAAATTTGATTTTCCGAAACAAAGCTATATCTGATGGTGCATCTGTTCGTGGTTACTGATCTCAACACAGATGACATTCAAGGTAAACTTTTTTATCTATATTATTTAGCAATTTTAAGTCGTATGTATTGTGTTCAGGTGTTTTGTTTACATACATAAAGTAACAAAGTAAAATGTAAAATAATCATATTTATGTTAATTGTATTCGTTATTGATGACCAGATGCATAAGTGGCATATGAACCAGGGCATAAGTGTTCCTTTAGACGTCAATGTCGTGGAGCTTTTGTCTCTGCCAGCTTCATGCTAAACATGCAAAAACAGAGCTACCGTTTTCGGTGCAAAGCACTCTCTCAGTCCTCGTCGAACTCTTTGAACTGCTGGGTTTTTTTCAAAAGGTGAAAAAAATTCGAGCATTCCTCTCAAGACCACATGGTACAATCGCGTAGGTTGTTGTAAATTCCATGTTTCTTATCTAACGATTTCATTGCGTTTGTTTGCGATAGTTTTAGACCTTTCAGATATGCATAAAAATACTCAGGCTTGAAATAAGCATAAAAATCGGTGAACTAAAGTATTTCAACAGTTGTATCTCATCGTGTAATCTGGTACCGAAGTTCAGTTTCATATCAGATTCCACTGTTCTCATATTTTGTAAACATACTTTTTAAATGTTACATCACAGCAAATATATATCCCTTTTATATGGATTTTATCAGCGAAAAGAAAAAGGAAATTCAAAGCTAAGGTCTATCTTTTGTTTTCAACCAACACACAGGGTTTGTAAGATCCTCTAAACATTGTTAATCAAACAGGCATTACACAAAATGCCAATTTATTGTTTCCCTTCTCTAACAGATCAGCAGCATATCTTCATATGGGGGAAATGTTTGCCAAAACAAACTCAAATTTTAATTCTAGAGCAATGTATTAAGGATGTCCGGTTATCAGTATTTAGATTATGTTTTTAATATTCATCCTGAAATACAAAATAACGTAGTCTTGATCCCATTGAAAATACATATCTTCCATTGTGCCAAGTACAGCACTAGGCCTTCTATGCACAGTGACAGGGAGACGGGGGTGAGGAGAGCTGGGGCGGGGGCGGGAGTAACAGGGATAAGGACATGGATATTGGATGTATAAAAAAAAAATCACCATTGTAACTATCGTCTCTTAATGTCGATATTAACCTTTTTCAACAAGATATAATCCAGTCCCTCAAATAGTTCATGCCTTTCAAATGCGCCCCGCAATACCCCTAATACTACAGTGATCCAGTACTTTGCCCCTCTTAACGACAATCAAATACTATGTTTTCAAAGCGGCGTTACACCAACTAAACCATCCTAATCATTGACGCAGTTCATGAATAGCATTACTCCCACTATAGCCACGCAGAATAAATCCGATGTTTAGATTTCGTTCATAAAAACGTCAAAGCCCCTTAAACCGCAATCGTGTGCGAATTGCAAAACCGTGTACTCATTTAAATTCTGAAGAGACAAAAACATGACCACAAGCAATCACTTCCAGAAGCGGAGGTGACTCTAGAATTAAACGTAGATGGTCAATTCTTTAAATACATGCTAATAGGAACGTGAGTGATTATGAATCTTTAGACTCACGAGTGTAAATAAAACCATTTACTTCAGGCACCTGTTCTAAACTAAGTTTTGCAAAATGTTCCATGCTCTTTAAAGGTACTGTTTACACATGAACGGATGTATTGCAAAACAAATTTGTAATGACATGATTATTGTCTTGAGTTCATTGAATGATACAGTAAGGTAAAATTGGTAAATTCTTAACAAAACTTTACACCAAAACGCAGCTGTTCACATGCATGGTATTTGCACATTTTTTCAGCAAGTTGATGCATGATCCTCGTGTAGTTCATGTACGTAAGGTTAACAGTTGGTTCCCCCAAATTAGAGGATTAAATTCACCTTCGATGTAACTAATTGTACAAGTCAGTAAGTCAGATGATTCCAGGTGTCCGGGGATATATGTCGTATTCGGTGGTACCAGTCACAAACACACGCAAGGCAAGGCAATTGTGCACTTGAAAAACGGGACCGCATGGTACGAGTCAAAAGTCGTTCCAGACATAACCCTGACAAGGAAGCACGTGAGACAAAATATCATGTAATAACCTAGTGAAAGCAAAAGGCTTAACAAGGACATGACACTTGGACGTCTTGACGATGTTCCTTGCAGATGATGTAGAAGTTCACTCAACACCTGAGTTATGTAGTCAGGATCCTTGGAATTAACATGGATATCCGAAATGCCGTCTTCTGCCAGTTCTACAGTAGGATCCTAACACCAGATAATGCCGCTTTCCGCACTATTGATTTATGATATGACATTGTTTTGGGCTTCCAGAATTTGGTCATGATCACTGTTATTAAAAGGGAGGTAAACTGTCCCTTTCAAAATAGTAACTTAACATTGAACGTTCTTTTTTTGTGGTTCCCGTCCAGTAAAACATCTTCCCGTCTCCTTTCCTATAGCTGCAACCTTTGACAAATGTATGTACAAGCACTCTCGGAGTACATGTTACCGTGGGAGATAACATGACAGATTTGATGTTAGCTTGTTTTGACTGCAAGAACTTGAATTATTACTTATCATTATCATTCATAGTTATTCACACACACATGCTCATGGTATGGCAGAAATGTACAATCGACTCTGCCTTCAACAACGATTTCTTATGGACATTGAAAGCTTTTTTAGCTTTTGTTTATTATCGTGAAACGTTAAAGTGATTTGTCGAGGTGTTTGTAAACTTGGTCTCGCCTTAACGTTACATTGAGAAACATGTACAAATATACATACCAGTTACTTAGCCAAGCCTTGGTTTCAGTGCACCTTTTCGCAAGAATGTTGTAAACGGGGTTTTTGTGATTAATGCAAATTAGATACGAACAAAAATCCCTCGAAGATATGAAGAAATTGTATTGGTCCAAAAAATAGCATGACCTAACTGTTCCTTTAGATGACCTGTACTAGGAACCGTCTTCTTAGGAGTATACACGCTGGAGTCCTCGTATTGATAAGCTTGTCCCCAAGAACAGGTGCAGTTTTGTTTTTATCAAAGCATTTAAGGAACCACTGGCTTCTCAGTATGCTTAAGGTTACACTATGGTATACACGCGAACAAATAGTTGACATGTACTATGCCAAACCTTGTTCTTCAGTTGAACACTTTGGTGCCAAAATGTGTCAGGGTGTTAGGTGTAGGAAACAGGGACATGTTGGGGAGTTTTATTTGTTTCAGATGTGCCTGACATTCCTTTTATGATGGATAAAAATGGTGGTGCCCCCATATGCCACCATTTCGCGAACTTCTGGCGCCATTACTGTTGACGAAGACCCATAGGAACATGTTCATGGCGTCATAGTCTGAACTGTATTATCGAATGTGTTTTCTGCAAAAGATTATAATAATTATGGATAAGGTTTTGTCGAAATATAAAAAAGATCAGTATCTCATGTTGAACAATAGGCCCAAAATATATAGGGAATAACTGATGGATTCGCTTGATAGAGTAGATCCTAAACAGTTGCAAACCAAACATTTGCATGTTCCCCGTTGACCTGAAGATGACAAAACCTTGACTCGAATTCGACTACACCTTTTCTTTGTCCTGTTGTTTTATGCCATTCACAGGTATATTAACGTTTAAAGGCTTTGAAGTCTAAATAATGGAGCAGATATTTAAGTGATCAACAGCATGAGCATCTATGTACGTAACTGGGATACGATGACGTGTCAACAAAGTCAGAGAGCCTGACCGTCTGATCTCATCAGTTCTCAAACAACAAACATTGGTTGCTGAATACCAGTTCTAACAGAGATTTACACGAATGATCTATTGTGTGCTTCCAACTATTTCATGGGCAGGTGTTATGGAATACCATCAGATGATATCCAGCATTTGATGTGTTTGTCGTTTAAAGCTGCAAGTAAACTTTTACAAGCTCTGTAACAGCGGCCTAGACATAACTCTGGATCAGATATTTAGTGCCTGGGATCATGATATTTGTATCACTGGTCTTTATTGTTTGTCATTTGTGCTCAAAATGAATGTTACCTGTGCTGTAAGGCCTAATGTTTGTTTTTCATTGAAATATATCCAACACCTTTGAAATGACAGTTATTAGTGTTGAGTCGAACTTCACTATTGTGTCGAAACTAAGTTTGTGTCGAAGTAACAGCATCGTGCCTTATTTAATTCATGTCTCTGCTGTATTAACTACAGATAACTCGATATATTTACGCGGGTCACTTCGACTTCGACACAACAATGTTAGACCGTATGTTTACACAAAAAATGGAAATAATTTAACGTTTGAAATTTTACATTTCCATATCTTTTAAACGCCCAGACAATTTGGGTGAATGAGTATGGTCTTAACCCGCCTTTTGCAATATTCCAGCATTATCACAACGGGGGGCAGAAATAGACTCCATACATTGTACCTATGAGAGAATTGGAATAGGGCTCTTCGGCGTGACGTGCCAACGCTTTACCCACTGGGCTACCCACCCGCCCCTTGACATTTTAAACCCTTGAAGAAATATACAGCTACGATGGCATATCATTGTGAGTGAGTGAGTTTAGTTTTACGCCGCTTTAAGCAACATTTCAGCAATATCACGAGGGGGACAACAAAAACATTCTTCATACATTGTATCAGTGTGGGGAATCGAACCCGGGCCTTCGGCATGACGCATCAACGCTTTAACCACTAGGTTACCCCACCGCCCCTTAACATTACGATAGAGACCTCAAGTAACGATAGGATATGATTCTGAAATAAGTTACAATATTGACCGTGTTCTTAATTCATTCAGTTCGTTAACGCACAGTTGTCTCTACAGCATGTCCACTCGTGGTGCAACATCTCAGCTGACCACATGGTCAAGGACAAGACAGAAAACCCCAAGGCCTGTACTAACACACAATGTGTGTCTCTGTAATCGCTGAAATGACCAATGGTCATCGATGGTCATCTGTTTATGGTTAACAGTCCACTGAAACATTCCGGAACGCCCTGTTCATCCGGACTCGGTCTGTATGCAGTGCAGAACAACATGATTTATTCAATATCCATTGTCAACGTAATAACGAGACACCCACTCCACCAAGAGCTGTGCACCACGAGGTGGAAGGTCTACATCGTGCAGGATGAACAGCTGATACTTTTTAACAATAACCAAACATTGACTTTGGGGAATACAGCGCAGTCTTTAAGTCTTTGAACGTTTGCAGAGGTTTATATTACCTTATCCTGACAGCTCGAAGTGTGTTTGTGATGTAGTTAGGCAGTTTGCTGGGCCGAAGGCGCTGTAGTCATTAGGAGCCATATATCGCGCATAGCCGTAACTGGAGACTGGAGAACGAGGTAGGAAGTTGTAGAAATATCAGGTTGTTTTTGTACGCCAGATCACCTAACCTTAATACGGTTTCATGCTGATGATAATATATAATTCAGCTTTGTGACAATAATGCTATTTGTGTAAAGCGAACTACATAATGTTATGTGTGACCTCTCCTCATATCAAATGTATTGAGGATGGGTCACAGGAAGTGGAAGGAAGCTTTTCAAAAACGTTTGGATCTTGTGTTATACTTGTGCACATACACTTTACTGAAAAACATCAAAACTAAATTAGAATATAGGAACGCTGTTTGGTAATTCAAAAACGTATTTTGTATAACTGTAGAAGGGTTGTTGTATTAAGACTGTCCTGTAAATATTGCATCGACGTATATACATGTATATCACTCGATTATACTGATGTGCTCGATATATATCCGGTTGTTGTTTACATATAGTGGACGGAGCGTTTAGATCGCCTCATACCAACTTATGCTAAAATATGGTACTTGTTGATACCTTTCCTGACGGTCGCCATCTTGTGAAAAAGACATGGTCTAGCCTGTTCGGTTCCAGTAAGCTCTCTCTGACTGTGTCTGTGCTGTGCTTGATATCGCAGTGGTCAAACACCATAAAACCGGTATTTCCCCTGGTGAAAATATGTTTTCTGTGACCAGTGTGCCCTGTGAGTTGTGACCAATGAATTTCATGTTAACAGACACTAACATCTGTGCACATGCTAATACAGGTTTTGTGGTTGGTGGTAGGACAGTTAGTCTCCGCAAAGAGGTATAGCCTTTTCGAGATGGAACATTCATGACAACTTCTCTCCATTCTTGAGAATTCTACAAGACATTTCGTCTTGCATTTACCACTTTTAGCTCCGTCTTTGGAGAAAGGATATTATTTATATTTGCTCTCCTATCACATTAATAACGTAGATGTGTTCTTAGTTTTGCTTGCTGACATTCACGGTTGTAATGGACGGTTAGCGTCGTTGCCAAATGAAATCATGGCAGTGAACGACACAAAGTAAACCCAGTCGTATCCGGATTGGATCTGAACCAAAATCCATTATAGATTATTTACCGACAGAGCTAATGCTCTCTTTGGAAGAAAAAGATGTTTGCGTTTCTTGTTTAAAAACCCACACGTCAGGCGAAATAGAGTACCCAGGACTAAATCAGTATACTTTATCGATTCGAATTATTTTGCGCACTTCTGTGTATTATTATGTATTTATTCTAAAAGTCTCTGTTGCTTCATTGAGGACGCTACATGCTGAATCAATGCCGTGTTTAATGGTAACTAACTCATTCCATTTAAGTGCAATTTCGAAATATTTTTCTTCAGGTATACATTTATCAGGTTTCTTACTTGTTGCAAAAACTGTCAACACCTTACTGATTAATAATGACCATTCTGGTATTACGAATAACTTTAAAAAAATATCACTCACGGTGTTTGCAATGCAGATACACCATTATAGTAAACAACGCTTATATCGAACTCAAAGGGACGACAAATTTGTTTATAACGGTTATAACGGCAGTACTTTGTTGTGGTACACCTAACAACTAAAATTTACGTGAAGCAGTCGGGACACACACACACACACACACACACACACACACACACACACACACACACACACACCAAATAAAATCATCTGTAAGTTTTTAAGTGTGTTCAATCCTGTACAGAATTTGGTATTATACACACTATCACAACACATAATGGTAATGTGAAAACGTGAAGGAATACTAGAAGTCACTTCAAACCCTTTTCACTTTAATCAACATTCTAACAAATCACATTGTATTAAAGGTATGTGTCATTAAGAACGAACTCGACATACACCTTCAAGTACATTGCAACCCGACGTTAGTACATTGTAACATTAGCAGATTGTAGGCAGGTACATGTTGTCAACACATTAGCCTACTAACCGCCCAATTAATTCCTTTCATCAAAGGAACCATTAATACCAGAACGACAGCATCGTTCAATCCTTAAATGGCATGTCTTTATGTCACTATGAAGTGTTTGAAAGTACTCCAATAGTCACATGAACAATAGTCTTGTTGAAACAAGTACCTGAACCAGTAATACCTTTGACGAAGTGTAGATACACAAACAAATCTGATCGTGGCTCCAGAAGATGCCATATTCATCCTTTCAGCAAAGCCTTCAATTGTTCGGACCTCTTCCTTATACCTGTGAGAAGGTGGCTGGAGTAGGCATTGTAATCCTAAGCTGGCTTCTGCCATCGACTCAGTGGCTCAAAGAGCACATGCCCATCCTACATCCTCATCAGCATCTCAGCAGCGTCCGAGAAGCAAACAAGAAATGCACTTGACTTACATTTCTGATCAGCGCTGTGTTAGTTCGTAGACTTGTTGTGAGGTCCTATAATACCTAGTCACTCAGTAACCTCATTCGAACTAGAGTTCACCTCTGGACGAGACAATCCTACAAATGAGTCTTTGTGTGGGTCAGTAGAACTGTAGGTGTCTTTGGAACGTCATTCAGTGAGAAGTCTTGTTTACTTGAAAATGAAAGATGTTTGAATGCCAACATTTTTTGGAACGCTGTTGGTACAGTTCTGCATATCGTGTTAGTCCTACAGTTACTTTCATTAATGTTGTCCATTAGAAACGTTGTTTAAACGCTTCAGGGCCAAGAAGACGATTAAAGTTCTGGCGACAATTCATGATAATGACTTGTATTAAAAGTTGTAAAACGACATTTTTACTGACCATTTACATCTACAATTATATATGTAAAGAGTTATGGGACAGTTAAAATGTAATTAATAGAAATCGACATTTCAGTGTAGATGATGTTCATGGCTTCGAGCACTATTCTGCTCAACAACCAACAATACGAACATTTGACCACAAAGACTGTATTTTTGCATAATGGTGAGTGGATGGTTTGGGATGTACCTAACTCTTAGCAATATTTGGGCAATACAATGACAGGGGACACCAGAAATAGATTTCTCAAATTGTATCATTATTGAATGCCAAATCCAGGTCTTCGGCGTTACACGAGTGCACGGTTTAACCACAAGGCTACTCCAAAGTCCCTTTCCATAAATTAACCCAGTAAAGTGATAAGCTCAAATTCCCATGAACAGTCGATCATGTAATTTTGGCATTCAACCCAATAACTCTTTAGAACTGAAAAACATTGTCATCAAAGCATTAGAGGTCCACTGAAATAAATAGGCATGCGTACGTAGTAGTGAAACCACCCGGTCAAATACATGTGGGTAGATCACATCACTAAGACAAGAAGGTGGTAATCCCTGTACTTCTAGAACAGGAGCTGCTTCATGCAACGAAACTGGTTGCAACGGCAGACCAACCAGTCCGTTTGGGTTCAAATATGGACGATAAATGATTAAACAACTCATGCGGAACATACGTGTCATTTATGTTGTGCGCACTTATACCTATTTCCAGTAATTTAATCACTCGTCGTTCTCATCTGAACCCAAACGGACTGTATGTCTACAACGCACATTGTAAGGAAAATGTAGATAAGCAGCTGTATGACAGTTTATTATTATATGTTTCATATGAGGTGATGGCATTTTGTTTCTCATATGGTTGTGACATTAACCTTGTCAAGTGGGAGACTGACGCTGATAATAAACGCTGGCAATGTCATTTTTTCACGTATTTTTTCGGCAGATCATAAAAATACCTGCACGGAGAACAGGATTATTTTGCTTTGAGAAGTAAGGCGCTGTGCACTTTTATTCCTTTTCTGAAGTAGACTTTGTTGTGAAAACGTTCCCACTTGAACGCTTTGTAAACGTTGGGATCATATTTTGTGAGTGCAAGTGCACACAGAACCCAAGCAGAATAAACAGACATGATCTGGATTGTTTCATAATCGGAAAGGATTCTTGACATTATTTATAGAACCAAAAGGGAATACAAATGTGGGTGCAACTGCTTTACGGTCATTCTCTATGACCGAGAGAAGTGAACTTGAAAGGCTACCCTATTTATTGGCTATGTAGAATTTAGATCAGCTGAGCCTCCTATCAAAATAAATCACATTTACATTGTTAAAATGTTTCTTCGCCTTACCTAAAATGAAAACAGTTAATCAGACTTGCAAAATGAATCTATGTATTTCCTTACAAAGAACACTGTCTAAACCAGACTTTCGTGGAAGCAACAATTCAGTCCTGTTTGTGCAGTACTGCCGAGGAATGAAATGTTTATTCCTATTGTAGCTTAAGCTACTGCCCTGTCTCATATTCTTGGTATAATCATAAGATCCGAGTTAGACTCCCTAACACGTGTCATAACTCCCAGGTGGTCAGACTCCCTAACACGTGTCATACCCCCCAGGTGGTCAGACTCCCTAACACGTGTCATACCTCACAGGTGGTCAGACCCCCTAACACGTGTCATACCTCCCAGGTGGTCAGACTCCCTAACACGTGTCATAACTCCCAGGTGGTCAGACTCCTTAACACGTGTCATACCTCCCAGGTGGTCAGACTCCCTAACACGTGTCATAACTCCCAGGTGGTCAGACTCACTAACACATGTCATTGTATCCCAACTGCGTAAATCAATGCTCGTGCCAATGATCACTGGATGGTCTTGGCCAGACTCGATTATCTACAGACTGTGCCATATCGCAATGTTGCCAAGTGCTGTGTTAAACAACAAACAAATATAATCGTGGTGAAATATAGGTGATCGCGGATATATATATATATATATATGAACCTTCACCAATTAGACGTGTATGGTTGAAATCGCTGTTAAACTTAGTCGGGAGACATATCACAAAGCCTATGACAGCTAAACGTGGTTGAAAGCATAATGAAAGTAATCTTGTCCTTGGATCCTTTCTGTATATCTGTGCCTAAGGCGTCAACTCCCTTGGAATGCTATGAAATAACACATTCCTAATTCTGAAGCAGCCTCAAATTTTATAATATTTTTCTATTTTGTTGTTGTTTTTTGTTTGTTTGTTTGTTTTGTGTTTTGTTTCCTGTCATTCTCATCGACCGACCGATCCTTCTGATTTATTGCCGACCCCCCCTGGAAAAAGAATTTTTTTTTCATTCCAACACCGCATACTCGAATTGTAGTAGGAACTACAGTAAATGGGAATCAAGAACATCATTTAGATAATTTTGTCTTTATGAAGGTATTGTTTTTGTTTTGTTTTTTCGACCGACCCATGTTTAGAGTTTGATGGCTTTCTGAAACATAAACAATGGTGTACTATAAACAGCTATAAGACTAACCTCGTTTTCTAATTTGCAAACCATCCCTCGGGTGCTTTGATATCGCCAGTACCTAACTCTGAAGCATATTAATAAATATTTCTATCAATGTTGTAACAAGAGGAGACGCTTCGTACTCACAATTTGCCAACATGTCAATTACTGTCCTATTGAAATTGTACGTGTTTGACAGTCAGAAATAAGTGGTCGAAGGTTACGTGTTGATACCACTGAAAGGTCATACAGTTACACACTACCAACACATGCGTGTTTGTTTATTTGTTTGCAGTTTTGCAGCGATACCCCAGGCAATAATTTGTATATAATACTTTTTTAATCCAACTGTATTAACAGCATGACCATCGACCTTGGAACCGATGGCATGTGTAAACCAAGTCTTCTAGTCTGACCACTCGATTCCGTTAGTAGCCCCTTAGGACAAGTACTAGTTACTGAAGGTAGGTAGACAAGGCAAGACAATCGCCTATTTTAGGCCACCGGCCCTTATACAAGAGAGTCGCATACAGCGTCGTGATACATGTAGGTATATACATTAGGACATGGCTAATTGTAGGTGATTGTTACGACGAATAAATCCATACTTAACACAGAGAGCTAGGTTACAAAGGGTGGATTCATTATTAGTAGTTAATATACTAGTAAAGGCTTTCAATGATGGTTTGAAGGTCTATTCATACACTTTTCGCAGATATTTGGTCTTTCAATGGATTCTGTTAACAATTTAAACCTGCTTGATCTAATTCCACTAATTTACTGATGGCAATGCAACACGCCCACACGCAAGGTCGTAATCTTTTTTTAAGAAAATTAAAAGAAGTTTATTCAAATACCACCTGCAAGGTCAATTTTTGAAAAGAGGATACATGCAAAAACGTGTATTTGTTGAGATTGTTGAGGTGTGAAGAAGGCAATGTGTGGAACATCCACCGTTTACCAGAAGAGCGTTAACACTACAAGACGTAATGCCTTTCTTTACTCTAAGTATGTGCCAGACTGCTGTAAAACAGATACTTGGCGGGTACTTAAAAGTCCGACGAACTTAAATCGCGAGTTGTTTCCGGAATGCAAAGTTTTATGAGACGCTTTGAAACGCTTCAAGGTAAATTCTTGCCGCGATGAAACAGGTGAGCGGGGAATAAAGATATTCGCATAAGACAGAATCAGCCTCTGACGTTGGCAACTAGATCTGAGGGTATCTCTAACTAAGCTGGCGTTATTCGCGTTCACACAATGGGTTATATGGCTATTTTATATAGCTGTAGGTTCTATCTTGGTGAAACAAAAACTCTAAAACGAAAGAAACCGCAATCTCCTGGGAGATTTTAATATTTATTTACAATCCTATAGAAGTCGTTAATTGCGTATTGTAAGCGTTGCAGTCTAAATCAATTTATTAGTGGATAATTTTATTATTTTTTTGGTTTGTTTGTTTTGTTGTTTTGTGTCTCACTCACTAATACCCCATCTATAGATCGAAAGGTATATAAGCGAAACCGGACAATCCAGTGATCAAGAGCATGACCATCCATCTATCCTGGATCTTCATGGATGTATATGCATGTAGCCTAGATGGTACCGTTAAACCAAATGTAATATACTATATGATGAATCTGGGAACATTGATCAAAACCTAAATGTTATAGATATCCATATTGCCTTTTTAGAGATAGTGGCAATTAAAAGGCATCTTTCTTGCCTGATTTGCGAAAGTTTCAAATAAAAAGCATCTTTGTTGTCTGATTAGTGAAAGCGTCATACAAAAAGCATATTTATTGTCTATTTTGTGAAAATGTCTTACAGAAAGTAACTTTATTTGCGATAGTCTTAAAATAACAAGGCATCTTTGTTGCCTTCTGGAGAAAGTATTATACAAAAATGATCTTTGTTGTCTTCTTTGTGTGAAAATGTCATACAGAAAGTGTCATTGTTTGCGAAAGTATCAAATAAACGCATCTGTATTTGATTCTAGTGAAAATATCATCCAAAAAGCATCTTTATTGCCTGATTAGTGAAAGTGACGTACAAAAAGCATATTTGCTCCTTTTTTGTGAAAATGTCATACAGAAAGTATTTCTTGGGGCCTGATTAGGTAAGGAGTCATTAAAAAGCACGTTCGTTTTCTTATTAGTAAAAATGTCATACTAAAAAAACCCATCATTATTGCCTGATTTCACACCTTGAAGCACGGGATAATTAGGTTTGGACATTTCCGTACTGAGACAACAACCGCACAGATGTTAAATATTCATATTCAGCATATTCATATATAAAATTATTCAACTTTCAACACGTGTGAAAAGCCAAAAGGCACAACCTTCCCACCTTTAATCCGAATACAAACTGTATATTGAGTCCACAGCGTCTGGTCACTTTGTAGATGGTCAAAGGTATGTTCATTCCCTGTAAAACCATTACTCTGTATTTGTTCAGTACTCACAGTGATGTAAAAGTTTGTATCTCCAAATTCCTTACTTGCTGACATTTTGGTTTGGGCTTAGTAACACCAACATGAGGGATGAGATGGCGATAAAGCCGTGATCACTGGTCATTGGTCAGTTGGTCAGCAGACGTTATGGGCTATCTCGCCGGGTATTGTCCGTTTCAGGTAGGACTGAATGTATTGTATATACCTCAGTTTAGAAGAGTTCCTGTCAGTTTTACACAACATGCCTTTGATCTTGTCTAATCCACAATGCATACTACGTTTAAAACTAACCCTCTCATAGCGAACAATCGGATATAACGAACTCTTTTCTCGCGGACACTGGTTCTATAGTTTAGTCGAAATTAATGTGTGTAACGAATTACAGTTATCGCGATCTAAGATTAGTGTTTCCTTTCAGGAACTGTAATTTAGCGTACTTGTTTTAATCGGCTTTTAAAAAGTTATTTAGTAATTGATAAACATACCTGTAGCGTTGAAGCAATACACGACAAACCAACATATGGTGAAACGTCTGTAATTACTCGGTAGGTAGGAAGATGTAACGATGGTTATTTAGACGGTAGGATGGTTAAAGTGACTGAAAGCAAAACTGTAATGAATGAATATGATTTATCTACATATAAAATTTATAAACTTAGAGCAACCTCACGGTGGGGGGTAGAGGGAGATACCAGAAATTGGCATCACACTTTGAACACAATTGGTGATCGAACCCGTCTTTGGCGACATGGGAACACGTTCCCAACTAGGCTATGCAAAATGTCAACACAAGAGAATGATCTCGATTATTCTCGATTACCTGCCGCAAATAATGATGACTGTTACATAATGAATCACTGGAAATCGGTGATGGCATCCTCAAGAATGTTAGAGAAGTCCTGGCAGCTCTGATGACTACTTCGGCTTTAACAAATAGTGTTTCACAACACCGCATCCAGCCCATCTTCGGGTACCCATCTTGTCCGCACCAGACAATCCAGTGATGGCGGGTCTGAGCCAAATAATCCAGTGCTACCGTGTCTGAACCAAGAAATCTAGTGACACAAAACCGTTTACGGTTCACAAGTATGTTTATTGTGTGAGTAGACGTACACTTGTCAATTACTGTAATCTTAACTTTTGTTCAATAATCAGTTCCCAGAAATTCGACAAATTCTGCTTCGAGAAGACAAGCCACGTGTTTCTGTTGTCAATTAAAACCCGATCCTTAAAACAAACAAATGTTAACTCTCTTCATTATGTCTTTAAGTACAGCTGTATACATTTAGAAAAAATCTTCCTTGGAATGTATTTTCTGAGCGCCCTTAAGCAAAAACAACCAAGTGAAACAAGCAAGAATGCAGGCATTGTACAAGAAATAAACACAACATGGAATCAATCCGGTGCATGACTGGTCGCAATGTCAAGATCATGCACGCTTCTGTCATATCAAAACAAAGGGTTTGCACAAATGATGGGCATGTCTTGTGTGATGTCGGAATGCTCTGTATACACAGCTGCATTGGTACAGAGCGTTTCATGCACGCATGTCACATCTGCAGACCTTTTCTTTGAGACCTGTATAGTCAAATGACTTTCATCCTCCCGTTTAATCAAACTTGACTATTGAGGGAAAAGCAAGTATTGAGATAGCGATAGTCTATTGCGACTAACTATTGCAATATTTTTGCAATCTTTTTTCAACTTGTTTCAGTCTCTTGTCATAAGAGGCAGGGACTTGAAATCCACAGTAAGCAATCAGTTAACAGATAACAGGGACGGATAACTGTATATCAAAGTGAACGAATCTGGAACTGTATTTAACGCTGCGTTCTTGTCAACGGAAGTTAATTACTAAACTATCGACAGTGACACGAATGCATTGATAGTTTTTCACCTCTACCGCCGATCAATTGCTATCGAAGACTGCAATCCAGCGATAGTGCAATCCAGCGACAGTTACAATCCTACAAACTAGACAGGAACAGGGACTCCTATTCAGCTGAATATGCTCGAATTATGAAATTCGATGACAGATTAATTCATTAGAGTAATTCATGACTATTTAACGTTTGATCAGGAAACAAAGCACTGAAGGCCTGTTTTATACACATCAGTTAACAAAATGGTGTCCTTTGAAATGCCGCTATGTGACTTGTACTAAGTGACCACTCGCTGTCAGTTAAACACGCTAATTTCTTATCTAACACCCGGTGTCCTCGCTAATTGATAGTTACTCAAGACCACGCACTTTCTGTAGACGGGATCGGACAATAACCGTTTAAAGCAGAAATGTCTTCGAGCACCTGTTCGGCACTTCCTTCCTTCATTTATACCAGTGATTCGGTTTTTCTCTGTTCCGTTTAGGCTGTTAATCGAGACTGGTTACTGGCTGTCATTGATGTTTTATATTTATCGAAATTTCCGCGTTCATTGTAAAGTATATTTTAGACATGTTTCAACCCAATACGAAATACTGGTATTAACGTACATACATATGTACATATGTATGTAACAAAATTGCTCAGTGAGGGTTACATTAGTTTATGCCACTGTAAAGTAGCAAGCACTCCTCTTGCGATTCGTTTATACTGGACGTTAAAAAGAAAGGAAAGAAACTTTCATTTAAGTTTAAGTAAAGTTCAGTCATGTTGGGATGTTGAGCTGTAACGCCAACATGCACGGCTGATGCACACATCATTGTGTACGGTGACGTCGTTCACGGGAGGCTACGTAGTTACATGGTTAGTCAATCAAAGGACAGCATACCAGCAGGTTGGTTTGCATGCACTCTGTATGATGTATGACTCACCCACTGATGTTGCGACGTGAGTGTGCGTGCGTGCGTGCATGTGTCTGGACAAGCCCGTTCATTTGCACTAACCCCTAATTCTACGCGGGAGCAATGTTTGAAGACCATTTCTCGTGTCCATCGGCGTGATATTGGTGGAAAACTAAATCGAGACATTTTGCCGGGTTCGATGTCCCACATGGGTACGATTTTTGAAGCCCACCTCTGGCGCAACTTGGAATAGCCATGGGCACTACAAGGACATGCCTACCATTCACGGCAACACCCGGTGTCTTCCACGTTTTGTCGTTATGCACCACGCACCAATGATGTCAGTCGCCACTGATCTCTCTCTGGCATTCATATAGTCTACTTTGTAAAGCATCAATAAGCCACGCCGAAGACGGATTCGGTTTCCCTCATTAGTACAATGTGTCAAGTCAATATTTGGTGTCCCCTGTCGTGATATTGCTGGAATATTGCTAAAAGCGGAGGAACATTTTCACTCACTCTAAACGTAGTTTACCGTGTCATTTGGATGAATGTCCATTAGTTTAATATAGAAAAACAGCCAGAAAATGAATAGTTATAACGAGGTCCCATCGTATATAGGTAATGTCCCTTTATACCGCATGACCTTTCCCACCTACCTCTAAAAGAAGTAACTGTTTTGTTCGGCCACAATCACAATTAACAATGTGACCACGTGTCCGAGTGATGGTCAACAAGACTGCCCTGCTGACCACAGCCTGTGCAACTCGCACATCACAGTGTTACGCTTTTGTCTAGGTCACAGCAATAGGTCCTCGAAATGAGCCCGGCGCGGAGGTAAGTCTTCTGTCCACTAAGCCAGTGACCACTCGCACGCGTTATCTCGTCCAAATATTGACCAAAGCTTCATTCGCCGCAGATGCTCTCTCGGGAGATCGAAGAAACACTGGCTTTAATGTTAGGGGAAAACAGAGTCGTATTTGAGTTGCCATTGTGTCGGTCGCGTCATTATTTCCCCCATCGTATGTACTCAGCTTATTGCTTTGTGTTAATGTCACGACAAGCTCATGTATTTTTAAAGACTGGCGAATCTTACGCAAAGTTTGGCGAATATTTATAGGTTAACTGCCTACACTCTTTGAAAGCGAGATGTTTTTAGGACAATTGCCTTTTCTGTTGATTTTTGACTAATTGGGGATAAAGAATGGATATTGACAGGCGGAGCCGTCCGTTAAAGGAAAGATGGAAAGTTTGTTTTTGGAAGGAAGTGGTGAATCGAATTCAAGCCATTCCATAGATATGTTTTGTATTTCGGATGAATGGGACACAGTGCCTCCCAAAACAGCCATCACCTGATCCAGTAATCTCTTACGACCAGCTACTCTGAACGAAATGCACTGTAAACGCACCCAGAAACTCTCAATGTAAGAGAAGGGAAAATCTCTGTTATCTAAAGAAGCAGTTTCCATTCAGCGTAAAAGGCAAAATAGCTGAGTAAAGTTTATCAATGGATCACTGAAAATAAGGGATGACACCTGGTGTTCTCAAGGGTAGGCATGTTCTGATGTATGGGTATCATCCGCCACCCGAATAATTTGCTTGAAAAGGAGAAGTGTTGCCAAGATGTTATCATGGTTAAAAATGTTTAAACCCATAACGAAATACACATATGGTGTATTCCGTACTAGAAAAGCTTAAACAGCTTAAACACAAGCAACAGACAACGTTTCAGTATTTTTGTAGCATTTAAACATTTTAAATATTATTACGACAAGGTGCAATTAATTGCTCTAACAATGAGATCGTTTTGTTTGGCTTGGCTTTGTTTGGTTGGTTTGTTGTTTAAAGCCTGTGTCTGTAAATAATCGAATGTGGACCAAACAATCCAGTGATCAACAGCATGAACATCGATCTGCGGATTTGGGATACTATGATATGTGTCAACCAAGGCAGCGAGTCTGACCACCCGATCCTGTTAGTCGCCTTTTACGACAAACATGGGTTGCTGAAGGAAGATCCACTCCGAACCCAGATCTTCACAAGTGTCATTTGTGTGGCAATATTTAGTAACACCTTGTCGACTAAGACCTGAGAGGATGGGTGGATGGAGGGAATGTATACGCTGCTGACGTAAATGATATGATAATTGGTTAGCACAAACCAATGACACAATTTGAGCCTTAAACACAAGGGATCCACACCGTTGGCAACAACGGCACAGCGGGAAACTTGCTACGCGTTTTGGATTCGATCTGGCGATTTGCAGACCCTCATCTACTTGGCCAACTTATCCTTCCACTGTTTACGAGGAAATATATTCACACGAATGTTCACGGTCTGAAAAGATTTCACACTATTTTATGTGCATCTGCGTATTTTAAATCTCTTATATTTGCCAAAAGGCTAATACAAATTCAAATCCTTTTATGTTCGACAGACAGCAACTTGAACTCCTCTTATGATATGTGACAAACGCTTCATAAATACACTGAAATCAGTTTGTTTTAGAGTATGATATAAAACTTAAGGAGCTAAAAAATAGGCTCGTTAAAGTCGAAGTCTCGCTACAACCAACATTGCTATACAGGAGAAACATTCGTCGCTAACATTCGTCAAATATATGTTTTGTAATCACCTAAAGCAGTTAAAGTTAATGGATAAATTTCGTTAAAGTCGACCTGTAATTAAATATGTTTTGGCTTGATACATTCTTCTCTGACAACCTCAGCATTGTAATTACCTAAAACAATTTACGTTGTTGGAAACATTTCGAAAAGTAGACCAAACATGAACTTTCTTCTCTTGGCAAACATTGTAAGGTTTATTGTGGGTTAATTATACTGTGTTTAAGGGAACGTTTAAATTCAATATTTTTATACCATCGTTTTGAGGCTATTGGGCTAGGTAATGATCTCCTTTTCTGACAAGATTTACGGAAAGATGTGTAAATGTACGTTAACAGCTGATGGTTGTGAATGCGTGCAAATAGTTGCCGTGTCACAGCTAAGTCAGGATAATATTGACACCTGGTGCTTTGAAGTGTCCATTTGTGGTGCTGGACACACGAATAAACATACACGCCTAACCTAGCGGAGAAATATTGGACTGGTTTATCTCCAAATATTATGAACATGTTCTTTGGACAGTATGTAAACTGAAGGTGTTGAATGAAAGGGAGAGACTGTTTCATGTTTTGACCTTAATAGAAATCTGTTTATACAAAGGATGAACTTCTAGGTGAGGGGTGTTCAGAATCATTAAAACGTTATATAATGTAAATGCGTTGTCACGGAGACCGCGAAAGGTATTGGAGTGAAACGTTGATCGAAACAAAAGGAGCACCGATGTATCACAGACTTGAGCGCTGATCTGAAATACTGTAGACCAATGCAGCGATCTCATACACTACAGACCATAGCACCGATCTGATATACTAGTATAGACCACAGACTCGATCTGATATACTATAGGCCATAGGTGTGATCTGAAATACTGTAAACCATAAAACCGATCTTTTATACTATAGACCACAGACTCGATCTGATATACCTTGGACCATAGCTGCGATCTGAAGTACTGTAAACCATAAAACCGATCTGATATACTACAGACCACAGACTCGATCTGATATGTCACATACCATAGTACCGATCCGACATACTATAGACCATAGGAGCGATCTGATTAACTATACTTCATTGCAGCGATCTGATATACTTCTATAGACCATAACACTGATATTCTATAGACATATCACCGATATGGTCTAGACCATAGAGTCGATCTGATATAGTGTAGACCATAGTACCGATCTGATATAGCATAGACAACAGCATCGATCTGATATAATGTAAACCATAGTACCTATCTGATATACTATAGGTCATTGAGCCAGTCTGATGTAATATGGTGAGTAGCACCTATCTGGTATGCTATAGACCATAGAGTCCTCCTAATATATCATACCGCTCTGATATACCAAAGACCTCAGCGCCTTCCTGATTTTCCATAGATCGTAGAGCCAATCTGGAATACAGTGGATTTTGTATAACATATAAAGTTATGCCTATTGTTCTCACCGTAAATGATGATATACTTAAAATTATCCTTGTAGTTTTGGATGAATGACATGATCAAATGGCGTTTGACCACAAAGATGACGAAAGGCTGATATGAGTGATGGCAGTTTTAATACATGTAGTTTTCCAAGACGCTTGTGGTGTGTACGTCTAGGCACGGATCTCACTGGGATGATATATGGTGGGTTTATTTCGTTGTTCGCTGCGATGATCTGCATCCAAACCAGCCTTTAGTGACCAATCACCCGTGAAGATCCGGGTTAGAATTGATCTTCAATCACTCATACGTGTCGCAAGAGAGGACTAACGGGATTAGGTCGTCAGGATTGCTGACTTGGTTGACACATGTCATCCTATGTGAATTATATGCCAGATCGATCCTCATGCTGTTGATCACTGGATTGTCAGGCCCAGATTAGTTACACACTACATTAGTTACACACCGGATTAGTTACACACCGGATTAGTTACACACCGCAGTCATATACCCGGTGAGTGAGTGAGTTTAATTTACGCCGCACTCAGCAATATTCCAGCTATATGGCGGCGGTCTGTAAATAATTGAGTCTGGACCAGACAATCCAGTGATCAACAACATGAGCATCGATCTGCGCAACTGGGGACCGATGGCATGTGTCAACCAAGTCAGCGAGTCTGACCACCCGATCCCGTCGCCTCTTACGACAAGCATAGTCGCCTTTCATGGCAAGCATGGGTTGCTGAAGGCCTAGTCGACAACGGACGTTCATATACCTGTAATATTGCTGAGTACATCGTTAAACAACAAACAAATAAACAAATAAACAAAGTCCCAAAGTCTCAAATATCGTGCAAGGGAACATAGTTGACATGATCCCGTAATCATGGGTTCGATGGGTTCGTCCTTTCATGACCCTTGTTATTCTGCACCATTTTCGGCGATTTCACTACAAAAACGCCAACGACATGCACACCATTCCCTAAAAATGACAACACGACGTCTTGAAATGTCGAGTGTATTCTGACAAAGGGACGGACACAATCAATGACATTTTGACTTTTCCCCAATATCAGCAATGTCCACCCTATTTTAAGATAATTACCTGAATGACCCATACTTATGTTTCAATGTACACCCAAAGGTACACGTCACTATACTCCAATCTGATTATATTACCTAGTCTAAATGTCATCTACACATTAACCACTGTTGCCAATTGTGTCCACATCTGTTTGCCAGTTTAACCCGTGGTTGATATTCTGCAAACACATAGTGCGCGATCGCATTGTTTAATGCTTTTGACATATCCTTTAAGTCAGACATTTGATTGACTTTGTTAAACGTTCTGAGATAAAATAAACATCGATATGTGTTATCTTACGTTTTGATATACAAGTAGGATATATCTCACTGGCCTCAATGGAAGTCCTTGACGTTATAGACGAGTCTGCATTGATATTGGGAGACAGTTTTGTGGCATACGATAAGGCAAAAAAGGGATCACATGAAAGGACAAGTGTTCCTGTATTTGGTTCCAAGGTTTCATCAAAAGCTTGAATTTGATATTCACCATCTATATACGGTGCATGAGTCAACCAAGTCCGTCAGCCTGACCACCCCATCCCGTTCGTCCACTCTTAAAAGCATGGCCAATTCTCGAAACTCGAAACTCGAATCTACACGAGTATAATATGATTATACAAGTTTACATTATGAAAATACAAGTTTCTATTAAGGGAGCGATGTAGCACCACCATTGCTTGCTATATGCTGAAGTGAGAAGACGTTTTAACGTACACCTGTAACACAGACGTTACGTCTTGAAAGTAAACGTTCCTTCACGTTTGTATCATATTTCCTTTACCTTTTCCACCCAAATTCTAATGTACGTAGTCTAGCTAGCTGCATTTTCTCGGTATTTTGGAGAGGCAAGAGTTGTTTTTTTTCCAAAGCTGGAATATTGACACTCTGAACCTTTGACAAAAACATTAACGCTTCTCTTCAAACAGGCCAATAAACCTAACCCACTAATCCCTCAGGTTGCACTTCCCCAATTAAACTCAGACTCCTGGTTTAATAAAATCCCAAATTCTCACGTTCACGGCAAAGCTGCAAATAATCCAGGAGTATTTTTGACATCAGACCTGGTAATTGGTGACCTCGGACTTAACCTAGGTAGAGGTTACATTGACAGTTGTCGTCAAGGTACTTGCATATTTCTGAAAAACCCGCCAACCCATATACAAATACAGAGGTTGAACTGTCCTCGTTTTCAGCATCGTTTTAAATGAACGAACTGTGTTGATAGTTAGGCAAAAAGAACTCCATACAAAGGAGGCAGTTTACTTCCGAAGGGAGGTAAAGGAGTCTACTTGTGTTCGATGATAACCTTAGCTTCTTTATACACAGGTAATGTTTACATATGGAAACACTGCTGCAGAAATCGTGAAGATATGCAAGAGAACATATACGATTTTCTGAGAAAGGTGTGAAAAAAAGAATATATATTTAAACATTCTTGTCTCATATATGTATTCAAGCATTAAGTACTTTTGTGAGATGAGGATGTTGAAGTGGAATTTCGGAATATGTAAGAGCGAAATTGTCACCTCCGAGGTTCATATGTTACCGTTTGTATAGTTTGCTTCGCAGGATAGATGGTACAAACAGTGCTTAAAGATTTAATGGCAGTTTATGATTAAATCACAATTTGTTAAATGATAAACAGGATATTGAATATAATTATGAATTATGTTGTCTGTTGAGTCAATAGTGATCGTGTTTCTATTTTGCATTTAATGTCGTTCCACTGCGTAGACACTTCACCCTTAAAACCATGTAAATATTCGAACTAGGATTTCGGTGTTAAAAGCGAACACCGTAATCATGGTAATGACTGTGCTACCGATTTCCTCGCTAGGGGTATGAATAATTTCACATTTGATTAAAGCATTACCTGCTGATTCACAATACATTGGACTGTCTACACTCTATCCACGAACTGAACAGAGTTGAGTCACTTTCGTGTTGCCACGATTCGAAGATCGTACGGAGTTGGGGCCCTGTTTTTACCTGATTATGTTTTGCCAATAATTATCCCAAAATGGTGTATGCCTATGGAATTTTGGGGTCCTTTCTCACTACGCGCTATGGGGGAAATGCTGCGAGGTCTCTAAAAGCAATTCTAATTGAAAAAACGTCCGTGCTTTAAAGGCAACAATTTTTGTATCACATCAAACGGACATTGCATATGCAACGACAAAACGAGTGATAGGTGCGCAGCTATGTATGCCGCATGTCATACCCTGTTGTGTACAGAGGGGTGGATACGTAGCCTAGTAGCCAAAGCGTTCGCTCGTCACACCGAATACCCACTGTTCGATTCCCCACATTGTTACAATGTGTGAAGCCCATTCTGGTGTCACCGCCGTGACATTGCTAGAGTAATGCTGAAAGCGGCGTAAAACCACACTCACTCACTCGCCCCTAAAGCTTATTTATCGGACTGAGTTTAGAGGTGCCGGAATTGCGAAAGTATTACCAATGGCTACTTTATAATACATTTGTAAGTCTGTGACATGGTTTTACCGGAAGTACGCAATTTGTGTTTCAACAACATTCTGTTATGTACAGTTTTAAGACCCTTGTGCAAACGTCCTACCCGATTTTAAACGTCCACTGCCGGATTACGTCCGTGATTTATTGTTGATGTTTATGTGTTATTACTCATTCAAAAGGATCTTTATTGATTTCAGTTCCGACTATGTTATTTAATGATCTCGAAGTGTGTCAGGTAGGCGATGAAATGACGTTATATTTTCTACTGTTCAACCCGAGATTGTAGAGAGTGGGTGAGGCAGTCAGTTTTGAATTGCGTGCTTAACATATCATAGTCTGTTAGTTTACTATGTAGGAAAACGCTCTCTCTCTCTCTCTCTCTCTCTCTCTCTCTCTCTCTCTCTCTCTCTCTCTCTCGATATATTATACACGTGTTATACCTAGATACAACATTATACACGGGTTATACCTAGATACAACATTATCCACGGGTTTAACCTAAACAAAACACCATGCACCAGGTTATGAATAGATACATTATACACGGGCAATACCAAGACATATTATATACGATGTTATGCTAGATAAATTATACACGGTTTATACCTAGATACAACACCATACACCAGATTACACCTAGATACAATATGGTACGCCTGATTATACCTCATTATACCTTGATCCATCACCATACACCAGGTTATACCTATCTACAACAAGATACACCAGCAAACAGATACAATACTGTAGGATATATTTTACCCCGATATCTACGGACAAATTAGTACCCAAGGAACTGCAATGGTTCTTCCTAGCCTGAGGTCACCATTTCAGCAAACAGACTTCACAATATTTCAAACATCTTTAAATCTTAGAACGTAACCAGCGACAGATCACATACCGACTACATAACTGGATATTCAAAGAATGACTTCTGTCTGAACAAAATACTTCAGCTTCGCGTTGGGCATCAGTGTTCTGTTCGTGGGAATATTAAGCCAACATCAAACAGCCAGCCAATTAGTAAACACGCACCACAGATAAAGATCAAACACGACACTTCAAAGTATATAGACCTGCAAGAAATAAGAAAGTGCATTTGTTGGAGAAAACGAGCAGATTTGCAACAAAACTGTGAGTGTTTGTTGAGGTCTTCAAGTGTTTTTCTTCCTCGTCTTGACACCCTTTAGTGGAGAGAAATACCCTCTTAATTTTCGCCCCACGTTTCAAAGTCGAAATGAGTAAGATAAAGGATCCGCTTTGTCCACCCACCCTGTGTCAACACCGGCAGGAGGTAGGCCGTTTACATCAACGGGCACCGTGTTCATCGAACACCGCTTTCCAAGGGGGTGTCCCTTGGCTTAGTTATGTTAGAACTTGGGAAGAAGACAGATGCGTTCTTACATCAAGATTATTTCCTTCTTCGCTTGGTTAATCGCTGTTTAATGTGTAAACATGTTCATTTATGATACAAATGTTGAGATTCCCTTAAGAAAAAGACCTTTGGCATATATGAGGGTTACAGTTTCTCTACCTGTGTTTGGCTCGGATTATGTTCAGTTTGTTGACGGCTTTGCGCCTTTCTTTCGAAAGATCCTACCAGAAGTGGGATGGCTGATTTTGTCACGTGACGTCATAGTTGTCGTGAAATTGTATCCGGCTACATTGGCTATATAAGACACGCGTTATTCGTGATGGAGTAATATGTTCAAGACGCGTTAACTTCAAGAACGTCTTTTCAAATCGGACTGTTACCCCCCAAAAAACGAAAACAAACGAACCTGTGCCAAAGGAACATAGCCATTGCGACTTACAATCACAGATTTTTTTTCAGGCATTATTTATCAAGAATGACGCACAAGTTGTTGATGCTGCTGTCGCTGGCTGCGATGGCATGGACGCAGAATCAGTTTGCGCCTCTTTGTCAAAGACCATTCCAGTGGATTCGCGACCAGAACGACTGTGCCCGGCACTGGCGCTGTGTGTGGGGACGCCCGGTGGAGATGCCACGGTGTCATCCAGGCACTATTCTCTCCTCCAGACTCAACGTCTGCGTCTTCATCGGCAGCTTCTGGGACGACTGCGGCAGAGGTGAGTGCAACATCCTCGTGTCAAAGGTGTCTTGTTAGTAGTGATGATGACGATGACGAAGACATTGATCATTATTTTCATAACTGTTATGAAGTATTTTCATAAACTAGTTACTGCGGATTTAAAGCTGATATGGCTCAGATGGTTCAGTGGGTGATCATGATGTCAACCACTTTATTGTCTTGTCCATATCCGATTATGTACAAGCAAACAAAGAAAAAGAAATATGCCCATAAGATAAGCCACACTTTTATGAATAATAAAACCTTCGAGAACTTGACAGCACTGTAGTCGGTACTGCTGGACTTGCATACAGAATCATTGCCATCTCTGACCTACATCGCTCAATTTGACGTCAGCACTGGTCTTCAGACGTATTTATTGTGACAGATTTATGAACTACACCCCTAGACATTCAATTGTCAGTAATATTATAGACGTAGACATTTCGTAATTGAATTATCAGGAAAATGAATTAACACTGAACTTTCCATATTTATTATCACTCTAAAATAGACGTAGACATTGAATTAGCACATGAAGCACATGAAAATTACGTGTCCAGTAGGCAAGGACATGTTATTATCGCTAGACGCGTGGTCAAGCGTTCCAAATAGAACTTACAAGGCATTTAGAAACGCCTCCGAAAGTTTAATACTGCTTTTTCACAAAGAAAAACGGACCTTGACCTATATGCTAATAATGCTGATGGTAATATGAATTATCATCACTACAAATGCCTTTGGCTGTTGGACACAATCCTCTGTAGGAAAACGGTTGGTTTAAAATGGTCAGGTGTCGCCGTTCCAAATGAAACATATTTTGACATAACCACAGATGCCTTTGACCATTTGAAACAATCCTGAATAAGGAAACGCTTAGGTCAATCTTTTCAGGTGACACTGTTCAAATCAAAAGGTTCTTATCTAAGAATTCCTTTGGGTAGTGTTGTTAAAGAAACGTCTGGTTAAACATTTCCAGCTGTGAATGTTTCCAAAACAAATTATTTTGTCATAACCACAAATGCATTTTGTCTTTTGGTTCTCAATCTTCTCAGATGACATTGTTTAAAAGAACTGTATTCAGTCATATGTGGCATGAATCCAGGAACCTAAATAAGTAGTTTGGGAAAGTTGATTTACAATATTGATATAATGATGAAAGCCAAGGAGGAAAGGGACGACGAAGGGAAAGGAAAATGTGACACACCCACACCCAAGGTGGCATTGGTTCGTGCTATGCTAGTGGTATTCTCTCAAAACAGAATATATAATCACATGCGCTCTGTCTCCCATCGTTTAGCCTTAGAAAGACGTAATTCGTTGGGTTGCAGCATGACAATAGGAAATGTGCGAAAAACATGCGTTACAATCTTGTAACAACGTAAACAATGAGACAGTTAGAATGTGCGCAATCCCCGGTGTCAATGTAGTCTGGCAAATATTGGACCAAACCCACACTCCAGTGTCAAGCCTGTCCAAACACCACCACGTGTCCCAATCTACAATATATACACAGAACAGTTTATTCATTTAATTTCCCGAAATATCTATGAATTTGACATTTGTTTTACTATTTCATTACTGTTTCACTATTTGGTTTACAATATTTTTTATCATTTGTATTACCGTGTTTTATTTTTACTTTTACTGTTTAGTTGATTGTTTATTTTTCCAATGTTTTATTATCGTTTTTTACTAATTCTGTTTTACCGTTTTACTATTCATTTGTTTTACTGTGTTTCATCGTTGGTTTTACTATTTGGTTACCATTTGTTTGATAATTGTGTCCAGGTTCATAACGTCTGTTATAAACTGATGCACAAAAGAAAGTGGCGTGAAAGTTAACACCAGGTTTAGTGTGTATCCATGTTTCCCGGTTTCCTTTACCAGTTTTCACACTAGTTTTGCTTGTGTAGTAGTTGTATACTAAATGTTTAACTATTCTATTCTATCTTACTGTAGTTTGAAATGCTAATTCAGCAATCGCCTTGCTATGTACTTTGGTATTCTTGGAATCAACTTGAAGTTCAAAGTTAGTTAAAATAGTGGTTAGTGCGTTGAAAGTATTGATTTCCATGTGTAGTTCATGTAAAGAGAACGGATATATTGGATACCCCGAGTAAATAGAAAATACACAGGGCGCCATATAGTTTTCTTATGACTTAATTTGTTAATAAAAGGCAACTGAATTCGACAACAGCAGTAAACAGTATTAAACTATTTCTGTGTTCTCCTACTTGTTTCCAACATGTAAGGTGAAATCTTATAACTCGAAGTCTTCGGGACAGATTTTTTCGAAGTTATTGTTCAGATTAAAACTTGTTTCAGACCTTGACGAGAGATCGAGTTAAACGATACATCGAGTTCATGAAGTTCGAGATTAAAAAATGTGTACTTGTAGCTATAACGCGCATGTTTGCGCCTACACGCTTCCTTTTGCATTCTAGGTACTCCAACGGCAACGGTCGCCCCACCCCCGCTCACCGTGGAGGACCGATGTGCCCGTGGGGAGACTGTGTTCCCACACCCAGACCACTGTCAGTTGTACTATAACTGCAGCCACACCTATGTGGATGTCCCCCGATACTTCAAGCAGCATTTGCAGGAGTGCCCCTACCCCAAGCTGTTCGACGTGAGGTCGAGCCGGTGCCAGGACTTCCAGGAGGTCGACTGTGGCACGAGGGAAGAGACCATCAATGCTTGTAAGTGAGTGAGTGAGTTGAGTTTTACGCCGCACTCAGCAATATTCTAGCTACATGGCGGCGGTCTGTAAATAATCGAGTCTGGACCAGACAATCCAGTGATCAACAGCATGAGCATCGATATTGGGAACCGATGACATGTGTCAACCACGTCAGCAAACCTGACCCCCCGATCCAGCTGGTCGCCTCTTACGACAAGCCTTTTATGGCAAGCATGGGTTGCTGAAGACCTGAGTGTAAGTAAATGTTTAAAATCGACGATAGGTCAGGTGAAAATGGCAAGTCTTGATTGATCATTATCATAATATATTATCAACCACCACTGCTTGCTGTAAGAGGCGAAGATTGGGGCCTAGATTTTCGGAGTTCTCTTAGTGCTAAGCTTCGAAAATCAAGGTCCGGGTGTTCAATGCTTGGCTGACAAATGTCATCATATCCCATTTGCGTAGATCGATGCTGATGGTGTTGATCACTTGATTGTCGGGCCCAGACTCGACTATTGCAGACCACCGCCATATAGATGGAATATTGCTGAGCGCGGCGTTAAACAAACAAAATTTGTGATAAAATAAAACCATTATTTTACTCATGTCAGCTAATTTGTGTTTCGATTTTAATGTAATTGATACCGACATTATTGTTGTATTTTAGACTTTTAGTGTGGAATGAATGTTTCCGTGACCGTTTAAAGCGCTAGGGCGACGTAAAACTCACTGAATCAGTGTTTACAGCGAAGAAATGTTTCGATACTGTTTGTTAATTCTGTATACGAAATATCCTACATCCAAGACCCCATATGATATTCTATGCTCGGTCTCCAACTGACTCTGGGTTCGCCTCTCCAATAGAATGCGTGAAGCCCATCTAGCGTCCCCCGCCTTGATATTGCTGGAATATTGCTGTGTAAACTCACTCACTCACTCACTCATAGTTCAAAGAAGCATCAGCTCCGCTCGTCGTGATGTTGTGAAATACTGATAAAAGCGGCGTAAACCTACACTCACTCACTCCTGTTTCAGGTGATTACCGTCAAAACTGGTGCCCCGTCTCCCACTGCATCCCCTGCGCCGTTAACCTCCCGTCCTGTCAAGGTCGTCCCGACGGACGCAACCCTTTCCCTGGGAGGGAGTGGAGCCCATGGTACATGGAGTGCCTCAAGGGACGAACCATCTCCACCGCACAGTGCCCTAGGGACATCAACTTCCGGGTACCTCAGTTCCTGAGCCTGGAGACAAACAAATGTATAAACTTGTTCCGCATCCCCCGAGAACGTGGGGGTCTCATGCCCTCCTGTGATGGTCTGATTGACGGGACCTACCCAGTGGAGGAGAAAATACCCGGGGTGTCCTTCATATGCTCTGGGGGTAGGTTACTGAACCTAAGGTACTGCCCCGACGGGTCAAGCCAGCGCCCAGAGCCCAGAACCTGTGTATACTCATAGCAAGGCCACCATGAAGAATATTCAGTAAGTATGTGTTAAATCATTATAATTAATTAATTATTTAATTAATACATATTTTCCCCACATGGCGACCTAAACTGGACTTTATTACATTAAGTGTTAAGGTACTAGTATACATTACATTAAGTGTTAAGGCACTAGTATACATTACATTAAGTGTTAAGGCACTAGTATACATAGCTAATAAAGAATAATATAAATAATGGCATTGGCGTAGCCCAGTGGTTAAAGCGTTGGTTCGTCTCGCCAAAGACCCGCGTTCGATTCCCCACATGGGTAAAATATGTGAAGCTCATTTCTGGTGCCACATGACGGAAAATTGCTAAAAGCATCATAAAACTGAATCCATCCACTCACAATTCCAGTGCAAGAGAGTTATAGCTTCCAATATTCTTGTGGTTGATCTGTGTTTATAACTGGTTCCAATGTTCTTGTTACATTTTGATTTTTCAATGTAACCTCTGATTTTTTTACCAAAAACATGTTATTACCAAACAATATTTACCAATAGTGAGTGAGTGACGTAAATAATCGCCACATTAGCAATATTTCGATGGGTTAGTAATCCCATCACACTGCCTAACACACACGTTATTCCAAGACCAACACTGGTTAGTCAAGTAGTTACAGCGCTCGCTCGGCACGTCAAAGGTCTGAGTGCTGTTGCCAACATGAGTACAATATGCGAAGTCAAATCTGTGATATTGTCGGAGTATTACTAAAAACGGCGACCAATAAGACGGCGTAATAATAAACCCACTCACCCACCCTATAGAAATCTACCGTTTTCAGTGAACGCTGGGACCCAGCGACCCAGAATTCTTTTGAAAAAGACTAAGTTCAACAAAATAGCATTCATTATTTGAAGATCAGGGTTATCGTCCCTTTAAACCAAATAAAGTAAAGTGTTGTGTAGCCGTGACCTTAGGTTCGTGGTTATACAAAACCAGACGTATGCACCAATCACGCGTTTTGTTAGGCGTGGCCGGTACATTTCGAGCTCATCACGACGAAACAAAGCTTATCTCATTTCAATCACGTTTGGCGACACTTTACATAAGAATTTCAAACGAGATAAGATAAAAAGACCTGAAATGAGAAGAATTTCGATTCAAACGAACCACCAATCCTCATAAACGACGTCATCTGACGTGTTCCAACATGGCGGTGGAGTCCGTAGTGATGGTACCGATTTGCCTGTCACAAGTAAATCAGGACAATACACACGCGAAATGGGTTCACATTGTTACCTTAAACATCAGCCCTATATGAAGTGTGTACAATAACTGTGACGCTCTATGAACTAGCGGAAGATCGAAATCATCTAAACCAACACGTCCGCGTGTTGTTGATAGACGGATTACACGTTAAGCCCGTGCACGGCTTCACTAAGCTAGGGCCATTGGCTTCACAGACTGGGGAAAAGAGAGGCTGTTGTTTGAAAGTGGGACACAGACAAACATTGTATGTGTCGGACGAACGGCTTCACAACTACTTTGCAACTGCAAATTGATACTCTCCCATCGTCGACGACGTCACGGAAGACTGTGACTTGAATACTCCATGACAACACAAACCTGCGTTCTCTTCATTATTTTTTACTGGTTTAATGTTTTAAGTCAGAGCTGGCATCGGTCGTTAATCTCTGCCAGCTGAGTTTGTAAGCTGTTTGATGTGCCAGGTTCTGTCCTTGATTTAGAACTTGGCCTGTTAATGGTGCTTTTTTATTGACCTTAACTGGGTAGGTCTGCTCATGTTGGCAAACCATTTGAAAGAAAAAGATTATGTCCAGACACAAGTATGTCTGACCTTCATTCTTTTTACCCAGCAAAACTCGTTGTTTACATTATGGATTTATTTCGACTAACATAATCTAGCTTTACATGGCACTGTCAACATCAAACAAGCACATACTCGTGATGCAGACAGTTTTGTCGACTCAGCTTTTAGCAGAGATTTCTTATGGACGTGAAAAGTGTCTTGCGCTGCTATTTGTATGAAACGTCAGTAACGTCCGATGCGCGTTTAACTTTAAAATCACTTAGAGACAGCAGAGTATTGAACTCTACATATTCATCTCTTACTAATGAATTTATTACCTTTTTGTGGATATATTATATATTTACAATTCTATTGGGTCGGTGATCAAAATGAAAACAGAGTACAAGTTTGAAATGTTTAAGATGAAATATGCTATATCTTTATTATGTGTTTGAACTGTTTCCTGGGTGTTGCCTGCCTTCAGGACTTACGTTTTATATAATAAGACCAATTTACACTCAACTTTTTCAGGAACCCGGATTGTGATTCCGTCTCCCACCAACCAAAGCATAACTTCCGTCGTGTTCCTAGCAGTGCATCGTTTTTTCATCTGCCGTCACGTTCTCAGTTGTCTGTCGTCGTCAACGTTGTAATGTTCCTAATGTATTGAGTCCTGTGAAGTCGTATTTACTTACTGTGATCAGTAGCTATACTGTCTAAATAGATGCTGATGGCCCCATCTTTCTTTTGCGTCCTTGAATTCAGTTTACAGAATGTGTATTTTGTATTCGAACACACCAATACCTACTTGTAAATGGAATCAATATTTTGGTTTGTGACCAAACACGTATTTTCTGTTGTTGCCGGCATTGCGCACTATAGATAGGTGGCAACACAAGAATTTTTGCGTTTCGTTATTGTTCAGCATGTATTGGCTGTCAACTGCACCCGTAATGTCAAAGTTGTTTCGAGTATGTTTATTTACAGATGTCCGTCCCGTGATAAGTGTCCAAAGATCCGCTTTCATTTTTAGCTTCTAGTTTATGTTCCGTGTGTATTGCTAAGCGTTCAGCAGTCACGTATCTCTAAGTGTCCACAAAGTAGTAACTCACGTGATTTAAATCTTTTGGTTGTTCACACATGCTGTTCAGCTAGCCGCAGTGTTTACTACAGCCTTCGGTGTTCACAAAGCGGTTGTCCCGATAAGTGTTCACAGTGCAGTGGCTACGTTGTTGTGTTCACATGACAGTGTCACGATACGTGTTCACGGTGCAGTTTCATGATGAGTGTTCACGATGCAGTGTCTACAATGTCGAGTTCACAAGGCAGTGGCACGATCGCCTGAGTATCGACAGCAAAATATTCACATCAACTTCCAGAGCGCAGAGACAACATTGGAATGAGCTGATTAATGTAGTGTTCATGGATCTACCCACAAGTTATTGTTCACATTAGTGTTCACTGCAGTGTTCACTGCATCAATTCACATTTGGTGTTCACAACGCAGTGTTCTCACAGCCGCTGACATTATGTTCACAATACTGCCCTGAACACACCGTTCAGTGTAGTGTTCACGTTAGTGCTAAATGCAGTGTTCATGTTTGTGTCTAAAACATAGTGTTGTGATCGGGTCCACCTTTCTCTTCAGACTGTAATGTTCACGATATGTGTCCTTTTCACTAATCTCTTCTTTCAGTTTGTAAATAGCATGTGAGTACTATCAACACGATCAATTATATTTTTACATGACATCAGTAGGGTCAGATGTACACCTTCTCCACAGACTGAAAGTTGCACCTCTTTGGCTTCACTTTCAAAAATATAAATGATCGAGTCCAGACAACCCAGTGATCAGCAGCATGAGCATCGATCTACGCATTTGAGTACGATGGCATTTCAGAACCCAGTCAGAGAGTCTGATTGTCTCATTTGCAGACCAATTTTCGAAAGTCTTTGGAGGAATAGAGACAATTTATTGAAATATGTCGATCTTAATGATTATCTCATACTTTGTACCATCTGTAACCACTCGTTTCATTCGTGACATACCGAAAAGCGGTTACGGAAAGAGACGGGGTCTGACGATTTGATTTGAAATAGAAAATTGCCCGTCTTCAATGAACTTGTTGACTGATTCTGATTAGGATGAAAAAGATGTGTACATATTTTGTAGAATATGTTTCGTGTACCATATATGTACATACTGCTTTCAGATTTATTTATTTCAATAAAAATAAAACTCTTTTGAATGAATGGATGTTGTTTTGAGTTTGCCCAAAGACCAAGGCAGCAGGGCGATAGATTTGTTGCAACATACATTTAAAAAAAGTCGGGGATAGCCCATTTTGCGAGCATACCACAAGCCAATGCCAATGCATGTGAGAAAAAAGTAACATAAATTATATCCATACAGATGAAACATTTCAAAAGGAATGGAATAAATTGTCACATTCTACCTAAGTTTCTCTTCATCATCTGTTTCTTCTCTGACTTCATCATTTGCACTTATCGATCTATCCCCTACTTTTTTCAAACGGTATACATTCTAGAGTATGCCCCAGGCTTTATGGACTGTCAGTTCTCAAAACATTCGCACGACACCCTTGATTCTGGATTCGATTCTTGACATGGTTGCAAAACGGGGTGTATATTCCAGGCTGTGCTGTCTCAGTGCTATAACGAAACCCTACTATGATTGTCGTATGTAGGTAAAGGTCACCCCGGACAACAGATTGACAGTTGACCGAATCTGACCACTTGCCTCTACTATGTTTTTCCTCAAGCCATATTTGGCCTCTGCGTGTACACGAGAGACAGGTTGATGGACTTTATTATAAAACAAATACATTATTATTTGGCCCGTAAAAAGGAAGGTTAGGGCAGACAGTAAACATTAAACTATTTTTTTAATTTTAGACACGTTCATTTTTACGCACAGCGTGTTTATCGGACTTTGTTTACACACATGATAAGATATTTATAGCGCACATGTCCACGCAACTAGTACATGCCCGAGGCGCGTGATTGTTCCCTCTGGATTCTTTTAATCAGATCAACTCCCTAATGAGTCAAGTCATGCAGCATGCAATGCGTGGACTGTCCTTCGCTAGCTCGCAGTTCTTCGATACGCTTGCTAATACACAGTGCAACGCCGTCCTTTGTTGATACCATGTGCGTACATCTCCTTTGTCAACGCAAATTGCGTGGGCCAGCATCATACAGAACATGAACCGACCTTCCTTAAAGCACAGTGTCTAAGCTACCCTTTTCGACACGCAGTGCTTTGATCTTTTTTTTTTGTTAACGTACAGCGAATTGACTGTAAATATATAGATAATACACACATGGGCTGAAAATATTCCTGTTGTCGGATAACGCGGAGCTATCGCCACTGCGAGAGCGACAGTCAGTCCCCAAAGCCACATTAAGGTAGAGTGTGAGATTCGAACTTGTACTGATGGTAGCTCGCCTGAAAAAGCATCTCTTCTCAGCGGGCAGTGGACATACGCAAATGCCTTTTGATTGAGGCGATATTGTGACATTATTACATGTACTGAAGGGAAAAAAGATGACATGACAGCACAAGACTTAGTTATTTTTTCACAAGCTATGCGATAGACAACTTGAGAAGAAAGCAAGAAACAATAAGAATCACTTGTCCTTTCATGTCATCCCAAATTTTCTCTTCAGTATATTTCAATACAGTCCAAAACCTTTGTGTCGAACATGCGGCTGTCTCGAAGTTTACTGAGTCATCAATTTGCTCAGTTAGCATCCACATGCCGGATAACTCGAACTACAGAGTTTACTATTGCTTTTTACACGTACAGCTTAAGAAAGAATAAATCATGCTGAAGAAACACACAAAAGAAATAGGACTCACTGAAGACTATTCCAGTTACATGGCGGCGGTATGTAAATAATCGAGTATGGACCAGACAATTCAGAGATCTGCAGCATGGCCATTGATGTTCGCATTTGGAATATGATTGCATGTGTCAACCACGTTAGCGTGCATGAACACATGCTCCCGTTACTCACCTTTTAGGATAAGTATGGGTGTCTGAAGATCAGTACTAACCCGGATGTCCACGGATCAAAGAAACAGGAAAGTGTTCGTTGTATTATTATACTTGCATTTTATTTGGTAGAATGCGTTGATCATGCATGTACGATGTATTGGTTAGAATTTTTCAAATGACCTTGAAAGTTATCTTACAGATACAAATCTTCGTCTTAGGGTTAAAGAATTCTAGGAAAGGGGTATCCTGACTTCACACTGTTGCGTGATGGGCGAGAACTCCGTATAAAACAGTCCCTCGAGACCACAGATGTGCAGAGCGGTAGTTCTCTCCCCTTGACAAGTGACGTAATGGGGTGACCCCTCTCTGGTTTTAAAGACGTTCTTGCCGTCGGGAAAGCCAACGCAGCTGGCGAAATTTTCGTCTTGGCAGGTGGCGCATGGCGGGTCGGAGCATGACAGCTTGTAGTCACCTATAAAAGAAAGAGCTATTTTTTCAATAAAATCCAATAGAGCGGGTTCCACCGCTAAACGTGTATTCTTTTCTGTCATGATTGAAATTGGTCGATTTGCAAAGTGCGACTACCGGGATCCACTAGTCAAGCTTTCTGACTTGGTTTATGTATCCAACATAGCTGGGATACTGTGAAAAATTAAACTAACAAATATGATCTTTGACCAAACAAAATACTTGACAAAACAGATCCCTGGAAATTAATTCCGCGAAGCAAAGTGGGGGAGGAAGCATTTACTTACACCTCAGGCGTTCCTAATTTCAAATTGTGCATCGAAAATGGAAAATGGAAAGAATAGAGTTACAAGTAAACACATCCAATTCCAGGCCAAAAACAAAAACTAAAAAAATTATAAAAATTTCTTTAAAAGATATATTTGCAAAACATCTTTATCGTAATTAAGTTAGAAGTTAGTTACATGCGTGTAAAGCAGCAGTATGTCAAACATGACCTGAAGAAATTTCGCCTTGAGAACATAACGACTCAACTGATTTATAAAAGAATGCCACAATCATTTTACTGCCGCTTGAAGCCGTAACTCTTCTCACATGAAAGAGATATTCACTCAGTGAGTTTAGGTTTACGCTGGACGTCAGCTATATGGCGGTGTTCTGTAAGTCGAGTCTGGACCAGACAATCAAGTGATCAACAACATAAGCATCAATCAATTGAAGGGAATACGAAGGGATACGATGACATATGTCAAGCAAGCCAGCCAGCCTGACCACACGATTCCGTTATATAGTTATACTGTTACGACAGACATGGGTTGCTGAAGACCAATTGAAACCCATATCTTCACGGGTCCTATTTCAAAAGCCACACGAACCTGTGGAAATATTATAGAAACCAATAATCATACATGGTGTTAGTGTACGAATCGATAGATTATGGAGCTTGTGTGAACTGACAACTCATCCCTCCCAGCCAACGCGCGCCCGCGCACATCCATTAAGGCTACTCGGGAACAAATCCAAGTCGTAAGTGGGGACAAACATCTTCATGACAATTTCTTGACTTAGCGGTCAGTCATCTGACATGATTCGGGGGATAGTGGCTCATTTACCCACATCTGGTGTCCCCTGTCATCATATTGCTGGAATATTGCTAAAGCGGCGTAAAACTACTCTCACCCACACATTTATACTTACAGGGACGCTTGGTCTCTGTCCTTGTTCCACAGGACACGGTGTCGTGGGGCTGGCACCGCAGGTTGACGCTGGAGAAGAGGTCGGGGTAGTCGCACTCCTTTAGGTAAGCGGGGTAGACGCTGCTGTCGCCGCCGGTGTATGCAGAGCAGTCGTAGTAACGGTTACACATGGTCGGGTGCTCTACTTTCGTAGCACCCATAGCACAGATGTAGCTGATTACTTCTGTTGACAGGGATGTTTGTATGTTTCTCACATTTCAACGGTAAATGTGTGATATACTAATGGATACATACTAGATCTATGCATTGTTGTACTCACAGCAATCTCGAGTTCCAAACCTTTGAGCGAAATCTTAAATTCGGAAACAGTTTCATTTGAAACAAATGAATAGAAATGGGGCAATTGTAAAATGATATTGCTTTATGTAAATGGTGCGATTAAACCAAGTGTAACACTTCAACAACATACTGCAATTCATCTTACAATACTCCAACACATATCACCATACACATATACTCCAACACATATCACAATACACATATACTCCAACACATATCACTATACATGTATATTGCAATTCGGAAATTTTGGCAATACTCAACCTAATATTTAGCATTAAAGTGACGTTGACAGTTAAATGAAGTCAAGGAATATCCTATGCAAAGGTAAAAACTGACTCTATCGATAAAATTGTATTTGCCAGAGAGTTGATTTCAAATATGCTAAAATTAGGTGAATAGAAACGTTTGAAACAAGTCCGGATAAAGTATAAAGAATATCTTAGGAATGCTGTCATTTAAGAGTAAAATCCCCACATTCAAGCAAAATATGCGAGATTGTTATTTAACTGTTGAGAGTGAATCTAGTCAATGAATATAGTTCAAAGTAGTTGCAAAAAAGTCACCATAAAGATTTCGTGCACATGTTGAAAACATACAGATACCCCATGGATAAGGTGTATATATGGATAGCCCAGTTGGATTACTCACCTGGATAAGTTTTACCTGAAACATGTCACACCTGTACAAGGTCTACATGAAACATATCTCACTTGCATTACGCCCACGGGAAACATGCCTCACCTCGGTGGTTTCAACATGAAACATGTCTCACTAGTATAAGGTCTACATGAAACATCTCACCTGTATAAATCTTACCTGTGTATGGTTTGCATAAAACATGTCTCACCTACATAAGGTCGCATGAAATATATCTCACCCGTGTACGTTGTAAATGAAACCTGTCCCACCTAGGTGAATTCACAACATATCTCACATGCATAGAGACCACATGAAACATATCTCACCTATATATGACGTCTTTGAGAGGCTTGATAACGGTGTTAGAGCCTACAATAAAGAAGTTCTCCATCCGTACACTGTCATCCTTCCTCACCTGTGTATGGTCTACATGAACGTGTGTCCGGATGAAAAACGTGTCTGAGGCCGCCCACATCAGGACAAGAATGGAATCCGATAGCCCTCTCCTTGTCACACGTGACGTAGAAAGCCGTCCCCTCTCTCCCCTGATGGAGATTGTCCCCGTCCTCAAGACCCTGGCAGCTGGGGTGGGACGACGCGCACGGGATACAGTTGGGGCCGGTGCACTTGTTCTTGGAGTAGTCACCTGAACATAATTATGAGTGCATGAGGATGGTTTTACACAACATTCCAGCAATATCCCGGACATTAGAAATGGTCTTCAAACATTTTCACCGTTTTGGGAATCGAACCTGGGCGTTCGACGAGACTACTATGCTACATCACCGCAACAAATACAGTCATGTACTGGGTGAACATATCCAGCGGCTGTTCCCCTGTAGGACATGTTAATATGGCTGTATTGTTTGGGTGTATACAACTGGAACCTAATGTTTTGGGTTTGTTTGGGGTTTTTTTGGGTTTTTTTTGTTTTTTTTGGTTTTCTTTTTGTGTTGTTTTGGTTTGGGTTTTTTTGTTTGTTGTTATTTAATGCTGCATTCAACATTATATTGCTTAAAATTAATCTGGACCAGACTATTCAATGATCCTTATCGTTGTAATAAGGAAAGTCCGGCGTTAGCGGGACAGGATGACAATCAAAGGTTAAGAGTTGTATGGTTACAATTAATGCGTTTGTATCCGCCCGATCTTAAAGGTTTTCCCGGTTCCCAAGAAATCACTGGTGTTTATTAATGAAAGGACATTCGCAAGAAAGGACACGGAACCAGATCGTTTGGAGTTTTGTAACTCGTGTGCGAAGACTACATGTGCCTTTTTAAAATCTAAATCATTAAAACCTAAAGAAACAAACATAAAGTATGGCCTAAAACACCATTGTGTAACCGTATCAGGTACAACACCAACGAAGCCACCAGGGGACATTAAAAGTGTAAAATATAGGATATTTAGGTGCTATCTTGGGCAAAAAACACGCCTTGGGCACAATGTACACATAGTGTGTCAGATGAGATATCGTCACACCTAGAGGCAGACATTGTGACAGAATTCATTCTGTTTCGCTATCAACATTACATCTTTGTGTTGAGAAAACCAAAGGTATAACCCCAAGATGAAGTGTTCTTTGTAAACCAAAGAGACGTTGCACTGACTAGTATTCTACCTTTGGCTATTCGTTTAGGAGCTGTAGTTTCATATTTGAGGAGCAATAATACTTATATATCCGTTCCATATAACGCCGCTATATGACGGCGGGTTTGTATATTATAGAGTCTGAAAGTCACAATCCAGTGACTAACATCATGAGCATCGATCAAAACAACTGGCATACGATGACATACATCTTCCGAGTCAGCGAGTCTGACCATCCGATGCCATTCTTCGCAAAAAATGGGTGTCAGAACATTAATTCTTCGATTCACTGAATAATGTCCCATCGTAGCTATACACAGATGATTCCTTTATCACGGCGCAGGGAGTTGGGATTTCACCATAACAGCAAAATTAATACAAATTATATATTTACTCACAGTAGTCAAGCTTGACAGCTCTCTGCCCACAGTCCACCGTTCGGAAGTCCTGGCAACGCAAGTTGACGGTGGAAAAGGCTTGAGGGTACATGCACTCGGCTTCGAATTTTGTCAAGTAAACGTCAGGGGTCGTTGAGGCCACTGAGCAGTTGTAGTACTTTTGGCACTCACTCGGATGTGGAATGATGTTTGCACCACCAGAACACAGTTGCTCGACGGCTGCCATGGCGAACCCTGCAAGATGTCACAATGTCATTTTTTAATCAGTGATCGGAACTGAAGTGCATAAATTAATAAAAGAGATCTGTTTGCTTGTTTTTTCACACTCATAATCCAGCTATACCGCGGTGGTCTGTAAATAATAGACTCTGGACCAGACAATTCAGTGATCAATAGCATGAGCACCGTTCTACGAAAGTGGAATTACGTGTATAAACCCATTTAGCGAGCCTGACCACTTAAAGTCATTACAACAGAATTGCACCATCGTAAAACGTAGTTTTTCTGCTTGATCGTAGTGCCAAAATAACACACGAGAGTTATTGCTTGATATTTTGTATCTTGTATAGTCTGGTTCATAATTATTGAGAATTTTTCTTCTTACTTTGAGCTATCCTAACACCTCAACTGATTCACTGATACTTAAAACTAAGTAATGGTATAAGGGAGGTAACTCATCTTGGCCTACTGAGTATAGTACAATTAGAGCTACCTCCCCTGAATTTGTAGCAGACGTCATTTTCCTCAGCACTGTCAACAATGTCTGCTGAAGATAAAAGAAGGTTGATTTTTGAGTTGTGTAATCAAGGAATTGATGATGTAAATACATTGGCAGAGAGAACAGGAACTCTTTCTACTGTGTATAGGATTAGGAAGAATTTTAAAGAGGGAAAGGATTTTGGGCACCAGAAAGGAGCAGGGAGACCCAGAAAATTGGACTTCTCAGATCACGTCCGGCTGGGAATTTTAGCGTCTAAAAAGCAAAGGGCAAGCATCTCCAACATCAGGTATGAAATGATAGAAAGGGGATCAACAGTTGTTTCAAAATCTACAGTTAGAAGAAATTTGATTGATCTTGGATGGGAGAAAAAGACTGGAATTCCTTCTCCTCTCATGAAACAAGAACATAAAGACAGGCGTGTTGAGTGGTGTTTGGCACATGAAAACTTTGACTGGGAAAATGTGATTTTTACTGATGAAAGCTCAATATGGGTATATCCCAATAATGTGAAAATATGGACAATTGTATCGATACCGTTGTATCGACGACCTAAATACAGCCCAAAGTTTCATGTATGGGGAGGGATATCCTTATTAGGAACGACCCCGCTGTGTGTGTTTGAGGAAAATCTGACAAGTCAACGCTACACTAACATATTAGATAATTTTCTCCTTCCAAGTGCACATGTGTTTTATGGAAATGACTAGATTTTGCAGCAAGATAATGATCCTAAAACATGCCAAGCAGTGGTTTCAGGAGAAAAATGTGACTGCATTACCATTTCCTGCATATAGCCCTGACTTAAATCCCATTGAGAACATTTGGGGGATGACGAAGGAATGTGTGAATCAAAAGGGGTTGACAAAAATTGAAGAAATGAAGAGAGAAGTGGTCCGATACTGGGACAGCATAACTCACGAGACACTAACCTCTCTGATAGGAAGTATGCCTACCCGTCTTAGACTGTGCCGTGAAGCTCAAGGAGCCTTGATAAAATATTATAATGTTACCTACACAACATGAAAAGGTCAGTTCACTTTCACAATACATTCAATTTTATCTGATTTGTTCTCGTTTAATAATATGAAATGCTTTAGCTATTCTCAATAATTTTGAACCATACTGTATAAGAAGGCTGGACAGAAACCGCAAGTCTAACATGAAGCTAGAAAATATAACGCGTTTCATATATTGAACATCTTCAGGGGTTTCACTTCATTTGAAATAACCCACTGACCTGGGTAATTTGCACCTACCCTCGTTTAAACACATTTGCCGAAAATATACAAAAACAAGTGCTGCTTTGCTTTCATTCAGTTCTGTTTGCATGGCTTAATATAACCTTTTAAGATATATTTGTCATCATCAGGTTCTCGTCGAGAGAACGTATCATTTAGTAAGCATATCAGCTTCATTTGACGAGAAAACCGTTCCCTATATTGTATATTCTTTCGTTATCTTCATGACACTGTGCTTCAAAGAACTGTGGGCAAAAAAAATACATTTTAAAAACTGGAATAGATACCAATGTCACAAAAATAGAAAATTACAAGGCTGCAATAAGAAACATTTCAAAATAACAAAAAATAAATAAAAAACGACCATAAAACAAAACAAACATAAATAAATAAATAAATAAATAAATAAATCAATCAATCAATTTTCGTTTGTTTCAGTTATAGTCACCATAAAACAGTAGTGTATAGGTTCTTTTGCCCATCAATATGTCTCCATCTTGCAGATTTTCTGGGATCCCCACCGCAAAACCCCTGCAATATTCCACATCCCCTGCTTAGTGACTCACCAACTATGATATCCTGTCCTCACCACGTAAGAAAGAACAACACTCACGATTAAAAATGCAGCTAATACAATTTCCAACTCACACACATCCATTTCCTGCAAATATTATTGAATCTAGAATCGTACCTGGAACATCTGGAGCCTTGTCTGATTTCTCAAATGGACATACGCAGCTGCATGTGACGTTGGCAGCGTCATCACAGGTCCCCGTAACATCGTTGAAACAAAGGTAGGGTGGACACGCTTTCTTGTACGCAACGTCGTTGAAGCAGTTCCAGTAGTAATGACAGTTAGTGTCGTCTGCTGTGTCTTTTCTCCCAGACATGCACTTCCTGGTTGTGCCGAGAGAAGTGGCTGTGACTCCGCTTAGTAGCGACATCGTCGACAACGACACGAAAACGGAAACACGCATCATGTGTCGATACATAATGGATCCACACAATGCAGCTTCAAGGGCAGAAGACGTCGTGGGCAGACGACAACCGCAGCAAACATAAAAATAGTGTGAGAGTACGTGGTGCTTTTGTTTTACGACTTGTTTACTTCTGCGGGCGATGAAAAGTTTATGTGATTTTGTATTCCCTTTGCGACATACAGATTATCTGATAAATAACTGTTGGAGATATGTGACATACATTTGTAAATGAGATAGCTCAAGATTATTTTCCCCAAAGACACATGGGTATGATATTGACCTTCAAAATCATTTCTGTTCAGAGTACTGTTTTACGCCGTTGGAGCGTGGTTCCAACAATATCACAACCGGGAAAACAGGGAAAGGGTTCACACATAATTGTAACCATTTAAGGGAATCGAACCGGGTCCTGAACCCGGTATGACAAGCGACTATTTAATTGATTTAACCAAGTACATTATACAAATGTCTATATTTACTCTGAATTACTGAATATTATTCTGCCCAACAAGTGACATCCATCACAAACACATGCAATGGCAGGCCAAATATGTGCTTGAGAAAAACTGGGAACATAGGGTAAATGACAAAAAAAGGAATTTCACTTTTATTACCAATGCGACACTGAATAAGCAATAAGCCCCCGGTGATGGGCAGGTGGCTCCCCTGGTCACGGTTCATGGCACTGGTGTATCTATTGGATCTTGAAGCTTCATTGTCGCCAGACGCTGTTGAATGCGAAGAGGACTTAGGTGGCTCCCCACATGAAAAATGATGATCTTGGTTCTTGCGTACGAGAAGCATTTTTGAGCATTTTTCATACCCAGGTGTCACAGCCTATGAAATGACATTGAACCTTGGGGTGTAGCTGATGTGATATATAAGTTTTGGTATCCTACTCTCAGAAGTTATTGAACAGCTCACATTGACAGAAAGAGACCCTCCTCACGGCAGTGAAAATGAATAAAATTGAGTATAGAGCAGTAATTAAGTTTTTAGTTCTTGAAGGAAACTCGGCGAAGAACATTATAGAAAGGCTTTCAGCAGTTTGTGGGGAAAATCCACTCCATGAGCTAGAGGAGACCACAGGCATTTCACACGGATCCATCGAGACAATTCTTCATGAACATCTCGTCATGTCTAAGGTGTGCGCAAGATGGGGGCCGGGAATGCTTACAGATGAAATGAAGCAAACAAGGGTCACCATAAGCTACTCCATGCTAACCAGATACAACAAGATTCCAGAAGATTTTCACTTTAGGCTAGTAACCTGTGATGAAATCTGGATCCACCACTATGATCCTGAGAGCGCTAACTTGTCGAGGCAAGTGCGACAGTCAATCAAGGAGAAGCGCCGGTGCAAGATCAGACGTGGTATTCTTCTACATCAAGACAGCTCCAGTACACACCTCTCGCGTTGCAGCCGGTGCTGTCCAGGAATGCGGGTACGAAATCTTGCCGCAAACCCGCTACTCTCCAGACCTGGCACCAAGTGATTACCATCTGTTCCCAAATCTCAAGAAACACTTGCGTGGTCGTAGATTTCAGGATGCTAATGAGCTTAATGCTGCTACTGAGGCTTGGTTTGAGGACCAAAATGGCGCCTTCTACAGAGATGGCATCAGCGCCTGGCAGAAAAGATGTAACAAGTTTCTTGACTCACAAGGGGACTATGTTGAAAAATAAATGTGGTTCATACACTTGCGTGGTCGTAGATTTCAGGATGCTAATGAGCTTATTGCTGCTACTGAGGCTTGGTTTGAGGACCAAAATGGCGCCTTCTACAGAGATGGCATCAGCGCCTGGCAGAAAAGATGTAACAAGTTTCTTGACTCACAAGTGGACTATGTTGAAAAATAAATGTGGTTCATACCAATATTTTGTGTTTTTCTATGCAAGGCTCATAACTTATTGACATCTATTCGTATGTGTTGACAGATTTCAAGTCAAGTTTGTTTATAGAGGACATGCGTTCTTTGAGTCTGGTGTTATGGACTCCGAGAGTGTCTCCGATGTATCGGTGGCAACAGTTGCAGGGGGATCTAGTAAACAGATAAGGTAGGCAACAGGTGAAAGTGATTTCAGGTGAAAATTAGTTGGGTGTCTGGGGTCCGAAACATTGTCTCTAAGACGTTACAGTGAAAGGCTGAAATTTGATACCCCATGAGACACCAATGTGGATACTAAAAATGGCGTCAGTTGTTATATTGTGCACCAGTCTATACTGAAACCAGAGCAGTTTCACTTCCAGGGTTGTACTTAATACCTTACTGCAGATATCATTCCATGGAAGCTTACCAAATTTCAGTTCCCATTTTTCTTGACCATTTTTTTTTATTTCTGATGCTACAAAGGTAAACATGTTTAGAACCTGAACGCACACTGCACACTTGTGTATGGTACTAAGATGTTCTTCAACACAGTCTGGTGTACTTTTGGTTAACTTAAGGGCTGCAAGATAATGTTTAATGCTGTTTATTACCCCATGAAATTCCAAAAACGATGAACGCATAGGGTATATTTCTCTAAATTCCTCATAAGTAAAAAAATATTTATTTTCATCCATTAAATCTATGATCTGTGTTATACCCTTCTGGTACCAATGTTTCAGAAAAAGGTGGCATCTTCTGAACTTTAACGTTGGTATTATGGAAAAATAGGCTCAGTCAGGAAACTACTAAACCGTTCAGGCTTAATTTTCTTATCAAAGGCAATGAATGATGAACGCAATTTTTCCAGAATACATTGTTGACTGTGGGCAAGATATTCTCAAAATAGGCAGTACCAAATTCATCTAAATTACACATATGAGGATATGAAGACTTGAATAAGAGCTTCCACTTTGGATTATCTGCTGTCACAAGCTTCCGCGACCAAACGGTTTTCAGGGATTTCACACGTAAATTATATTAACCATTTCTAATCCACCATGTTTTACTGGCTGACACACCTCGCGTCGATTTACTTTATCTCTTTTACCACCCCATGAAAATTTAAACAGTATGTTATTAAGTGGCACAAGAAAGTCCGAAGAGGGGTCAGGCAATAATACTAGTAGTGACTTGATAATTGCAACCCTTCCAACTGGTGTAACAATCCTTTTCATCCATCTATTGATGATGTTTTAGTTCAAATAGCGTGTCTTTAAAATTCAGCTCAGTCATGTTCTCCAAGTTAGTACATAAAATTCTCCGGGTTCCAAGTAATAGGGAGTTTACACATAAATTTCAACTTACCTTTCTCCGATCCTATCCAGACCACTTGCGTCTTACTGTAATTTATTCTGAGACCAGACATGTCTGCGAAAAATTCCAAAGTCTTAATGTATGATTCTAATGAAGACTGACTAGCCACCAGTTAACAGGCTAGTGTGGTCAGCGAACTGACTTAACAAATACTCAAGATTATCTATCTGGATACCTTCTATGTCTTTGTTGAAACGTATCATATTGGCTAACACCTCTGCACACAAAAGAAATAAGTAAGGTGACGAGGGGTCTCCTTGCCGGCAGCCGCGTTGACCATTAAACCATGATGACATTTGACCATTTATAGACATACAACTCTTTAAGTATGTGTAAAAGACAGAAATATATTTTCTAATGTTTTCCCCCAAACCCCTGAAAGTTAGACACTTGTCTATAAATGACCAGGTTGTAGAGTCCAACACCTTCTCAAAGGCGATGAGTAGCATCATATCGGGAATACATTTCCTTTCTGTACATGAGATGACATCATAAATCAAACGAATGTTATCGCCAATATACCGACCTGCCATGAAACCAGTCTGATCTTCATTAATGATAATGGGCAACTTTGATTTTATCCTGTTTGCTATACGTGAGGCCAATTTATAGGAAACATTCAAAAGTGATATTGGCCTCAAGTTATTCAGGAAACGTTTAGGTTTATCCTCCTTTGGAATGCATACAATAACTCCTTGCTTTTGTGTGACGGAAAGTTCTGATGTGAACCCATAATTAATTGAACGTAGCAAAAAGTGTCAAATATCTTTAAAAAAACTTATAAACTTCGGTAGGGAACCCATCTGAACCAGGACTCTTATTGTTTGGCATTTTCTTCAGTGCTTTTGCTAGTTCATCTAGAGTGAGTATACTCTCCATCTCTTCAATATCACTATCATTCAAAGATGGTACAACAGAATTTAGATCAACATCTTCAACGATATGTTCTTTACTACTATACAAATTCTCATAGAAGCGTGTTGCTTCCAAAATAATATCGTTAGAATCAGTTAGTAAATTGCCATCACTAAGTTGAGTCATTGGTTTACTGACAAAAAAATTGTTTTTTTAACTACAAAACAGACTGCTAATGTTTTCACCCTCCATAGTCCATCTGATTCTTGATCTAATCGCTACACCAGACATTCTTTTGTTTTCTTATCTCCTCTAGTCCATTTCTTTTATCATCCAAGTCTTCACAATTAACTTCAATCTGTTGAATCAAGTTATTTTCCCTCTCAAGAGTCTTATTCTTCTTAAAGCTAGAATAGCAAACAGTTTTTACTCTTATTTCTAGAAGCAATGCTTCGAAAAAGAGTTGATCATTTAAAACAAATTCAAGGCCTGTGTTCGGGATTTCTTCAATTCCAGTAGAATCGTCATTCTCCTTTGCATACTGGGATTTAACCCTTGATATAGTTTCTTTTATTAAATCTACATATATCTTATCTTTTAAGTGAGATGTATTAAACTTCCAATATGTATTATGTCTTACGCCATCCTTAAAGGAATTAGTGATACCAACAAGAAAATGATCAGTTCTATAACCCGCAGATATGTCAGCCTTAGTAACAGAATTATATAGACTCTGAGATTAAGAAATAGTCTAATCTCGCTTGTTTTAAGGGTGATTTTCCACGCCTGGTACACCTTTTATTTTCAGGGATAAAATCTCTCCACACATCTACTGACACAGATCTCTCCCAAATAAAAGTCCGCATATAACAGTTATTTGACCGCTTTGTGGTTTTTGTTGGCATGGTTACCATTAGCTAATATTTCCGCAAGATAACATCCTTGAATATTGCCAAAACACTATTTTCAGCGACTGTTTACTCGCCGTTGTCATGGCTGTACGTACGCCGTGTGCATCACCCGGAAGCGAGCGTACGCTAAATAGCATTCGGAATCGTTCGGCTTCGAACCTTTACGAGGTAAAAAGTTAAAAAGGTATGTGCGAATGTACACTTCCGCAGTTTGGTAAGCTGTGTTCTGATTGGTCAAGCTCAAAGGTTACCTGACGCGACCTGCCGTAAGGTTTTGTTAGAGTGTAACGAAAAGTACTGACAAGTTTACTTAGACCAGGGATACTGTACATAGGCTCCCTGCTTAGACTGCTCGAGGAGTTTCCTCACCCTCTGTATATAGTCTGCCTGCTTCAAACAAATGAACTGCTCTTGCTCTTTGAGTTCCACTGTTTTCATTTCACAGAATAGTGCACCAGTGTGGATCAGTTCAGACTGCAAGCGATGTATACGACCCGTAAAGGTCCCCGTTTTGAATATCCCTTCAGCAATCCACACTTGCCATAAAAGGCGAATATGCTTATCGTAAGAGGCGACTAACGGGATCGGGAGGTCAGGCTCGGTGACTTGGTTGACACATGTCATCGGTTCCCAATATTGCGCAGAACGATGCACATGTTGTTGGTCACTGGATTGTCTGGTCCAGACTCGATGATTTACAGACCGCCGCCATATGGCTGGAATATTGCCGAGTATGGCGTAAGACCAAACTGTACCGAACATTCGTTGTTGTTTGCATGAAAACCATTTGAATAACATCCATGAAGAAATGCAAAGCACTGTTTCTGTTGGGATTGTTTAGTTGGCCAAAATGTGACTGAACCTTTTCCATTCTGAATATCTACCAACATCTTTCAAACAATATACAAATGATGGTAACAACTCAAAGATTTCTGCCATATCATTTTCAATATCTTCGTCGGCAGTCTCATTTGATGAGTCCTCGTTGTCGCTGCTACTTTCGCCTCCTAATCATCGACAACTTCTTTGCTAGAAAAGATCGTATTCATTTGTGATTCTGCACCGCCATTTGTACTTTTTCCTGGTAGCACCATGGATTCATATGAGAATGTCTCACTTTCACAGGCACGCAGTGTGCTTATTATCAGATGAAGGATCTACGTTTTGTTCATTGTTTTGGGTTTGTTTAGGGATAACTTTGATTTTTTGTTACAAATTTCAATTTGTCCGTCAGTGGCGACACCAAAACATGGCAAGTTGTGGAGAGCCGTTATTCTGTACATTGCAAGTCGTAACGACCACTAGCATATATGTCTTATCGCTGATGTCTATCACAGAGAGGTTAATGATCTATATTTCTTGCAACTAGCTTTCTTCTCTGACAGAAAATTATATAAACTGTACCAAAACTTTTGCTGAAACCATATTTCCAAAGTATATAGTAGCAACTGATGTGCATAAAGATTCCAACTTTACAGACCAAAACATTCCGATGGAAGAAATAAAAAAAATCCGTTTGACTTATGGATTTGCGAGAAAGACACGATTTCACAGGCCAGATATTGCCAGGTAACAAATTAACTAGGCAAAGTCAGAAGGCTAAGTAATTATAATCTGCCAGATGAGGCTGCTTTGAAATTTCAAGGAGGCGAATAAGTCGTGTTGCACTGAAGCGTAGTTTATAACCTTCATTGACACACTTGTCAGCATGAGGTACTCGTTCTGATCCAACGTGGCCGATTCTCTCCCGAACGTGTGCTCAAAAGTTAGTGGCGTAATCAGTTGCGTGGGATTACGTCATCGGTTTCTGTGTTCCTTACGTCATCAATAAGCGATCTTGGACACTACACGGTATATAGACAAATACTTTTGTGAATGGGCGATCTTTTTCAATTTATCTTCCCTTCACTAATCCGTTAAGTGCGCTGATCCGGACGGTCCAACCTTAAACTGACAGCGCATGTCGTGTGCGCGATGTCAGACATATGTGTTACAATTACACTTAACAGTGTGGTGATCGGAGCCGTACGCCGGAAGCCCCAAGGTCATGACCCAAGGCGGAAGGAGCCGGAGATTGCCGATCACCAGCCAGAGTTCGTGGAAGCCATTACCGTGAGTATGTTGACTATCTGGCAGGTTGAATCATTTCCCTCAGTTTAGTAGGCATATTCGCCCGGTGGCGTCTGCGACCGACTCTACTAGGTGCATAAACCGATAGTGAAGTAGGAAATCACTACAGTGGCGCTGTGAACACCGAAACTGGGCGAGAAATAACTTTTTTCGCCCATCGGACCATCGCCGCCCAAGTCTCGGTTTTCCCGCGCTTGGGAGGTCACATGGTCTAACGCCTTGTTGGCGTAATTCGGCAAGTTTAGCCTTTTTATTGCGACCAAAGGTGGTTTTTCATTATCTCCGGACTGTTGGCGGAGAGGATTAGGTTACATTTTGTGGGAAATTTCCTTTAAGTGGAGATTTTATCGCTTAGCTAGCTACCCACGTGGGGGGGCACGTGGACGGGAGGGGGGAGACCTATTGGTCTCCCAACCAAGTGGCTGGGAGCAGCGATAGGGAAACAGCGCTAACCGACCTTTTCTCTCTGTCAGGGGCTAGTTATCTACCAATTTATTAGAGGTACATAGCTTTCGGGGTGGCTTATAGTGAAAAATTACGATTAAATTGGAAATGGCTATTTCTGCGCACTGTGCTGCCTCGTGCCTCTTACTGCGCATGTGCGGGAGGAAGTGCCGCCATATTCTTCCGGAGAGAGTGTGTTGACATTGAACATGGACAAGTTACGTGTGAACTTTGTGTGTAAAGGACGGTAAACCGCCGGACATATTTTTCATTTGTGGATTTATGTGCTTCGGATTCTATTCGGATTGGATGTGACATTCCAGGAACCGGATTGAATGCACAAGCGACCGGGGTAAGTGCATTTCGTTTGCTTGGCTGCTTGTAGACAGTGGTGTGCGGTGCACTTTCAGCGGATTGCATTGTGGTAGAAACTGTTGGAAGACATTTACATCCTAATTGCACAACTCGTGTGGCAGTATTTGTATGCTTCACGCTTACTTACGCTCTTATATATTAACACTGCTTGTAGTGTGTTAACAATCGCCTCTTTAGAATTAAGGGGAGTAGTTTGCCTAATTGCTCTTTCCCTTCGCTCCGGGAGAGAGTATAACTATCTATTAGTTTTAGCAGTGATATACCCTTGTGATTTCATTTAACAATAACCATGTTTTGCCGGAAGATAAGGGTGAACTTTGACATGCCTGCAGACATGAGAAACAAAGGGCTGTCTGAAAGACAAATAGGTCGTTTATCAGATATAAGAGAGCAAGGATATAATGTGACTAGGGAAGATGTGTTTGCTATGGAGGAATTCCGAGGGGAGAGTGACATATGGGCAGTATTGGACTTTCAGCCCAATGACCATAGGCGAACCCCACACCCTATGAATGTTGCGTCTGGCGGAGAGGCCTACGGGTCAGAGACAGGGGACATAGCTGGGCTTTCCCAAGAGGCTGATGGTGAGGGTGATGACGCCGACTATCAGGGCCATTTGTCCGGTGGGGAGGAGTGCGCCGGGGGCAGTCCCCCGGGGCGGAGGCAAGGAACACCCGAGGGATTGGCGGTGGTGTTCGCCAAAATGATGAACACCATGCAAGGCCTAGATCGCAGAAGTGAGGAGACAGCCTCTCAGATGCTGGAGACTGAACGGAAGTATGACAAGATGATACATGTCTTGAAGAACATGGACAAGAGGTGGTCAGCCGACAAGGAGGACATGATGTCAGCCATGTCCCTCTTACAGCATAGGTCAGAGGACCAGTCTGTAAGGACCTTTAGGGACTGTCAATCGGCAGGTTACCCAGAAGAGGAGTGCAGGGATGGCCCATACAGGGGGAGCGATTTTGATAGACCCCGGGAGGAAGGGATGGATAGACCGAGTCGGAAGTCAAGGGCGACCTGGGGGTTCAAATCAGAACCCATAACTCCCACCCTGCCCCAAGTGGGGAATGCAGCAAAGCCGAGACTATCACAAGAGGAGGCTAGGGGTATGGATGTTCGCCCGAGAGCCCGAGCAGAGAAGGTAGACACCAATATTCAGTGCATGGGTATGGGCTCAGTAACTGACATGATCAAGGAGCGGAATGCTAAAAAGTCAGCGTGCTATGTACCCCCGGGTGAGGCACTGGGGTGTAGAGTCAGCCTGCCTCACCGGGATTCAGGGCTCGGACTGGCAGAGCAGGAAGAGGGCCAGGATGGCACGGCAGAACCCTTTATGGGGGGACAGGGCCGGCGACATAGGAGACAGGAGCCCCGTCAGGGTGCAATACAGCACCACCAGGACGACATGTACCCGGGCACCCCTAGAGGACGGCGGAACCAGGGGCCCCGCCCGGCAGATCAAGGGGGATCCCGGATAGCCTCTTCAGCACTGAGCTATGACGGGAAGGAGGCTTGGGCGCCGTTCAGGCTGAAGTTTGACAAGTTGGCAGAAAGAGAAGGATGGTCAGAAGAAGACAAGCTTTTTCAACTGTGCTTCTGTGTGCGGGGGGAGGCAAGTGCTTTCTTCACCACATGTCAGCTGAGGGACCCCTACTTGTCCTATGGGCAGATGATGGAAAAGCTACAGAAGAGATTTGGCATAGTTGAGCCTCCACTATCAGCAAGATTGAGATTTCAATCCCTGAAACAGGAGCCCGGTGAGTCACTGGAAGCTTGGGCAGAGAGACTAGTAGCTACTTCGTCCCGAGCGTTCCCAGGTCTTCCAGAAGACTTTGTGGAACAAGAGACTATAACAAGGTTCTGCATGGGATGCGAGAACCGAGAGGCAGGGAACTTGATATATAACCTCAAACCTACCTCATTGGAGGACGCAATAGAGGCAGTGAGGCACTATCAACATAACTCCCAGGTGGTGCCTTACAGTAAACCCCGTCGGGAGTTGCGGACAATGTCAGTGGAGGAGTCTGAAGAGCCACCAAGGGAGGTCCGAACCTCCCACAGGTGTGAGGGGGATATTAAGAAGAACGCACAGGTGGTGACAGATTTAGCCAAGAGAGTTTCGCTCATGGAGACTGAGATTGGAACATTGTACAAGGAGGTGAAGTGCGTCAAGTCGGAAGTATCACAGCTGGTACATTCAGTGCAGGAGCTAACCACTGCAATGAGGAGGCTGGGGAGTACAAAATCACGCTCCCGTACGCCCAGCCCAGGGAAATCACAAGGTTGTTTCAACTGTGGGGACACCGACCACTTCAAGGCTGCCTGTCCAAAGTTGAAAAGCAATTCACCGGTAGCCAAGTCAGTGTCCTTTGCTGACAAACCGTTAAACGGCCAGGGGACGAGCACATAGACCCGGTGGCTCGTCCCCAGAAGGTTACAGATAAGGTTAAGGGTCTGCCTCCCTGGCCACCAGACACTAGCGGCGCCAGCCGGAGCCAAGAGAGCACGGTGTGTGTAGCCCACAGTAATTCAGGATTAGACACTCCGGGGCTGCCGCCATGGCCGCCACATGCGGGTGCCCAGACCGATAGCGTCCCACTTTTAGAAAAGGGGGGAGAGGTGGATGAGGAAACTGGATGGCCAATAATCACGATTAAGGCGCTGGATGACGGGACCTCTTACCTGATACCTGTGACGTTTCAAGGGACTGACACCCAGGGGGTGGTAGACACCGCAGCCCAGAACACTATAGTGTCTGACTTGTTTTTTGAGCAGCTGCAGGATAAACCACCCATATCTAGACCAGTGATAGTAAACAACGCCGGTCGAGACCTTAAAATGAAAGGGTGGATAACTGACATGGCCCGTATCCGCATTGGGGGTGTTACATACCGGCAAGAGGTGCTGGTAGCGCCGATCAATGACCAGCTCATACTGGGACTGGACTTCATAGATAAACACTGTACCAACATCAATGTTAGGCAGAGGACTATTACGATTGGTGGGTGCGAGATTCTTATGACGCTGAATAAGAGGGAATCAGGGGCATGCAGAGTAACTGTGGCTCAGACAACCTTGCTGGCGCCCCAATCCGTCACCAGAGTGCCATGCTGTATGAGCCGGGAGTTGGAGCAATATGTGGTGGAGCCGGTGTCAGGAGTCGAACGGTATGCGCTGATGCCGAGAACCTTGCACCAGGGTCACCAGTCCCCGGTGGTGTGCATGGTAAACACGGCAGATCATACTGTCAGATTGCACAAGGGCCAGCCGGTGGGTCAAGCCTCAGTGGCCGAGGTAATGGGCCTCGTCCGAGAGGGGGGCGACAGTGCCCAGACCATGGTGTGCCGGACCTCTCCCACAGAGGAGTTGGGAGGGGGGGATGTTGGAGCAATGATCCCGGAACACCTGAAGGACTTATTCACACGGTCGAAGCAGGAATTGGGCCCCAGTGACCAAATTGAATTAGCACACCTGTTGATAGAGTTTCAGGATGTGTTTGCAAAGCATGATTTGGATTTGGGAGACTTTACGGCTATTGAGCATGCCATTGTCACTGGAGAGGAGGCTCCGGTCAAGCAGCGTATGCGACGAACGCCCTTAGGTTTCGCTGAAGAGGAGGAGGCTCACTTAAAGAAAATGCTGGAGGCAGGGGTGATCCGCCCTTCAGTATCGGAGTGGGCGTCCGCCCCAGTGCTCATACGCAAGGCTGACGGAGGCGTACGCTATTGTGTAGACTACCGTGCGGTGAACGAGAAATGCCAGAAGGACGTGTTTCCGCTTCCGCTGATAGACGAATGCTTGGACACTCTGGCAGCAAGCTCCTGGTTTTCGAAACTGGATGCCAACTCAGCATATTGGCAAGTCCGTATCAGGGAAGAGGATTGTAAAAAGACAGCTTTTGTGACCAAATATGGCCTCTTCGAGCATGTGAGGATGGCATTCGGGTTGTGCAATGCCCCAGCGACATACGCCCGAGTGATGTCCTTGATACTTGCCGGCCTGAGCTGGGAGATCGCTCTAGCGTTCTTAGACGACGCAGTGGTGACGGGACAAGCTGTACCTGATCATTTCCAAAATCTACGAACAGTATTACAAAGATTCAGGGAATACAAGTTGAAATTGAAGCCACGGAAATGTGAACTCTTTCAGAGAGAGATTGAATTCCTGGGGAGGATAGTGAGCGGCGAGGGGATTAAGGTGAACCCAGCCAGCCTAGGACCGGTGGAGAACTGGCCGAGACCTACTATTACCCGTGAAGTGGAGAGGTTTCTAGGGTTCGCCAACTACCACCGGGGGTTCATTAAAGACTATGCTAGGATAGCAACACCCCTGTATGCCATTACAGGCAAGAAACCCTTCGAATGGACGGAGGAACAAGAGGAAGGCTTTCAGGCCTTAAAGCAGGCCTTGCTGCAAACCCCAGTGTTGGGTATGCCCACGAAGACAGACCTTTTTATCCTGGATACAGACGCCTCGGACTTGGCTATTGGGGCAGAACTCCTACAGCGGCAACAGGGCCAAGAGAGGGTGATCAGCTACGGAAGTTTCTCGCTGACCCCAGAGCAACGACGGTATTGCACAACCCGGAAAGAGTTGCTGGCAGTGATCCGGTTTACTCGACAGTTCCGCCATTACCTGTTAGGACGGCACTTCCTGGTGCGGACAGACCACAGTAGCTTGAGGTGGCTACTGAACTTCCGGGCGCCGGAGGGGCAACTGGCTCGCTGGCTAGAAGAACTGAGCCAGTACGATATGAAAGTGGAGCATCGCCCTGGGGCCAAACATCAGAATGCCGATGGACTGTCCCGTCTGGTGGATGAGGCTCCATGCGACAGTTACCGGCGATTTGTGGATCTGCGGGACCTTCCTTGTGGGGGCTGCAGATACTGCCAAAAGGCCCACCAGCAGTGGGGGCAGTTCCATGAGGAAGTCGACTATGTGGTTCCGTTGGCAGGTCGGCCGCGAACAATCAGGGCACTGTCAATGGCAGAAGGAAACACCCACGTGAGGGGAGGGCGTGGGGGAAAGGACTCCCAGAAAACGAGTGAGGACCAGGCAGAGGAGTCCGCTCACTCGTTGGAAGTGCACCGAGCAGGAATCACTTTCTCGGTTAGGACTCTAACAGTGCCGGAAACCCCACAGGAGGGAGTAGTGGATCCCTGGAAGGGTACCGGGAGATCTCTAGCCACGGCTCAAAATGAAGACAGTGACCTCGAGCACCTACGGAAGTGGTTGGACGAGGGCAGCATCCCCACTGACTCAGAGCTCTACCTATCCAGCCCAGCTGCAAAATCTTATTGGGTGGATAAGGATTTGTTCAAAAGAAATGGGGAGGGGGTGCTGGTGAGAAAGGAGATCCCAGAGGTACAAGCCCCAGAGAGATTACTGATTCCGTGAAGTTTGACAAAAGAGGTCTTGGGACATGTCCATGACATACCCATTAGTGGACATATGGGAGTGGCCAAAACCAAGGAGAGACTCAAGGAGAGGTACTACTGGTATCGATGCGGGCAGGACGCCAAGGACTACGTAGCCAGTTGCGCAGTGTGTAGCCGTAATAAGAAACCATCAAGACATGCCCGGTCGAAGATGACTTCATTCCATGCAGGTGCTCCAATGGAAAGGGTGCACCTGGATTTCATCGGCCCACTACCAATGAGCAAGTCCGGCAACCAGCACATACTGATGATGGTGGACCAATTCACCAAGTGGGTGGAATGTATACCCCTTCCGAGTCAGAAGGCCGAGGTGACAGCCCGGGCAGCAGTCAACGAGTTCTTTGCCAGATTCGGCTTCCCTTTCCAGATTCATACAGATCAGGGCCGAAATTTCGAAAGCCGACTGTTCCAGGAGATCTGCCAGCTGCTGCAAATAACCAAGACGCGGACGACACCGTATCGACCCTCCTCGAATGGACAGGTGGAGAGGTTCAATAGGACTTTGATGCAAATGATCCGCTGCTATCTGGCCAAGTCCCAAACTACCTGGGATGAGTACTTGCCCCAATTGGCAGGAGCTATGAGGTCGGCGGTGAATAGGCAGACTGGTTACACAGCCAACCGGTTAATGTTGGGTCGGGAGGTGAATGTTCCAGCGGATCTAATGTTTGGAGGGCCAAGGACCACCACTCCGGAACAGGACCCGGAGGAGTACACTGCAGCACTCAGAGCGGCCATGGAGGGTACTCATGCGGCGGCCCGGAACAATTTACAGACCTCGGTGGAGAGAATGAAGAGAGACTATGATCTACGCACAAGATCGCAGAGCCTAGAACAGGGTCAACCCGTCTATGTGTTGGATCTAGGGGCGACCCCGGGACAATGCAAAAAGTTGTGTCCCGTGTGGAGGGGACCATACCTCATTGAGAAGAAGTTATCCCCTACACTGTTCATTGTGGCAGGCCAGAGGAGAAGATTCACAGCTCACCACGACCGGATGAAGTTGTGTCAAGATCGTGTCATGCCACGATGGCTAGACAGGAAGAGGAAACGAGAGGAGAGCCCCGCCCTGAAGAGGGAGCAGAAAGATCCGGAGGAAACAGAAAGGGAGGGGGAGACAGGGCCCGTCCACTGTCACTGCCGCCAACCAGACGACGGGGGGTTCATGATTGCTTGTGATGGATGTGACGAATGGTTCCATGGGGATTGTGTAGGGGTGACTGAATCCATGGCAGAAACCATGGAGGAGTACCATTGCCCCACGTGCACATCCCTGGAACAACAGGGTGCGGAGGCAGCACAGGAGCGGTAGCACTTTCCCATAAGAGGGGGGAGGGGTTGGGTCGGCTTAGAGTCACTGAGAGGAGGGGGTAGACGCAGGAAGATTCAGGTCGGAGGGCGTTGTTGTCCCCGTCGGTGTGGCGATGGGGAGAACGCAGTACCAATTGCCTGTTCTGGTTGTTTCAGGAATCCACATTTGACTCAACCACAGGGAGTATCTCGAAAATGGAGAAGAAGTCGTCAGATCGAAGGCGAGAGAGGAGAGCTGACCCAACCTCTGACGAGGAGAGGCGGCCCACCTACGCGGAGGTGGTGGCCAGGGGGCTGGGGGGACGGCAGGAGGAGCCCACCCCGAGGGAGGCCGGTCGCCCCACCTATGCGGAGGTGGTAGTTCGGGGGACAGGAGCCAGGAAGGTGGAGTTTAGGCCTGCCGGCGAAGAGGTGTCGGGGCCGGCAGGTCGGCGGCAGAGGACGCCGTCACCCAAGCAGGTCGAGGAGACCAGGCGGGAGTCGCCACCCACGTCTCCGGGCAGGGGCCTGGAGCGTCCCTCACGTCGGAGGGAACGTGAGGGGGTCGTGCGCGAGGTGGTTAGGCCGACCATTGAGGGACAGCCGGCGGAGGTCATATGCCGTAGACGAAGGAGGACACCCTCAAGTCCCAGGAGGATTGTGAAGCGGAGGGTGCAACCGTTACCAAAGGCAGACCGGAGGAGACCGGAGTTCCCCAAAGGGGGGGGACAGTGGAGGCGGCTCAAGGAAAAGAAGGAGGAGAAGAGGCCCGCGGTGTGGGACCGCTTGGGAGAAAGGACTGTGGGGAGGGGGCGCGCCTTGGAGCAGGGGAGACGCGGCCCCCGTCCCGGTCACCGAGGAGCTCGTCCCCAGGGGAAGGCGCCGGTGCAAACCAGGAGGCAAGAGGCCAAAGACAGAAGAGGCCAGGGGTCACGGTGTCCCGTAGAGGGGTGCGGGACAGTGACGCGCAAGCTACAGGATCACACCTATTTTGCGCACCTACCAAGGTACTTTGGCCCCCGATTCCCCCAGGGACGTGCACCAGAGCGAGACGTAATGGAGAAGGTGGTACAGGGTCTACGCCAGTTGGGGGCGTGGATCCTGGGGCCTGGCACTTCCATTGAGGAACTGCATCGGTTTTTCAACAGGAATGTCCGACTCACCGAAAACTGCACCATCCACGAAGGAGCCATAGCCGGGATGAGACACTTATGCCGAGCGCAGGGGTGGAGGGCGCCGGTGAAGTTTTCACTTCACCCCCTCAACTCGCCAGCCTGCCTGAGGCAATGGCGGGTGCTACTCCACCTGCTGAACTTCATATCTGAAGATCGCCGGAGGGAGTTCCGTTTATTTTTGGTACCAAGCCCATCGCAGCCAAGATGGACCGCCCGGAGCCAGTCCCCCCAAGCCTGGGACAAGGAGTTGATGGAGGTGGATGGTCCAGAGGAAATGTGGCTCCCGGAAGACAGGCCAGCCCCGGAGGAGGAGACTGGGGCTGCCCCGACAGAGGGGGCGACTGGATGTGACCCAGGGGAAGAGGTTGGTAGATGCGACGAGTGGTGGCAGCCGGAGGCTGCAGAGGCGACCGTCCAGGGGGCATCAGCACTGGGGCCCATGCAGGGGGGTGAAGCCCAGGAGTTGGCTCCATTGGAGCACCTAGTAGACTCCCATTTCCACCTGGACCGTACATGGAAGGCTACCTTTGGAGCAGCACCCCTGGGTACCACCCCAGATCTACTACAAGCAGCACCGATAGTGGATCACAGGATGGCGCAACTTCCGGTCTGGGGAGTGGAAGTTTACTGCGATCCCCCCACGTACCCAAGCCAGATCAGCGCCGATCCCAGGTATAGGACTGCTGTGGGGCTGCACCCTAAGAAGGTGGAGGCCCTCACCGATGGCATCTTCAGGCAGCTGCTGGGGCTGTGGGGAAAGGCGGCGTGCATTGTAGGGGAGATTGGGTTGGACCACTCAGTTCCGGCCAAGGAATGGAAGAGGCAGGAACAAGCCCTAAAGGAGTTGTTGCCCCACGTACCGGCAGGGAGGCCGGTAGTCCTGCACATCAGGGGACCCAATGGCGACGAAGAAGCTGGAGCGACATACGCTCGTATGATGCAGCTCCTGCTGGCCTATCTGCCTCCAGAACAGCCACTGGTCCTTCACTGTTTCTCTGGGGGTGAGGAGACGGTCCGGGAGTGGCTGAGGACCTTTCCGAATGTGTACTTTGGCTACGCGGGGCAGGTGCGAGGTTTCAACAGCGACCAAGCGGCAGGATTGAGAGCTGTGCCCCTGGACCACCTACTGGTGGAAACGGACTCCCCATATATGCCCCCAGAGGGACATAGGAGGAATTCCCCAGCGCTGCTGTGCCTGGTGGGGGACTTGGTCGCCGAAGCCCGAGGGATGACCACTGAGGACTTCCTGAGGGCGGCGACCGAGAACGCCACCCGGCTGTTCTGGTGGTGAGGACCCTGGGGAAGTCACCCCGCGCGGAAGTGGGGTGTGAGGAAGTCTGGCAGTTGCACCCCCAGGGGGGAGGGGGTGTAACCCACAAAACACCTGGAAGAAGAGGTGTGGGGAGAAAAACAAGTGTGCAGATTCACTCAGCCTACCCTCAGGAGAGAGGGTGCGTGGCTGGTTGTCCTGTAACAAGGACAGGAACCAATTGAGGAAGGACAAACAATAGATTGGGTGTGCTATCAGTTGTCCCTGACAGTGAGACAGTTGGAGGGGGTGAAAGAGTCTGTGATAAACTGTGAGAACTGTCACTTTTCCCTTCCACTAAGGATTCCTTGGAGGACACTCAAAACCAGCCCATGGAAAGGTTGGGGAATGGCTAGGTCTACCCGAGGAGCGTGTGGACCCGGAGGCATAAGGCCTTGCTCACGCGCTGTGGGCGGTGAAAGGACTGGCCTTTGAGGGGGGGACCAGGACTGTTCCCCCAGGGCTGGTTGTTTTTAAGGTAGCCCCTCAGTGATTACCTTGGCAAGAGGGGCTTAATGGCTATGAAATCCGCGGGAAGGAGCCTAGAAAACGGAGAGGGGTGTGGTGATCGGAGCCGTACGCCGGAAGCCCCAAGGTCATGACCCAAGGCGGAAGGAGCCGGAGATTGCCGATCACCAGCCAGAGTTCGTGGAAGCCATTACCGTGAGTATGTTGACTATCTGGCAGGTTGAATCATTTCCCTCAGTTTAGTAGGCATATTCGCCCGGTGGCGTCTGCGACCGACTCTACTAGGTGCATAAACCGATAGTGAAGTAGGAAATCACTACAACAGTGACAGAGACAGTTAACCAAAATAGCCTTCACCGGGAACGTTCACGCTGGCGCATGAACCGTATATCTTTCCCCTTTCACGATGATCTAGCTAGTGTTTTGTCCTGAAATATTTATTCCGATTTTCTGTGTAACACATGGGATAGTCATGACTGCTTATATTGCTAGAATGTATCGAGAAATAGCAGTTCGAAGCGAGGCGGTGGAATGAGCTGATAGTCATGTCTTGTCGGTTTGTTGACGTTTTGCAATCGGTAATTTAGGTTTGGCACTAGATGTCCATATCACACATTTTGAAACTGTGGTGTATTTTCATTGTATATGTACTCAGCATTCATGTAACTGACTCACTTCGGCGAGGAACTGATGGGATGCGCGAAATGAGAAACACTGAAAGTCATGTTACGTAAATTTCATCGGGTCATACAAGATGCGATTGAGATTTTTGACAACACAAATATTTTGAAGGAGGGGAGAGAAGTGAGAAACGGTCACGTAATTGTAAGATAACAGCAACGGACGAATTATGTCAATCACCTACATGTAGCCATGCAATTTTAAAATACGATATACATGGGTATAAAATCACAGTATGGATAAATAAAGCATAAAACTTTCTACTGCGTTTTAATTATCCTGAATTTTGGGTATAAACTAAAATGTTTTGGTTTTTTCTTAATTTTTAATAAAAGGCAATAATATTAAACTATTCATTTATTAAATATAATATTTCAGACAGAAGAACAAGTACTACTAGGATATGTGCATATTCAAGGGCACTTACCAAATTCTGTCTTTCATTGAAAAACTAAATACATATAATCATACTGATTATAAATTTCAATCTCTAGCATAATAAATGGCACTGTTGAGTGTTGAAGCAACAAAGGTTTACATTTTACTGTTGTGTCTACATACAACTTGCCTTCACAATAATCAGATTATTATACTAGTCATGAAAAAGCTGATGTTATATTTATTACAGCTAGCTCTTCATGTTTTGTTACAATAAATTGATTTTTCAAATCCTGACACAAAAATGTAAAAAAAATTGTATCTGCACTGTACAATGTTGTATTTCTATCTGAGTGTTTGTATGATGATTAAATTACAGATGCACGACTTTATTCACCCATTTTATATATTGAATGTTAAATTTGTAAAACATAATATATATAGAAATGCATAAACATATCTTCATAGAATAAAATGGGGTTAAATTCGAGTTAGGTCATCTAAAACATATTTAATTTTAAACACATTTTCTTTGTTGATTCCTAACAAGCCTACGTAACCTAAATATTTTAATAACTGTTGAATGAAAATCAGAAAACAAACAAGTGAGATAATATATGGTCTGTCATGCGAAATATTTTTCAATGTATTTTTATCAAAACAAACACATGTGTAATGCTCCTCTTGGGAGGTCAGAATTATATGTTGTTTGTGGAGACAAATCTTTGTAATGTTTATATTAAGAACTTCGAGTTTTGTTAATTTTTGTAAGAAAAGAATCAATAAATTCACATATATAAAAAGACTCACCACACAGACTGATGGATTTATTTTAGAATGGGTAAATATTTTATTGCCAATTATAACGACTGGTGTTTCTGATGCTACTGAATATCTGCTTGGATAATAGGCCTATAGCACTTTTATAAGTATGCATAAAAATATACAGTAGTGTCAGAATTTAAAACCCAAATGGATTCAGATGAGTGAGGAACAGCTGCATAAAACGTAATTAATATATTTCTAACTAACAGTTGCATTCTATACGAAATTTCTTAAATTGTCAGGGATATGTAATAATCACAAATTGGCGATAATCCATGGGATAGTCGTTGGTAGGAGGTGTATCTCCGATTGTTTACATTCAGATCGGTGGTAGTATGGGAACTATTTGTAGAATTTTAATGCGACAATTGTGAATGGATTACCGATGGAAATAACATAGGGGTTGATAACATATAAGGAGAATAGTCATTGATGCAACGACATCCGTCGTAGGAAATGCCGTGACAATGTACCTATTTTTCATTGCGGTTTCCCTCTTTATCCATATCGTGTCACTTCTTAATGCACCAACGATGCCTTTCTAAACAAAAAATCAAAGCGAAACGTATCAGTTATGGGTTTTCGTCGTAAACGATCGGTTTTTTTCAATGAAGGTGACCACGACAACGCGTTTGCTGGGTTCTGTCTTTACATGTAGCAAGTTGTCGCAGCGCACTTTGAGTCCTGAACCAGACCGGAAGCGAAAAGTTGGGCCGTCGCTTATATCATTTCAAAAGGAGAGATATCGCCCAAAAGATACAAAAAGATCACCCATTAGAGAAAATGCAATGTGTACATTGCTAAAAATATATATAACTGAAATATGTTTAACTGAAATCACTTCTCCCTGAAGATACACGATTGAAACATGTAGGAGAAGATCCGTGTTATGTCATTATTTCGGACACTACTTGTCACATATCTACAACTGTACGCTCGGTATTCTCATCACTCTCTTCCATCACAAGGGACAATTATTTCAAATCAAGAACTATGAGGGACCTTTATGGTAACGTAAGTTCTCATTTAATTATTGCATTTAAACAAAAAAAAATCTAAAAGAATTAGATTTGTTGTCTGACTTGTAAATAAATATTATGTATTTTAGGATTGGAAGTTGAATTAGAAACTAAGATTGTTGGTGGCTGTATCCTCGAGGGGGGTTGAAGTACCGTAAAATTATTGTCTTCCTGAGAGGGTACGTAAGACCAAAAACATTTGAAGTCATATTTAATCTTCCATTTTTTGTAGCCGTAGTATTTCTGCCATTTTAATTTGTGGCTATTCTTGCATACAATCACCAGCAGCTGGGGGGATGGTGTAAATCCAGCTAGGGACCATGCTGGTAGCAGAAGTACCGTAAAATCCCATGGTCTCTAGTATGGTGATCTGCCTTCAGATGCTGGTGATCTATAGCCTGTTTTTATATTGTATTGACTGAATCTTGATATTAGTTTCAACTTTTCTCGCTAGCTTTATTTCTTATTGTGATACTGTAGTTGTTTTACTGTTCTTCGTCGATAGGTTATTTACCATATTCATAAAGTACTTTTTTCAAGAATGTTCTCGTCACGATATGGCTGCAATACAGCCGATTTGAATATATATATATATATATATATATATATATATATATATATATATATATAAACATTCCCATTTACAAATGAGAACCTAAATGTCTTGAACAACATCTTGAATAACATGAATGTACATGTTGTGTTTTACTTGGAAACAAGCGAGTGTCGCATTTGTTTCCCGAATGTAGTGAAGGGCAGCGCCGACTTATGCAATTTCTGTTGTGTTCTAAAGTTGCAAATTCATTAATGTTGAAAATCTGTTGAAGCAATTTTCAGATAATGAATTTTTTAAGCCGAAGCGTATGTATTGCAGACTAATGCAACATTAGTGCTTGGATATTTTCCAAAAGTTAATCTGCTTTTAAGTTGGAGAGCTGATTACGAAAGGCAATGTTGAAAATTCATTCTGGAGAGAGAGGGGTGGGGTGTTCAATAAATGTTCTATCATCCTCAAAAATAACAATGATCTTCGTCAAAGTATTCACGAAATTCTTAACTCCCTTGATGCTTCAATGAAATTTAATTTGAAAACTTCCCTGCTGTTACCCTTAAAATGAAAATACCTGAGGGGTACATAGCTACAGATATAATCTATACGAAAACTGATTCACATTAGTATCTTGTCTGTGGTTCATATCATCCCTATCTTAACAAACTTTCTGTACTTTTTGGCAAATGGAGTTTGTACAATAACTTTTACCGTTGATATTGAAAATTTAAGCATGACAGCTGACAAGACCTCGTTCTGTTTTCGACTGGAGAAACGGGTTGGTAAATGGTAGCAGAAAACCTTCATAAATAAAATGGATGCTCCCACCTGCTACACAAATGTAAACAAAATATACTAGAGGTTGGATACGAGTTTTAGTGAAAATATTTGACAAAACTTCTGACAAATAGGAGATGGCAGTATGCAAGAGCACAAAAGTCCTGTTCAAATAATGACTTCATTAAAGAAGCATCCAAATTGAAAATACAAGTGCCGAAGCCGCCAGGTATCACACAGCTTGTCGTTTTGCGCAGGTCGTAGTCTTGTAGCAGTCGATCAACTTCGGAGGGGATATCAGCATGCAGCAAGAGTTCCGTAATGTAAACAAAACATTCCTGACACCACGTGATCCGGATTGACTATCAAAGAGGCCAAACTCGACAGCTGTCCAAATGTGATGTAAGTAGGGAAGATGCCTAGTTAAATTTGTAGATCATTAGCAAAGACTGCATCTTGATAATGTGTACATCTTAAGTCAAATGGCCTTGGACCCCCACCAACCAACTATATCATACATTCTGAGTGTTCTTGTGCTCTCACATCTGTTTACTTCTAGGGTACGGAAATGACGAGTATCTGTGCAGTTACCTCTCCGCCGAGTCAAGATATAGCATGAGCAGGTCGAAATAAACATTGTGATCCTTCCGTGGGACCCTCATTTAATTCTGATGAATACAGACAAAATTCTGTATCATCACATCAACAGGAATAATAATTAGATCTAGATCTTTTCGTAACATCACCTTGCTCGGGGTCTGAACATATGTAGTAGGCTGCTTGATTTGCGCCGCACTCACCAATATTGCATCAACTAGTATGTGGCGGCAGTCTATAAATAATCGAGTATAGACCAGACAATCCAGTGACCAACAGCAGAACCATCGACCTTCGGTGTGCAGTGTACGTTTTCACAAATGAAATTAATTTAATTTAATCAATACTTGTGATCAATGAAGAGAAGCCACACTGTAGTTTATCTTCCAAAACAAAACTTGTCCTGAAAGATAAGATAGACGGTACCACCTACTGTCGTCTTCACACGAGTGCCCTCAACTTGTGAATGAATGAATGAGTTTTTCCTCCAGAAACAATTTCTTAAAATACACTTAAAATACATTAAGGAAACTTCTAGAAATGTTTTCAGGATATTGGCATCATAATATATTCGTCATAGTTGCGACTATAAAAATATCAGTAAAATAAGTTAAAAAGTAACGAGAAAACATTTCGTTTCCACATACAAGTTTTACAATGAAATTTGAAAGAAAACTCACAAATGTAACCATGACATGTGTCGTATTTAAATCCGTGATAAGTCGGATCTGAACCAGACATGATCCAGTGTTTGTCACCACGCGATACGATAACAGAACGTTTGTCGATGATTCACAATAACATTTTGAAAATCTGGTGCTCGATTAAAGGCGTTTCCAGTTCCCCGGTGGCATCCGTCATGAACAGATGTTAAGTCTAGTCAGTTGCTCACCTGAAATAATACGGAAACGTACAAGGTATAAGTCAAAATAGGGAACTGCATAAGACATTTTTGTCACAAATGCATCAAATATGGATTTTGTTTTTAATATGTGATCATAAAACGTCTTGAAAGATTTACAGAGGCCTTAATTGCTGTGTCCTCTCTTAAACAAGTTATAAGCAAGAGTGGTATGGCGCTGTTTGAAGTCCTGATGAAAAGAACACGCCCAATTGTACCACAAAAGTTGTGAATTTTAAGGCTGGAACTGATTCCTTGCTCTCGATGTTTAACCATTTCCATACACCTCCTCAAACCAATGTGTCGTATGTGCCTATTGTTGGATAGTTTACATTAATTGTTGAAAATTAAGTCAATGCGAGATTGTCCGATTTTGTATGGACCAGACAACCAAGTGATGGGCATGGCGATGGATCTATACGCAAATTGCATCTTTTTGACCTGTTGAACATGTCAGCGTGCCTGACCACCGATTCCGCTCAGCTGTGGCTGTCTAAATTATGGGAACCTGATATCCGGTTATCAAAATCATTAACGTCGCTGTACGCCGATGCCTGTGCCTTGCTAATACGTCACTTTTAACACTGGGGACGTTTCTATTCTTCAAAAACATTTAGAAGTAGGCGTATTAATACAGGACAAATGTTACGGATTACAACTTCTTGAGGTATATTTTTAGGACGTTTCGGGGTTTAAAGCCCCATCATCATGTTAAGCTGAACTGAACAGTAAGGCGTAACTGTTAAATCTGCCCATGACCTCACGATGCTATGACAACATGATACCAGTAGCTAACAGGAATACTATGACAACATAATAGAATTGGTAGTGAATGGATAGAGCTAACATGACTAATATGTAGCAGTGCTGTTTGATTAAATTAGAAAAGACAAGTCCTTATCATACTAAATTGTTGGTTTGGACATGTACAGATATGTCTTTGATAAATGTTTAGCATGTAAAGTAACACTATTAACAGTACATAGAAATTATTGTCGGTCTTTTTACTACATGTACGATGTTTGATACACCAAGCACAAGGGGGGTAAACGCCTTGGTCTCTGTTGATCACCGGTACTAATCATCTACTGATGATTGACTCAAGAAGTTTTCTTTTCCACCAATTATTGACGTTGGACGCCAAGATTTGAAGTTGTTGCCAGTTAATAGAGTGATTGTGATTTGTGGTGTGATTCTTCCTGTATTACTGGGAACGTTTGTTTACATTTTATGCGTTTTACAAGATGTATTTTCTCAGCAAAAATGGATGGCACCTCAATATTCAGATGACCTTTCATTCCGATTACTTCTCGACTTCTACCTGGAAATAGTGTTTCCATGTCAGTGTCTTGCCAGGGATGTGGTATTTCACAGAAACTTCATTGCGATATGAAATTCTGCGAAAGATGGGTTGGAGGTCTCGCTAGCGGGATTTTCTCTTCACTTCATGATCGTCTAAAACGAAAAGCGAGACCAAAATACGCTGCCAGCGATCAGGGAGGCAAAACCTGAACCATTCTCTTACCACAGAGGTTACTCCTGCCATATCTTCTTAAGATATGACAGGAGTAACCTCTGTGGGAAGAGAATGAACCTGAACTGCAGGAATGCAATAAAATTAATACATGATCACAACACACATATTGCTAACAAATCACCGTATAAATCGACACACGGATATAGATAATTACTTCATAAGAAGTACATCGCCGACACGACAATGGATTCTTCAACTCCTCCTTCCGTCCTTGATACTAACAGGACCAATGGATTGTCATTGCATGGCAAGGATAAAAGATCCATATTACTGCACTCAACTCGAGAAAACACTTGAAATTTTTTTACTGTTTTCTAGTAAAAATGTATTAAAAATGATTAAGCCTTCCCCCTTCAAGTGAAAATTTATTTTATTTAACCGTGTAAATTGAAATGAACAGTGACAGTTAAGTACATTTTATTGCCATTGCTACTACGGTAAATAGTTCATGAGTGTTTCTGGTAATGAAGAAAATCATGGCGGGCGCGATCACTCGATTCATGTATTCTTCTAATAAAGTTGTGTGTGACAGGTAAAATGAGAGGTTAAATTACAAAAGCGGAATATCTTGCAATTACGAAAAGGTTATTCACTTTGGGCGAATGCTAATTGTTTAATTTGACCCGAGGCTTCATCTTGTGCCCAGTCGATTTGATCACCACCATCACTTAACATTCAAGGTCAGGGTGACACTTAAAAGATTTCAGCTTGTTTACACTAAGCCTGATTGAAAGCAAGATAGCTCAAGAAAAATTTACTGGATTCTCTGGAATCTTTTTGAACGTGTTTTCATTTTATATTTCATACGCCACGTCATGTCAACATCACTGTGAGTCTTGAAAGTGTTAGTGTGTTTGAACAGCTACATAGCAAGATATCAGGGGAGGATGATTGGTCATATTTTTGTTGACGTTTAACTCAAGCTATGACCTTCACCCTAATTACTTTCTAAGCTTGATTTGATCATTTATTATATCAGAGACAATTGCTTGTTTACCTAATAATAACGTTAATAGTAACAGTCAAAATGTCATCAGATTTGCTAGGCGACTAACGAGATCGGGTGGTAAGGATCGCTGACCTGGTTGATACATGTTCGCTTTCCAATTGCGCAGATCGATGCACATTCTGTTGATCACTGGATTGTCTGGTCCAGACTGTTATTTACGGACCGCCGCCTTATAGCGGGAATATTACTAAGACTAAAACTCACTCAAAATTGCCAAAGCACTGCAAAGGGAAACATTTTCTTGGAACTATATATTTCAACAGTCACTGTTTTCAAAGAAACATGGCTACTCAAATGCTGTATCCTGCATGGTGTTTCCCCGGTCGCCTCTACGAGTTCTGTTGAAGTAAATAAAAGGAATCGAACACAGTCAAAATGTATACTCACTAATCAGTTTGTATATTTCCGTAACAGAGTAGCTTGAAACATTTGTACAATACGTTTCACTTACATTCTTCTGTTTCAAGCGGAGGAAAACGGTTTGCCTTGAGATCTAGAGGGAAGAAAACCGCACTTCCTTTCGACATCCAAGCCCACCCCGGTTCCACCCAAAGGACATTCCTCGCAGGTCCAGGGGAATGTTCAGAGTGCATGCTTGTAAGAAACATAACCATATTGGCCCCATTACCAAAGAGAACCACTAAAACTGCATTCATGCAGGACCTTTGGGTCGTACATGTAGCATTCTTACAATGCCATGGATGAATGCAGCAAAACAGTGTTGCAGACATTGCTTCTGAGGACAATCATGTGGCGGTGCTCTGGATGAGTGGGCTTGAAGGGACGGATGACGCGCCCATACAGACAGAGATTATTCATTGGGGTCTTATCTTATCGACATAAATGACACAGTATAACACACAGGAAAGACATACACCTTATCTAGGTCTACAGCGCCCCTTTTCGCAGCTGAGGAGATACGATAATTTGATGAATATTAACGTATAACAATGCACGAGTTTTACTCCCATTGTTTGCAAAAATTAGATCAAAGCAGTACAAGGTCTTTGTAACGGGTTTGGGGTGGAGCAACGGGGTTGTCAGGATGTTCTGCTCCACCTCAACCGTCAGTTTCTCAAATTATATGAAAAAAAACGGATAAAAAGAAAATTCTAACAAATAATAAAGGCAATGACAATTTTACTCTGTTGTTTGTTATTTTTAGATAAATTACAATTCAGTTTAAAGATAGGCAACTGCAAGGCGAACTCAAGTTTTTCTAGTCTAACGGCATGTCCGTTACTATATTCCAGAGAAAAATATTATTTCTGCAATTTCTATATATTTTTTTATCCCCCAAGGATAACCAAGGTGCGCAAAGGCAATGCCCAGATTGCAGCACTGTGGTTATTTTAATTCATCTGCAAGGCTCTTTAAAAATACCTATGTAACAGTAAACTTTCCGAAATAATATCCCTGCTAAAAAAAACCTTCGACTTACGCTGCGTCTGTTATGTCTCCAACTGTTTTAGAACGAGAGTATGCAATGTGACGTCATTCTATTTCCGGTGACACACAAAGCAGAAGACGACGAACGTTAGAGCGAGAACAATGCAATGTAGTTAATATCACTTCCGGGAACATGTCTACGTAAGTAGTTCTTAATATTAATTTGCAATTCTGTAGATTTAATGTCTAAAACAATCTCCGAATCAACAACACGTTTTGATGACGTAATCGCCTTGCGATCGAACTACTCATTAGTCATTACTGTTAGTTCTTGCAAAGTTATATACATATATTAATTGAACTTGCAACTACAATATACATACAATAAGTATTTGTGGTAATAATCTTGGCTAAGGAACATATTAACATGAATACGATCTCGGAACCGTGGTACAATTACTCTGTCGTCGAACGATGACGACCTGACTATTACAGTCTTCTTCAAAATACGAATCGTATCTGCAGGACAAGATTCCATTCATCATTTGAGGTGGCAGTGGCGAGTTTCAATACAGAACAAAGTCTATTGACTTCATTTAAGCGTGAGCGCGACGTTTCGATACAGAGTCTTGTACGCTTGTCAAGCAGGAATGAAATGAAGCTGTTGTCCTGAAAGTTTGTCCAATATTCTACTTCCCAACTTCGAAATTGCCACGCAATGAAGTCCCAGCCTCTATTGATGCTGATCGGTTGCTTTACTTCTCTCCCTAGAGAAAGACCTCTTAGACGTAACCACGTACAGTATGGTTCAAAATTATTGAGAATAGCTAAAGCATTTCATATTATTAAACGAGAACAAATCAGATAAAATTGAATGTATTGTGAAAGTGAACTGACATTTTCATGTTGTGTAGGTAACAATTTAATATTTTATCAAGTCTCCTTGAGCTTCACGGCACAGTCTAAGACGGGTAGGCATACTTCCTATCAGAGAGGTTAGTGTCTCGTGAGTTATGCTGTCCCAGTATCGGACCACTTCTCTCTTCATGTCTTCAATTTTTGTCAACCCCTTTGGATTCACACATTCCTTCATCATCCCCCAAATGTTCTCAATGGGATTTAAGTCAGGACTATATGCAGGAAATGGTAATGCAGTCACATTTTTCTCCTGAAACCACTGCTTGGCATGTTTTGCGGTGTGTTTAGGATCATTATCTAGCTGCAAAATCCAGTCATTTCCATAAAACACATGTGCACTTGGAAGGAGAAAATTATCTAATATGTTAGTGTAGCGTTGACTTGTCAGATTTCCCTCAAACACACACAGCGGGGTCGTTCCTAATAAGGATATCCCTCCCCATAGATGAAACTTTGGGCTGTATTTAGGTCGTCGATACAACGGTGCTGACGCAGACTTTGTCCATATTTTCACATTATTGGGATATACCCATATTGAGCTTTCATCAGTAAAAATCACATTTTCCCAGTCAAAGTTTTCATGTGCCAAACACCACTCAACACGCCTGTCTTTATGTTCTTGTTTCATGAGAGGAGAAGGAATTCCAGTCTTTTTCTCCCATCCAAGATCAATAAAATTTCTTCTAACTGTAGATGTTGATACAACTGTTCATCCCCTTTCTATCATTTCATACCTGATGTTGGAGATGCTTGCCCTTTGCTTTTTAGACGCTAAAATTCCCAGCCGGACGCGATCTGAGAAGTCCAATTTTCTGGGTCTCCCTGCTCCTTTCTGGTGCCCAAAATCCTTTCCCTCTTTAAAATTCTTCCTAATCCTATACACAGTAGAAAGAGGAGTTCCTGTTCTCTCTGCCAATGTATTTACATCATCAATTCCTTGATTACACAACTCAAAAATCAACCTTCTTTTATCTTCAGCAGACATTGTTGACAGTGCTGAGGAAAATGACGTCTGCTACAAATTCAGGGGAGGTAACTCTAATTGTACTATACTCAGTAGGCCAAGATGAGTTACCTCCCTTTTACCATTACTTAGTTTTAAGTATCAGTGAATCAGTTGAGGTGTTAGGATAGCTCAAAGTAAGAAGAAAAATTCTCAATAATTATGAACCAGACTATATATGCACCAATCACACAAGGCATGAATGAATGTAGCTTTGGCCGCTCCTACACCCCAGACATGAGTGTTACAGATATTGGTATTGGGGACATTCAGCTGGAGGTGCTCAGAGTGGGTGGGCTTGAAGGGGCGGATGACGCGCACACTTGTTCGCTGTTCATGAATCACACATCATCTGCTTGTAAGATGAGACTGTACTTGATGTAGACTCAACTGGCAATGTTGCTGCTGATGGTGTTTGACTTGAAAGAACGGATAACTCGCATGCTCGTCATCTCTGAAGATCCGGGTTAGAATTGTTGGTCTTCAGCAACGCAGGCTTGTCGTATTGAAGTATATGAAGTCAATCACCGTATTGTCTGCCCCAGAGTTAGTTAAAATTTGAAGTCACAATATTTCAAGCATATCGTGACTACCAAAGCTCTGTATTAATGATAAAAACTTAAACGATATATATGAGTCAGCAGCTAACATCACGTAGCTGGGCCAGTACTGGCCCAGTGTAGTCAGAGCATTTAAGGCTTTCTAGAATTGGACCTGTACTATTTTGCACAGTGGCAGTACACAGCCGTAACGGTTGCCTATAAGTTATATACCGTTTCTACTGTAAACAAAACACAAGTTTATCCATATGAGTTTAATTGCTCTTAAATTGAAGCTATGGTTTTATATTAGTTATGCAAACAGGTTTTGCGTGATCTAAAAACATGGCATATATGATGAATGACCGAATGTTTAAAATTTTCAAAATGTTCTTGTCCCAGCAAAATTTATACTGCATGGTATTACTCAAAATTTAGCTCAACACGTAACATGAGTAGCAAAAGTAGTCTCTACAAGTGATTCAAAACAAAGATTGTTACGGTTAGAGTCACATTACATCAGTTTACACTCAGAAATATTGAAAGTGTCAGCCTCTACCTTTTGGCCATTTCTCTGGAGCAGACGACATGGCCCTGAGATAATCTCCTACGATTCCCCAGACAGGAAGTGCAGTACCTTTACTGGGCCAGACGGCATTGTGGTGTTGTGTTTACGGTAACCATCCATATGTGGCCCTGTACGGTTTTGCCTGTATGGGGCCACTGAAGAAAATAAGAACCGGTCCAATACTGGCGTATGTAATGTGATGTTAGCTGGGGCATTCTTTACAATTTGGGCATATTTTACAAATTTTCACAAACTGCAAATTTTGTTTTCTTGTTTACCTTTAAATGCTGTCTTTTACGTTTACAGTGTTCTGAATATACAAAACCATAATTATGTATAGCTTAACTTTACATTTCTTATAATCCAACTTAATGTAAAATTTCATGAAATTGTGTCACTACCCTTACGAAATTTGTAACGTCAGTTTGAAAAGAATTAATGCAAAGTTGAAGTCGCTTTATTTAGGAGATAGACCTACTGTGTTTGAAAATCGGAGACATGCTGTACTGAATTAATCGCGACTAAACGCGTGAGGTTTCATTTGTAATATTTAGTCGCCATCAATTCAGCATGTCTCTGATTTTATATCAAACATTGCCGACATCCAGTCAAGTATGTTCCACTTTCGCGTCAAATTTCAAACTTTCGCAAGGTGTAAACACTGTCTCGTCCGTCATTTCAGACTGTTGCGTAACTCCACTTCCAAGAACATAAGTAGGTCAGACGATTACAATATTGTGTAACCAAGGGGGCAGAGTAACACGGCAAAGAAAACAATAAGCTGGTTTCGGTCGTGTAGAGTTGGGATTATAAAAAACAAGCTTTTAGGCATCATTATTGCATTGAATAAACAGTTGTTTGTTTTCTTCAGACATAACATTCTTTATGTTAAAATGTTTAATAAGTACGAAAGGCACCAACCACTCCCTTCACAGACGACTTTAACTCGCCTCTCATCCCTTGCCGGATCACGGTGTCTTCCGCAGAGCGAGGAAGTTCGATTTTAAATGGGTCATGTAGAATGGAGATAGACCTGCTACCTATTCCACGAATACACATACAGCCCCAGGTCATCAAAGACAGACGTCGTTCGGAGGGAGGGCAGACTAGATGGGGGCTGTTCTTTTCACAGTCCTTGCGCCACAAGTAAACGCGGTTATTAGTTCCAATATCTCTCTGACTTTCATCAGAAAATATTAATTTACCCCAGTTTTGATTTACAGTCCAATCCTTTCTGTCCCTGCACCTTTGAACACGTTTTTTCTTGTCTCCCTCCGAACTACCATCTTCTTTTTAGCAACCCGTCTCTTAAATCCCAGTTGAGATAATTTTCTTTGAACTGTTTTTTTGGCAGAAATTATTGTCCCTAAACTGATTGAATTTGGAGTTTATTTCAACTAAAGATTGTCCTCTGTTCTTAACGGTTCCCGAACAGTTTCTTCTGTCCACTTCGATGGCGATTTTCTACCGATCCAGTGGCACGAACCGTTTTCAACACACTGTTCACTGTTGTGTTTTGGATATCCAACATCCGTGCCACGTCAGATATATTTTCAACCTCATTCGATACTCTGACGATAATTTCTTTCACAGAATCGCTCAATTCGGCTCTTTTCCGACCCATCTTGAAAACGACCGATATCCGCAGACGACAAATGACAGGTGTCACGTGCTAAGGCAACTTCCTGCAAAGTCTGACGTCGATGGGTTACCAAATAAACGAGCGGGCTGCTACAACGTAAACCTCCATTTTCTAATTAACTAACTAATGTAAGTTGTAAGACTCGTTAATGCGCGGTGAAACGGCCTAAAATCAGATTGCGTCAATCCAGAATTAATACCGTCTGTTTTTTCTGAACAGCCAATCAGAATCCAGTATTTTCTTGAGTCGTGTTAGAAGTATGTATATATGCCAACAAGCCAAGCAATTCCTGTTATTTCTGACTTGCAAGTGTGAATTATGTAGCAATAAAATTAAAATGACAATATGAATTGTGTTGTGTTTACTTGAAGTTCTACAACCAAACTTACATGCGCTAAAACTTCCAGACTTACACAGATGAATCAATTTTAACTAAAGAAGGAAAGATAACGTTTAATGTAACAGTGACATTAACTGTTACCGAAGTGACACAATAATGGTGGTGCATATGTGACATTTATAAATAAAAAGTCAGTTTTATATTGTAAAGGAATGGCCAAGGATTAGTCGAAAAATACTAGTAGACAAACTACGAAAATACAAATGGATGCTGGCACCAGTCACAAAATGTGACAAAATAAATGCCAGACTTCGGAGACGAGGTTCAGTGAAAATATATCTCAAGGAATTAACAGATAGTGAATGGCGAAATGCAGAAGGATCACACAACAAGTTGATAAAGTTCCCATAACGATTTTATGTAATAAGCGCCAAACTGAAAATACACGGCCTCGCAACGATACAGACTGTCATCCAGACTGCCACCTGGGCTGGGCTGGGCTGGGCTGGGCTGGGCTGGAGACCTTGCTTGTCCACCTATGCCCTAGTGACTGTAGCAGTCTTAGTTTAGACCCCTGGGCTGTTAAGTGAATTAACTGGACATTAAACTTCGAATCTTGAAAACGTAGGATCTTGCAGCAGCCGGAACTGAATCCAGATAATGTAAACAACACATTCCGGAAGTCACGTGACCCGGAATGAATGCTAAAGAGGCCACGCCTCCGACATAATGTGATGCAAGTAAGAATGAAGTCAAATCCTAATATGAATTGCACTGAAAAACGTATGTCTCGACTTTAGAAGTTTCTGATAATCCCCTGTGTAAGAAATCCTCAGCAAAGAATGTAACTTGATAATGTAAACATAGCATGTCGGAATGGAGACACCTTCGCAGCATAAGGTATATTGGCTGGAATCACTGTGGTGGCTGAGAGCTTGATTATCTCTGTACTTGTAGCCAAGAATAGGCATGAATTTTTTTTTATAATATGTTTTAATGGAACTTGTCAGTCAGATATTTCAGAATGATAATGTAATAGGAAGTTAATGTAATAGGCAAAAGACTGACTCCAGTCACTATTCAAATTTCTCACGTAGATACGTATGGTGGTGAACTGGTGCCTTTTTCTGTAGTTTTACATTTCTGAATAAGATACCTTTTTTACGTTTCCATGGCAGCAAGTTTGACTTTGATTGAACATTGTGTTTGTGTACTTTTTTGTTCGACTGGAATTGGTGGTAGCTCTATTTTCCTGGGCGGAATTTTAAAACCGTTGAATACCCACCTTCCACTTTTCAATATAGTCACTGATCCGGTTGACCCATGTCACTGTATCCAAGTTATGTCGGTGGAACGCATGCTGTTGATCACTGGATTTTCTTGTCCAGATTCTTTTATGTAAATAAGATTTATTTCAATCGTACCATTTTGCCTGAGGGGTCCAAGGATGATGACAGTGTCTAGTGCTACCGTACTGTCACTGTATATACATTTACCTTTCCCATTATCAGACAATAGGTCAATACTCCGCCTTGAGTGCATTCAAGAATAATCGTTTATTTAATATATATGCTCTGATTCACAGTCCGGCAATAAGATCTTGTCTTAAGGTCACGCCTTACTCATAGAACTGTCTGTGATCAATTCGACATCGTCTTCTAGCTGTTGGCTATCCAGCCATGTTGGCATATTGGTTATCATAACGACTGAAAGGGGAAACTACTTAGGAATCCACTGTGATTACAAGCCAGTTATTATCTTGTGTAACCACCACACGACAATATTATTTACAGGCCAACGCGTTGTATGGGTATGACTGAGTGTGGTGTGAAACTAAACTCAATCACTCTTCACATTGCTGCGGTCGACTTTGTGAAGGAATGGACAAATTTCTTTGCACAAAAAAATATGTCCGTGATCACAGCCAGTGCTGCCTTAAACAACAAACAAACCAAACTAAAACTTCTTACAATATTGAACATATTCTTTGCATCGCGTTTAATTTATCGTTACACAGGCACGTTTCTGAACTTGTTTATCTTCTCGCTGTCAGCAAAGTCCGCAACTTCTGGGGCAGTGTTTTTTCACCAGTGGGTAAAAGTCGCACCACTCCGGCAGTATCCAGCTGCACTCTGTTGTGTCCATTCTGCATTTTTCTGTGAAATGTGAGCAGTGAGCATTGTAATTATTGTTACTGATATGTTGATAAACTAATTAAACTAAAACATTTATCCTAAGCTGAAAATTTATGAAACCATGTATGTCTTACATTGGTGTTAAGAATATGCAAATAAGATAAACGGAAGTGGACTCTTTTGTTAGTGCAGAACTCCAGAATCGTGGATATTATTTAAGTTTGGGCAGCATGTTTATTTTCTGTGTTTTTCATCGCCCAACCCACCGTAATTTTATTGAAGACTCCTCAAAAGCAATATTTCTTTCATTCCAACATTGTCGACTCGAACCTTGGTGCAATTGTTGAGGTGGAAGGGCCAGAGAGCAGGGTATATTATTCACGTCTATAGGTAGGAATTAGAGGAGATATGACATTTGCAAAGCCTTACAAACATAGTGAGCATCAATGGCGACGATGCCCCTTCCTTACAGGAACAACCAGGAATGGAGCTTTTTGACTTTCTAGTCATTTCTCAGTGTCAAAAACTGCTTTTATGAACGTCAGGAGCCAACATTATCAACTATTGCAGGTTGCATAACAGCAGTGTACATCGTCACCCTGGGGTCTTTTTGAAGATGGCAGCACTTGCAGTGACGTGACCCATGATGGTGTCACATCCCTTAAGAGGTGGTATCCCGGGTTCCGGTGAGGAGGGGTGTTTCCAGTTCCGGTGTGCGTATGTGTGACGTGACCCGGCGGCACATCCGGGTGCAAGAGGACATCCCAGCCGGTGGGATCTCTCGCGATCGCGTGGGGCGGACAGTCAGCCAGTGGGAAGGAGGGAGGGGGGGAGAGTGGCTGGACGATCGGCATGTTACGGATATGGGATTGCATGGCCTTATTGCTTTTGTACCCAGCATTCTTTTGAACGATATGGGTGGCCTTGAAAAGAGCCATTGGCACTGGTTGGTGAAACATCCATTGTAGCGATGGTAGTCTACTGGAGGCAGTGCTGATGGAATCGTCCATGGATTCGACAAACTCCAACACGTGCTGAAGTAGAGTGTGCATGGTGTCTATGCGTGTGATGACCTTGCCATGGAGTAGAGTCAGTAGTCCGCCTTCATGTTTACTCCATTTCCTCGGTGATTGACCTCTCTGCTGGACTGGAGCCGAACATTTTCTTGTTTCTTGTAGGGGCAGGCCATACTCCTATGGTCCTCTTTGCCACAGTGACGGCAGTCGTAACTGATATAGCCTTCTTTTTTTCCACAGTTGTAGCATGTGTTGTCATCGTGCTTGCTACTGTTATTGGTCTTCTTTGGGCATGTAATGACGATGGCCTTGGACACCACATGCGGTACATGTTACCTTGCGACATTACAGATAACTATGATCATCCGTTTTTGCACAGTAATGTAGGGGGCAAAGGCGGGGGGCGTCTGCATGCTTCCAGTTTCAGTTAGCAACTGATGGGGAGAGCTGGAAAACCTTGACGTTATATAGCTGAGTCTTGACGTCAATCGTGTCAGTCACGTGAGTCACTCATGGGTCGCTAGTGTGACGTGACGTCATAGGGTGGCATCATGGTCATGCCCATGGGGAAGGACTGTGACGTCATCCATCCAAAACGAAAAGACCTCATGGTGCATATTGCCCCACAACACCCCATTTATACAGTTCTGTCTCTAGAATTCTATACTGTTGAATGAAATCATGACATCGGTCCATTCAGAATACTACATACAAGGGTCTATAACATAACACTACCATCAACATAGTATACTGCACTTTCAGCACACTCTGTACATAGTTCAAAACATACAGAATACTTTTTCATAACACTGTGCATACATGTACACTGTACTTAGACTGTGCACTGACACGCATTCAGCCGTACTCCATTTGTACCTAGATATAAAATAGGTAAATTATAAGTAATTGATAATGGAAACATATTACTAAGAAAACATGTTTCTTAAAAACATTTTAGGATTAGTTCAGCCACATACATATCCATATTGCCATATATCCAAATGATCAAACGCAGGCACCTCTTTGGATAATTAGGAGAGAAGTTCACAACTAATGTCACGATAGAATGGACAACATGTGACAAAATGTTTCTCGTCTTATGTGCACTGAGTGTAGTACAGTTGGCAATAATCCGCTGGGATTGAAGGGGGTGTAAATCTACCCGTTTTATGGCTAGTTTAAGAGATCCCCAACTCAGATTGCGATAATTTGTCTTAGTTTTCGTGGGATTGTGACGTAGTATTCAGCACGCAAATTATTCTATAACAACATGTGTGTCCTTAATTCAAGCAGATTATTTACTTTACTTTTCCAGTTCAGTTTATCCCCATTTGACAGTTTTCACTAATTCTAATCCAGATGTCCAAATTATTTCTTGTTTACTAGGCAGGACAAACGAAATCAATTCAATGATTGATGGCATAAGTGATGATCCCTTGGTTTGAGATAGTTATGAAATTGCCTACAATGGTTAACACGTTTTCTCAATACTTCAGGCTGGCTAGGCGGTTCAGGTTTATGGCGGCGGTCTGTTAATCCAGTGATCAACACCATGAGCATCGTTCAACGCAGTTGGGATATAAAGACATGTATCGACCAACTCAGCTAGTCTGAGCACCCGATCCCTTTAGTCCCCTCTTAAAACGAACATGGTTTACCGAGGATTAATCCTAATCCTAATCCTCACGAGTCAGAAATAATGCATACATATAACGGTATATTCTTTTCTCATATAGTGAGTTACATGTTGCTACTGGGGGGTGGGGTGGGGGTGAGGTTTCATTTTGTTTGTAACATACTTTCACTGCACGTGTTCCCCTCCCACGAATCGGTGCACGTGCACGTGCAGGTGTTTCCGTCCAGAGTCCCTCCGTTGAGGCACGTCATGCCTTTACAGTCTGGAAAAGACACGGAGTGCTTCTATATTCGACTTATTGTATCAGCGTGTTTGGAAGTCAGATCAGTGGGTCCGAGTGCATTTTTAATAAGATGCAAACATAACTATATTTACGAAAGCTGGACTATTGAAGCAGAATATGCAGATAGTAGTATATTGAGGCAATGTAACGAACATGATAACATGAAATAGTGCAATGGAGATTTGACAAATAACTCGAACTTCTTATATCCTTACTCTATCCGTGTTTGGAAGTCAGATCAGTGGGTCCGAGTGCATTTTTAATAAGATGCAAACATAACTATATTTACGAAAGCTGGACTATTGAAGCAGAATATGCAGATAGTAGTATATTGAGGCAATGTAACGAACATGATAACATGAAATAGTGCAATGGAGATTTGACAAATAACTCGAACTTCTTATATCCTTACTCTATCCGTGAAACAATATAGCGTCCGCACCACTTCGCCACTGAAATACTTGCAAACTTTCATTAAGAACGGTTTTGACTTCTGCTCATGACAGAATAAATGAATTTCATGTGGACAGCTGTAATGACAAATACAACCTTATCAAATCTTTACACAACAACCATACTCTCTCTTCTTAGGTTTGCTTGTCGCGTACCTTTACTGCATGTGTCTCCTGTCCACGTGCCCCTGCACATGCACGAGCACGTGCTCGTGTCCAGAGAGCCGCCATTCAGGCACAGTTTGTCTCCACAGTCTGTCAAAACGAAACCGCTTTACACCAATGATTATATGAACGTTTGAAAACTTTATCTACAACAGCTGACTTTTTCATTTAAATTAAACCAGACGTAAACGTAACGTCTGGGGTAGCCTAATAGTCCGATCGTCGCACTAAAGACCCGTTCGATGTCCCATCTGAAAACAATATGTGAAGCATTATTTATTTATTTATTTATTTATTTATTTATTTATTTATTTATTTATTTTCAGTTGGTGTCCCTCGTCGTGATACAGGCGGAATATTGCAGACAGCAGCGGAAATCCATATTCACTCATTTCACTCCATTCACTCCAGGTTAATTCAAATACCTGTTGATTTATCTTCCTCGAGACTTTGGAATATTTGTACAATGTGTTAAACACGAATACTGACCACAAAGATTGTTGGAACACTTGCCAGCTGGACATTTACTGCAGGAGGCTCCTTTCTCGAATGGAGTTTTAATGTCAGGGGTCATCTGTCTGCAAGGGTACGATTAGTCGTTCAAGAACAAGTGACAGAATTTAGCTAATGAGTAAGACTAGAGCAGTATGTCTGTCAAAGCACGTCAGCTAATTCTGAGTACAGCCTAATTAAGTGACCAAGTATTTGACACTTGGTAGAGTAGCCTAGTGGTCGCTCATCATACCAGAGATTCAGATTCGAATCTCCACATGGGACCATGGTGTGCAGTCCATTTCCGGTGTCCCCGGTCAATGGAAAATTAAGCGACATGCAGGATGCCTAGAGCAAGTGATTGACAAACTGTTTCCTCCATTGTACTTCAAACTGCACCAAAAATGGTCGAAACACATTGTAGTTTTGTGGGGACCCAAACCCAGGGATGTGTGACAATTGAACCCTTTAGCTTCTAGGGCGACCTTGGAAGTCTAGGATTGGAGATGGAATCTTCTCATGGGTGTGCGGCATTGCGTTTAAATTGCCGCACTACGTACAGTAGAGATAGCAAAGCCACCATTTCACTGGTGTATTTCATGCCGTGTATTTATCAGCCAGAGACGACTCACCCCATGGCATAGTTGCACACTTGGTAACGGCCATATTTGGTGGGACAGATAGCTTCTCCGCACCCGACCCGGATGGCTCTGTGCCCTACAACCTGAACATGTAAAAGAGATGTCCTTTGTCTAAATATGAAACAATATCAGATTAAATTTGGTCTACACCTGAACATGTAAAAGAGATGTCCTTTTTGTGAAGGTGAAACACCTTTGTAAAGCTTTTAGTGTGTTTTGCTTTTTAGAAACCATGTGGCATGCTACAGCCAATATATCACCAATTTGGTCTAACATTTTCTCACGTGATATGTTTCAGCAAACTACTGACAAAGACTTTTTATACTTCTCGGGGAGTGAGACAAGGGTGTGTTCTCTGTCCTGTACTCTTTCTTCTTTTCATTTACGAGTTTGCCGATGAACTTCAAAAGTGGTATAATACTGGTGTGATCTACTATTACTAATGTTTATTCTCTCTTACTGCGTCAAGCTTCTCCAAGACAAATGAAATCGTTTCTAGAATGAGATATGGGTTTTCCACTATCAACCGTGAAAGGTAGTGACATATTATAAATACCTCGGGTTAACCCTTGCTCATCACGCATATAAAGCTTGTGTGTCTGTATTGGGGCTTTTTAATAAGAACAAGGAAGTCACTACTACAATCGCTCGGACGCTATACGGGAAAGAAATAGCACATATATTGCTTTATGGCACCGAAATTTGGGGATTTTATAGGAAATAGAGAGGATCCAGACGATGTCTCTCTAAAGATTGGGAAGTTTGCATCAAACAAAGCCATCTTCAGTGAACTAGGGTGTTATATCATGTATTCACTGAACCAAATTAAAGCGATTAAGTTCTCGTTCAAGTCACTGTTGTTATGAGAGTGTATTCTCTGTAAGTTGTAGTATTAAGTATAATTGGGTCACCATGTTTAGAGTTTTGAGTGATAGTTATAATGGGTCACATTTCATATCATAAATGTTCAGTGGCAGCATGCTTTAAGGTAGCGCTTTAGAGTTATCTCACTTTGAGTATGTTTTTTTTCATTATTTGTGCGTACTTCCGACTAAGAGAAGGTTCTAAGTTAATAACGATGGTCGTATTGTGCTCAGATGTTCAGGAATCAGTGATTGTGTATGTAAAGGCTGGTTGTGTTGACGACACGGACACACATACGGATCAACTGGAGTACACCATTCGGTTGACACCCCTTTGTCAACGCTCGACTACATAACCGCTGCCTGACCGCTCGCCATGTTACATTCAGTATAACTGTTTCTCACTCTCAAACCAAGACTTTGGTGAGCTGACATTATATTTGTGACCCATTACATTAGATTTGACTCAGTTGCATTGTACCTCTATTGTGAATCTTGTACCTCTATTGCGACTTGTCGTGTTGCTGGTTCTGAGGGGATTTCATATACCTTTTGTCACGGCAAATTTTTAAGCGTAACACTGTCAATAAATAGACATCCTTATCCCAGAAAGATTTACAAAATGCGTAAACATTCGATGGTAAAGGTAAAACCAAGTGAACTTCAAAAGTTAGATCCATATTATTCCAGAGTGAGTTCTCGAATACGTGGATGAACCAAGACATCGGTGTCGTGAGGCTATTTATGCTCATAGTTGAGTAAAGATATCTATATACAACATAGCAAAGGGAAATTAGTAATTCAAAGTTCCTCCATCATTACTCACAACTAAAACACAACAGAAACCTAGAATCATAACAGAATTAAAATATTATCCTGAACATGTAAACATATGTTCTTATGCAAATATCATTCGTTCAGAATCAACTGCCCGTACAATCTAAGCCAGTACAAATATGACAAATATAAACAATGACAATATCACCAACTTTTCATACTTCAACATGTTTTTAGATGACCCATTCACGTTAATCTGTCTCATATATGTGCCCAGTTATTTTTCTCATTCTCTTACCATATATGTTCTGGAAATCTTTGGGGTGGTGCGTAGCCTAGTGGTTAAAGCGTTCGTTTGTCACGTCGACGACCGGGTTCGATTCTCCACATGTGTACAGTGCTTGAAACCCATTTCTGGTGTCCCCCGGTGTGAAATTACTGAACTATTGCTACATGAAGCGTAAAACTAAACTCACTCACTCACTCACTCATACTCAGTATAAATGGTGTTTGATGTCTCTATAAAAGAATTTATTTTTCAGATAATGAGTGTTTGTTTGTATCACTGCGTGTCCACAATACCTGGGTGTAGTGGCCGACGATCTTTCCGGGTTCAGAAGGTCCGACGCCGTATTTGAAGAAGTCCACCTCCGAATGCCACCCGTCCACCCCCTCCATCACTGACTTGTACCCAGCAGCTATGTTCTGACCGATCATCACCCCAGGCATACCTGGGAATCAAAACTGCTGAAAAAGCATGTTTTCAGTGGCGATTTCCAGCTCCTCCACAGCGACATGTTAAACACACGAGCTTTTCAGATTCTTGGTACAACCATAATTGAGGGTTTCTTTTTTTAAAACACAAAAAAACAAAACAAAAAAAACAACAAACACAAACAAACAAACAAAAACACAAATACAATTACACCTGCAACAAAATATTCTTAGGGCAGACAAGTTATTTTTAATACAATCTGGAGCAAATTTTCTCACGAATGCGCAATACCAAGCCTTGATTGCTGAGTGAGTTACGGTATAATAGATGTCTGATTTTGAGTGCTGACGATCAGATACCCGACTCCTGACAGTGTTTGTTCGAATCCCGGAGAGGGCACAGCCTATCAAAAGTAATACTTTGTAGTCCTATATATAATATATGTTAGTTTGTGTCAGCGCCAACGCAGGTCTCCAAGTGCAAGGTTCGTAAGATGGTTTCAGAAAGGACACATAGACAAGTAAGACTCTTGGCAATGGACCTACTTGGAACTGATCTTGCTGAGTAGGCATCATGTCCTGTATAACACTGACGGGCCCACTTCCCAGCATACACCTCCAGCTCGTTATCCCACACCTGCATCATCAACAACATGTAAGACTATCTCATTCGAAAGCATTTACTTTCTTACCATAAACGAAAACATTCTCAACGTTTTCTTCTCGGAATCACCAGGACTGACGGTGATGCAATGGAATGTAATTTCCTACTGTCAAATCTAACACGTACAACTTTAAATGCCACCATATAGGATACAAAATACAAGGATACATGAGTGAGTGAGTTTAGTTTTATGCCGCACTATGCAATATTCCAGCTGTATGCTTACAGTCTGTTAACAATATAGACTGGACGAGACAATCCAGTGATTAACAGCATGAACATAGATCTACGCAACTGGGAAACGATGACATCCGTCAACCAAACCAGTAATCCTCACCACCCGATCTCGTTAGTCGCCACTTACAACAAGCATGGGCTACTGAAGGTCTAGTGTAACCCGACTTCATGGAAGGAAAACAAACAAGACAGGCGGAAGAAATTAGGCTTGAGGAATAATTTTACATGTGAAACTAAAATATACTGATCCTCCACTACGACATTCAAAGAGTTCTGTTCAGTGGATTCCTTTTACATCAACACTAGTAGCTAGGGCATCGTGATTAGAACATCGCTTTTATAATGAAAACAAAATATAATGATTGTTTTTGGACTATATTTAACTTGGAACGTGAACTATGAGTATTTCCTTTGACGGTTTCCGTCAAAGCCATTCATTAGTCAGTGCACCTTATCACACTCCAATACACTATAAAATAATGTCTTTCTTTCCGTTCAGAGGGGAGGCAAGATAATGACTTAATGGATGATTTTTTTCAAATCATTGACTAAACCTCGTCTTGAACACTTCCTGATTGAAAATGAATGTAGAGGAATCAACAAGACATCGTTGTTCATGTTATATACCATTAAAATAAGTAGGGAATATTGGATTTACAAGATTGATGAAATGCACATTATAAAGCCAACGAGGAAACAGATTATGAAGAGACATTAAGGGAAAATGTGACAATCTATTACATTCCATCGGAAATGTTTCATCTGTATGGATATATATATTACCCTTTTTCTCACATTGGCATTGACTAGCGGTATGTCACATACTTTATTTTATGGTACATATGACCAGCAGTTGTTTATTGTGACCGCACAGGGAATAAATTAACTTACTGACCAGTTTGACCAGATTGGTAGCAGTTGGTGACACGTGACTCCTGTAGGCGTTGTGCCTGTCCAGAATGGCTTGTTTGTCCACGGCGGACAGTGGGGCTTCCGTCCCTACGTCCTTTAGACACAGGGTGTAGTTGACGTGTAGGGCGAGGAAGGCGGGGTCACAGCCCTAAGACAGACATGGAGCAAAATGAACGGTGGGGTGAAAAGGGTTGAGCGTTTTTCTAAATAGAACATTTAAATAAATCAGTTTCTGCATAATTGTTTTATTTGTAGTTATAATCTTCTTAATATATTCGATTCTCATGGCATACATCCCTGGATTGTATGAGATCGATTGTCATTACGTGCATTATTGGATTGTATGAGATCAATTGTCATTACGTGCATTATTGGATTGTATGAGATCGATTGTCATTACGTGCATTATTGGATTGTATGAGATCAATTGTCATTACGTGCATTATTGGATTGTATGAGATCGATTGTCATTACGTGCATTATTGGATTGTATGAGATCGATTGTCATTACGTGCATTATTGGATTGTCTGAGATCGATTCTCAAACCTATATCATTGCATTATATTAGCTCGATTGTCATGACGTCCATCAATGGATGGATTGTCTGAGATTGATTCTCAAGACGTATGTTACTGGATTGTCTAAGATCGATTCTCATGACATACATCACTGGTTTGCCTGAGATCGATGTTCATGACGTATATCACTGGACTGTCTGAGACCAAATCTTATGACGTACATCATTGGATTGTCTGAGACATGACCTATATCACCGGATTGTCTGAGACCAAATCTCATGACGTATATCACTGGATTGTCTAAGATCGATTCTCATGACGTACGTCACTGGATTGTCTGAGACATGACCTATATCACTGGATTGTCTGATACCGATTCTCATGACGTACATCACTGGATTGTCTGATACCGAATCTCATGACGTATATCACAGGACTGTGAACCACGTGATGTATATAACCGGTTTATTTGAGGTCGAATCTGGTGAAATATCACATTACCAGAAGTCGCGGTAAACAGCAAACATATGAGTGTTGTTCTTCTGTCAGTCTACAGCTTCACCGTAATACCACAATTATTCCGGATAGGTACAAACAGCAACAGGCACACTCACGTACATGCATGCATACACATGGCTACATTAAAGCAATGACATATGCGAATTAATCCTCATATCACCCTCCCTTTTTGACACTTACCGACCGAACGACGAAGGTATGCCTCGAGAGAGACCCTGCAGAACACAAAACACGCATCCTTAGATGTATTGTTTTTCGACAGTTTCTATAGTTTGTGGGTGGTATGGGTAGGAGGAAAACACATTTCTACAAAGGGAAACGATACCATTACTCCTACTCGTGTCAGAAGATACATAAAAGTCTCTGTTAACTAAAAGTCTCTGCTAAAGATTGTTTTCATCCACCTATCGTACCCTTGTTTAATACCCTTAAACATGCACCTTACAGATGTCGGCCCAGTATAGTTAACGCTCATGCGCTTTGTCCTACTTATTTATAATATTGTATTTATTGTTATGAATGGAGAATTGAAACAATTCCATTGGGGCAATATAGTCTCATCATATAATCTGGGATGGAAACACTATAACCTATCTGTCCCTGTCATAGTTCTACAGTACCGTCACAGCTGCTGCCACCAGTACGACCTCCTCACCATGATTGGATATAGACAATATATCCGTTTCACAGAAAGCACTAATTAAAAGACTGACCTTGAGCAGGATATAGAGAAGGGTCTAGATTCTATTTGCGATTAAATTTCAAACGACCTCATAATTAGTTCACAAAAAGTTACAAGTAGTACTAATACATCTTACACCAGAGAAATGTCTTGCTGTCTAATTCTTCAATACATCGATGGTAAATCAATATTTGCTGAAAGGCTTTTTTTACAAAAAAAGTTCTTGAAATTCATTTTCAAGAGATTTCTACTGTTCTTATGGTATTTTGTTTTCTAAAATTGTTATGTTTTTGTTTAACGCTACCATGAGTTAAGGTTATATTAACGCAGATTTTCGGACGCTTACACGCCACAATAACCTTGCCGCTAGATATAGGACCGTGTCAAGACATACCAGTCGGAAGAGCAAAGTGTGAGGCTATATTTAATAGCTGTAATCATCGACGAGACGGAGTAACATGACGCGATTTTCAATCAAACACGTCGTATCTTGTTCAGTGCTGTGTAAATATGAACAGATCAAGTTTACCATTACCTCTTTGAACTGCATGCTGCTACTACAGCTACCCGGGTTTGAGTAAGTCCTGAGCAAATTGTTGTAGAATGGTACTACCCGTAAAGTTCCGGTTTAGAATTGATCTTCAGCAACCCATTATTACTACTTGAGATAAACGAATTACGGCGAAACATCTCTTCCTTGACTATGTTGGTTTTTCTGTTACAATTAAAGTGTAAACACTGTTAAAGATCTTTTAAATAATGTTAACTGTCATTTAACTGCGACTGATCTGTTTTGCATATCGATGTATTTTCATAACTGGTGGTTTGAATTGGTAACTGATATTGCCGGTGGTGTAACCTATGAAAGCGGTTGAAGTAGTGTAAACATATTGACATCCACGGGTCCAGAAACAAATTAAATTCAAAGCAGATTTTCTTTAGCTATTGTTTACTGCTAGAGTACATGCAAGTATCGAAAATACTAGTGGGCCGTCGATCTTCCTTCAACTGTTTGTTATCTCCACCCCGTATATATATTGTGCACTCATAATAGGGGTTTAACTTTAAAGTCATCAGATAGTTTTAATTCTTTACCTGTAATTATCTAGGCGATTACCTAGTCATTTTACTGTCCTTTAGATTTTATAGTATACCTTTATCTATTATCAATAAATGAATCGTTTGGCATTTCACACATACGTATCCATGGATGGGAAAGGGTACATACTTGCATCTTTATCTTATATGACACGTTAATTTATTCTTGTGTTTTAGTGCCTTCGTAGAGGTAAACTCTCTTCATCGCAATAATGATATTTTATTTGAGATCTTACATCAGACAAGTGTCCGTCAGTGATTAGCAATACTAGTTTGCCAGTTGTCCTTCAGGGCCTGCTGCTCCCTTCAGGCCTTCAGACGTACAGGTCCTGAATGAAATCTGCAGGCCCACTTTGTTAAAATCAAACCAATAAAAATAAAATAGACTACACTGTGCACAGTTTAAATAAGCGAGAGAAGTTTTTATTTGGTAAACATTGGTGTTGACATTCCTACGTCAAAGCGCTGAAATAACTCTAAGTTATAGTATCATGCTGGATCGTGGATGATACCAGAACGTTAATAAAGAAAAACAATATGAGAAAGATTCCAGCTGCAAAAATGTAACATTGCCAGATAATTTACCGAAGGCCACACGAGCCATCAAATATGTGAAACCGCCGGCCCGATACAATAACAACCGGTTGTGGGCCTCCGGGCCGGCGATTATGTCGAATACTGGTTTCCATACATCGTTCACACTAGTATTAGCATCTCGCTACTCACCCTCCATGTTGAGAGCAGCCACTACCAGCACCAGCAACAAAGTCTGCCCCATTGCTCTCATCCACGTGTTCCAAACAATGCCAATAGTGGCTGTGGCTCAACTTCTTCAATAAGTATGATACACACGTGATATCAGTACATTGATTCATAACGCAGAGATCACCAGGTGTCGAAGATATGAGGTATGTATTCGTCAATATGATCAAGTACGACTGATTGAACGTATTCAGACCTACTTTGATCCTTTTCAGTATATATCGATATATGCGATACAGAGGTTATCAATGCAAAGTTTGGATTACAGTGTGCGTTGGTGTCAGAGTTTACGATATACTGAACAGCAAAAGAAACGCAAGTTTCAAAAAGATGAAATCTCAAAATTAAGCTTTTCATTTTTCATGTCGTCCATTTAAAAACTTCTGTTGCGTTTCTTCAGTTGTTCAGTATATTTGAAGAAATTCCAGTTATATTTTTGTTATGTTTTTTGTTATGTTTTGTTTTTTTTTAAAAAAAAATCACTGGGTAAGATAGATGCACTATCGCTTTGATGATAAATATTTTGTTTTGAAACAGAAAATATATTATCTATTGCTTCCACAATTCCGAAAGGAAACAGACGCGCTTCTAAATGTTTCAAACTCCGGATGAGCGGGACCCGTGAAGGTCCCGGGGTAGAATAGGCCTTCAGCAACCCATGCTTGCCATAAAAGAGGCGACTAACGGGATCGGATGGTCAGGCTCGCGGACTTGGTTGACACATGTCATCAATTCCCAATTGCGCAGATCGATGCTCATGTTGCTGATCACTGGATTGTCTGGTCCAGACTCGATTATTTACAGACCACCGCCATATAGCTGGAATATTGCTGAGTGTGGCGTAAAACTAATCTCACTCACTCACTCCGGAAGAGCGGTCTTAGTATGAGCGATTCATGGCTTACGACGTACCCTTACATACTTCCAAAGGAATTAGTAACTTACCATCTGCTAATGCACCCAGAGTGATGGGTATCCGGTTCACCTGTATCAGTGGGTATGAGGCATCCGGTGATGGTTTTGCCCCAGTACGTGGCCAAAATTGTAATTACCGAAAAGTATCAAGCAAAATAGAATGCGTGAAATTTAGAACGACCGCATGAGCTCAAAGCAGTCTCCTGTCATCAAGGCATCGTTGGCTTCCAGCTACATGCATGAACATGTGGGAATCTTCTCAGACCATGCCGATCACCGGATCATCTGGCCCACGCTCCTGTAATACACAGATCGATTGGTGCACATCAGTACGAAAGCCTAATGGTACGAAAGCACGAAAGTGGCAGCATTAGGCTTTCATACTCCGACTAGAACAGGTTTATAATATGATATAAAGCCATTAATTTCAACAGCTTGTTTCCTATTACTGTTACATACTGCGTATTTATTCACAGATGATAATGTTTGTTTTTCTAGCGCGTTAAAAGCAAAACTGCTGTTGCGGCTTCAAGCAATATTCACTAACTCCCCACGTTACTGGGCAACTGCTGCAACTGATACTGCTGTTCCTGTAAGCGCTATTCTCACTGTTGCTGTCGCTGCTGCTGTTGCTATGACAGCATACATGGCGACTCCTACTGTTGATACGCCTACTACTAACACACTACTACTGATGTTGTTGTTGTTGTTGCAGCTACTACTACTACTGTTGCTACTGGTTACCACTGGTTAAATGTTGATGGATGGCAAGTCAGTGTTCAGAGAAGTGTTCGGGGTGGTGGAATCCTGAATCCTTGAATCTTGTATTGTAGGTTCCAATTACTGATTTAACCTTTTAACGATGCCGCCATTACACAAGCATTACATGATACGATTCTCGGACACCTGTTTCAAATTTTGTAAATTTAAGTTCAGCAACCCATGCTTGTCGTAAGAGGCAACTAAGGCGATTGGGCAGTCACGCCCCAAGACTTAGCTGACGTGTGATCGTATACCAGCTGCGTAGATAGATATCCATACTGTTGATAACTAGATTGTCTGGTCCGGATTCGATTATTTACAGACCGCTGCCATATAGCTGGAACTTTGCGGATGAACAACAACCATACAACCACTACCATGGCGTCATTTTGTAAATTTTTCACTTCAAATACACAGAGGAGTGTTGCACCTAATACAGATATGCCACCAACGTTAAATTTCGGACAGTACTTTGGACGCTGATACAAAGATTTTTCAGTTTGTTTGGTCCAGAATTTCAGTGTTTTAGGAAAGAGCCACACAGGACTTGTATCTCAGAAAATTACGTTGTCCCAGTTAACTTTTTTATGCTGTAAACACCAGTTAAACCTTTACTACTTTTGCTCAGGTGTCATGATCGATGATGGAATTCCTTGACTTTTCTGCCAACCCACCTCATGCAGCTCAGTCCTAATTGTCTCCTTACAGACAACCACAGTTCCTCTATCAGTCATATCCAGCCTTAAGTTTTCTAAACTGTAAGTCCCCGTGGACCCTGGTATGGTGATCTACCTTCAGTTGATGGCGGGCTACAGCCTGTTTTATATTGTATCGTCTTCTATAGTTAAATCGTTTTAGATTTAATTACTAGTTTTAAAGATCTGTCTGTGATAGTCTAGTTGCTTTACTGTCCTTCGTTGATAGATTTTTACCATTCTCTATTATGTACGATATTAATGGTTCTCGTCACGATATGGCTGAAATATTGCCGATGTGACGGTAAATTTTAACTCACTTACTCACTTAAGGTTTCTAAACTCCCTAGTTTGTTTTTAGAAACCAAGCCGCCTCTTGTCACTGACTGTCAATTTTCCGGGCCTACCTGTGCCTCCCTGGTATCAGTGCCATATCCATTTGCAATATTTTTCAAAACTTGATAAACAGTGAGCAATGGGATGTCTGTTCTACTTGAAATCACTTTAGCTGATCTGATGTCCTTGTTATAATACTCTAAAATCAACTTCCTCTTTTCTAAATCATCCATACTGAGGATCACTGAAAATGTCGGCTGCTAGCAAGTGGACAAAGGGGGAATAACTCTTCACACACTAATGTAAACGGATTAACGGATTTGTCTCTCTTGAATGAAACCATACACTGGATAGCTGGGCAAGGTTGTTTATACTAGAAATCCAGTGAAACATATTCCTAAAATTGTCAATAATTTCTGGTCATACTGTATCTTAGTTACGTCTTTTTGCAATCTTGTGCTTAGTTTCCATGTATTCATTTCGGGCTAGTAACTTATTTTATAGGCTAGAAACTTTAACATCGGGCAAACAAAATCTGGACACTATTTCGCACTGTGGCTGACACGTGTCACCGTGTCCCGGCTACGTAGACCGGTGCTCATGCTGACGATCAGTTGATTGTCTGGTGCGGACTCGATTATTTGCAGACCACCGCCATATAGCTGGAATATTGCTGAGTGCCGTGTAAAACTAAACTCGCTCCATTACTCGCCCAACCACCCTTGGCTGAACATTTTTTAATGTTAATGAGTAGTGAAGCATTAAGAACTTCATAAACTCTGTGGGCAAAATCTTACTGTACCGTGACTAATCTGTTAAAGTGTAAGAAAAAAAATGTCAATGAAGCAGGTTTGTATTTTTGTATTTTTTTTTTCGCGTCTTGTCAGGAAATTTGCTTCCCTGTTGTTGGGCCTTCGTTGTGTTTGTGCAGAATCAAGGCCAAATCACATAGGGCCACACTAAACAACAAAAAACAAACACATGATTTGTAAGACCAAATATTTAGCGACGCCAAGCAAAGGATGAAGTCAGACAAGCATCCAGTCTCACATAGGTACGTTTACTGATATTTTTGTAAAACTACAAAAGATGTAAAAATTTAAATTCTGTCCCGAAGTACAAGAGCAGACATTCTGTTGTTGTTACATGTAAAGAGGGAAATGTCATTTAGGAAATGTAACAAGTGAGTTAAGGTTTAAGTCACATCGACAGTATTTCAGCCATATCGTGCGAGACTACCAGTCAGTCTCTTTATCAGTCAAGAAACAAAGAACACGACTGTGGATATTTTCATTTCAAAATGTTTGAACATTTGTACAGTATATGTTGATATTCAATTCAACACCAGTAATGGGAATAAGCTAATTGTTACACTGAAGTTAAAACTTTGAGTTTAGTTTTACGCAGCTTTTAGCAATATTCAGCAATATAATGGGCCTCACACATTGTACCCATGTGGGGAAAGGGAGCAGGGTCTTCAGATGTTGTAACCACTAGGTCTCTCAACTGCCCGAACCTAAACTTAAGATGTGCTAAATTAATGAGTGACGATGTTTGCTGAACATTTGCAAGAACATTCAATAATCACATTTTAAAAATATATTTCACCGAAGGAACCTTAGGTAGCCTTTTTGAAGGTTTGATTAGTGTGAAAGTAGGTTTAATCCAGAGAATCAAAAGTTTAATGGCTTAACAGGATGGACCTAAACAGGTGAGCTGAATTGCTTGCCTTCCTTATAAATTATTGCAGTTTTGAAGAGGTGTGCATATACCTGCGTGAGTCTATCCATGGATGCATGCATGCATGTGCAAGTAAAACATCTTTTAGCACACCAACAAAACAATCTTCCATGAATATATAATGCTGAAGGTTTATCGGAGATTAATAGTCTTCAATACTAATTACAAAGTCTTGCAGTTAATGGTAAAGGGAAGCACTCGTATAATGCTTGGTTTTCTGGAGTCAGCCTGTGTTGGGTGGGGTTAAACCACAATCACTGAGTGCACTTTATGCACACACTGATGGACACATAGATACGCACAGACAGACACACAGACACGTGGGCATGTTGAGTAACATTGCAGCCAAATTTTAAATGCAGACTCTCCAGCTGAATTTCTTGAATCATGTGTAAATCCAACAATCATACAAACACGAAGTTTTGAAAATACATGTTTATTTGTGATCCTTCAGTCTGTACCCGCAGACTGTACAAGATGATATGTGGAATGGATTATTTAGATGATGAGTATCATGACCAACAAATATCTCCACACCATAAAGTAAAACAAGTCTTGTACGTAGCCAGAGAAATTCATTCCAATTGCACCCAAATCAGATGTCAAAGTCAGATTTTGATTAAATCAGTTTGACCAGTCTCTAACAAGTACTAACACAGAGATATCTGAATTCAATACTTCAAAGTTAATAATCATCCTTTCTTTTTTCATATCACTACACTGTGGTGTTTGACAGTTTAACTAGAATGATATGAAAATGAAAAGACTATCCTTAGCTTCTTTTGAGTAGGATATATATTTGTTGCACATATACAATCATCACGAGGTAAGATAATATCATCGTGTGATAAACAATATGGCTTACAATCACAAGTTGAAACAATGCTGGATTGGCCAAAATATCAACTCTCTTGGCACTGTACCCTTTGTCACTATGGGTGTTATGGACTAGGCTAGAACAATGTTATTCAATGAATAATAGAATTAGTTGTAAGTACTAGCTCATCAGCGTACATATACTGCATTTGTGCACTTTATGTCCATGTAGCCAATAGAGAAGAATCACACATTCTTCTCAGGAGATGCCAGGGGACAACTTTCATTTCATTATGCATGGTGTAAATATTTGCAGTGAACATTTTGCATTGCATAGAGACTTGAACAGTGTACATGTGAAAATTGGAACTGACATACCCACAGATGAAACATGATTATCGTCAACAGACATGACACTGTTTGAAAGAAGAAACATAGCAGCAATTATCATAAGATAAACACACTGATTTTGTGGCACAGATACATGGTTGAGAAAGGTGCATGTGGTATGCAGACACACAGATAAGTATATGATGACTTTTCCTAACAGGCATGATCCTGTTAAAAACAGCAGTAGATAACAATATATCTGCCAGGTTGTAAACACATCACACTTGTGGAACAGATACACTGTACAGAAACGTACATGTGGTACAGAGATACATACATGATACACCCTGTATCAGTATTATTCAACTTATGCATATCTCTAACAGATGTATACAAACCATTATTGCTATATGCAGTCCTGCTGCATGTAATAGTCGTCACTGCTCCAGATTAAACACTAACCTAATAGAACATAAATATACCATTCAGACATTTCAAAAATAGAAAAATAATTATAAAAACATCACAGTAGGTTTTCAGTATCTTAAATTTCAGCATCTAATTTCGGATATACTTAATATGGCTGTGGTAAAATATCATACACGTACCGCAGGTAATATGGTGTAAACTGAAAGTTGTTATTGGCTTTCTAAAACACCAGACTGAAGAGACACTTCAATAAACTGTCTTCACATGAGGTAAGGCTCAGCATATGAGCATACTTATCACCAATATCACCCTTATTGATTACTGGTATTGCATATGTCATTCTTGCAACTGCACTAAATAAGGAGACTAGCAACTTCCATGTGTCTGACCTGTGAAGATCCGTATTAGAATTGATCTTTGTTAAACCATGCTGGTAATAAGAGCTGACTATCGATATATCACTAATGAGGTCAGACTCACTGACTAACTTGACACACGTCATCGTATACCAATTGCATACATCGATGCTCATGATGTCAGTCATTGGACTGGTGCAGAACTGATTACTTACAGACCGCTGCCATATAGCTGGAATATTGCTGATTAAGGCATTTTACGACACAGAAATCAACCAATCATGAGCTCTGTTCATTCATTTGATCAGCTCACGTTGACCAAAGTAGCTGCAGGTATGAAACATTGCTAATTCCTGTCATAATTGCTCAAATCAACAATCAGACATAATAGTCTGGTAAAAATGTCCAACAATCTAACCATTGGTTGATATCAAATGTGTATATTCTTATCAAAGACAGCCTTATTCAAAGTTATCCTTTTCAACAAGTCAGGAATTAATGATATGTTTTCTCCACCAGTGTTAAGGACTTTTGAGTGATGATGTCTTTAAGGGGTCACACATTCTGTTCTGGGGCATTAGGATGGTCAACAAGTTTTTCCACATGTTCTAGGAGTGTGCTGTTCTAGGAGTGTGCGCTCGTGTGTGTGTGTGTGTGTGTGTGCGCTCGTGCGCGTGTGCATGTGTGTGTGATGTTGTCATTCATTTTGTACTTGACATGCAGGTGGATTCGATCACTTTGAACATAAATTTAAGGGGGGTGTCATTCACATTGTTCATGCTTTTCCACAGCAATCATCATCTCACCCCAGCTACCCAGCCATAAATTATGAATGGTCCCTTATCATACATTAAATCAAACTCATCATTGTCAATACGTTCAAGACCCTGCCTTATAAAACATCAAAAAATATGATAATACAGAGATTTCACTTCCAGACATACCAGACCCCACAAGAAATCACAGTGAGTTCATATTTAATGTCAAATCAGCATTAATTTGGCCATAAGTTAAACATATGTCAAAATGAGGTAACATACATACTGTTCACTATTTGCTATGGATCACATGTTTGATATATATGACAATGTTGTTCCTAGGCAAATGTTGAGCGGTATGGAATTCAAGAAGCTGTGACTTATGGAAAATTTAAAGTTGCTTGGTGACGATAATGTTGGACATAGTGCACAATACTTACATATGTATATACATACATGTGGAGAATAATCTCAATCACAAGTACAAAATGGACAGCACAACTCAAATATGGATCAAAACATAAGAATTGTTCCACAACAAAAGCAAAATTGTGATCAAAAACTTTTCTGTTGATTGTGTTTAAAAAGTTCCAATAACTGTCTCACATTCTGAAAGTTCACTTCTGAACTACCGGTACCCAACCGTCTCCAATAAGACAGATATAACTTGAAATTCCCACTGATGGTGCTAAGACTAGGCCACATAATTCCAGCCTTGTTTAGCATTAAATATGGAACAGCATTTAATGGTCATTTTGTCCCCTGCATCAAGAAGGTGCATTTTGTGTAAACATGGTACCGTAAACCATGACATATCTCATAATGCTTGTGAAGGATGAAGACTGATGAAGACTGCCTCTAAGATACAATGATGGTCCCTTTCTGGCTCCTGTTGGTGAAGTTGTTGTTTCGTGTACACATGTAATGGTATGTGCCTTGTCTGAACTTCACTACAGCTCCCTCGTAGGAGGCTGGTGCATTGTTCAGCTGGTTATGAAGCTTGTCACGGCTCTCAACAGTGTAGTCTCGGTGGGCAGGTTCAGAACAATCAGCCGTCTTGATACACCTGGAGAACACATGATGGTATTCATTAGATACCTGAATAATGCTCATATTTCAAAGCACTGTAAACTTGAAAGCACAATCAAAATTATACAAATTTTGCATAAAAATTGTAGTCAAATTTTGCAAGGATTATTCTGAGTGTCCAAAGTCCGGTTCTACAAAGTTATCACCATAAAAAGAGAGTCATACGTCTAAGTTAAAGCATGGGAGTTCATTCATAAACATTATGGCAGCTTTGTGGAATGTACCCCTGGAATGTGAAGCTGAATAGGCATCAATATAAGCTAAATAAATACAAGTCAGCAAGTTGGGTATTTTCTTGTCAATGCCACACTCGTAATATTCCAGCAAATTGAAGATGGTCTGTAAATAACTGAGTCTTGACAATCCAGTGATCAACATCATGAGCATTGATCTACACAACTGGATGATTGAGATTAGTTTTACGTCCCTCTTAGCAATATTCCAGCAACATCACTGCTTTGGCATGACAAGGCAACGCTTTAACCACTTGGCTACCCTACTGCCCCTATGCAAATGGGATACGATGACATGAGTTAACCAAGCCAGTGAGCCTAACTATCCAATCTGTCAGTCACAATGTCTCCAAGTATGGGGAAGAAATGAGCTACCTGTAGTATCCTGAGGAAGCCATATTGACTGCCAGGTTCTTTGCCGACACTGATGTCTTCCCATGGTAGATCCACTTGATGTCTGCTCCAGTCCACATGGTGCTCCTCTCAAAGGGGATAGGGAAGTTGTCATTTCTGTCAAAGATCTCCACCAAGTTGTTCCTGTCTGTCGCTGAAACAGAAACAAGAAGCATGAGTTGCATTTAATGTTCTCCGCACAGGATCCTGTTAGAACACTGTGTTGTCAGCAGTAACGGGATGAGTGAGTGACTTTATTTTTATGTTGCTTTTACAGTTCTATCAATATCCCAGCAACATCACAGTGGGGATACCAGACCTGGACTTCACATATTGTACCCATGTGGGGAACTGAACCTGGGTTTTCAGCATAACAAACAGTCACTTAACCTTTAGGTTACCCCACCATCTTGTAAGGGGGTGGAACATAGAAGGGACACAATCATAGACGTTAAAACTAGTTGGTCAAACATGTACGACAATCACAGCGGTAAGACAATTTTAACTCCCATAGACCCAGTCGCAGTCAGTAGCTTGGACTTCTTGAGAATCATTTGTCATCACGACTTGTACTTTGAAATTGGATGCTTAATAAATGCACAGACCATACAGACTCTGTTGGGTAAGATAATCGAACCTATTGTCTAGTCCAGACTCGACTATTTACAGACCGCCACCATATAGCTGGAATATTGCTGAGTGTGGAGTAAAACTAAACTCACTCACTCACTCTCTTTAATTGAACCTAAGAAGGATTTTTGTTCACATCATAAACCATTTTATGTTTAATAAGCCAGTTTAAGTTTGCTTCAAGAAAGGAGCAGTTTTATTTCCATACAACAACAAAACTGCATACCTGTTCTACCCTCGCCATCATCACCTGTCTGCCCATCACCACCATTTGGTCCATTTTTATGTGTGTTGGATCCTGAAAGATTGATAACATCAAAATCATTTTTCATTTAGCATCTCAATAGCCCAAATACATATTCTGTCATATGGACATTAGTGGGTAATGAATGAATTGAATCCAAATTGGAAGGACTGTTGAGAACCTGAGCCTGATATCCTTGATATCTATAACTTGTGAATGAAACCAGATTGGCAGACACTGACAACAGTTTTCGATATATGGAGAAATTGTTTACATTCTAATATATGTGTTTACATTCCATATATGGCAAATGCTCTCCTGAATCTATTCACCTCAAAGTTTCAATTATTTATTTCAGGCAAGTTGTAAGGGATAATAAGTCTTTCATTGCTTCAACAGGAAGCAAAAATGAGTGCAAATGTCACATGATGTAAAACATTGGACAAAATGCGTAACATTATGCCTTTAAATGGCATGAAACTTAGTCATTTGTCCATACCAACTTGTTACTATAATTTTAGACATTTTCATGAAGAAAAGGAAGACTTGTTTAACAAATGATGTTGTAAATTATGGCGTTTGAATGACAGTTGTAACACAGAGTATCCAGTGTATGTACAATGGCAAACATACTCAAATCCCAGTTTAAGTTAGTTGCCAAGGTTACTACCTGTCCACTGTATGTGTACCAGCTCTCCTGTCTTCATACGGAGGTAGTTGGGAACAAAGTCATATTCCACTGCCGGGTACACCTGCACTATGTTACCGCGCTTGCCGCGCACATTCAGGTTATGTATGATATCGTTCTGCATCCCTGCTGGGCGTGGTCGGAGGAGGAACACGTGACTTCGGTCCTGGAAGATCCTGCCATACTGATTGGTGTTGATGTTCAGTCGGAGTGGGGAGCGACCAACCCCTATATCTACATAAGGATTTCCTTTAACAGGCGACCTGAAAGTTGAAAAACTTGAAGGATTAGAACTCTCCAGTTGTATTTAGAGTTTTCTTTGTTCGTTAAGCCACAATGAGCAATATTCCAGCTACTTGTAAACAGACACTCCAAAGCATCAAACCACACACAACAGATCAGGATACATGAGATACATGACATGTATCAACCAAGACAGCAAGCTTGGCAATCCTGTTGCATTTTACAAATCAGAGAGTAATGATGAATACCAATCTGATCCAGATTGATCGGGTCCTCTCTGAACACACAATATAAACAAACAGTGGCCATCAATACATAAAACCTGAAATACATCACCAATCAGATCGCAGGGTAACAGGATATCAGAAAAGGTCGCAGAAATATGGGTCACCTACATCAAACGCTTTACAAGGCACATGAACAGATCTAGCCAAGACACTGTGACTTAAATTAGTCTATTGGTCATAATACCATTGCGTACACAAACCATTGTCTTAAATAATCAGAGAGTACCATATTGATAGAACTATTTCAGTATAATCACTGCCACATATGGAACAATGGGCATTGGTAGGATGGACTTCCAGTTTTGAACTGAAAGTAGATGCAATAGCACCATGAGATCAGTATAAAATGCTGTCTGTGCGTAATATGCTGCTTGATACATATTAGATGAGCCTGTGCAGTAAATCAGTAGGTGGGGCAAGGAAAGTAGACGTATACACTTGGTTGCTACAGGTACATGAGGTAGATTGGGGACTAAGCACGAGAAATACACACTGACTGTGGTGTGAACTCAATGTCGCTTCTGTTAACACACGTCCAGCAGTAAGATATAACAATCAAAACATGTTTTGCAAAAGGAAAATGAACTTTTCAATATTTAGATGACAACCTATTTCTCTCTCGTTTCAAATGGAATGTTCTGGAGGGTGTTCCCATATATACAAACTGGGGTCATTTGTCAGGTCGTGGCTCATCTAATACTTGTCAAGCAGTAAGTACAAGTTGGGCTGACCATATTCAGTATTGCAGTAACACCATGCTGATGATCTACTGTCACAAAAATACTTACATATTTCCATTGTATTTGGAGTCTGTGTGATATGGATCATAATCATCAGTAGAAATGTTGTATCTGAAAGCACACAACAAAACATTAATAGTATCTAATATAATATCAAAAGAAAACCATCCCTTCTACAGAAACACATCTTGAACTCAGACCCAAATATCAATGAGTTCTTATTTCAGCATTCAATCAGAAATTTTCAGATAATTATAGTAATACTGCTGTAAGCAATATTGAATCAAAATCTTGATAAGTGGTGGCGGCCACAGAAACAGTTTCCCACACTGTAGCCTAAAGAGTAAACACTTTATCTACTAGACTACGCAACTGTTCCTTATTTTGTATTAAAGGCTTGCTTTAATTTTGAAGGAGACAGAGACAGCTTAGAAGATAGACAGTACCTTTGTATCAAACTTTAAACTTTCAGGAAAACGCCCCACAAAACAGCATAATTACCTGACAAAAATGTCAGCACTCCCTACCTGATTCTAAACACACAGCGTTTTGTTTTGCCTGAAGGAAAGTGTGGCAACACCCATGTGTAGTTTAGTGGCTCTCCGTCAACTCCGTTACCGAGATGATTTGACCTGAAAAGAAACAGAACTTACTATTATGATGAAGCTAACAAGCCACATGGGAGCTCTTACTAAGAGTCAAGTGGTTGCCCAGAATTGACACTGAATTTTGGTTGATATCCTCCCAAAGAGATGATCCTATCAAGTGACATTATGGAACATTTAATTTGTTTCATATTTTCTTAAGATACATCATGAACTCACCTGGACCAAGGGGCTTCTGAACAGTCAGGCCGACTCAGCTGAACAAGACACTGTTTCACTGTTACCACCTCCGCGTCATACGGAACTGCCCAGACATATGTCAGTCCTGCTGACCGAGCATTCCGACATGCAGACTCGCTGGTGAATTCTGGAAAGGAAAACATTCTGGATCTCACAACTGTCAATGTACATTTCGGAAATCTTTTCTGAGGTGCAACTTGATTAGAATAAACTTTAAAAAATCATCATCATCTCTAGTAGGGTATCCACAACAACTTTCATTTGTAATCACAGAGAAACAAACACATCAGTTTTCTCTGAGGTAGCTCCTGAAGATGACCTTGTGAATTATTCATTGACGTGAGAAAAAAACAATTCAAATCTTTGAGCATTTATTTCACCAAAGACCATCACCAAATTTCAAGACTTGAAATTCACAAAGTAAATTAGCTTGGGATAGCTGAATTGAAATTTCAATGACCAAAAGTCAATGGGTGACAAGGGATTGAGTAACTTTAGTGTAATTGCAATATTACCAATGTTCCTGCAATATCATGGTGGGGGACACCAGAAATGGGCTTCACAAACAGAACCCATTTGGGGAATTGAACCCAGATCTTTGGTGCGAAAAGTGAATGCTTTACCACTATGCTATCCCACTGCCCCCTACGCTTAGGGCAACCAGCCACCATAGTAAATTACATCTAAGTCAAGGCCACACTTAAATCATCTGCAACAGTGTACACAGATTATTCTAATTGCACACAGAAGAGGCCTCAGTTTGATGCAACATCTGGACATAGACTGAAATAATACAGCAGAATGTAAATCAGGTTCCTGTAACATGTCACCAACTTACGTGGGGCCTTCTCGAGGTAGTTGTGTAGCTCCACCCACTGTCCGCCATTTGCCACACATTCGGCCTGATTGTTCCAGCGGGAGAAGTGTCGCCTTGTGTTGTCAGGGTACATCTCAACACATTCCGACTTGGGCTGAACATTGAAGCTGTGAGTCTGGTAATAGCTGGAGAAGTGATGACAGAACTGACAAACTATGAACATGATCAACTGAACTGACACTACCAGAGTCTGGTGTTCAGATGTCAGATTAGCTGCAGGTTGACAAATCTGGAGGAAAACCTAACAAAAATTGAAAATGATTTTATACTTGAATAGAAACCTATTGCCTCATGACAAAAACTTTGATCTATGGACTGTGTAAGCCAACAATGGAGGGGAGGTAACTCTTCTCAACACTCAAGATACAAAACTTTCAGTGAATACCTAATTATACTTTTAGTTTCTTTACACAAAGTATTTCTTCTTATTCTTCACCCACTGTCCATACTTTAGTAGAAACACAAATAATGAAAAAGATATCAATATCACAAACCTGCACATGGACGCATTCTCCGCCATGACAGCAATATCCTTCCAAGGAGTTGGATGCCAGTATGGGAAATAATCTCTCTCCTCGGGACACTCATAACCATAGCGATTTCCCTGAGGGTTCTGGCGAGTGTAAGTGGCACTGCTGTAACCAAGGCCATTGTTGGTCTTGAGCTTCTGGTCAGCAGTAAACAGACCTGGAATAGATAGACATACTATTACACACCCAGTCTTATGTGGTAAAAGCCAGCTAAACCTTTCCCATACTATCAACCTTATCAATTAAATCATTCAAAAGCATGAATGCTTTAACCATGAGGTTCACCCACTGCCCCAGACTTGATAATAACTCCTAAAGCGTGGCAGCAGGAAAATTTAATCATAACCAATTATCAAAATGTTCATAAAATGTTAGTAATTTTTCGAAGTAACACATAAACAGTACTGCCTCAAAAAAAAGTTGCTGGCGTGAAGATTGACAGGAGAATATCCAATTGCGCATACAACCACTCTGTAAATGGCTCTTACCTTTGTTCCGTTCCCGAAGGTAACACTTGTCATACCAGGCCCACGATTCATGAAGTCCGCGGTCCGACTTGACAGCATCGTTCTTCCTGGTCTGGCTGTCTGACTTCGACTCTGTCAGACTGTCAGGCTTCTTGTAGTCCTGAGTCTGGGTTTTAACACCATTCCTCAGCGTGTCTGCCGAACCTGCAGCAGGCAGTTATCATGGTAATGTGACATGGTTTGTAAATCAGATGTCAAAATTTGACATGTCATTGTCCAAAAATGTATGTAATAGACCCAAGGATGAAAATCATGAACGTTTAGGAATCCCTAATTTCAAAATCATTACTGGTACTGTCCGAATGACATTGGTTAATTTGTAACACTGTGAATGGTGATTTTATTCTTTGACCACACGACAGAAAAGGTTTTTTTTATTTGTTCTATCTGTTAAATGTCAATCACCAGGCAGGATGACAACAAATACCATATTTTACAGTCTTTTGGTATGGTATGGCCGAGAATCGAAACACAGACCCTTCAGTCTCTATGCAAATACTCTATCCATCTGACCACAGTTATCTAAGGCTATGACTTCCTTCTTTGGTTCAGTGTGAAAAATACAGTAATATTGGACACTGTCCTGTGGTAAAAACTGAGTCAGCCATAATGTTTTTTTACAGTATTCAAAACAGAAAAAGACACTGACAACATCAATTTCACTTTTCCTGGGAAATGAACCTCATCTTTCACATGTTAAGCTAGACATGTGAACACTTTTTCAAACAGCCAATCCTGCTCTAGTGTTTTGTTTGCTGTTTGTTGTTTAACGGTGCACTTGGCAATTCCAGCTATATGGCGGTGGTCTGTAAATAACTGAGTCTGGACCAGTCAATCCAGTGATGAACACCTCGATAAGGATACAACTGGAATACGATGACATATATCAGCCAAATCAATGAGTCTGACCAGCTGATTCAGTTAGTCGCCTCTAGATATATACATGGGTTACTGTAGACCTATTCAAACCCGAGTCTTTATGGGTCTCCTGCCCTTGGCCATACCTGTGGGTGTGTCAACATCGTCCTGACACAGGTACTGAAGTATCAGGGCACAGTTCTGCTTCTGGGGACTATCATCCTCGTTCCCTCCACAACCATGCTGATTGGTCCATTCCAGCACAAGTCTACTCTCGCCAGCACCATTCTGCAATGTCTTCACTGGGCCACTTTGAAAATATTTCTGAAAAAATATGGGACAGTAAGACACTACCTGTAAAGAACACAATAAAGCGATATAGTTTAGACATTCATATTTCTAGAAAAATCTTAAACTGGGAACTGAATGAAATTAGAATTTGTGTTAATATATTCGACAAGTAACTTATTTCAAAGGATGGTTGAGAGCCAATACTTCACAGATAAAAATACTAAGGGACATTTGTTGACCTTTTTTGAAAAGTAACCACATTTTTCACATCAGCAGAACAAACTTTCAGTCTGTGTAGCTAGTCTCACCTAATTAACTTACACAAACATTCAAGAAAACTTTCAGTTGTTGGGGTCTTGCAGATGCTGATAATGCCAGACTGTAACAGCTACATATAAATAACTATGTTTCAATCCTTCATGAATCTTTATAACGCATTTATCATCCAAAACTGTGCTCCAGGAGATATCACATGTTTGAGATCAGACTATATCTTCTAGGAGATATCGCTTTGACAGTAGATTTTGCACGTTGCCCTCACAATGCTATGACATCATGAAGTTGATGACGTCAAAATGCTATGACATCACTGCACTGCAAATCTAATCAGTACTGTATTCAGACATGTACATCTTTCACTGAAAACTAATGAAGAATGATTTTTGATGATTATCTCTGACATTGTGTCTATTGATATCAATTATATCAACAACCACTGACAAGGGTAAAAATATCCTCAGCAAGGATCCAATATTTGTTACTTTACCAACTTGTGTTGATATATTTGATATCAGAAGACACTTGGGTGAAATTCTCTATTTCTGCTAACAACAAACGTTATTATTATTGGGCAGGTGCTTTGCCAAATGATTCAAGAACTTTAAACTGTAGGGGCAAGAAGTAGCCCAGAACCATAATGTGTTGTAAATATTTAAGAGGTCGTAAATCCATACAATACGTTGCTATGTAAAGTGTATCTTAAACAGAACCATTTTGGCCCTGACTAAGCATTTGCTGAGATGTATCTGTATTTGTATATTCGGATTCATGTCTATGCATTATGAAGTTAATTAACAGGCATTTACACAAGTAAATCAGTTGACTACTGAAAAAGCTGAAACTAACTCATGTTTAGTTACATGCTGGGCATCGTGAGAAAAAAGTGTGTTTCTCATTTAAGGTTAACACCTCAAAAAACAAGAAAACTATTTGCCAGCAACAACATTCAAAGACTATAAAACAAGAGATAAAATTTGAAATGGTTACCATTTAATTAAGTCATGAACATTTGATTGCCCTTGGAAAATATACTCCAAGAGAGTACATTGTTAGCATTTATTCAAACTTTGAAGCCATACTGCACACTAAAGTTCAGATGTAAGTAAAAACCTGCAAGAAACACATAGCACAACTTTCTGTAAAAATTTTAGAAGTGCAGTGAGGCAGACACAGGTAGGACATGACATGTCCCGGATATTGTGCAAACATGGCCTGACCACACCATGTACACCTGCATAATGAGTTTGTAGCACCTGGGTGTGACCAGGACAATACATAGGGATTAACATTACTGGCATTCTGTGTCGGCCATACAGAGACAGGGTCAGCCCAGATCCCCTGAGTGAACTGATGTGTCCTCTTACTGCTAAACATTATGATCTAGGGGTGACAGTGATACGGTATACCACAGTGTATTTATACCACTGTATTTTGTTTCCGGTTCAGTACACCAAAATTCACGCTGAAAATATGATACATTCAGCATTTGTACCAAAAACATCATCTTACTCATCTTATGAACATTACTTTCCGAATGTCATCACAAATATTCCACGTAATTTTAATTCTAGATAAAATCTTCATGTATTTACTGTTTCTAACATTTCTATTGCTATTTATATTCAATAACTCATGCTATTTCAATAGTATGAACGAGATTGTGTAAAGGCACTTTCATTTGGGTCCCAATTCAAAGATTTCTTCTCAGAACTTCAACTGAAATCCAACAGTGCCTTTCCATGTAAACATTTATCCAAGTGAAATTATCTTCTAATGAACTGAACCGAATTGTACTGAACCCAGAGCTGTGTACTACGATAAGTACTGAACTGTGCATGGCGTACCATTGCCCCATTACTATACACCTGCCTTTAGTCTTAGTTTTTATACCTTGAATATGACAAGCTTTGAGCACTGTTCTTTGCCCTTTACGCATTGATCTTTGTCCTTTGAGTATCGCTCTTAGAACCTTGAGTATTGGTGTTTGTTCCTGAGCATTGGTGTTTGTTCCTGAGTATTGGTCTTTGTTCCTGAGTATTGGTCTTTGTTCCTGAGTATTGGTGTTTGTTCCTGAATATTGGTGTTTGTTCCTGAGTATTGGTCTTTGTTCCTGAGTATTACACTTTTTGACATTGAGTACAGAGCACTGTGGTTATACATAAAGCCCATGGTTATAATGCTGTGTTTTTGCGGATTTCCTGCCAATATAATACCCCAGTTATAATATATTATAGGTATTATACTTTCTACCTTCACGTTCACAGTTTTTTTTTCAGAGATTATTGTCATTCAAGAAACAGCGTACCCTTTACCTTCCTTTACTTAACTCTAACATGAGTCATATTTTGTTTACCTTCAGTACTTCTCTTTGTAAGTGCTACTAGGCAGCTCTCAACTGAAGTCTATTCACACATTTCTTTAATATGAAAGTTCAGTGACCCGTTAAGGTCTGGGGTAGAATAGGCCTTCAGCAAACCATGCTTACCATTAAAGGCAAATATGCTCGTTGTAACAGGTGACTAACGGGATCAGGTGGTCAGGCTTGGTTGACACGTCATCGGTTGCGCAGATTGATGATCATGTTGTTGATCACTGGATTGTCTGGTGCAGACTCAATTATTTACAGACCGCTGCCATATAGCTGGAATATTGCTGAGTGCAGCATAAAACTCAAATCACTCACTCACTAAATTTCAGTAATGTCTGTTTAACTTCAATAGGATTCCTCTCTGCATGAATATTGGAGGGCACCTCTATTGGATGATGTCTCAGATGAAATTTTTAATCAGGCTATCATGAGGAGCCTTCTAAAATCTTAGTGGAGATAAGGAGGGATGTGTGCTGGGAAGAAAATCTCTCAATAACTTACAACAGCCTTATCGATGGATGGTACAATGTTGAAGATAAGGTCTATTAGTTAAATGGCATTATGATTATGTTAATTCATGCCATCCATTTATCCATTTTATAGAAAAAATGTTATTATTGTGAGAGCTTGTTATTATAAAAAAACTGAAAAAATATAAAATGCTGTTCTTTAGAGCTGTAATGATACACCCAACTATCGATGGATCGCAACTGTTGAGAGTCTGATAACAATTAATCAATGGTGGTAATCAAAATCTATTGATGCATCAATAGTATGTGTGACTATCGATAGTTTAGTGATGACTTCTGTTGATAATTGTGCAGTTCAAAATGCAGGAAGTAGCTGAATTGTTCACTTGGATTTTGACTTAGTCTACACCCTTTTGTCAGCTATTAAAAGAGAGTGACACTACTTCAGCTTGTTTTTATTTAAAATAAACTGTACTTCCATTAGGGGAATGACACAATTCAAGGAGAGAAAAACTATTGCAACAGTTAATTGCACTAGGTTATCGCAACAGTATGTTGCAATAGTTTATCGCCATCACAATAGTTGTTTCCCCTCAATAGTCAACCCTTTGTTTCCCCTCGATAGTCAACCCTTTGTTTCCCCTCAATAGTCAACCCTACTGTTCTTTTTCATAAAATATCCTGACCTCAGCTGAAATACTGACAATGATATTTTCAATTTAAGTTTATATTCCAAATTAATTATTTATACCTTAACATTATCTTAAAAGTTAGAGCTTACTGACAGAGCAAATGATTAGACTAAAAATGATATTTCCTAAAAACACAATAAAGTGTATAAACTGTTGAAGTCAAAAACTTAAATATCACTGCTTGTAATCTATTTTGGGAAATGACTCAAAGACCATACGAGTCTGACATATATATTTATTATTTCATAAACACTACCTGTTCCTTTTCTTCCTCCATGAATTATGTTCACAGGTCACTGATCACACAAAGATAACCCATGACGTCACGACACACAATACCAGAAACAGAATATCAAAGGACCTAACATTGAAGGGACAATATCATGATACATTCCATACCTGATATTATAAGTACATAACAGAATTTTTTGGTATTTAAACCACAATATCCTACTGTATGTAAGTAGGGGTGACCAGTGCAAGCATGTTGGACATACATCATATTTTACACTTGAGTGCAGTCCTGAAACTTTCCTACAATCCTACACAAGCATGATTACATTACAACATATGAACAATGGCCATATATGGTGTGGAAGTTGTTCATGCATGTATACACACCTACTTGACACTCATAACATAGGATGAAGGGTATGAAGTCATCTCTCATATCGTCTGGCAAAGTAGGACGCTATCATGATTATCCTCTCACATGGATGAAAATAAACTACAGCATCTTCGCTGGACAATTTCCCTATCCTTAATTCATTAAGATCAAACTAGGTTCATCTACAGTGGCCTCTATTTTGATAAAATCAAATTTTTGTTTATTTTTGATTGAATACGTTAATAAAAATCATTCTTTTATTACTACATCTTATAAATTAGGCATGGTGGGTTAGGCTAGTGGATAAAGCTGGGAAGACCTTAGGTAAGATTCCTGAGATGGGTTGAATATGTGAAACCCATATCTGATGTCCTCATATGAACCATTGCTAAAAGAGGCGCAAAACTAAACTCACTCCCAGTTATATACCAACCTTAATTAATACTGAATCAAGACAATCCTGACTATGCTTGTAATATGTGTTACATGCGCCATACTGACCTAGAAATTATTTAAAACAAGGAAGTAAAGTTGATAAAAAAATTAAAATATTTCAACAGAAAATCCCAATTCATGTAGATCTTAGAAATTAAATTGGTGACATGTCAATTTACAATGACAAACAAAATACCTGTAAATAAATATTCCCTTGTTAGAATATAATGTGTATAACACCATTAAGAAATAGAATGCACAGACTGCCTTCAGAACATTTTTATTCCCTTACAGTACCAACTCGTAACCATGGTATCAAAGTAGGAAATGAAGGATGAAGCCTGTCGGTGTCAGGGACACAAATTGCGTATATCCCGGTTGTGTTGTATGGAGGTCAGTGGCTCGTGCTACTTCGACACCATGCTTGACAGACAGGAAGCCACGCAGAGGTCATAGCACCATTGGCGACTCACTTACTTCCTGATGCAAAGAGTTAGAAATGGTGGTTAACTAAAAGGTTGTTACAATACACTTGCGTATTTCATGCATCAGGCATTACCCCTTCATTATTTGTTCATTATTCATGGCCACCAGAATTTAATATTTATGATATTTTCCTAAAGTGTTTATCATTTGAACTGGTCTGATATTTTTGAAAGTGAGATATGCAAAACTGAAAATCTTAACTATATTACTTTTTCTTTGTCACATGATATATAACCTATCTATAATGTTTGTTTCAGTTTGCAGACCCCTTAAGACAGTGTCATCCAAAGTATTAGGTTAGAAGCAACACTATCGTGATAAACCTCTTGTTTGTTATACAATTATATCACTGAAATATTGAGTTTTTTACATTTTATAATTATATCATTTTAAGTAAAAAGAAAAACAGTAAAAAGAAAAAATTGTGTCGAGAAACATGGATTCCCCCACCGCTAGGAAGAGTTCCCCACACTAAGTGTGCTCTGGTGATTAATTCATGCTAGATAAATATCATGGTTGATTATAAAAATAGATATAATCAATGTGTCCAAGGTAAATACTTATTTGTAAAAGTATGTCACAATGAACTTACCACAGTACAATTTAACCTATATCAGGAAGGATCAATTGGTACAAGAGTAAATAAACTAGCAACAGCAGTATCACTGTGGAGCCAAGTGAAAGCAATAGATCACTGTAGAAGCTAAAGTGGTAAGTTTGGACATATTCTGGAACATATTTAATATGGCAGGTTAAAAGTTAAGACATTCATGGTCCCAATGAAGTACTTGAAAACACTAAAAACAGTGTGTGAGGGCTTAGATAACACAACCTATTATTATATGAAGATCAATAATTGAACAAAATTCATGAACAAGTTCAATAAACATCTACACAGCTATGAGAATATTGCACACCTTTCAAGTCCCAATGAAACATATGCATTAGCTTAATCAATTCTCTTGAGCAGTTTTTGTGGTGAAGGGGATAGACTTAATCCTCTATTTCACTATCATCAGAGACAAATTCAACAAAATTTATCTAAGTTCAAATGTCTCAAAACAAAATATGAGATGCACACATTTAGAGTCTCTATAAAAGACATTAAGCAAACTGAGCTGTGAGCAGTGGATTTTTAGGGGAAGTGGATAAGAGTACACCCCCTGTTGTATGGGATGAATCAGATGAATAGAACCAAATTCAGCTAAGTTCAAACACCTGTAGAAGTGACAAAATTAAGAAACTGGATGAACAAGGTATGTGATGCACACCATGAAAACATGTAGAAACTCAATCAATTCTGTTTGTGGAAAAGTGGGGACTTCATCCCCTATAACACTATATTCAGAGAGAAATTCAACAAAAATTATGTAAGTGTAAACTGCATTAAAATTGGAAAAATAAATAAAATACAAAATCAAAATATGAGATGCACGACTCTAGAGTCCCTATAAAGCACACGTGTAATCAGTAAACTTATCCTCAGTACTTTTCGTTACACTCCACTACTGAGTCTAACAAAACCTTATGGGAGGTCGCGTCAGGTACCCTTTGTGATTGACCAATCAGAACACAGCTTACCAAATTTGCAAAAGTGGACATTCGCACATACCTTGTGAACTTTTTATCTCGAAATTCATTCTTTACTCTTTTCAGTATGATTAGAATTCAGGTTTGTGAATTCATTGTAATTCCGTCGTTCTGATTTGCTGAAAAGGTCACATGTCAGTATGAGGGAACAGGAACCACGCTTTTGAAAGTAGATTAGTTTCTTCATTCATGGAATGTTTAGAATCCAAATTACAGGGGAGGGAATTCCCCTTCTGCTAAGCAGTAGCATCCTGAAGTTATCAGTGAGTGTGAGAAAGTGAGAGAAAGCGAGAGAGTGTGCGAGAAAGAGAGAATGAGAGAAAGTGTGTGAGAGTGAGTGTGAGAGAGTATGAGAAAGAGAATGGAGAGTATGACAGTGAGAGTGAGTGATGAAGGAAGGGAGGGAGCAAGCACATGCATATGAATTTTTCACATTATTACAGTCAGGGGATGCAGGATGAGAACTCTTTTCCCAAAAAAAACCACAATGTGACATTTAATTTTTACTCCCAGGGACATTTTCTTTTCCAGGTTCAACCCCCCAAAAACATTATGAGTGCCATGATCACTTGATCGTATGGTGCTAAGGGAGGCAATTATGTTGGCTTTAGTCAGGTGTGTCAGACATAGTCTCTGAGTTGTGACATGTCAATCAGTTTATTTAACTGACACAAGTCAATGGTGAGATGAGATTTGGTGTTAGCACACTGGTGTATACTTACCATACGGTACTGTTTTCCTTCATCAGTGCCATAGGGTGTGTCTGTGGCGTCACCCACATTGTAGCCCCCACGGTTGTTGTTCTGTAACAATAATAAATCAAAAACAATTAAATAAAACAAAACATTAAAAAAACATTTAAGAAATATGTTTCTATCAGTTTTGAAACATTGAAGCATTGGACAGTGTTATTTTTTTAATCAATTCAGTTATATTAATCTGAATGCATTTTCACAATCACATATTGAATTTTAATCTATAAATTTAAGCTTAACTTAAACTTAAACACTACAACATTCAGATCCCGATTAAGACCTTCCTCAAAAAGACCATCCAAGACATAAAAGATCTGTAAGATCTGTGTGATGCATACTTAAACTGACATAACCAGGAACTTAAACAGAATTATTACCCTTTAAAAGAAGGGATATGAGAAGACATACTTGAACAACTGACACAAGTCATGAAAAACCCAATCATGTTGGAATGAAAATTGTCAGACATGTTCAATGGTTAAGTTTTTCAACCCTTAAGTGAAAATCTAACTGTGAGCAATGAGTTTTCTGCATATCCTATGAAAATCATTTTGGGCCCAAGCACTGCTCATTTTTAAAACATTAAAACTATCCTTTCTAGAATACTCTAAAATTGGCCTTAACATCACATATTAGATGCACCTTAAATCAAAACAATCATTTTGTTCAAGTGAACAAATATGCTTCCGGTCTCCACACATGACATAAGATTCACTAAAGTTCTTCAGAGGTTAGCGGATTTGTTAAATTTTGTTTTTGAGTTTTTTTTGTTACTACAAGAAGGACTCTTTTCCTATCTTGTTATCTACATTATAATAATGATGATGATGATGATGATGATGATGATGATGATGATGATGATGGTGGTGGTGGTGACGACGACGACGATGATGATTTGTAATTGAAGCATCATCAATACAGTCAAGTTTCACAATTGAAATTCAAATAATGACACAACACCCTTCCAAAATAACATCATGACGAAGATGAATACTGAGCAGCTGGATAATGTTAATTACTGTAATGACCTTCACCGAAAGCAGACGTGTACAGTTACAGCTAATATAAACAGAGCACAGTATGACGCATTTACTGAATAACTTGCTCAGTTAAGCAGCCATGACTGTACAGAGGACTGTAAGAAGATACAGATAGTGTAATTGTAGGTCAGTTATGTCACTCTTAGAGGTCACGACTCTGGTGTCAGTTCCATGGAAGGTGGTCATGTTCATGTCACTGGGGTTTAATGTATAATAAAATTGGTCACGTTGTTGATCAAATGTCGCAGTTTGCGTTGAGCGGGACTCGACTAGTCATTACGACAGAAGCTACAAGCATTCATGTATGGTCGTACTCTCATGTGTCATGGTATTATTGGCAGGAGTGAAGGATGAAGGGGGAGTGAGTGAGCTGGGTTTTTCGTCGCTATTAGCAATATTCCAGCAACATCATGGTGAGAGATATCAGAAATAAGCTTCACATTATGTACCCATGTAGGGAATTGAACCCGACGAGTGAACACGTTAACGACTAGGCTTATCACCCACCTCCAAGAAGATGAAGAAAAAGGAGAATGAAAACAAAACAAACAAAAGAAACCCATCCCTACAACACGAACTTCAATATCAATTACTGAGAGAGTCAGTGTTTATACCACTCTTAAAAACATTCAAGCCATATAATGAGGGGTACAGCAGAAATGGGATTCACATATTGTACCCAGGAGGGGAATTGAAAAGTTAATGCTTTAAGCACTAGGCTATCAGTATTATCCCATAGTGATGATTGATGATCATGATTAGTTTAGGCTAATTACACAAACGTCATTTCTCAAGTTGGCAAGAACAACTGGCACACAATTTCAGCACAGAATGTGATTCTCAAAGAAAATATGCAAATATTTCAAACTGTCTACTTGCTTCCTTTTCCAGGTTTTGCAGTACCATCATGAAAAAGAGGAAAAACAGTTTTAAGGTCAACATCCTCCATGTTGGGGAAGCTGTTGTCATGGCAACAGGAAGTTAACTTACATGACAAGCATATTGACATGATAATAGATGCAGATAACAATAATTAGAGAAAAAAACCCAACATAGTGTGATTCTTTGTTTAGGATCATTATCACTGTTTGAGAATACTGCAATAAATTAGTGAATCTGACAAATACATTGATACACTTGAATCAAATGTTATATTAATGGCTAATTACACTGAGATGTTTCACAAACCTCTGGTTTGTCATTCTGGGCTTAGCCCCATAATCTCCATCTAGCTATCTCTCTCGAACGTTCACATATATTTTCAAGTTTGAAATTAACATCCTGGCTGATTCAAAATCATGAGATTTAAAAGCATGTCAAACAAATATTTACAATATGTCTATGTACTGGAGCACTATGTATATATACAGATAAGTTCCTTGTTTTGTCCAGACTGTTGCGTGAGTACTGGATGGACAAAGTGTATGATAGCACTGTTGCTCATTTGAACTACCATTATCCCTGACTATGAACAACAAACTATAAACACAACAAAAGGGTCCACGTCCTTCTAACTAATCTGTGAATGGTGCAGATGCATGTTTACTAAGAATTGGTCTTCATTAACCCATGCTTGTCATAAGAGACAACTAACGGGATCGGCTAATCAGTTATTTATTTACAGACCGCTGCCATATAGCTGGAATATTGCTGGAATATTGCTGGAATATTTTTTTAATTTATAACTATTGATAACCTGTTCAATATACCATATTCACCACAATAAACACCCTACTCTATGACTGCTCCCTGATTAACTTCTGGAACAGTCTGTAAGCCCCTTGTACCAAGTCTAAAATGTATACATTTATACAGTCCATATTATTCTGGGTATTACAAATTTGTTACAGAGAAAACAGGCAGTTGTACTAAAAAATGTTAAGGGTTCATGGGCATGTGACAATTTTTTTCACTCCATAGCTGAAATCAAATTTAATAGTTGTGTATAATTTGAAGAAGTAACTCTTAATAAATTCTCTAAGTACTGGCCAATTCTTCCAGTGAAAAACGGGCAACAAAGAAAACATTCTCAAAAAGGTATAACCTTCATTGGTGTTTAAAAAAGAGGTTTGGGCTTACTCAACATCAGTCATCACAGCACAATATCTGAAATCATGTTCAGCTTGTTGCGTATAGTCTTAAAAGATACCCGGTGGTGGGCGGTGGGGTAACCTAATGGTCAAAGCATTGGCTTGTCACGCTGAAGACCCATGTTCAATTCTACACATCGGTACATTATGGGAAACCTATTTCTGGTGTCCCCCAACATGATATTGCTGGAATATTGCTAAAAGGAGATAAAACCATACTCACTCACTCACTCACTCACTCACTCAAAGTACGGGACCCTTGACCTAAATGAATATGGTGGACTACAAAATATAATGAGATCAAAGCAGTACGAAATTGTCAAATTTCACCCAACAACTATCACATTGAGCAAAGCAATTCATCTTGGCTGTCACGACACTTTTCAAGTATGACTAAGGCACAATGACATTATCGGCAAGCCCATAATACCGTAAAATTACAAGCAGTCAAGTGTAGTCTCGTGTTGTCACCAAGGTAATTGCCTACCATAACCCTTTTTAATGGCCTCTGCACACAATATGGGCCTGTCAAAAGAACAGCCAGGATAGACATATAATAGTCATGTCTACCCGTTGATAATGTAAATAATGTACCCAGGTGTAGCCGGGTGTATTGTGGAGCATTACTACTGGCTAGTTTTCTGTCATGGGGTGACACACATTATTTTTCGTAAGTGTGACTAAGCACAGGTGGCTGAAGCTTTGAAATACTGTTGGGGTGAATTTGTTACTAGGAATAGATTTGGGTGAAAGATAGTGCTGTTACGACTAACGGATGCATTCAGTAAATCAAACCGTTATCCTTCAAAATTCAATTCATTATTCTTGGGCACAAGAATCTATTAAGTGTGAATATCTTTAAAGGACTTCTCTTACTTTGAAGTGGTTTGTTGCTTATCTAAGAAGATATACCAAAAGGACCTATTAAAGGTCCGGGATAAAACAGGCCTTTAGCAACCCATGCTTGCCATAAAAGGCGACTATGCTTGTCGTAAGAAGTGACAAACAGGATCGGGTGGTCAGGTTTGATTGACACATGTCATCGGTTCAAAATTGTGTAGATCGATACTCATGCTGTTGAGACTCGATTATTTACAGACCGCCGCCATATAGCTGGAATATTACTGAGTGTGGCATAAAACTAGACTCTCTCACTTGTGTAAACAGGAAAATATTCAAGCCATACAGTAGCCCATCTTGTTCTAATTTGCCATGTCCTCTTATGCCACTATTATTATAATTTAAGCGATATTGTTTGATATGTATTACATTTTGCTTTGCAGAAAGTATCATTTAAATGTCAAAGCAATTACATGACATGCTTTATTTCATATCAATACTGAAATATCTTTGTAAAAAACACATATTGAATATTAAAAGTAAACAATTTACTTTTAAGAGAATATAGTTTATGTGTACACAGGATCTTAGGATCCTCTAACCACAAGATATTTCAAATGTCCTTTTTAATAGGAAACATGTGCCAATGATAATTTGTTATTACTACAATAAAGAACCAAATAAGTCCAAAAGCAGTTCTGGTAGAGTTTCTTACTTAAATGAAATAGCCATTCTACTTTTTCAGAAAAATACTGAATTCAATCACCAAATATTACCAAATACTCCTAAAACAATAAAAAAATGCTTGCAACTTAGCTCTGACACAAAGTAGTGTATCTCACAATGAAACATTTTGCACATTTCAGACTGCATGTTTTCATGTTCAGTGTGTCTTTTTTTTCGATTTTTCCATAGCTGCTGGTAACAGCACTAGCTTAGCACATATCTGGCATAATTGCTGTACCAGTAGTCGTGCTCTGCATCCCATCTGTACAAATGTCAGCCAGTGTTCAACCACCTAATTAACAGGAACAGTCCACTCCCTTGACATGAAGTGCATGCTCCTGCAGTCTGATAATACTTGTAACTGATTATGAATTTAGAACTGTTAGGCAATCATATGAAATAATTTTCAAAACAAAATATTGTATATATATAATTACTGTCTAAATATTTTGTATAATTCAAATATGAATGCAATAAGGACAGATTGAGGAGGAGGTGACCATGCTCATCAGTAGAGGTGACCATGCTCATCAGTAGAGGTGACTATGCTCATCATAAGAGCTGACTATGCTCATCATTAGACCTGACTATGCTCATCATTAGACCTGACTATGCTCATCAGTAGAGCTGACTATGCTCATCATAAGAGCTGACTATGCTCATCATGAGAGGTGGTGACTATGCTCATCATTAGAGGTGACTATGCTCATCATTAGACCTGACTATGCTCATAAGAGGTGACTATGCTCATCAGTAGAGCTGACTATGCTCATCATAAGAGCTGACTATGCTCATCATAAGAGCTGACTATGCTCATCATTAGAGCTGACTATGCTCATCAGTAGAGCTGACTATGCTCATCATAAGAGCTGACTATGCTCATCATTAGAGGTGACTATGCTCATCATAAGAGCTGACTATGCTCATCATTAGAGGTGACTATGCTCATCATTAGAGCTGACTATGCTCATCGTGAGAGGTGGTGACTATGCTCATCATAAGAGCTGACTATGCTCATCATTAGACCTGACTATGCTCATCATTAGAGGTGACTATGCTCATCATTAGAGCTGACTATGCTCATCATAAGAGCTGACTATGCTCATCATTAGAGGTGACTATGCTCATCGTGAGAGGTGGTGACTATGCTCATCATTAGAGCTGACTATGCTCATCATTAGACCTGACTATGCTCATCATAAGAGCTGACTATGCTCATCATAAGAGCTGACTATGCTCATCATTAGACCTGACTATGCTCATCATTAGAGCTGACTATGCTCATCATAAGAGCTGACTATGCTCATCATAAGAGCTGACTATGCTCATCATTAGAGGTGACTATGCTCATCATTAGAGCTGACTATGCTCATCATAAGAGCTGACTATGCTCATCATTAGAGGTGACTATGCTCATCATAAGAGCTGACTATGCTCATCATTGGGGTGACTATGCTCATCATTAGAGGTGACTATGCTCATCATTAGAGCTGACTATGCTCATCATAAGAGGTGACTATGCTCATCATAAGAGCTGACTATGCCCATCATTAGGGGTGACTATGCTCATCATTAGAGCTGACTATGCTCATCAGTAGAGTTGACTATGCTCATCATTAGACCTGACTATGCTCATCATAAAAGCTGACTATGCTCATCAGTAGAGCTGACTATGCTCATCATTAGAGCTGACTATGCTCATCATAAGAGCTGACTATGCTCATCGTGAGAGGTGGTGACTATGCTCATCATAAGAGCTGATTATGCTCATCATAAGAGCTGACTATGCTAATCATTAGAGTTGACTATGCTCATCATTAGACCTGACTATGCTCATCATAAAAGCTGACTATGCTCATCAGTAGAGCTGACTATGCTCATCATTAGAGGTGACTATGCTCATCAGTAGAGGTGACTATGCTCATCATAAGAGCTGACTATGCTCATCATTAGGGGTGACTATGCTCATCATTAGAGATGACTATGCTCATCATTAGAGGTGACTATGCTCATCATTAGAGGTGACTATGCTCATCATTAGACCTGACTATGCTCATCATAAGAGCTGACTATGCTCATCATTAGACCTGACTATGCTCATCAGTAGAGCTGACTATGCTCATCATTAGACCTGACTATGCTCATCATTAGAGGTGACTATGCTATCATAAGAGCTGACTATGGTCATCATAAGAGCTGACTATGCTCATCACTTGAGGTGACTATGCTCATCGTGAGAGGTGGTGACTATGCTCATCATAAGAGCTGATTATGCTCATCATAAGAGCTGACTATGCTCATCATTAGAGGTGACTATGCTCATCATAAGAGCTGACTATGCTCATCATAAGAGCTGACTGCTCATCATTAGAGGTGACTATGCTCATCATTAGAGGTGAGTACGCTCATCATAAGAGGTGACTACGCTCATCATTAGAGGTGAATATGCTCATCATTAGAGGTGACTATGATCGGTGCGACAGCAGATAATGTAGATTCAGGCGTTGACAGGATTTCAAGCGTTGGCAGTAATGTGAATGAGTATGAGTGTCACCCTCTGCACTGTAACCAGCCCTTATATATATTTACTAAAGTCATTTTCCGAAAGTTCAGGCACAAACGAACATCGTCAACACTGTAGAATGCCCTAGAATAAGTCTCCCGAAAGTAAACATCGAAAACTAGGAGCAGATAAATTCTGGAATGCCAGAATGCTAAAAGTGTTGACCAGATATTAAAACGAAATGTGACCCATAATATTTACCATTCAAAACACTAAGTATTGTGATCCAATAAAAATTATTACTAAATTAAGAACAAAATATACAGAAAATACACACTCGTAACACTATGCTCATCACAAGAACTGACTATGCTCATCATTAGAGGTGACTATGCTCATCAGTAGAGCTGACTATGCTCATCAGTAGAGCTGATTATGCTCATCATTAGAGCTGACTATGCTCATCATAAGAGCTGACTATGCCCGTAAAAAGAGGCTTCTAATACAATCTGGGCCCCGTTCCTCAAAGTGATCATAGTGCTACGACAGTCGTAAGTTTATGTTGAAGTATGGGAGTTATGACCATATAAGAGCTATGATCTTTTTGTGAAACGGGGGAGTGATCACGTTGATTCCAAAAATCAAACATAATTAAAACACCGTTATCACTTATTCATGATACATAAAATGCATTGCTGATAAAAGAAAAAACAAATAAACAAAATTATAAGCGTATAATCGCAAACCAAAAGTCCAAAATTTTGTACTTGGGTTTACCTCCCTTGAAACGAAACAGCCGCAATACCGAACCCAGTGAGAGCCGGTGATTGTGCGCTGAAGTCCAACGAAGCTTTTTCATTGTCCACTGGTTCATTTGCCAATACGCTTAGCCATCTCTTTGTTTATGGCCTTTCAGCCTGATAGGTGTTGCATGTGGTCAATGATTGAAGTTGTGCAATGCATATTGTCTTTAGTAGACAGGCAGGCAGACATACTATAAGTGTCAACTGACTAGACATTGAGTTTTCTCAGAGTCATCCCAGGAAGGATTCAATGTAAATTTTGTTTTTCCTGGGAGAGCTAATTAGGGGAGTACCTCCAAAGCTAAAGATGCTGTGCTGGGAAGCAGAAACCATGTCGAGAGTAGATACATTTTCAAAACATTATAATCTTCTTCGCTTGTTTTGAACTTTACATCTTCTTCACTTTGTAAATGTATGTAATTAGAAATAGAAAAAAAAAATATCGGAGGAAGATTAATCCATTCTATTATGTGTAAGTTGCAAACTGAAGCCGAACTGTCATGCACATATTCAAGATGGCTGATGTACAGTTAGAATTCACTTCATTGAGTCAACTCGAGGAGGAAGGAAGAGGAGGTAGTTACAACAGTTGCAAGCAACTAGCGCGTGCCTACTCAGGAAAAGGAGCTACATGAACATTAATTCCCGACTCAAAACCCTGATGAACAATATTGTACACAACATCATCGGGGACATCGCCTACACAGACCACGTGTCCAAACTTCTTAAGCTGTCTTAACCTCAAAGACAGTGAATGTGATACTATAGATATTGACGACATGTAAATAACTTTATTCACATTTTTACACGAATCAATGAAATGATTATTTATGTCTCATCTGTGTACATAAAATCGGATTTTTAAAAATTTAAATGCCATTTTCATATGTGCCTAAATTAAAGAGCATCCATGTTAATCCTGTTTTCCTTGTAATTTGTCAGAGCCTCCGAGTAGGGTGCGCTGTGTTCATTCACCCATAACATTGCATTGTAAGTATTATGAAGGCTGCGCTCATTGAACCAAGAAGCTTCACGATTTTAGCCTTCCAGGTCATGAACTGTTTTCTCTGTGACAGAGTCTGCTTATCAAAATCAACATGGTTTTTTTGTAATGAGTTGATTATTTACTACTCAGGGCATTCATACTATTTCAAGATCCTTGAATCTATTCACTGCACATGCATTATGAGCGCAGTGACGCATAGCTGTTGAAACCACTTTTTATCCCAAGCGCTGCGAGAAAATTGGTGGATCATTTGAACTCTGATTTCGCAGGCTTTTCTCCATCACATTTTGTTTCAACTTTAAAGTTTGAATTGGCATTTTTGATGATTTGTTTTAGTAAGTGCATACCGAAAAGTATCAGAATCTGCAAAACTGTGTTCATGTTACATGTGACCTTAATGAGTGAGTAGAGAGAGATTCAGAACCTTTTTGCTTACCTGAGAATCAAACATTCGTTTGTCATTTGCTCTGGTGGCAGACTTCTCACCGAGTCTGTTGTTGGAGCCCCTCATGTTGTGGAGGTAGATGTCCCCACATGTCTGGCTTACGAAAACCAGGATTAGACAGAGTCTCATCATTTCCTGAAAAAAGTGACACAACAGAGTGAGACAAATAACACCGACACCATTCACTGAGTGACACAACAGTGTGAGACAAATAGTTCGAAAACTGCGCAGATCGATGTTCATGCTGTTGATCACTGGATTGTCTGGTCCAGACTCAATTATTTACAGACCGCCGGCATATAGCTGGAATATTGCTGAGTGCGGGGTAAAACTCATTCACTCTTACAGACACAACAAGAAATATATATATTTAGAACTGATATATTTCGCTTGAATGAAACAATTCATTGTTGGATTGACCAACATGATACATATGAAAACACTGTAGTGTACACAAAACTTTCGCCATACAAAAATTATACCACGATCATGACGATATACACACGCTGTCAACTGAGACCAAGTTCACGCTGTCGTATATAATATTTATAGCACTTGTCAATGAACATGTAGTAAAATAGTTGAATAACATTCATATTTAGATATTATTAATATTTATCATGACTTTTATCACTGCGTACAGTTATGATTAATAGACGTTTTCTCTTACTTGGTTTAACTGTCGAGAGAATATCATATAAGACCTTACCTATTTATCGATGTAGATTTCCGTTTGTTCACTATTTAGACCAAGGGCGGGTAACTCTCACTGTTTTACAGTCGAATGTAGATCACTACATCTTATTTAAATATACATAAAAATAAACAATGCCATCATGTTCTCGACATTTTCAACACTGTTTGTATCATTGCCCGACCACCTAAAACGATCGTCCAACTATTTAAGATCTTTATTGTGGTGTTTAATTGTTCAAATGTTTGGTACTACTTTGTAATACGCGTAAGTATATATGCAAATAACCTGTAAAATCACGTGCCAGGTGATTCACTCACATGTACGTAATAGGAACAGATCCGGATAAACAACACTGCTTACTGGGAGTGGGAACAACACTGAACAGCAAAATGTTACCGTCAATACATATTTTGAGTGGACTCATTTTCATTATTTCAATTGTTGACGCTGACATTTATCTTCATAATGTACGGTAAGTAATGTAATTACCTTGTGTCTTAAGAAACCATTGTTTTGACAGAAATTTAGTTACCTCGTTTACAGTGAATGAAGCTCAGCTATTCGAGGGGGACGTAACTGCTGTTGTATTGAATGTAAAACGCAGGCAATAAGCTCAATGTTTGTATAGGCGTGAAAGCGTATAAAGCGATGTGTTAAACGGTTGACAGTAGCAAATATTAAACCGTCTGTGTTACGTATGTTTATATCATTTTTTGTGTGATAGATGTGTACTTCAAATTAATTTTTAAAAGTAAATAACCTTAACAGTTATCCTACAAACAGGTTATTACAGCAACTGGTTTCTGATAATTGTGATCAATATAGTACTAGAAGTACTAGAATTTGTACTTTACTGAGAAAGTGAAATCCCAGACATGACATATGTTGCATATGACCACTTTCTAAATGGCATCGTGTAATCATATATTATTAGGAGTGGGTTTAGATTGAGATAGGTTGATCATGTTATGTTGAACACCCAATTCATGTAATGATGTTTCCCGACCCCCTTCGGGAATATTATATTATCAGAGACCATGTTATATGGTCTCTCATAATCATATCATATAACTGGTCATATATGATCATATGAGTAACAAACTCAAATGGCCTGACTCGTTGACATGCTTGATGGTCATTAGGCAGTGCTCATGATGTCAATCAGTGGATGCTCAGTTGCAGACTTAATTATCTGCAGACAGTTGCATGATAAGCTGGAAAATTGCTGCGTGCATTATCAAGAATGAACTTGTATGGTTGACCAATCATATAAGGACTATGTCAGATGCCTTGAGGGGAGAGCTAGATATCCTCATTCAAAGTAGCATCACTCTCTCACTACTGAAAAAGGTAGTTCCAATTTGACCTCATCTCTTGTTTCCAGGGGCAGCAACAATAGACTGGATGAAGCAACTCGGCCAAGGACAAATGCGAAAAGGTTTGTATCACATTATTAGGGTTACTTCATATGACAGGGTACATATAGCTTAACAAGGGAACACTGGCACAACAACAATATGTGTATGAATACACATTTTAAATATGTCTGTTAAGGTTCACTCTTTCCCTTAATACTTATGGTAATAGCAAGGTTCCTAAGTTAAGACACAAGTACAGTGTTTGCCCTTGACATGAAACTTTGGAAGTCATCATGACTTCCTTGTGTCATGAGAAGGAGTCAAGGACATGTTTGTAGAAGTCAACTTCACTATGGAAGTTTCGTCAAGACATCATCTGTGATTGTTTAATAACAATAAAAAAACAAGGTAAAGCAGGTCAGATATTTAATCAGCCCTGAACAGTTAACTGGCAAATGATAAACTAAGTAGTTTTAAACAACAGCAAATTACAAGCTTAGATTTTTCGAACTTGCACCAACAATGACCCAAACTCTTAAAATCACTGTGTCAGGGCAAACACTACAAGTGCTACTGTTTTGGTTTGAAGTAATACTAATTCTCATCAAGTTAGTGTGAGGCGCTCAATCAGGACAGGTACCCCTCCAGTCTTAGTCCAGAGGTATAGATATGCTGATAAGAGTAAGGGAGAAAGGGAAAGTTAAAACGACAGAGTGTGTATGTGAGCAGAAAAAGAGGAGAAATAGATTTGGAGATTGTTCAGTGTGAGTTTCTGACATGCGATTATTTGGTTTAGAATTGGTCTTCAGCATCCCATCCTTGTTGTAAAAGGTAACAAGGAGGATAGCCTCAGGATTGGGAGGTCAGACTCACTGTCTTGGTGGACACATGTGATTGGTTGCATTTGAAAGTTTAATGCTTCTGGAAAATTCTATATGTTGCAAGTGGGTTATCTATTTGGTTTGAGACCAGAACACATGTCTTGTAAAAGATGAGGGGGGCACTGACTGTAGAGAATCATTGAATGCAGTTAATTTGGGAAACAGTTGACTTAAAATTTGAAAAAAGAGTCAGTTTATGATATTTATGATGAAAACATCAGCAGATTTTATGGTTGTGTGTGTTTTTATACCAATCAACAAAAGTTAAGGACTACTGTTTCTTTCATATAATTCTGAAGCTACCATGGTCAAATCTATTGTATCCTTTGTGTATTATACTCAGCATGAATACTTTCTATAAAAAGCATATGTGTTGGTTGCTTTGTAATTGAAACTAATAACAAAGTATTAAAACATTTAGTGTCTTGCCTCATGTGAGTTACATCTGGATTTCACAATTTCAGTTGATCAGTTAGTTTGCAGGAAGAGACATGATGTTTCTCATTCTCATGAATTTGCATGAAAATCTAATAATTAATGGCAATATAAATGCTGTTCTTCCTACTGTTATATAAACATAAGAACATTTATTATCCATGCAGTGAAACATAACCGAGTACATAAAAACCATATGTTGCACACGTGTAATAAACCCTAAAACGAATTTCATTGGTCAGTTATCCGACCATGACCTCCATGACCCCATTGGAATGTGGAACTACTTTTTTCATTCATAACGTTTTACTACAAATTTACTACGAATGTTCAGTCTCGCTACTACGAGAACAAACCAGTGAAATGCTATCAAATATGAAAGGTTACAAACGACAATTTTTCACACACCATGTTTATTGATATGAGATTTCAAGAAAAGGTAAAAATAAACTCTGCTTGATAACGACAAGAGGAGCACACATCACTGGCGACAAAAGGCTAACTAATCACAGTGCTCGCAAATGTTTGATTCAGAAGTTGCAAGATAATAACATAGCTTCAATGCAAGTCATGCAAATGTCTGCACATGAAAATATAGTGTGAACAAGTATTCACGCCTTTCTGATGCACAACACTGGGGAAGTTGGAAATCTGTTATCTTTGACTGGAAATCAGCATGCCATGTTTACATGCTCGCGTTGCGCGTCTTCAATCGTTCCGTCATCGGCAGTTTGTACGAAATAAATCTAACATCCTAATGCATGTCATTCACAAACACAAACAAAGCCTCGTCTTGTGATGTTGTTCACACTAACTTCGGAGGTCCAATAAATGAGGGAACATTCCACATCAAAATTGACAAGTCTTTTATGGCAGTGAGTGAAACCGAGTCATTAAACTGTCGCCATGTTGCTCACTCTCCTCTCAGTGACTCTTCAGACTACGAATGACTTTCCCATTAACAATGTTTCCAGTTATACAATTATTACAGTTACTGAAGTTGATAAAGATTAAATTTCAATTCAAAATTTGTTTGTATTTTTTGTCTTTGTGCAAGAGTAGCTAGTCAATATGTCACACTCTCTTCTTAGTAACATTACACAGGGAGTTTACGTCCATAGTGCTGTATCACTGTATTCTTACACGACCTTGATCTTTACGTCAAGCGACAACAGCTTATTTAGTTTTACATGGAGTTGTTTAGAAATAAAAAGTTAAATACACATGGATAATAAAGAAAATAACACACTCCCGAGTGTGTCATATTGTTTTTACGAAACTCGTGTCAGAGAAATCCACATTTCCCTCACACTCGCTGGGGAAATATGGATTTTTTCTGACACTCGTTTTGTAAAAACAATATGACACACTCGCTCCTGTATTAATCTCTATGTGCGTTATATGGTACTCTCCCAGATCACCTGATTTCACCCCACAAGGCACACTGAGATGACCTGTAGTTATACAATGTGGGTATTAATATAAGAAAGTAGATAATCTGGGTATGTATGCACACTTGGTGTTTCCTCCAGAGGGATTTAGAAGGGCGCTGTGCCCTGCCCTTTTCTTCTGGCGCCCTGCCCTTTTTTCTGGCACCCTGCCTGGTACTTGCTAGTTAGCGCAGGAACGGACTGAAAGTCAACAACTGTAACAAGCATATTATGATCAGCCTAAACACAGAGAGCCAAAATGACACTGACTTGGGAGCTGTTGTGAAAAGCTTACTGAGAAAAACGCAAAGGAGACTGTAGGTTAATAATACATGAGGCTCAATCAGTGGTTGTTTGGTTTTGGTTTGGTTTTTATTGTGGCTTGTACCCTTTTCAAACTAGTCTGCACTTTTCTGTAGAAACTTCACCCTGCCCTTTTTGTGGTCTGGAAGAAACACTACAATATTCGATATCTTTAATATGTACCACCATACCATGTACATGTATTGTTAAATCTGTTTATTAATGTCAATATGTGCAGCTGTTCACCATGTTTATGAGGTAATAACTGTTAGCTATGAAGTACATAAAGTTTTATCTTGGCATGTTGTACACTGTCAACTAAAGATGACTCATTGCTAAAATTAGTTTTATGTTTCATAAAATTTATGATTATGTTTAAGAGTAGATGTTAATGGGGCCCTACAGGTTTTACATCCAACAAAATCAACTAAGGCCAGACCAATTCTATTTCTTGTTTTATGGATTTTTGTCCTCAGAAAACCTAAAGGCAGGCGGGGGAAAAAAATCAAAATAAAATTTCCAATCAGTGTAATATTCCATCTAAATACTCAAAATATTTTACTTTTATGAAATGAATATGGGTAAAAAAAACCCCTAAAAAGTATTTTCTTGTGAGTTTACATTTTTAGCTGATAAAAACATTAGGATTTTAATTTTTTTGAGGGGGGAAATTAATTTTTATTTTTTTCTCATTCTTGAAAAAATACGGCAGGCGGATCCGTAAAACAAGAAATAAAATTGGTCTGACCTAACCTGATTTTGTAATGTTTTATTTAAATCTAATGATTAAAGAATGTTAAAACCCTGTTCCCACTGGTTTTTAAACATATACCTTTTCAGTAATTTTAAACCAATGTTTAGAGAATGCATATGAGGACTGATACAGAGGAAGGTGATCACCAAAGTTGGTATCAATAAATTACATTCAATAAGACCAACTGTTGGTTACACCTACTTGGGTTGTCAGTTCAGATTTGAAAAAGTTATTTTATGACTGTTGTTTGGGTCACTGTAGGTCTATGAACGAATAATTATTAATAGGTGACGATACTCAAATGTCTGTTTACGTAGTAATCATTAGTAATTATTTAGGCGCCACAACAAATTATTTTTCAGTTTCTCAAGCCAGTTTAGGTAGACCATAAATAGATCTATTGGGTTTCAGGTGATTCTCATGTGTTTTTGGTACTCCCAGATTTGCGATTTATTAAGTAAATGTGATTTAGAGTAAAATATGTAAATGCATGCCTTATCTGGAGCTCTGGTTGAAGTATGGGAGTTACAAATATCTTGGCTCTACAATCACTCTGCAGAATGTGGCCTTGGTTATTTATTGACTCGCAGCATACAGGTGGAAATAATGCCAAGTGCCATGTTAAACAACAAACCTGCTAAAGATGATATAGAAGATATATCATTCATGATGATCACTGCTGTGGATGATTAAGACCTTTATTCATATACGTGTTTTGTTTTCAGGATGTTTGATTCTCAGAACAATGCTAGAGGGGGATACAACGTGGGATCCCTCTTTTACTACCAGGGGTCCTTGCTGCCAATAGAATGGTAAGACTTGGCCCTACCACATCAGCTGAAGCATGTGTAGATACTTACACATATCTAACTGGCTGTTAGGATAATAGTATACTACAGTGCCATCTTAACCAGTGTGTCAGAATGTACTACTAGTAATATGTTTGTCTTAATCCTAAACATTCCAACAACTGCTATGCAGTTTGGGACGTGTCTTTCAAAATACCTGTAAATCTGCAATAGTTGGTGAAGAAGAAATGTTGGCTCACACAAAAATAAGCACAACTGATTACAAAATCTCAGCAGACTTTGTGATAGCCTAGTTGTCGAGTAAAGACGAAGTCAAGGGTTTGAATTGCCATGAGTACAGAGTGTGAAGCTCTATCTTTAGCGTACTCAGATTCAATACTGACAGCGGTATCACAACACAACCGAACACACGGGTGGCAGGTACTACGAGGACCACTTCCGCGGTGAAAGGGAGATAACTCGCTACACGCATAGTTCACATTCGTTTTCACATACATAACAGTATCCATGTTTTCATGCAGTATTGTTAAGCAATCATCACTCACTCAAAGTCACAAAACATGGAGAAATATTGACATGCGAATTGATGATTAAGTAGATGAATGCGAGTTGTCATGGTTACCATGCATGATAAAATACTGTCTACTGTACACAGGACCAACCAGCACTCCTGTCATGATGCCAACAGTCACTGTGAAATCATCCTTCAATACATGTGTGGGGACAATGTTAGAGATGGCGCCTCTACCAAGTAAGTAACCTGTTTGGTAAGGTCTTGTCATGTGGTGCCAAAGATGTTGTAAAATAATATGAAATGCTGAAAGTCACAGAAAATAGTTTTTGTTGTTGTATCAGTGTTAGCTATTCCACAATTTCAAGGTGTTCTGGATAACAAGGTATCACTACTGTCAAATCCTGATGACTCGAGTCGCTGGGCACAAAGTACTAAATTTGACTTAACGATGTATTCAAGACATATGTCTATAAGGTAGAAAAATGGTCGGGATAGACAGGTACTTAGAGTCATGTACATTATTTGAGACACCAGCATTCCACTCAGTTGGATTTGACTGTATATATGTTATCAATCCATAGTTCCAAGGGGTTTTGGAAGGTATAATTTGTGAAGCCCCTGGTGTCCCCCACCGTGATATTGCTGAAATGCTAAAAGTGGCATAAAACCAAACTCACTCACTCACTCCAAGGGATTTTCAATAAAACAGCAGCAATGTCTTGTTTTATTATTCTTTATTTAACCATTAACTTGGTTTGTTGAATCATATTCATAAATAATATTTTCAGATATATAGGACGTTTAAAAATATTCAACATACACCAATATATTGCACTAATGTTGAAGATCACTAATATTTGGGGCTATTTCTGGATCTAAGAAAAGACATAAGTAAATATCATGACACATAAATGAATGTATAGCAGTATATTTATTTTGTTATGTTTGAGTAAAAAAACATACTAACTAAGAGTTTATCCTCACACTGTAAGTGTAGTTTCTGATGAAATTCAGATTATATTTGGCTGTTAATTTATTGACATTCACAACTTAAAAACTCTCATTCCCATGTGTGACATTTAAAACACACATAACATAACTAAACAATTTTATAAACATGTTTTAAGGAATTGTTAAGACAAGTGTCTCTCTAGTGTCTCTTTTACCATGACAGGACATGGATTGTGAAATATTCTACTCAAAATAAGTTAAGAAAGGATCGCCTGGTTTTTCCCTCTTACTACAATATAACGTAATTACAGATGACTTGTTTGGGTTTCTGAGTCTGTGTATTCATCATCAGAGTCTGTACATGGACAGCTGAAGAGGTCACTGTAACTGTGAAGGCCATTCTCAGCGAACCACTGCATGATACTGTACTGTGTGATACGATACAGCCTCTGTTCAACATAGTAAAGGTAGGATAAGTCACGTGAGGAGGCGTATTCCTCCATGAAGGTCTGAACGTCATAAAATGCCTGCCACACAGTGTGAAGGTCGACTTCTGGATGGGGCCCACCTGGTTTCAGTTCCTGTTCTCGACGTTCAACGCACATGGCACAGTGACAAGTGTCCTCTGAATCCTGCATTCCACGATGATGGAATGGGTCTGGGGGAGGCTGGAGTGTTATGAGTTTGCCAGTTTCCTCTGAACGTGTTGACAAGATGAACTGAACATACTCCACTTCAGAAGGGTTGTTCCACATACTGGGTCCACATTTGCAAGGAACTCTCTCTGGTGGGAGTTTGGCTCCTGACATCATGCTCAACAGAAGCTCTTCAATATGGAAAATGGCTTGTGTGTCACACTCCTTTGCTGTGAGTTTGCTTGTGAAAATAAGATATTCTCGCACTATCCTCAGCTGACACCGAAACCCGCACACATCTGGAACCTTCCTGGGTACATCTGGTGGCATTGCACAAGATATACTTGTCCGTTTTGTGTCCACGCAGCTACCAATGTATACTTCAGGTATGATAAGACTTAACCGAGGTATGTCGTCTGCTGGCAGAATGGCAAGCAGCGCCTGCAGCATCTCAATCTTCACACATACCTCTTCTGTCAGTGCTACTGCTCCCTCTGTATCTACATCGGACATAGAGTCTGCCATGTTGCACAGCTGAACAAAGTCTGGGGCAGGCTGGGGCATGATGGGTGCTTCATGGAGGAAAAGTTCAATCTTACTCTTGTCTGATTCTGTGTATCGTAGCTCAACTTCTTGAACCCATTCATTGGTCAGAGCAGTGGCAGTGCATTCCATCTTGATAGTTAAGGAGTCCTAGTTCACCTCAGGCTCAATTTCCTATATGTTTTTTGATGTGTTCCACGGTTTATATATATCTAGGCAAAGGCTATGTGAGCAAACATGTAACATCTCTATGTAACTTCTCCAATAAGCAGATCATGGGGGAGAGGCATACTCTGATAATCACATTGAATTTCATCCACTACTCTCACATTGTAAGTCTGATTCTTTTGTATATGTAACATTTCATGAAAGTGAAAAGATTAACCAATGAGATTTAAGAATGCACTCACACCTAGGCCCATTTCTTGTTACCTAACCAATCAGATCGTGTGTCTGATTCCTTTAGTAAAAGATGAGGATGTTTGGGTAAGAAAGTGGATTATTGTAAAACTGTAGAGAGATTGCTAAACAGATTAATCACCTTTTTATTGTGATTATTGGACATTTGTTGGGAATCATACACTTAGGCTTAAGTGAGAGGTGTTTGTTTAGCAATTGGGATTAAGTCCAGTGCCAGTCAGTGTAGCAGTGATTGTGAAAACAATGATTGATGAAGGACATGGATGAGGAATGGTGTGAAAATCTGAGCCAGTAATTGTCTGGATCTTTGAGAAGGATGTTGTTGCAGTCTTTTAGCAGGTATAACACAACATGATGAAGCATTTCACACATTTCCATTCATTGCTTAGTGTAATGAGCTTAAACACTAATAAACACAAGACACATCAGGAGAGTGTCTAGACCTTGTGAGATTGCAAAAATGTCAATAAAAAATTCCAAATGGATTTGTGCTGTTATTTCTAATTATCATGAAAGTCTTTGAATTGTATTTAGAAGTGATGTACAAAAACATGAAAATGGTAAAGATGTCAAATTTTGTGATATGCAGAACACAGCATCTCAGAGTTTGATTGTTTTATCAGCATTTCACTCTTAGCTAGTGTTGGGAATCAGAAACCCAAAACATATACTCCATTCAGAGGAAACATTTCCAAAGGAATGGCGTATATATGCACATTTTCTCTTAATTTCTCTTCATCATCTGTTTCCTTCTTGGCTTCATTATTTACATTTTATCAATCTGGTAGATCCAATATCCCCTACTTATTTAAATGGTATATGTACTCAAGGAAACACATAAGGGAACACATGAAAGTACATTTGATCCCTTGTTCTTTTCCATGTTTCGTCACAAGGTATATATTGCACCTTGTTTTTGTCATAAAAAAACATTAAGTAGAAGAACTTGGTGGGTGGGTGGAGGGATGGGATGGGGTGAATGCTTAGAATTAAAATTGGTGATTACATAAAAAATGTATATACTTTCATTATAATCGATAATCGTTCACCACAAATCCTCTTATTATCAAAAGTGAAACTTTTTGTCATATGCATTGGCATTAGCTAGTGGTATGCTCGCAAAATGGAATATTCCCTACTTTTTTTAATGTTGTATTTTTTCCATTCATTGCTTTTGCTGTTTTATGAGTTCTGACTTCGTGATCTTCCATAGGACAATTCCTGAAATGAATGCTCAGTGCCTCAACAATGACTGCAACAGTGACCGCACCTATGGCATGCATGAAGACTACAACTACTACAACAACTGTAAACGGCGACAACGAAACAAAGGCCTCTTTGTTGCAGACCAGGTGTGTTTTTTTTGTCTGACAGAAAATGTAGTTGACTGGAAGTTTACATGAAGCCTTTTTGGGGCGAGGGGGTAGTCTAGTGGTTAGTGTTCACTTGTCACACAGGAGACCCTGGTTTGAATCCCCACAATGTGAAAAGCCCATTTCTGGTGTCCCCTGCAGTGATATTGCTGGAATATTACTAAAAGATCAAACTCACTCACTTAAGCCTTACTTCAACAGATTTTGAAGCAGCTTCTTTGTGTCAATCTTTCCAGTACTTAAAGGTCCTGGTTTAGAAAAAAACATCTCTTGTCTGTTTGATTTTTTGAGTGAGTGAGTTTAGTTTTACACCGCATTCAGCAGTATTCCAGGTATATATGGTAGCATTCTGCACATTGATCTGCACAATTGGGAACTGATGACGTGTCAGCAAACCTGGCCACCCGATCCTGTTAATCACCTCTTACAAACCTGGGTTACTGAAGACCAATACTCTAACCCAGACTTTCACAGGTTGTTTCATTTTATGAAGACCCAAATGCTAAAGAATAAATAAAAAAAGGAGTCTAACATAAGTTTAGGCAGATATATTGCTCTCCATATCCTCTATGATGTCATTAATAGAAACTGAGAACAGGAGTGGTCCTGACACTGATTCGTCTGACACGCCTGCATGTTCTAGGTTTGAGGGGTTGGGGGTAAACAAGTACAAGTAACTAAAGCTTTTGTTCATCATGCCAAAAGCCCAGGTTCAATTCCCCACATGGGTATTATAAGTGAAACCCGTTTGTGGGGTCCCCGTTGTGATATTGTTGGAATATTGCTGACAGCAATATAAAACCCAACTCACTCACTGCTTGAAGTTCGTCAAAATTGGAACCTTCGATTTTGTGTGTAATATTTAATCCATGTCAGTAGATTTTTTTTAATACGCTACTGTGTAAGGTCAACAAAAATTGTTTTAATTTGTCAAAAGCTTTTCTTACATCACAGAAAAGTTTTAACTTCTTGGTGACCAGTGAAGGTCCCAGGGTAGAATAGGCCTTAAGCAACCCATGCTTGCCATAAAAGGCAACTATGCTTGTCGTAAGAGGTGACTAATTGGATTGGGTGGTCAGACTCGCTTACTTGGTTGACACTTGCCATCGGTTCCCAATTGCGCTGATTAATGCTCATGTTGTTGATCACTGGATTGTCATGTCCAAACTCGATTATTTACAGACCCTGCCATATAGCTGGAATATCACTCACTCACTCACTCACTCACTCTAACACTCACTCTAACACTCACTCTAACACTCACTCTAACACTCACTCAAACACTCACTCTAACACTCACTCACTCTAACGTCTTGGTAATAAATAGAATCTGGTGAAGTCTACCGGTAGTTGCATCATCTCCCTCAGATTTACAACTGTCCTGGGCTCATTTTAGGTTTTATATTTTCCTTTTCATAGATATACACTCATATTTAAGAATAAGACAACTTTATCTTGTAATAATAGAGGATTTGCAAATCTTTGCAGTACTTAGACAGTCTTTCATAGAAAATACATCTCTGTCTATCCTTTTACAGATGTTTGGAACTTGTTGATTTTACAATGATGCATGTTTCAGAGTCATGTTGGTCTTGTTTCAGAATTTAAACAACAGAAAACGTCAATTTGCTCGGAACACAAGACAGAATCCAGGAGGAACTAGATATGGGTACGAGTGCCCCGAGGAGAGAGATTACTACCCATACTGGCACCCAACACCATGGAAGGTAGGCACCAGGACCATGTTCTCCTTGTGGCGCTCAGGAGCAGAGTAGGTCCTTTAACCATTAGGCATGTCATAAAAGATTGAAGATATTGAGGGTAAGGGATCTAGTCAGGTTAGATCCAATTGAAGAAAGTGAATGTGGGTAGAGTAAAACCCCAGGGATGGGGTAGTATTCCGGTTCTAATAGTGAGGTGTTGACTGAACTGATGGGTATCTGCATTAAAGGCTGCAGTGATTTACCCAGACTTCGAGTTGATTCAATTTTTGATATTGAAACCTTGATTGATCATTTTCAATTCAGTCCTTCATACCAGTGAAAGATCAGATTTCATTTAGCTCTCAGAATTAATTAACAAAACATATCAAACTGAAAACCTTTTTCCAAGATTTGACGAGGAATTCAGGAATGTAACTGATGTAACGTGAAATCCATTGTCAACTTTGTGATGTCTGTGAACAACAATCAACAGTTAAACCAATCTTGTTTTGCCTTATTTAATGGCTTGAAACTGCTTGAGTTGAATTCAAAATTACATTCTCTCAGTTTTGAAATAATTTTAGTAGGTATTTAAATATCGAATCGATAAAGTGATACTGGTTATCCAAAATCGAAACTAAGATGTCATATTCAAGTTTTGATGCATCGAACCAAATCATTGCAGCCCTAATCTGCATGGGTTGTTGAAGACCAAGTGTAGCCCTGGTCATCATGGGCATGTTTGCTACGAGTTAAAGTGTTGTTAGGGTGGCATGATGCCATCTCAGTGTGGCCAGTATATTGTGTATCTTTGAATCCTGACGACTGTGACATAACGGTTTCCAATTACTGCCACAGATTTTCCCTTGTCTAGGCTTGATTACTGTGAGCAGCTGTTCTATGGCTGAATATTATCAATTGATCCTAAGACCTCGACTACTGACTCGCCAAAACCAGCTGTTGTTGAGGAAGGGTTACAATAGGCGTAGTCATGTTCGTTATTTTGGTTTAGGTCTGCTTATGGTAATTCCTTTTGACAAATTGATTTATTCCAGCAGCTGTCTCCTGAAATAAGAATGACTTTGAAAAATGAGTTTTTAATCATTCAAAATGCAGCTTGAAATTGTAAATTAAAAAAAAGAAGATTCATATTTTTTTTTAATGTTGCATTTATGATCATTTTACGAAACATTTTACATATATGGAAAAACATTAGTGGTATAAGCCTATTGCAATATGTAAGTGTATTGTGATGAGAGGCACATGATACTTTACATACAATACATTACATTCAAATTTGTAAGTAATAGTAACATGTCCAAAATAACTGAAACTGTTATATACACATGGAGGAAAGTTTTGCAACTATGATTTTACTTGGCATGGCATTTAGCCATATATATTCATATCATAAGTATGTTTATTTGTATAATTATTTATACCCTTCTGGCACACCTTACATCAATGTTTAACTATGCACATTCTACAATATAGGTGAGCGTCATGTGCAAAACATATGCCCATCATTACACAAATATTCAGTTTTGGTAAACTATTTTTACTGCTTGATAGGTTGGAAAATCAGTTGGCTTTGCAAACATATGCATGCACGCGTACACATAGAGTATCAAGTAATTATTCTGTTTCATCCTCGGTCTCCGAAGGACATAGCAGTGATGACTAATGATGTCCAACGATGCCAGTACTATAGAGCCCAGAGTGAGAACGTCAAGTCTCGCTGGGCCTGCGTCCTCCACAACGATAGCACCTCCGCCATACCCAACAGCAAAGACGACTGCGAGGTAACTAACCAGTAACTCTCTGGCTGGCCTTATGTCATCAGTGTAGTTTTTTCATAGACAAGTTTAAATGGTGAAGGGCTGTGGGGTCACACCAAGGACTGGGATTCGATTTCCATCATGGATACAATGTGTGAAGCTCATTTCTGGTGTCTCCCGCCATGACATTGCTGGAATATTGTTAAATGCAGTGTAAAGACAAAACACACTCACTCGCCCACCCACTCACTTTCTGTTCAAATGGTGACATTATCGTTGTATGCAGTGTATAGAAATTAGAGCTGTTACGATATATTGTAGTATCGATAATCGTGATACTTTATCGAACAATAAATATATTGATACTTTTTTCGTATCATGATACGTATCGTTGACCTCAAAATTGTTACTTGTCACTAGAAATTGACAGTTATTTCAATATTTACACTGTTACATGATATCAAATATACATTTCTAAAGAAACTTACTGAAGATAGCATGTGCAACAAATTTTATCGTATTGTTCCAAGATATTGCGATACGTATCGTATCTTAAATTTTCTGTATCGTCACACATCTGATAGAAATGTTCCATATTTTCAGTAAGTATATGAGGAGTATGTTTTAGGGTTTTTAAGGACTGGTAATGTTATTGCATTGGGTGTGGGTGGTGCTTGATGGTATGAAAACATGAGGCAGGATAAGAGCAAGATTGCAATATAGTTGATTTTATCACAGCCATGAAATAATAAAGTAAATATTGCCTAGCAACTCATCCTTTATTACATGAGGTGTTTGCATGTAAGGGGAAGGAGGATATTGAATAATGATGGAAAAGCATTATCTGGGGAGTGGTTATTTGTTTGGGGGAGTGGGGTGGAGGGTTGTGGGTAGAAGATTGGTTGTCATGAGACTCACAAAGAGAAAACAGTCCAGTAAGGAAATTAGTCTCATGGTGACTGAATGAATATGGGGCAGTGGGCTAGCCTAGTTGTTAAAGCATTTGCTTGTCACACCGAAGACCCGAGTTTAATGCCCCACTTGGGTACAACGTGTGAAACCTATTTCTGGTGGTATCTGCCTTAATGTTGCTGGAATGTTGCAAAAATCAGTGTAAAACTCACTCAGTAGAATATTATACATTATCAAGGACCCTTTCCTAAAGACACTAAAGACCTCTGTGCACTAATATGATTATAAGTTTCATACATCTACACAAACTTATAATAAGCTTAGTGATTTCATTCTGAGGACAGACTTGTTGAACCATTTTGCCTCTGATTATTCTTATTATGTTTATGTTGGTAAATACCAATCAAAACTCTTTTGCCAGCAGCTTGAAACCAGTGGAGTCAAGGGTCAGTGGAAGGAATTTCCTTCACATGGATTACCTCCCCCTGATTGTCGGGAGACAGATTTCTCTCGTGACAATCACCTTGGCAATGGCATCGGTGGTCACCCTCTGCTGTATAACTGGACCATTCCATCCGTCAGTCATGAGAAGTGTGTCATGCGGATCAGATACAATGTCTCAACCAATGACTTTGATGGCTGGAACACAAATTCAAGTCAGAATGGAAACCCAACCAAAATCAAAATGGCCAACAAGTATGGCTTCTCCTCTGAGGAAGCAGCTGCAGCAAGGGGTTATACATTTAAAAATAACTCAGAGGTGGTGCTGTTTGATGATGCCGACTTTGGTCTTCAGTTAGCCATCAACACTGCCCAATATGGCCGAGTGTTTCAAGACAGGTGAGTGGCTGCAAGTGAATTTTCAGGTAATGTTTTAATAGCTATGTAAATGCTATGTGTGTGAGTGAAGAAGTAAATCTAGGTTGTGATGTGGCAGTGATGCAGTTATCCCCTACAAGTCATAGTTGTCATGAAAGAAACCATTTGAATGTTCCAGGGCACATGTCATCCTGTCGTTTCATACATTTATACATTCAATTTGGCATCTAAGATATTCAGGCAATGCTAGTGTGGCATTTCATACAAGTTTGTATAGTGACGATGATGGTGGTGGTGGTGGTGGTGATGATGATGATGATGATGATGATGATGATGATGATGATGGCAGTGATGTTTGTTTTCAGGTCTCATACATTTGCAATACGTCCTCGTCCAGACCACATTGACAGCACAAGCACCATCCACAACTTAAACGTACGAGGCAAACGCGGCAACATCGTGCAGGTGTACCCTTCTGTGGAGTATGACTTTGTACCCAACACGCTGGAGATGGGGTCATCGGAATATGTGCACTTCCAGTAAGAGCTTTGTGTTTGTTCACAATCATCCTTCATATCTCCAAGACCCTGCTAGCTATTCTCAAAACATTTGTAGTCCTACAAACTTTGTAAGCCAATTCTTATCTCAATGGCTATGATCAAAGTTAAGAATTCGTAGGTCTACGAACACATGGAGAAGAAGCCATTGGCAAGAGAATTATAAGGTTATGAAGGCTTTGTGGATCAGGACCCAGGGCTTTTTTTCAGTAATTCATACATTAAACCTGGATCCATTTCCATAGCTCATGTGATTACAAATTTCCCACCCTTGATTTTCATTTAAATTTTACAGACCAATCACACATCAGCAGGGAAAGGGTAGGGGGGGTAGCTTATATTACTTAGACACCAAAGCCATCACCTGTTTTAATAGTGTACAGTACACAATCCTGTGCACTTAAAAGAACCCACGAATCAGTTGGTATATGACCGGATGGTGGCCACATGAACACGTGCATACACCTAGTTGCGGGTACAGCAACGTGCAGTAAACTTGGACAAAGTGCTGTGACTATGTGTCCCAGTCCACCCAGCTGTCAAATGGGTACCTCGTTAGGATGAGAGAGCCACAATAAACTCGGTGCGCCTAGTGGCAGCAAGAGTTGTATACTCCCCAGACAGTTGAGATTGAAATACGATGTGCTGTTGAGATTGACATCCGGTGATCGAGGGAAAATACCTAGCGCCTAGAGAAATTGCCTTGCAGTTTGATTTGTGCGCTATACAAGAACACTTATAATAATAATAATAATAAACATAAAGATATCTCCTCTACTGAAACAATGTTTCTGCACTTTCTTTTGTGTATCAGTCAGTATTTCGATTTTGAATTTCTTGCAAACTCCATCCTAATGAACAGGACTGGTGCCCTTGTTGTTGATATTGGCTTCCCAATGTTGAGTCTGGTTGGTATACAAGACCTTGTAGTGAAGCCACTCAGACTGGAACAATTTGGGAGATTGTGAGAATCTGAGAAACTCGCTGAAGTGTGAATTTTACCAAAATGTTATCAATGGATATATTCAGAATGACAAGAAATAGACTTTGGCTAATGAAGGTTAAACATTTGGGGGCATTTATGCAAATCTACATAGTAATTTGTTTTAAGGTTAAATATAAAACAAATTTGGGTAAATCTAATTATCTACCGTTAATTTGGATTGAAGTTGTTTGGGTGGATAGGTTTAATGGGTAGAGGAAATGCTAAAATATTCAGGAGTTATTTTGCATTTTTAGTGTGAACATATCAAAGCAAATACTTTCATTTGTCAGATGGACAGGTTCCAACACCAACAACCGAGGCAACGATGGAAATGGATTGGCAGGAACTGACCGGAACAACATCGTTCTTCTGTCTTCACAAAAATACCCAGAAGGCAGTGGGGCATCCTTTGGACCTGGAGTGAAACGGGGACATTTTGGTGTTAATTACCCAGAGCATGTGACAAATGACACCTTTTTGGGTCTGGGGAAAGATGATGTAGAAAGGCTTGCCCTCCTCAGCACAGGTACAGAGCTCATTGTTTTGTTCTTAGTTTAGATTGACTTCAGTAGTCCGGTCAGGCTAACAACATTCAGGAAATATGGCATCTTTTAGTTTTCTTTGTTGTTAAACGCTGCACTCAACAACATTCCAGCAATGTGGCCATAGTTCAGAGACTTGTCCAGGGACCACCCAATCAGTATTTCAACGTTGTTTGTGGAACATTATGGGATCTATAAATCATGATAAATAAATTAATGAATGTTTAGAGAATTAGACTCGAGGATTTCTTAGCAAGAGTCAATGAACATATGTTTGGTTCTTGTCAAGAAATTGTACCGGTATAGAACAAGATGTATGATTTTATGTTCAAAAGGATTGCACATTTCTATTTAGTGTAAGCTGGACACATTTCTTTATAAAGTCAAACAGTACTTAACAAACTTTGATTCAAAGCCAGAATAACTCGGTGCACCTAGTAGAATTGAGGTTGACAATACAGATTGACATCCAATGATTGAGAGGAAAAATGCAAAATACCAACACCTTGAGCATGTACTAGTTGCTTGGATATGTGCGCTATATAAATATCCAATAACAAATAATAAAAAGAACATTTTGTGTTTCTCTGCTCTTGTAGGTCAGTTCGGTGGTGAGATGTCACAACTGGATGATGCAGGTACATACTTCAACCTTGACCCCAGGCAGATAACTCAGCTAGGAACCTACCACTTTATGTCCACCAGGAACAACGACTTCTCTAACCGAGACCAGAAGGCTCGCATCATGGTGTACCCTTACCCTGTGAGATACGAGGCCATCGGCTACATGGGTGGCAGTGTCACCCTGCCTAGTGGGTAGGTGCCATTTTAGTAGTCTTAACAGTGTTACCCTTCCTAAAGGATGGGTGTCATTAGATGTTCTAATGGATATCACCCTCCATTAACTTCATTATTCTTTCAATGTCATGCCAGTACCTTTCATGCCAAAGAGTTACACTGTCATGGTGCCTTAAGACAGACTAATACTATTTCCTCTAAACTTTTAAAATTTGCCATCGCAAGTCATCTGTGGCATTCCATAATGGATTCCATAACAGATTATCTCCCCTTCTTTCAGCAATGCCAAGGTTGAAGTGAGCGAAGGAGCATTTGCTGGACTGCAGAAACTGAGACTGGAGGAATGGAGTCGACAGGAAGGAGACAGGCAGATGCAGGCTGCGCACCAGACAATGAATGTAAGCAGACACGTCGGATGTGGTAGACCCCCAAGATGATTGTGAACACCATGATTTAAATAGGGATGTTTTTTCTATAGGATTAATTCCATCGGAAGTAATTACTACTGTAGAAACTTAGAAGTGGGATATTTTTCTAAGAATATTTTTTCCATAGGCAGTTTCTGGTATATATTTTCTCACATGAATTTTCTTTCCTTCAGAAACTATTTGTCCCTAAGATGTTAAACGTTAACACTTTTGCCACCATCTCTATCAGACCAAGTCTACAAGCTGATTTAACCAGTACCATGTGTGTTACTACTGTCCTCGTTTGGGATAACTGAGTGGGGTTGAGGCAGCATAATGGTTAAAGTTAGTCAGACAGAAGACCAGGGTTCTTTTCCCCATACAAGTACAATGTCTGAAGCCCATCCCTACTCAGGATGTTGCTTGAATATTGTCAAAAGCTGTGTATAATCATTCTCTTTCACTCCCCCTTTGCAATAACCAAACAACAGTTGAATTAGAAAGATGTCTTGCAAAGAAAACTACATGCGAAACATACTGCTCCATTACAGCATTCAAGTAGTTTTGATGTATAATCATGGCTTGTTTTTTTTTTTGTTTCAGCTTGGCAGTGACTATGTCAGCAACTTCCTGGTGGTGTATCCACAGAACCAGATCACCGCAGACGGTAAAACATTCACAATAGAGCTGAAGGTTGACAGTGGCAGCAGTGACATCGTCATCTACAGGTCCAACGCCGACAACTTCGCAACATGGACGCGAGTGGATGCCAGTATTGATGGCAACATGGCTAAGTTCCAGTCCCAGCGAGGCGGAGTGTTTGTGGCACGAAGTTCCAGCAACATCGGCATGGTGGTCGGGATAGTCATTGCTTGTATTGTCATTGTTGTCATCGTCATAGGGACACTGGTTTACTTCAAACTGCATCCGAAGAAGTGGCAGAGTGTTAAAAACAATGCCAAATACATTCAGAGGTCTACTCAAAGCAAAGTTTGAGGAGCATGAAGAAGTGAAGACAACTATCTCGGATCAAACTGCGCAATTTGAAATCCAATAAATTTTCAAAACAATTATAATACTTAAAAAGGAATAAAGGACTATGGGATTCTTTCATATTGATATAGTAACAGATTATTGAAGATCTGTAGCAATTTGAAAGATTAGCAATGTCCTTAACCTTTTAGTGGTATATTGATGTGCTCAGATTGTGACTGCAGGCTGCTGAACACACTGGGTGAATATGAAATTGACAAAATGGCACTCTTATCAAAACGAAACCAAAGTTAAGTATATAACAAGATCAACGGATTAGGAACGAACTTAGTTCAAACTTTCTCATGATAATAGTTACTAGATAATTATGTGCCTTTTCTACACTGCTGTAATCTGTAAAAATGGTCACATCTGGGAAAAATTCCAATTGATAAAAAGATTTGTGCACATAGATTGATGTAGAAAGTGATCAAAGCGCCTCGGCAAAATGGATAATGAATATTGTGATTAGTGCCTTAATGCATCCTTGTATAAAGCGGCCTTGAAACAGCAAACTAAAGTTTGACAAGACATCCTGTTGAAATTTTAAAAGTTGTGAAACTCACAAAACTCACGCTTTCTCATGTCAAACATGTCAAACTAGTGTGTCATTTGAGCGCTACGACTCCATCAGTGCAGTCACGTGACAATTTCGTTGACTGCAATTGACCGATTCTGAACAACACAAGTTTGAAAACACTTGTTCAACTCGCGTTTGAGAGCACCAAAAGTTTGATGGAAAAGTTGGTAAGAATAGAGACTGATCCTATTTCTCGACAACAGTTTGACAACTCTGAAATTGGTGTTGGTGGCGAGTTGTTGGAACGTTCACACTCTCAAACTCGAGTTTGTCAACATGTCTGAAGGCTACTTTAGGCTTCTTTGATGGATCACCATAGCAAAATTTATCTATTACTGCCATGAGTTAAATACTTTAACCTCATTCTGTCAGTATATTTAACTGGGAACATTTTTTTAGTAGTTTCTTACTCATAGATCTACATTTGATGTCTCATCAGCTAGTCCTCCATCTCCACCTCTACCACAGAAACTCCACACTGTTACAATTACAAATACTCACTTTTCAGTTTTACATATCAAATGTGACTTTGTAGAACATGTATGTATGATGCATCTTCTTATCATTGAGAATATTGTTCATATTCCATTCAAATTCATATTTGTCAGAAACATATGGATATGTCATCATAATATTTGACAGTGAATGAGAACAAACATTGATGTTTATGAGCACAAACATTGATGTTTTTGCAATATTAATTTACAGTTGATTGAAATGCCATTAAAGAGGACATTCCATATGTAAAACATGATGCATGCAATTGGGATATAGTCTCACAATTCAGAAACAAAGGGTGGAACACTTTCTACCAGTTACATGCTGCGACTATTTGTGAAAATATGCTCTTTGATATCATGCTCAATATCAATATTTAAAACTGACTGTATTTAACCTTTTGGAATGTTCCTCCGTCCTTGGTTAAGGCAACTTAATTGAGTGATATTTTAGTAACATCCTTAGCTGTTGAAGTGAAAGCTCATGGGGTTGCTGGTCAATCCAAGACGTTTTCTTCACAAATGACATTTTTCACCTCTATTTCAAGAGCTGTATGTAGCCAGCTCACAAGTTCTGTAATTATTGTGAGGAGTTGGATCTTTTTAAATATTGTGGGTTAATTCCTAGTTGATCCGTTATGTTGCTAGAACATAGCTAGATTCATAGCATGCTCTTGGGTTTTGTTAACATGATGCTGTGATATAACTGGAATATTGTTAAAAGGAAAACAGAAACCTCACTTTTTTGTTTGAACCCCTATTCACTCATACAAGAGGGAAACTGAATTGAAAGTAGAAATAGTGCATCCTTGGTAATCTTGTCTTTCAAAATCTATCGCATGACGCCAGGATGCATCCAGCTTTTCACAAAACTGGGCCAAATGGCCAACATGTTTTATGATCTTTACCAAGTCTATGGCCTCACTATTTGAGTGCTCCAGGAAAAGGTGGTCACAGTATGTGATTGACATTGATTACTGAAGTGGTTTTCAAACTGCCATTTTTGTTCAGTTTTTATGTAACAAGGCCAACTCAACTTTCTGTCAAATTTGGTACAGTAATCTTTCAGTTTGCAGAAGGAATGCCACAACTGTGTATATCCCACAATACTGTGGATAAAATTCCTCCCTGGTGACGATAAAGCCTTGGAATTGTAAGTTCAGGTAGTTTTAGTTAGTTTTTCTTTAATATATTTTGCGCAATAAATATTTAACTGGATTATCAAGGCTGGTTTCAAAATAAAACAGCAGTCAACACTGAGGTTTCTTTGATGTGTACTTTACCACATCTCGTATTATTTGTTCACTGCAATACTGTTTTGAATATTTGAATACTGTTACCTTGGTTACATGAAATCAAATCAGCATTCATTTTGTTTGACGTTTGTGCTTGTGATATATATGACATTTACACATTTGTACCATTACTGCTGGTTCAGTAATAAACACACCTTGATTTTGTAATTTGTCGCTTTATTTCATGAATAAATAATCTTAGTGTATAAATGCTTAATACATATTAAATTGGCCACAGAATGTCCATGTGGAGTAGGGGTTGGTGGGGTAGGCCACTGGTTAAAGCGTTCACTCCTCTCACCAAAAACCCAGGTTTGATTCCAAACATGGGTACAATGTGTGAATTGTCCCCCACCATGTTATTGATGGAATATGGCATAATACCAAACTCACTCTCTCACTCACTCTATGTGAAGTACAAAGCAGAAGTTACAGAATGTTATGCTTGTTTTCAGCATGAAAGAAACTGAACTGGGCAGTGAAAGCAACCCAGGTGTTTAATATACCTTTTCTAAATGTCAATTTACATCCTGAACATTCAAAGTCAGCAGATGTCCTTACAAAATATTTCAAGGTTACACTCACAAGATACATCTATATATTTTAATATATTATTTATTTGTTAATTTGTTTATTTTGTACTCCAGCTGCAGCCACTGTATACTGGTGAGAGAATAACGTTTTATGCTAAGTCAGCAATATCACAGCTTTGTCCCTAAGTGACATTGAATCTGCATTTATGACAATCAGCACTAAACAATATAACACATGTCAGATCCAACAGCTGGACTTCTGCATCAGTTTCCCATCTAAGTTCATTTAATACCTCGCATGGTACTCATTTGACCCAATGATCAGCATGTGAACAGGAGAACTCGGTCACTGGTCAAATCATCCATTACAAGCATGAGGTACACACATACATCGTCCACTACGTCAACTGAAGCACACATAAAATCGTAATTCCTGCTATCCTGTGTAGCCATAGTAAGCCCCTTCAATGAGTGCACGTTCTGGATCGCGGGATCCTTTCCGCGGCCTCCTGCCCACTGGTTCCAAGTCTTTGTAGCACTTGTCAAACACACTGTCCACTACCTGGCTGGCCTCCTCATGGGTAACGTTCCTCACCATCAACATGGACATGATGGCTTTGGACTTGACACACTCCTGTGATACAAAGCAGTTTGTTTATGTACTAGAGAAAAATACTTAGGGATATTTGTAAATTTTCATATTACGAATAATGATCTGTTTATTCATTGCAACACTGATAAAATATCAAAATACCAATATCCCTAACTTATTTTGTACAGTATAGTTAACACTCCATGCAGAAATATTACAACTATAGGGCAGAGATCTGTCGAAACTTAACCTGGACTAAACAATCCAGTGATTGACATCATGAGCATTCATCTATGCAGATGGGATACAATGAAGTACAAACCTGATGTCTCTGCTTGATGTTGATTGGGGAAGCATCTCCAGATGACACCGCCGCCATGAAGGAACAGTGCATGATGTTGGCAGCACGAATCTGCCACACAGACAAACAATCATTCTAAAATCCTGACAAGCTGCATGTGTTCTTTTCTTAACTTCTCAGTCTAATATTCATCATATCTTACACTGACAGTATTTACATCACCTCCAAAGAGTGTAATCCTTATACACATGACAAATGCTCAATAAATAATACATTAGTAATTCCTAAAATAGCCAATCTGTCTTCCACGTCTTCCCAAACCTAGTGTTTATTTCATGAATTACCGCACATTACCATGTATAAGCCGACCCTATTGATAAGTCGACCCCTTAACTTGACCCTTAAAATCAGTGTCGAAAAGGTATGTTTCGTATATATATAAGCCAACCCCCTGCAATGGGTCGCGGCCAACTCACTGCTTAACTTAAAGACATCTGGCATTTACAGTCTAGGATGTAAAAAGTAAGTATGGTAGGTGAGAATAATACCTAATAAATATTACACTGACCATTATTCTATAAACCCATGTTTGTTTTCCTTTTTATATCCAGTGAGCATATATTATCGACAGATTTACTTTTCTCAATGTTATTGGACAAAATTCTCGTACAAATGTCAAAAAGCAAAGTAATGAGTGAGCGAGTGAGTTTAGTTTATGTCTCACTCAGCAATATTCCAGCTATACGGCAGCGGTCTGTAAATAATCAATCCTGGACCAGACAATCCCGTGATCAACAGCATGAGCATCCACATGTCCACCAAGTCAGCGAGTCTGACCACCCAATCCCATTAGTCGCCTTTTAAAGCAAGCATAGGTTGCTGAGGGCCTATTCTCCCCCGGGCCTTCAAGGGTCACAAAATAACGATGTTTCGAGTAGATAACTAAACAAAGTGAATAAGTTGAAGAATACAATCAATAACAGTGCTCGTAAGCGTCATCAAATGTACATTATAACTTACTATTTCTGTCTTTTTCGAGTGATTGTGTGCTGTAATTCAAGTGCACATCTCGACTTTCGTCACCTCAAACTATACGCTCGGACACCATGTCAAATGCTAAAATATATGCATGAAGCATTTTTGTCACAGCTCATAACTTAACACCATACAAGCACTAAACTACATTTCAAATTGTATTCCACCCATATAACTGAGGTCTGTATTTACATTGTTATCAAGACTGGACCAGGAAATAGTGAGTGACTAAGGCACCAGAAGTAGGCTTCACACACTGTAGCCATGTGGTGAATCAAACCCGCATCTTTAGCATGACGAGCGAACATTTTATCTGCCCAGCTACCCCACCTCCCAGATTATAGTGACTGATATTGTGAATGTTAATCCATGATACTGACAATATAACAAAATGTTCAAACCCCACCGGCTGATCTAGGTGTTCATTTCCAGCCATAGCTCTAACCAATCATCCCAAAAAGAGCTAATCTGCAGTGGACTGTTCAACTGAGTTTTATCATCACAGTACAATTGTAGCTTCAGTGTCACAGTACCTCGGAACAGGCCAGATGGCGGAGATTTTCAAAGTTGACTTTTGCTCTGCATGCATCAAATGCGTGGATGAACTCGTGAGCCAAGACATTACAGCAGATACTTCTCTTAGTGGCATTGTTCTGACACACCACAACCTGCAAACAAGAAACATCAGCATCAGAATATGGCCAGATTGTTTCAACACCTGGTTTACAAATGACTCTGAATCATTTAAAGCACTAGAATAAAAACTTGTTGAAATCTTATTTTAAGAAATTCAAATAACACAAATTAAACTGTCATTCATCCCTCCCCAATTTCTATGATCTCCTTAACATTTTGAAGATATCAAAAAATACATCTGCTATTTCCACATTTTTTCAGATTTTCTTATCCTATCAAACTGAACTGGGGGAACAAAAATCAGTTAAAACCAAAATTGGGTGAAACAAATTTCACAACAACCGAGTGCTGATTCCTTCTTAATATTCAAGTTTTCAGCTTTCAAATTGTCAAATGAGAGTATTCATTTTATCAAGTTGATTTTTTCCTTAATAATATAATATATGTAATTGTAAGACTGAGTTGAGTGAGTGAGTTTAGCTTTATGATAAACAGCATTATGACAGCAGTCTGTCAATAATTTAGTCTGGACCATTCAATCAACTGATCAACAGCATGAGCATGGATCTCAGCAATTGGGATACAATGACATATGTGTCAACCAAGTTATCGAGCCTGATCACCCGAACCCGCTAGTTGCCTCTTAAAAAAAGCAAGGGATACTGAAGACTAATTATAAGAAAGATCTTCTCAGATCTTCTCTGCACATACAGAAATTGAGGAAAGGTTACTGGAAAAGGTGGTATATCTTGAGTCTACCTGCATTACCTACTTGGTTAGTGGTTGGATCAAATCCCCCATTGACCCGCTCACGGCACTTCTCACATGAAACATGCCGAGTCAAGTCCACTGCACTGCAACAAAATGCAAACCATCAGATATACACAGAAAATGACACCCAGGGAACTAGTGTCATTCAAACAAAATTGCTTAATGATATGTTCGGCAAAATTGCAACTTTATTAAAAACAGCTGGTTTCACAATGACAGTCCCATATGGTATTTCCAGCCTTTAAGGTGATCATTAATTTATGACTGGGTCATAAATCCAGGCGTGAAATGGTGAAAGTATTAGATATTTTGTAATATATGTCTGACACTGCAGCAAAGGGAGGAATAAGTTGCACATATGTTGCAAAACAACATTGATTATAGGATCAACGAACACTATATATTGAAGATTTTTGAGTTCTGTCCTTAATCACTTCACTTGATTCATAGTGAAGGGCAGGTATGTTGGAAAAAACTTCTCATATCTCTGAAAATAAATTGCTAACTCACCAGCCATGGCTTTTCAGGGCTCTCATCATCAACTTGACCATGGGATCTGAAACATTTTTCAAGTATTTTCAAATATCACTCGCTCATTATCATGATTACTCTAACATGTAATGCTGAGTCAAGATGTGTCTTTAAATGATCATCATTTGTTTATAATATGATCATTCACATAGTGACATGATAATGACAAGTACTGAGTCTCTTTTGATTTTCCAACGAACAGCGAAGAAAGCATAGACAATTAAGGACAATTAATACTGGACTTAAAACCAGTGACTTTCCAATTTTATTAAATATTTTTTGGCCAAATAATTCTTACTTAAAGGTCACATGCAACGTAAAACACAACTTTGCAGATTCTGGTACCTTTCGGTATGCACTTACTGAAACAAATCAACGTATAAAGATGAAAAAAAACCTGTGAAATCGGAGTTCAAACGTTTCACTAAATTTCCCCCAGTGCTGGGGGGAAAACTGGTTTCAACAGCTGTGCTGCGCTGCACTGCGTCCATAACGCATGCGCAGTGCTTCGCGGAACTTGAAACAGTACGCATGCCCAGCGTCTGAGGTCGTGAGCAGTAGTCTAATCTTGGTTGTGTACATAAACAAGTAAATAATCTACTCATTACGTAAGAAACAACTTGTTGATTGTGGTAAGCAGACTCTGTCACAGAGAAAGCTCAGTGTCTGGTTTATTCACACCTATATGTCTGTATGCCTGTCTGCTAAAGACAACATGCAGTACACTGCTTCAATCATTGACCACGTGCAGTTTGAACTTAACACCTATCAGACTATATGACATAAAAGAAAATAAATTGATTTATGACTCGTGCACCCGAGTCCTGTCTCTGACACATTATGTAATTGGGCACGTGTGATACACATGACATGTTTTTATGTCTGTGGGTTGCAAACAAACTACATTCATTTTTTTCAGATGATTGGATCTGACGGAAACTGGTGCAAACTCTTGCCACTTTCAAGCCACGCAATAGTTTACCATATCTACTGAGATGATTTTTGATTGGATCGTGCACAAATTCAGAGAACATGTATTTTCAAAACCTAACATACATACATTCTTCATGGATAACGACTTCTTTTAGTGTATATGATTTTGTGTGACAACAGTATATGAATCCATACTGACCATAAGTACACAAAAAGAAATTGTTATCCATAAAGAATCTTACTTTCTTGTGACTCGCCACACTTCTAAAATGTCCATCAAACAGATCATCTTTCTGTACACACAATGAACCCTCAGCATATCAGCAAATGAAACAGCCAATCGGAAGCCGTTGTTACACTTGAGTGCACATCCACCCGCTATGACTGGGTTCGGTCTCCCGAGGCCTTCGTTTTGGGGGAAGTCAGCCCAAGTACGAAATATTGCACTTTTGAATCGTGATTGTATGCTTATAATTTTGTTTATTTGTTATTTTAAAAGCAGCAATATATATTATATGTCATGAGTAAGTGGTAAATGTGTTTTAATTATGTTTGATTTTTTGGTTGCATGTGACCTTTAAATACATGTTGTGAATGTAAACACACCAAGAAGACACAAGCATGATCTGTGCACTGAATGGTTCAGTTAAAAATCCATTCATATTCGTGGTCCCTCGAGTGCTTTAGGTCGTTGAACCCTTCTAATCAATTTCGGTGAAACATCCTTTGATCCTTGGCACTTATGCTGAATACTGACAATGGGTTGTCCCCCTTGGATGATGTTATGCCCTTGGACGTGCAATGATCAGCATGATGAAACTATACCAGTGACAGTAGCCACATATATTACACTTGATTTACGCCATAAATTGTGCCTGTAAAACTCAAGTCTATAATTCCTCATTGTAATGAGAAGTCACTGCAATGATTTTCTCACTCACGATTTTCAATACACCAGGCAACGTTGGTCTCGCATTTTAGTTTCTGGCCTGTTGTTCGTCCTTGCCACATAGCTTTCCAAAAGGACGGCTTCTCCTCAGGTATGCCCCTCTCTGGGTAGAAATAAAACCCATAGTCGTCATCTTTCGTTCCTTTGAACTTTGTGTGTTCGCTGGGCTCACTTGTGTCCTCTGCCGATGTTTGGCCATGTGAATTCGACGCCATTTTCGACACCTTTCTTTCCACTGTTTCAGGAGAGTTCTTCGTATTGACTGGGCACCTGTCTATTCGCTTTATCAAAATGCTTAAGAGATAGCAGTATGTATTAGTGGAACCAGTTTCATCGTCACGATTTTTGTACTTTATTTTGCATTGAAAAAACAAAACCAGTATTCCTTTACGAAAAAAAGGTGCAAAGGACTTATTTAATATTACTTTATGATCCTGATGCTGTACCTACAAGGCTTACAGTGCTTGCAAATGTATGGGATTGTTTCTGCTAGTCCTGTTTTAAACCTCAATGTTCATTTGTTAGGCCCGCAAGCCCACTGAAGAACCATTTTATAGTTGTCATTGATCCCTCCAGCTGGAGCACAACTTACACTGAATCTGTGTCATGTATATTTTGAAGATATAACCTACGGAGTGGGCAGACATGGCTGTTCTCCACCAGAACAGGAGGTTAATAATTGGCTACGCGGCGGGCTGAGTGTGTTGTAGGATTATACCTCTAAGGTGGCCTCAGACTCCTATGACTCCTTCACAGAATGAATGCCTAAATTCTTATTGATAAGTATGTATTCAATTAATTCCACTTTAAAGTTGTAAAAAGTGGCCGATTCTTAGATTAACTAACTTTGTTTCATAATGTTTTGATAACCTTTCTTTTAAAACCTTGAAGGTACGGCAGGATAGCCTCATGGTTAAAACATATGTTTGTGATTGTGTAAACCTGTGTGGTTTCCCACATTGGTACAGTGTGAAGCCCATTTACTATGACCCCCCATTGTGATATTGCTCACAGTAATACTGCTAGAAAGTGGTATCAGTGAGAGTTGTTAATTAAATATAATATTTAACAGCTGAACAATAATAATAAGTCCCCAGTCATGTGAATAACATATTACTGTGGAATGTGACATAATTTCAGATTTGTTTTAAGATTATGATTGTGATATATGTAAGTAATGCAACAAATAAAATACTTCACATCTGCCAATATGACATCTGATCTGTAATTTAAGAAAGAAAGCAGCAAAAACAATAAGCTCTGTCTTGTGCTGAAGAGGTCGATGTTTGCACAGATACTACAGATGTGTACCCTAGGTACATTTCTGTGTAGCTTAGATGAAATCAAAATACAGAAAGTACTGCAGGACAAGTCCATTCTGCAATGTGCATTTTTTTCTTCTTTTATCTCACCACGTTTTGGTTACATTTGCATTAATTTCAAAACACGTACTGTGCTGTTTTCCAAATCAGAACTGCCACAATGTATTAAATGCATCTGATTGCATTATATGAGATAAGAAACAATTTAAGCATACACAATAATGACATTATGCACAATACGACTCGCAATCAGTTGAACAGGAACAACTATATTTATATGCATTATATGAGATAAGAAACAATTTAAGCATACACAATAATGACATTATGCACAATACGACTCGCAATCAGTTGAACAGGAACAACTTTATTTCAATGCATTATATGAGATAAGAAACAATTTAAGCATACACAATAATGACATTATGCACAATACGACTCGCAATCAGTTGAACAGGAACAACTATATTTTATTTTGGTTTTGAGATCTGGAATATGGACCTCTTGGTCATTTTGGGTATCAGGTACATTTCTTTATTTTGAATTTGTTCAGAGTACATTTCTTTTTAAAGAAAAGTATCTGGGATACATATCTGTAAAATTTGTGCCGACGTTCTTTCACCTGAATGTGCATCTCATTTAAAATATTAATGTCTTCCTTCTGACCAGCCACTACAATCTCTGATGTTAAAATGAACATTGCCAGGAATTCATTCAGATCAGGTGTTATGGTTAGTTTTACTGAAGCTTTTTAGCAGTTTGTTTGCTTGTACTGCATCTTATGTCATTTAGTTACTGGCTAGTTACTGGTAGTGATGTTCTTGTATATTTCTCCATGTGTGTGTCATGAAGGTGAAATCATGATCAGATGTACCAGTAACTCAAAGTTCCATCTGCATAATAAAGAGATATCTTAAAAAGATAATGTCCTAAACTTGTTGCTTAATTTTTAGGTATTATCATGTTTCTAATCTTTAGCACATGTAGGACATGACAGTCTTTCATAAGACCTGTGAAGATCCAGGGTAGAATAATGAGTGAGTGAGTTCAGTTTTATGCAGCACTCAGCAATATTTCAGCAATATGGCGGCGGTCTGTAAATAATTGAGTCTGGACCAGACAATCCAGTGATCAACAACATGAGCATCGATCTGCGCAATAGGGAACCGATGACATGTGTCAACCAAGTTAGCGAGCCTGGCCACCCGATCCTGTTAGTCGCCTCTTACGACAAGCATAGTCGCCTTTTATGGCAAGCATGGGTTGCTGAAGGTCTATTCTACTCCGGCACCTTCACGGGTTCCAGGGTAGAATAGGCCTTCAGTAACCAATGCTTGTTGTATGAGGCAATTAATGGAATCGGAGGGTCAGACTCACTGACTTGGTTGAATCATCATCAGTTCCCAATTGCGCATATCGATGATTATGCTGCCCTGTCTTGATTTCTTGTGGTGGAGGCCACGAGCAGATCCTACATTTACAATTGACTATCAGAGAGTATGCACACATATACACTACAAGCAATAACATGCGGTCCAGTTATGTTACAATATGTAGAAATGACTGTCCAAGACACATAGCATTAAATACATACACTGCCAGATTATTTAAAGTTTAAGGATTTATCTCTGACATTAAGAAGTTATATTTATGTACAGCAGGATTCAACTGTTGCTCATGCTGATGATCACTGCTCTTTTTGGTCAAGACTCGCGTATATACAGACCGCTGCCATACAGCTGGAATATTGCTGTGGGCGGCATAACATCACTCACTCGCTCACTTGCTCTCACTCTCATTAATAAACATTTGCTTGAAAACGGCACTGACTAATTCTAAGGATATCTGACATTAGACATTTAATCTTGATGTGTATACCTGGTACTTCAGGAAAAAAAATGCCTTCAGATTCAAACCTATTTGTGAGAACACTCCCATGAAGGTGAAACATGAATGAGCTTTGACCTCCCAAGTTGAAGGAAGTAGGCTTGTATTCATGAGCCACAGCACGATTTATGGTGTAGGAAAGTCAGATTGACAGAACTTATTCTAAAACAGATGAATTTAGATCAACATTCAGCTTGAAAGTCTGAGTGCTTCCTCTATTATAGCAACTGCAAGTCATTGTAATTTTCTGTCACAGTGAAACTAATACTAGAACTTAGTCATAGAATTGGAGTTGATTGTTTGCGTTTCCGCTCAATCAAAACAAAGTCACAGACAAACTGACCCGCATTAGTTTTATTAAGTATTAACATTAATGTTTTTCAAAGCATTTCATTTTAATTGCTGGATTCAACAACAGCTGGTTAAAATCACCAGAGACCATATATTATGCTTTCTGAATTAAAACATCAACAAACAAGATGCCATGCCCTGCCACAGAGTTCAGAATTGGTTCCTGTCCTTTAACTCCAACACGATAGTTATGTCCTGAAAACACATAACACATTTGGTTTCCGTATCTATAACGGTTACTGAGAAAATCTGTTCAGATCTGGGATAACATGTACTAAGTCAGGAAACGCTTACCAAGTGCCATAACTCTGTAAAGAATTTTAACCTGTCCTCTGTTTTCAAACTCCATCAGGACATTCATGTCCTGAAGACACATACCACATAAGGTAAAATATAGAATATATCTCCTGTTGATTGGTATATGGTTTGTGACATGTGAAATGCATATATCTGCATGTGATGGTTGAATGAGCAAAACGGTAAACACACAATTATGCACTTATTTGTCAACATAAAGCATTTTTTTAATTCAAGTAAATACAATGTGGACTATAACCTGCATATCTTAAAAACCATGGTTCCATTCATCCTCGGTATCTCCAGGCTATACATTCCACTATAGTGGAGAGTTATCGGAATGTATAGCTTGGAGATATCGAGGATGGGCTCCATTCTACAAACCCATCTCAGAGCTGCAACTGTAAATAGCCAGTGTTAAAGGACTTCTGTCTCCTTTGCGCTAAGATTCCATTGTGGAGTGGGGACAATGGGCAACCAGGGAATGAACTTAGGTTTATAACAGATGTAACAAAATAACAGCTTTTTCAGGTCAGGGTAAACAGTGTGTTACCTTTGTGTATTGCACTTGTATAGTGATGTGCATGGAATGTGCATGCACTAGTGAGAACTATCACTGGTTTCATAGTGCCAACCAAATCAGACGCCAAACTGGAGGGTATTCCATTTTCCGACACATTTTATCAACTGAGACAATCAGTCCATGTTCCAGTCCATTTCGCCCAGCAGACAGGATAAGAACAAGAACCATGATTTAGCACCATTTGGTTTGATACAGCCAATAGTTTGAATCCCCAGTGTTCAGCTCTCCAAACAAACACTAGACTATGGGTGTCCCATATTCTAAAAACAAACACTGTCACATGCTGGACCTGTTGCATCGGAGTCAATGACTTCTTCTATGAGGGACGCATCAGTAGTCAAAATATTCTGAGTTTGTATCACTGGTATCAAGATGAGCAATTTGATCAGTGATCATATTAAGAATTTGTTCCACATCATCGCCGTTGCTGTTGGTGATGGTGCTTGTTGTTGACAACTCACTGACTGACCGTCTGCTGGAAAAGAAATGTCATGCCTGAAGTCAACTTTAAAAACATGACGACTTTGCAATGTGAAAGTCTTCCTATGATGATTCAACTGGTGAAATTGATGTTACCCTTGAAAAAAAGCCCCAGAACATGTGACCTTGAACATTTGATCTTTCAGATTAGTTTGATAGACAATATATTCATAATCGTTTATCATTTCCCATTAAATCGTATCACATTAATGCAGACCATGTCAGATCAGTTTAGCCCTGTGCACACCCTTTGACCTCTTAAGAAACGAGCTGAATCAGTTTTAACAGATTCCGACAAAGACCATCCTGTCACCTATGGTCACTCAATCTCACCTTTCTCTAAGAATTGTCATGTGCATGCTACAGAACTAATTTTGTGGGTCATTTCCTGTGGTCTTAAATGTGATATGTTTGGATGATGTATTTACCCATGAAGATCGGGGTAAGAATGGCCCTTCAGCATCCCATGCTTGTCATAAGAGGCAAGTAACAGATTTCAGGTCAGACTCACTTACTTAGGGTTCAGTGTCACTTGTCATCATATCCTAGTTGCATAGTCCAATGCTCATGATGCTGATCACTGGATTGTGTGGTCCAGACTTGATTAATTACAGACTACCACTATATAGTTGGAATATTTCATTGACCACAGTAAAATGTTTTTGTTGATTTGGGATACAGTGAGTGAGTGAGTGAGTTTGTTTTTACGCCGCTTTTAGCAATATTCCAGCGATATCACGGCGGGGGACACCAGAAAATGGGCCTCACACATTGTACCCATGTGGGGAAACGAACCCGAGTCGTCGGCGTGACAAGCGAACGCTTCAACCACTAGACTACCCCACCGCCCCTGGGATACAGTGCCAACCATGACAGTGAAACTGAATCACTCAATTCCTGGAGTCTCCTCTTAAGCACAAGCATGGACTGCTGAAACTGCATGTTTAATGGGTACAAGTATTGGTTGCTGAAGACTAATTCTAACCTATGTCTAGATGGATGTACAAGTATTGGTTGCCAGAGACCAATTCTAACCGACGTCTTAATGGGTGTATAATTATTAGTTGTTGAAAACCAATTTTACCCCATGTCTTTTACAGATGTGCAAGTATTCGTTGCTGAAGATCAATTCTAACCCAAGTTTAACTTGGGTGTTAACTTTTGGTGGCTGAAGACTAATTCTAACTTATGCCTTCTTTACTGTAAAAGTATTGGTGGCTGAAGACTAGTGAATGAATTCTAAACCATGTCTTTTTGGGCATGCACATATTGGTTGCTGAAGACCAATTCTAATCTATTTCTATTAATTATTTTTTATATTACATGTACTTTCTTGTGTTGCTCCTAAGGCTTGAGACAGTCCCAGTTTGGGGGAGGGCGATGTCGTTCTTGCAGAGGAAGTCGAGGAAATAAGTGTAATCTTCTGACGGGATAAATGGACTTAAGTCTGAAACACAAACATTCCTTATTTAGTGACTGAGCATGGTTCCTAAATCCAGTAAACCATTAACAGAAGCTGATACATGTATATACTTTGTTCCATTCAAAGTAATCATTTTCAAACATCTTTAAACATTTATATATTCAAATATCTTAGTACTTGTAAATGAGAAGTAGTCATCATATCATTTTAAAGGGCCCAGAAAATGTATCATCCACTTTTAGTCTTGCAGACAAAAAGCATTTGTAATTTCAGTCAAATGACAACATTTATTTCAGAAGTTACTGGAGTTATAATTTTGGTTTATGGGAGATAAGTGTGAAGACTGTTGCAAAATGTGTATCCGGTGCGTAAACATCTTTCTCAGGCAAGGGAGATAACAAAACTACCCTCTGTAAGTCCTGTAGTCTATAAACAGGGCATTCAAATTAATATCTGGAAATATACATCCAGATGACAAAGCTTTCCAAAATCTTGTCATATTTTTATCAAAGTGCTTCAGTGATATGATGCAGTTTGCAAGGTACGACCAGTCTAATTATGATTTTGTCTATTGATTATCGTGACCTCTGCTCAGACATTTTGTTTCATACAAATACAAATGATTTGAAAGGTGGAAATCTGATTAGTCAAATGAAGGAGCGTGAAAAGGACCACATAGCCAGGAGTGATGCCATAGCTGAGTAACTGAATTCTGTTTTAGTTTGACATGGGTTGAAGATAGACAGTTAGGTCAAGGTTATTTCCCTTGCCTTGAGAAGATGGTTATAATGTAAAATGAGGACTGCAAATTTTTCTTTTTACTGGAGTAAGTGAGTTCATGAGTTTAGTTCTACGCCACAGTCAGCAATTTTCCAGCTATATGGTCGTGGTGTGTACATAATCAAGTCTGGACTAGACAATCCGGTGATCAACAGCATGAGCACTGATCTGTGCAATTGGGAACCCATGACATGTCAATCAAGTTAGCGAACCTGACCACCCAAGTCACCTCTTACTGCAAGTGCAGTCGCCTTTTATAGCAAGCATGGGTTTCCGAAGGCCTATTCTTTCCCAGACCTTTACGGATCTCTTTTACTGGAGGATGAGGAAGAAAGTCAACACTCACCTGCCAGAAGATGTTTCCTATCTTGCCCATACAGAAGGAGCACCTGCTCACAAAATTCATCTATCGGCATGTCACTGTACAACCTTCTCAGAAGTTCAGCAAATTGGCGCAGTTCTTCTGAATTCATTTTCTGATGCAGCTGAAAATTTCAAAATTTGCTCTGAAAGTGAGTTCAATAGAGAAAGTCCAACAGACACAAGTACAGTACATAGCATGGATGAAGTTTTAATAGCCCTGCCTCAAGTCTGTATTCAGTGTATGAAATAAGACAAATATCCCAGCCAGACATTATGGCTGGTACCTTTAAATTGCCACCAGCCCCAAATGGATTTAACCAGACCAGACAATCCAAGTGTCAAATGTAATGCTAATTTTGAAAAATAGATTTTAAAATTTGGTGAATTTACTCAGATGTATTTTTGCCAGACCTTCAGGCTGATGAGCAGTAAATTTAGACCATCTGGGAGAAATCTACCTGATCTGGGCTGGTTGAATGGGCCTTGTTTCACACGCTGCTGTACTGAATGATAAGTCCATAGATGTATAATAAAGAGGCAAGTCTACATGAGAGGATAAGTTATCATGATTTTACAGAGACAACTTGATCTTCTTATCCAAAATAATCGGACCAATATGATTAAAACTAACACAAAACCAAAAACAACAAAATAACAAAAAACATAAACATAAATAATACAAACTGAAGAATTGACTTTAATCATATTTACATCTATGAACATAAGACACAGAAACTATGGGCATATTGTATAAATGCACAAGGTTTAGTGTACACTCTTGCTTTATTTTGTAGATATTAAATATTTAAGGTTTCAAAAGTAACTTTTTACATCGTTTGTTGTTTAACGCCACATTCAGCAATATTCCAACTATATGGTGGTGGTCCGTAAATAATGAGGACAGACAATCCAGTGATCAACATCTTGAACATCGATCTGTGCAAGTGGGGTACGATGACATGTGTCAACCAAGTCAGCGAGTCTGACCATCCAATCCCATTAGTCACCTCTAACAGGCATGGGTTGCTGAAGACCAATTCTAACCCGGATCTTCATGGGTAGTAACTGCACAGATTTTCAATATAATTGTGAATGTACAAACTAGTAATTTGTAATTTCAAGAACAACAGGAAGAGATCTAGAACTGGCGCTCTAGAACTGTACAGGATGGCAAAGTTCTTTAAATATTAATCAAGTACTGTTTAGTTGTTTCAGGCACCCTGAGGTCTACCTCTAAGCACTGTATTGGGTATAATATTGATGATAACACACTAACTTTAAACATGTAATCTTTGACGAGGTCAGCAGGGACACTGATCTCACTCCCCTTCATGCTCTTCTCACTGGGATCTGATCTACTGGGATGCGGGATGGAGTTGGTGACGATCGGGAGATCAAAGTTTGATGATGTCAGGCTGAAACATATGTACAATGATGATTAGATGATGGTGATGATGTTTTCATTCTCAATTCCCTTGGGAATATTCATTTCATCTTACCAGGTACCCATTTTCCTATGCTGGATTTTACATCAACTCAACCCCATTTTGAATTTTATTTATGTTATCACAAGTATGAACTTTAAATGTTAGATACATTTTTTCAAATTTTACAGACTTGCCATAAATAAACACCCACTTCATGACTTCACTGGGCACTGGATAAAACATAAATTGTAAAATATTTATTGAGACAAAATTTTCTATTACAAACTGAGTTCCAATGTTGAAAACATGATGCAGAGTAAACAAACAAGTTTGCATATAGACTGACCTTCTCTTACTTTGCTTAAGTGTGCCAAATGTGCAGTTTTGCAATCTCATCAAAACCGCAGTGCTTTTGAAACATCCCCAAAGATTATATTTTTGCAATTATAGCCACATATGTGTGATAAACCAGTGTTGAACAGCATGAATTTGGATACGATGACATGTGTCAACAAGGTCAGCTAGTCTGACCATCCAGTGCCCATTAGTTGCCTTTTATGACGAGCATGGGTTACTAAGATAAATTCTAACCCACATCTCCATGGAGGTCCTTGTTTAAGATCAGGCATGTGTGAAATTTATTAAACAGGGACTGCCTGTCTGGTATTGATGTTTGGGTATAATTTGTTTGTTTGTTCTTTAACACCTCACTCTTACTATCTCACTGGTTGTCTTGTACTACGAACATTGCTTGGTAAAGACCAATTCTATCATGGATCTTTACAGGTCGACTGGACAAGCATTAAACTTACAATGATGGACGCCCCGGAAGCATGGGAATCACAGTTGTTGACTCTGAAACTTAATACAAAACTGAGATGAATATTTTATGTAACTGATTAATGTACAAGTAGCATAATATCTGTACAGTTTTAGGAAGAGTTCTTGCAACTGTAGGTTAGTCCACTGGTTAAAGTATTTGCTAGTCATGCCAAAGGCCTGGGTTCAATTCCCCACATGCATACAATGTGTCAAGCTGATTCCTGGTGTCCCTTGCATGAGATAAAACTGAAATATTGCTCAAGGGAGGGTAAAACCCAACTCACTCACTCTTGCTACTGTACCTCCTGACCTCAGGAGTCAGGGGAAGCAATTAGAAGTAAGGACAAGCACAGGGACTTGTATCGCTTACAGACGGCATTCGGTAGACATATAGGTGTATAGACCCTACCCTAGTACTATATAAAAGGAGTCTCTACACCTATATGTCTTTCGAATGCCGTCTGTAAGCGATACAAGTCCCTGTGAGGACAAGGACTCTGGGAGGGGGAAGACTGAGTGAGTTTAATTTTATACAACACCCTTCCTGCCTCCCAGCCTCCCAATCTACCTTTAATCTACCTAACCTACTCAACTTCCTACCCACTTATTTGCTCTTTAAGATAAAGAAGCTCTAATTCATTCATTCATTCATTCATTCATATTTCATTGCAAGAAATTTGTTATCCACAGAGTGTGCAGTCATGCATGAGTGACATAGTTCTGCACATCATTCCTCTATAATGAGTGAGTGAGTGAGTGAATGAGTGTGTTTTACGTTGCTTCTAGCAATATTTCAGCAGTATCACGGCAAAGGACACCAGAAATGATGACAGCCTACATAATGAATATTCAAGGCTGGTAGCTGTGAATACAAGAACACTTAGCTCTACACTACAACAATACAATTTCAAGTGTCTGATAACAAGAATATGACATTATTTGATAAAATCACTTGTGGTGGGATAGCCTAGATGTCTATGCGAGATGTCTAAATTCTTGTTTTATTCTGTATTGTTTTGATGAATGCTAACCTCAAGACAATAAAGACAAGAAGAGATTTTCGTATTTCTGATGTTTATTAAGTTCTCAAAAGCAGACTTGGTCAGAGTGAAATGCATCATTTTAATAATGCGACAAGTGTGCAGATGCATTTTTCACATTAATAAAATGCTCGCATTAATTCAATGATTTACAGTAGTTAACACATTCACTCATCAACCCCCAAACGGGGGTTCATTTTTATTGCCCTGACAAGGGCACAATGTGTGAAACTCATTTCTAGTGTCCCCTCCAGTGACATTGCTATATTTTACATTACTAAAAGTGACATAAAACTAAACTCATTAATAAAAACAAATTGTCATTCTCCCTTAAGAATACAAAATTGTCAAATCCACCTACCATCAGAAGATCCACTGTGAGATGTGCTGGCTGAGATTTCGGGAATGTGAGGAGCAAAGAGATGCATTGTTGCCTCTGTGTAAACCAACTGGAAACACTGACCAATCAGAGCGCATAGTTCCTCTGCTGCTTGCTGTAGGGACCAATCAGAAAAAGATATTGAACAAGGTCCTTGGAAAATCACCATAAAGAGGAATAACTATTATACATTGACCACTTTTTCATTACAAAAAAAAGCTGAAACATTTTGGTGTAGATGCCAACATTGTTATCAAGCATCTACATCTAAATGCCAAATAGTTTGCAATGAAGTTGTCCATGTATAAAATTGGTTTCTCTTCATCATAGCAAAGCTTTTAAATGAAACTTAAAAATGTTATATCAACATAAGTTTATCACGGGTGATTAACCTTGAATTTTATCCAAAAGCAGACAACAAGTATTACACCATTGCCACAAACATCTTTGCATATGTTTGACTCTGGAAACATTCCCAAATGGAATTTTTTTATTTCACAATTTCAAGATACATTCTCCATGTTGACTCATAAATAACACAGTTGAAAACATTAATCCTGTTAAAACCTGTTGAAAGCTAAAGTGATTTCAACCACTGTCACACGATCAGAGTGAACCTCAACAGGTGCTTGATTAATAAATATGCATGAATTGTCCTTAAAAGAAATAGTGAGACCAACAAAACACCATGCTTGTCTCTGTCAAAATCTGGATTTCCAGTTGGGGGAAATGGTTGATGATTCAGAATCTTGTTACCTTTGATTTACAGTACAGGACAGACAAACTGCAGTCTTCAAGGGTTCCTTGAAAATTAAAAATACAAATGCTTCAAGGTTAAAGATTATGGGTAGTCTAGTGGTTAAAGTGTTTGCTTGTCCTGCGTAAGACCCGGTTCGATTACCAACATCAGTACAATGTGTGAAGTACATTTCCGATGTCCCCTGCCATGATATTGCTGAAACATAGCAAAAAGTGGCTTAAAACTAAACTCACTCACTCATGCGTCAAGTTGTTTCATGTAAAAAACATAGATTGTTAGGGATGACAGTTCCAAACTGAATATCCTGGTTGTACTACACCATTGTCTCTGTGTATACCAACTGGCAACACTGACCAATCAGAGCGCATAGTTCTGCTTTATGCATATTAATCACAGCTGAATTCTCTGGTTTCACAACCCACCATGTTTGAGAGCTAGAATATGCTGGTCATCGTCCTTTACATAACATACTGCAGCGATCTCATGCATGGGTACCCGTAGCAACAGATCCTAGAACAAAGCAAGAGAGAGAACTCTTTAAAATATCGCCTATAGTTCCAATAGACACAGCTGACAAGAGTTCTGCATTTTGGTGTTTTGTATACCAGGAAAACTGCAGCATTTGTATTCAAAGTATAACATCCTGGAACATAAAAGGGGAGAGAACTCCATATTTTTAGCTCAGCAAGTGTGGACACATGTCTGAGGTTTGAACTGAAACTGTAGCATCCTGAAACATAACAAAAGAGAGAACGTCTGATAAGAAGAGTTAGTGTGGTTTTACACCTCTTTTAGCAATATTCCAGCAATATCACTGTGGGGTTCAACACCAGAAATGGGCTTCACACATTGTACCCATGTGGGGTTTTGGACCAGTTTCTTCATTATGGAGAGTGAACACTTTGCCTTTAACCATCAAGCTACCCCATCTCCCCTGACAAGAGGAAACAGGTGGCCATCTTGCCACATACTGGTGCCGCAAATGACTAATACCTATTGCAATCAGCTTTCATTCATGATATGTTAATTTGTAGCAAATCTGAGTCACATGTTTCAATGTGCAGTTCCTGAGAACTGAGTTCCTGATAATCCCTGAAGATTCAGTCTTTATTCATTTGAAATGCTATGACACAGAAAACGAGAGTATGTAGATAGTCTTTCTAAAGCAATTGGTTTTGATGAGGCCTGAAATGAACAGTAAAACTGGTTGGATTTGACATTTTCATGAAAAATATGTCTTTTTTGAGAAGCATGCATGTACATAATGGAAATTAGAGATGAACTGTGTTATTTCATTTTCTCATTGAAGGACTTCTGGCAATTACGTGCCTCACTCAAATCTCAGAAGATAGGGGCTCAACACAAAAAGTACTAAAATAAAATACATTATATTTGACCATTTTGAGTGAGTGAGTCAGTTTGGTTTTACACAATATTCCATCTGTATAACCAGAGTCTGGACCAGACAAACCAGTGAACAACAGCATGAGCATCCATCTGCGTGACTGGGAACCAATGGCATGTGTCAACCAAGACCACCCGATCCCATTAGTCGCCTCTAACAACTAGCAAAATGGCCTTTTGTGGCACACATGGACCATTTTTGTATGGCATTGTGTATTCATAGGTTGGAGAGATCGGGTGGTCAGGCTTACTGACCTGGACGATATATGACATCATATCCCAATTGTTTAAATCAATCCTTATGTCGATCACGGGATTGTCTGGTCCAGATTTGTTTTACAGACCCACACCACATAGCTGGAATATTGCTGAGTGTGGCATTAAAGGGGCACTGATGCGGAGCAAATAATGTTTCTCGCCAACAGTCTAATTACAAAACCAAACTGCAAATTGGTCAGCGCCCACTCCCTCGACCGTGACGCACAAAGGGACTGGCAGAATTTCTTCGCCTAAACAGTCAGGAGGCCGGATGCCCATCATACGCCATTATTTAAAAATATCCATGTCATTCCTTGTTAAATATGATGTCTACAGGCACGTAGCAAGCCACTTGTTTCAGTCCGAAAGACTGCAAAGCTTAATATTTAGGTAGTTTTGAGTGTTGGTTCAGCTGTGATAGCAAATATCATACGTAAATTTTGGTAGCTATGGTAGCTACCCTGGTTTATTATTTATGATAATAAAAACACACAAATAATTTATTTGAATTCATAAACTAAAAACGATGACTTTGCCTTTGGTAGAGAAATTTGAAAATCTTCTTATGTAAAAAAACAAACTTATTACACCTATTTACCCAAGTACACAGCAAATGCCTGTATGTATTCCTTATGTAACTAAGTTCCGTTAGTATCCTCAAAACAGTATTGGCCCATAAGTGTTTTCAGGCTGCATGCGACACAGAGATTACATCTTCCTTGCTGTAACTCGCGTTTGATGGTGTAAACCTACACGTGTTATTTGTCGTCATTCTCTGGATGGTCAGTTAATGAATTTATAACAGGTATAATTAGTAGTAACACCACTCAGGTTACTCAACAAAGGTTCCCATTTGGCATTTCTCCTGTCTGGAGTAAATACTCAACATTATAAATTAAGGTCTGTAATGGCAAATGTATTGTATGTTATGTAATATGTGCATGTAAGTGATGCAAGACTGTTTATCAGCTGAGTTACAAAAACAAACATCGATCAAATAATTAACCGATAACACCCTGATTGATTAGTTACTTTTATCTTCTACAGCGGATTTGTCAAAAGGCAGTATGTGTAGATGTACTAATCTATATGCTGACTACACCCTGTCATAAAGTGCGAGTGTAAAAAAACACAACATCCTCCCTTCAAAGAATTAACCACCCTTGCATTGAATGATTGATTGCTCATTATTGGTAAACTAAATTACTTAGAATGGCGGACATCATACAATTAGTTGCCTTGTGTGCTATCTTGGGTGACCAATGAGAGGTTTATCAGGTTTTCACCAATGTGAAAGACGTGAAACGATGTGTTACTCTTTCACAAATTAGACCGTTTTTAAGACACACGACACAGAGCAGGATTATTTACCAGCTGCAGTTGAATGGAATATCGTTCTTTTATGTGAATATTGATGGATACATTCCTGAACAAGATAGTAGCCTGATATTGTTGCTATAAAATAAGTCTGTTTTACATTCATTATTTGCATTTTGTTTTAATTTATTTGTTGTAGCATTCAGCAGAATCTATATGACAGAAAACACACACTAAATCGTGTATGTGTGTGAAATAGGATCCACACTGGCAATCTATACAATGTATAAATGTTGCTGTTATGTTAGAAATTTACCATAAGTATGAGCAGACTGTGTGTTCTTTCATTAATTTTCAAAATCATACAAATATGACAATAAACTAATTAGGGTTATGAGACAAAATACAGACGTACATTGGCTTCATTATTTTCCCATCCTAATAGTTTTTTACCATTTCTACCACTGGCAGATGATTAACCATCAAAATGTTTCATTTGTTTTCATAATGCATTTGTAATGAAGTAAAAATGACTTCACCTTAGTTGATCTGTCTATAATTAAACTCTCAATAGTTCATAGGGACTGCGCAGCAGAGGTCACAAACCAGTCAAGAATTCTGGGATATCATCCGGGTACTCACGGGAGAAAAACAATAACAAAAGTTTACACCAGTCCACGGAAATTGCTCTGCATCAGTGGCCCTTTAAACAACAAACAAACCAATCATAATTTGAACCCTATGTACTTCAGACATTGTATTGCAGTACGTGAGTCTGGATGTCTGCCTCACCTCTGTCTGGTTGTATCTACTGATCTTGATGTTGTTGACACTCAGGCTAAAGATGGCGTCGTGTTCATACCCAACTTTTGACGGAATCAACCCTTGCTTCTGTAATAACAGATTTGAGAAACATATCACACTCTTGTCCTTGCACTTGAATTCAAATTTGAAGGACTGCAATTTTGTCTTTTTGTTATCATTGCAAATAGTATTCATAAAACTTATTGTTTAAAATAATCAGGATATAAATACATCGATTTAACGTGCAAAACAACATTAATGGCACCTGTTAACCTTTAAGAACTATCATACAGATCCTGAGACATATACCCAAAATAGACTATGAATGTCCAGAATATATGTGGTAAACATCATAAAACTAAACTCACTCATTGTACTGTGGTCTGCATCCTCAATATCTCTTGGGTATAGACGTTCTGATAGATCTTCACTATACTCTGGATGCATCTACAGCTCGGCCTGATGGTTTTATTACCTCCCTTAGTCGCTGTTACAACCAAACTTATCAGCGCCAACAAAGATAGTGTTTGCAGTCACAAAGATTTGTGTGACTCAGATTTGAGAGGAATTTGATGACATACAAATTGACAGGTCTGAAACTTTTAGAAATGCAAGAACTCCTTCTACCTCTTTCAGAGTACCTCTGCATCATTTGTGTTGCCAAGTTTTACTGGTTAGATAACTTAAAAAGTGATAACGAGTTGTGACTGGTACGCTCAGCTTCCCAGCGTAGACACCTGATTGGATAAAAAGCCAGCAAAGGGAGGTAATAAAATCATTGGGCCAAGCCATTGATGCATCCAGGGTATAGAGAAGACATATCGGAAGGCATACCTGGGAGATATTGAGGATGATCTAGATTACCACAGTTTCCGAAACTGATGATGATTTTATCTGACTCCTAACATTAAAGAACAAACTGCAAGATGCATCACCTTGCCCTTGTCGATGACTCGCAAGACATCGGTCCTGTTTGTGATGTCTGTGTCAGCAGCCACTCCATCAATTAGACCCGCATACTACAACACAGGGTTATATTGATTATTTTTGTTTTCATGATAGGAAAAGATAATATACTTTTTGCGAATAATGATCTCATTGCACTTCGAATGACTTACTATGAAGTACTTCTTAATAACAACTTATGGAAGATCTTTCTTTCTCTCTATATATATTTTGCATTTTATTTTACCATATTTATTTAGTTTCTTAATTTTAACATTTTTTATTGACTTATATTTTAATATTTTAGTGTTTTCCTCTACCCTTTCTCTCCATGGTTGTGTAAACATGAAAACGCACAGTGTCAAAATTGATCAGCAAATGTACTTTGTCCAGAAACATAAAAATAAAATGAAAAAAAAAAAAATAAGAAAGAAAACTGATGGATTTTTTCAGATGTTTCATATTTGACCCTACAATATAGTTTTGAGAAGTACTTGGGTGATAGTTGTTGATGACTGGTATTAGAAAATGTGCACAGCTTGTGTACAATTCCTGGCTCGAGAGTATGAGAGCAATAAAAAATTAGAGCTGAAAAGGTAAAGAAACTTGTCTAGAGATCATCCTGGGTCCTGGGCCTGTCATTAATATTGAGTGGGCTAGTGATGTGTAATTGCAAATTTGACATCTTCACTGACAAAAGTCATTAGTTTTTGTTCATTCACAAAAAGTGCTAAAAGGAAATTTTCTAACCATCAGAAAATGAGTTCGATGACAGTGTAATCTTTAAATGAGCTGACCCCTTTCTGCAGACAGCTTTGTTTGGTCATTCACATACAGTACACCATTACATGCTTACAAAATAAAAAGTGTATTGAGGCACTGTAAACTGAGTGTTTGACTTGTCTGAATGTTTGATACATCAGTTAACATAAAAGTAATGATAGACATAATGTATAAAAAGACAGCAGGGGCTGAGAGATGAATCTGACACAACTGAGAATTCCTCGCAACTGAATTTGAGACTTTGGGGTTCAACTGTATCTGTTAAGAATTCAAACAGACTACTTCTTACAGTAATAGTTGTTATAACTCTAATTATACTATTACATCTCTGCCATAATTCATGTATGTTGGTTGTCATGGTATATAAAGAAAATTAAAATTTTCAACAGAAGTCTTCTTCACTGTCAACCATCCATACTCAGTTGCATAAGAATAGTACCTAGCTGCCCTCACTCCTGCACAAAACCTCATTTCTTTATGGTTGTTGGAGCAACATTATAGAATTATTTTGTTTTTGTATTTAACGTCTATTTGTATGCAAACAACACAAAATAAGTTGATCTTGCCTGAAACTGAAACAAATAAGTGATTTCTGAAACTCCCAAATGATTCACCTTGACAATCTTCTGTATATTCTCTTCTATGAGACTGTTTGGTGGCACATAATAGTCAGGAGGTTTGAGGTCACGGTTGTTCAGCACTTGTGAACCCATGCCTTCATAAGGGCTCCAAGTTCGGGTCAGTTGTCTACTGGAGCCCTGAGAAAGCATAGGTAAACTGTTAAAACTGGTTCAGTCTTGAAAGCATACGGTCTCTGCTAAAAGACAAATTTTTCTCCCTGCAAAATTATGGTCAAAAAGAAAAGTCTCATGGACTTGAACTTTGTCAAGTATTAAATCTCAAAAACCCAACAAAACATTCATGTCCATGTATTCATAGATTTAGATGGAAGTTAAGGTGAAAACTGGTCCCAAACACAGATTGAAATTCAGATCCCTGATAGGGTACTCCATCGTGATGACATAAGGTCAGATTGTGATGAACTACTTTCCTGATTGCAATTTATTGATAAGATAGTTTGTGTTTCTGTACAGCACACCTAAATATCAAGAGTTATGACCTGCAGTATTGAATAAACATGTCTGAGTCCAAGAGTTTACATTTTGAGAGTCTTGATAATGACACTGTTCTCTGTTGTTATCTGGCATCCATTACACATCTTTGCTCTGATAAGCAGCAGGTATGAGGGAAATGTTGGTGTTGAGAATCAGACTGTATATGAGTTGCAAGCAGTCATCTGGATAATGTCACACAGGTCTGTTACATTAGTCGTTTATATCCCAGTCATCATGAGAACAGACAAAATATAGATGGATTTAATGCTAAAACTGTGTGATTTTGAGTAAGAAACAGCTAGATTACATGATTTGTATGCATTAGATACCATTTATCTCAAAACTTCTTTTTTTTTTTCAAACCTCAGGGCCATGCATGTAAGCAGTACTTTATTCATCTGGGCTATACATATAATCAACACTTTATGCAAAAGGGCCATACATTTAACAAACACTTTATCCAATGGAATCACACATAAATCAACACTTTATCCAGTAGAGTCACACATACAGTCAACTCTTTAACCAACAGAGTCACCCATATAATCAACACTTTACCTAACAGTGTCACCCATGTAATCAACACTATATCCAACAGAATCACACATATATCAACACTTTATCCAACAGTGTCACACTTAAAATTAATACTTTATCTAACAGTGTCACACATATATCAACAATTTATCCAACTTTGTCATACATATAATCAACTTGTCTTCCAGCAGAGTAGACCCGTGAAGGTCCCGGGGTAGAATAGGCCTTCACCAACCCATGCTTGCCATAAAAGGCGACTCAGCTTGTCGTAAGAGGCGACTAACGGGATCGGGTGGTCAGACTCGCTGACTTGGTTGACACATGTCATCGGTTCCCACTTGCGCAGATCGATGCTCATGTTGTTGATCACTGGATTGTCTGGTCCAGACTCGATTATTTACAGACCGCCGCCATATAGCTGTAATATTGCTGAGTGCGGCGTAAAACTAAACTCACTCACTCACACTCCAGCAGAGTCACGCCTATATCAATACTATATCCAGCAATGTCACATAAAACCAACATTTTATCCAAAAGTGTCACACATGCAGTCAATACTTTTTTCCAACAGTATCATATACAACCAACATTTTATCAAGTGTCACACACATAACAAACACTTTATCCAAAAGTGTGACATGTAATCAACGCTTTGTCCATCAAAATCCCACATATATCAACACTTTATCCAGTAGTATCACACATATAACAACACTTTATCCATCAGTGTCACACATATATCAGTTCTTTATCCAGTAGAGTCACACATAATATGAACACTTTATCCAGTAGTTACATACAATCAACTCTTTATCCAACAGTGTCACACATATAATCAACATTTTACCTAACAGTGTCACACATATATCAACACTATAATCAACTCTTTATCCAACAGTGTCACACATATATCAACACTATAATCAACTCTTTATCCATCAAAATATATATCAATATTTATCACCACAAATAAGTAACTAATCAGAAAGGTAATGCTAATAAAGAGACCCCGTGATCCTGTAAATAAAGAATTAAACAGAAATTAAACACACATCTCCTGCAATTTACTACTTCATACATATACCTGTATTGGAGCTGCCTCAGACTCTACCCGACCTGAAACAACCACCTCAACATACCGACACACACTGTATATGAAATCAGATAGGGAGGGTGTTCCTCAAATTCAAACACTGGTAAGATGTCACACCCAAACAGGACAAAAACATTACATAATACATTTTGTAAAGAACTCACCTGTGCTCTCTGCCTTCCATTCAACATTCGTGACTGCCAGGCTATGATGGGTGGAGCAAGTTGACCGAGGACGTCAAGTGGAACATATCCAGGACATGCTCAGTGAACGTACCCGCAGAAACAGGGTTATGCCATTGTGTCGACTCAATACCCTTGTTTAGAGGAGGCAGGGAGTACACCCCACTACAGCAATATTGCCGCTCTGAGTCATTTTATGATCTAATGGAGTGGGTTTATGGCTGAAAGTTGGTTGCCGTGTTTTATGTAGGATCTGATGTGTTTGAAGAGATGAAAAACATGAAGGGTGGCTGTAAGTTTCAGTCTACTACAGTGCAGCCTTAACTGGGTGAATGCTGAAATGTCTTATAATTGAAGGGCCATCAGTCATGCTTCACTGGTTTCTGAACCAGAGGGGTCTGTCTGCATTTATAATGGTCCACTGGAGACCCTGAGTACAGTTGAGAATATTTATGGAGGGGATATCAGTCATGCTTCAATAATATCTGAATCAGTGGGGCCATTCGCTTTTACTGGGGTTCAGTATGGTCATTGATTACCGTTACGAACGTCCACATAAGACAACACAACAGTCACGCTTCATTGATTTCTGAATCAGAGGGACTGTCTGCATTTACTGGCGTTCAGTATGGTCATGGATTACAGTTGGGAATGTTCTCACAGACAAAAGTACATCAGTCACGCCTCATTGATTTATGAATCAGAGGGACTGTCTGCATTTACTAGGGTTCTGTGAGTGTAGACACTGATAACACTAATGAATGTCCTCAAATATTTGGAGTGACATCACCTGCACTTCATTGACTCAGGGATCAGTGGGAACTATTCACTTTTTCAAGTTGAGAACACTGTCATATAATTGGAGGGATGTCAGCCATGCCTCATTGGCCTCTGCATCAGTATGACAAGATGGTCCACCTTAACAGGAATTCACTGTAGACTTTGACTCATGGTGCATTTCAGTTCAGACATCATTATCAAAGCAAATTTGTCTTGAGAGTGCGAAAGAGTATGGTTCTATGCTGCTGTTGGCAATATTCCATCAGTATCACAGCAGGGGACACCAGAAATGGGCTTCACACATTGTACCCATGCAGGGAATGAAATCTCTGTCTTGTGATAAGTGAACACTTTAACCATTAGGCTTCCCTGCAAAAGGCTAAATCAAATAATACATAGAAGGATGGAGTGAACTGAAAACAATGTGCACTGGAATAAGCTCAGGTGAGCTTAAAACTGGAAAAGTTTGAAAAATTGTGAAAGATATCAATGCAAAACATCTATCACATCAACCGGGTCGTTAAACAGTTGTGATATTAATTGTATGGAAAGAGAAAAAATCAGTCTTGTATTTCATGTCAAAATAAAGGAAAACATGAGACATGTAATATGCACCATATTTGCATTACTTTAATCATAGCATCACATAAACTGTTACAAAATGTAACAGGCATTTGAACAAGTTAGAGCAATGGCAAATTGTTAACTGAAAGTTGGTAACGCAAAAACAGACATTACAGGTATTCTCTAAACACCTGATCAGGTGAGAAAGTATCAGATAGACAGACATCATGAGGACCTGGAATAATTATGCTGCAGATAAATATGGCAATTATTTCACAAAGGGTAGATTTTCAGTTGAGATTAGTGAGTTTAGTTTTACGACGCTTTTAGCAAAATTACAGTGATGTCACAGTGGGGGGACACCAGAATGTGCTTTGCACACTGTATCTAACCCAGTGTGACGAGCAAATGCTTTAACCACTGGGCTAGCACACCACTCATCTCCGGCTTATGAAACCTTACTTTGCTCATCTGACAAACTCTGACCAGAGGATCCTGGTACATGTAAGGGAGGCAACTCTGAAACTCAAATTTCAACTCCTACAATACCTGGGCTCCCCATATGCCATAGATGAGAGATTGATACTCCATCCATACAGGACACAAGGAGATCTCTTGAATAAAAGTGAGTGAGTTTAGCTTTATGTTGTTTGTAGCAATATTCCAGCAATATCATGGGGGTAACAGAAATAGGCTTCACACTCTATCCCAAATGGGGAACTAAACCCAGGCCTTCAGAGTGATGAGCAAATGCTTTTACCACTAGGCTACCCCATGGGCCCTCTTTTGAATATAAAAGCTTTCACTTGAAGCTGCGTAATTTAGTAAAATTTGTTTTACAATTCATCATACTTATTATAATCGGAGACTGAACTGGGTCTGGTTTGAAACCACTTAATATACTTGAAAATGCTGACTTCCATAGTCCTTGGTCTGAGTTGGGACTATGATTTAGAGTACCTTCAGACTGGTCTAAAGGTTGCCTTTTAAGACTGGACATTTCATACTTTGAATACTGAATACTGTGATTGTTATTCAGTATCTTTAGTACACAAGATCATTTAAATAAATCTGTTCATGTATGAAACACAAAAGTCGTCTGCATGTCTAAGAAAAATCAGAGAGTCACAAATGATGTAACAAAGGTGGTCAGGTCAGTGACAGGTGGCTGGTCTGCCAAGTGACAAGAGTTGTGCAGATTATTGTTTGTCCATTTCGAGCAAGCTTCCAAAATAGGATCTGCACTTCATCAACTTTGGTTCTTGAGTGACCTTAAATCACTGAAGGAAGGAGGGGAGCCTGCTTGCATTATGTTCTGGACCTTTATCCTACAAATTTATGTGCCATAATAACTGAATATAGTGGAAGTTGTCAAACATGAATGCTTTCCAATCTGTATGTGTATGAGAGTGACAAAACTTGTTCACTTTTGTTCAAAGGTGCCCTACAATCTGGCACACTGTCTTAACCAGATTCTTTCTTCAACAAATGCCCATTTAGACAGCTTCCACTGTTTATGTCAGGTGCAGAATAAGCTTGGACACATACATATTTTTGGCACTGTTAATATTTAAGAAAGATGTAACAATCCACAGAGAACTATCCCTAGTCACAAAGTCACTGTGACAAAACAATTTTTTTTTGAACAAACAATAATTAAAGCAGAGGCAGTTGTCATGAAATCTTGGTAAAAATGTTCACTGACACATCTCCAAGGTATGACACAAACAAACACAAAGCCTTATAATATATAAAGTATTCCTAGAAATTATTGAGAAAGTTGTTTCGGAAAATAAGTGTATATTAACTATAGAATTTATTGAAACGAATATGCTGAGATTCGATCCTCTTACAGTCTAAGTGTCTTTTCGGAACTTCGGAACTCCTTGCCCTGTCAAACATGACTGAATGCGTTTAGGTACATTACCGACCAAACTTAGGAGGAAGTCATCTGATAGCATATCCCAATATTTGCCCTCTTCTTTCTTCGTATCCTCAACATTTCTAAGCTGTTTTTGGTTTATTCTGTTCTACATTAGTCCCCACGCAATCTCAGCTTAAGGTCTTGCCGGCAGATAGGCTTGTCTAAAACCTGAACATTTTCGTCTCACAACTACTGTTTTGTGTAGCCTGCAGTGTGTTGTTATCATGCTTGAAAATCCAATTATCTTCATACAGTGTTCAGACCATTTGAAAAAGCTGATCATTTATGATGTCAACATATCGTTCCTTGATCAAATTTCCATTTAAAAGACATGATGGTGTTACTCCATGTGATGATATCCCATCCAACTTCTGAAATTTTGGGGTATAGTTTTGGTGTTGGTCAATATACAGGTTTCACAGAATCTTTGGTCCAAATTTTCAAAGTTTGGAAAAAAAAACCAGACAGAACTTTCATCAGAACAGAAAACATTATCCATTTTTTTTTGTGAGCCATACACAAGTTTAAACATCTTTCTTTTTGTGCATCTTTCACCCAAGGTAATTCTGCCATTTAATTTCACCAGTTAAGTCTTTGTAATTTTTGTCTCAGGATTTCATTACATAGCTGAGCACTTTCTCTATTAATGATCCCATTTCTGATATTCTCAATGCTTTCCAGTTTTCTCCTACTCATAAATCTGACCAAATTGCCAGCTATTCTTAGTACTTAACTTCCTGTGCCTCCCTGCTGCTGTCTTGTACTCAATTCAAACTCCTGACTGAACATTCGGCTGTAGATACAGCAATGTCATGTCTGCCAGCCAACTCTGGCATTAGTCATACCTCTTTCAAAATTCATCTAGAGCCAGCTTTCTTTTCTTTTCTGCTGTCAAATCTGCATGTCAACAAAAGAAAAAAGGTGTCTGCTACACCAAGGGAGATAACCCTTGATGTAGTAAGGTTCATTCCTACACCTACAAGAGTTGCCTCAAATATTGAGTAACTTACAACATAATGTAACATCAATTTTAGAATTCTCTTATCAGCATTAGGAAAAGAAGATATTCTCAATAACTTCTGAGAAAACTGTAAACTGGTTATTTGATAATTGAAAAAAATATGAGGTGAAGGTCATCACTAGTGTAACCATGGTAACCAAGAGTAATCATAATCGCCATAATTATATTTCTGTTTAATGGGTTTTTAAGCTTGAGAACCTTCTGCAGCACTGTTCTACAAAATCATCCCATAACCTCTGAGCTCATTTGGGTCTGCTCAGCTTACTTGATGAGAGAAGTTTCAGCTCCTGCGACGTCACCTCTGCAGTAGGCCCATTATAGCAGGTCAGCCAGTCTTACTTGTGGTTTACTCATGCATGTCTCTGGCTTCATGAGACTGATGCATTCATATTCAGCCTGAGGTTTGATTAACACCTTGCTTCTAAACCAGTCAAGTGGGCAATGAGCATTTGCTAATTCATCTGTGAAAGCCTTCTACTGAATTTATCTCTGGTACAACCGTGGCTGAATTTTGTAGAGCATGGGAAGATTCATCACAAAGAGTTCTTTTGATTAGGTTTGAGAACTGACACAAGTATGAAACACTGACGTAACATCCAAATCAAGCATAATTCATAAACAATAGAGAACTGTGGATGTTTGGCTTGAGTTCCAACAAACATTCCACATCAGTGAACAGATGTGTTTTGGTGCAATGTTTTGTTATGAAATTGCCAATTTTCATTGATCTGTATCATATATTATCAAATCTGTATAATCTTTTTAACTTTACACACCTGTTTCAGCATATATCAGTTCATGTGTAAACAGTACATTTAAACTGTATGGAATATTTTGGAATATTATGGAAGGCCTAAGTTTAGGAAAGTTGCCTAAAGTAACTGGCTATATTTACACTTGTGAGTCTAAACTTTTGAAAAGAAGTCTATAATTATAATGTTGCTGACAGTTAAATTAATGTTTGTTGACACTATGGGCGATTCCTCTAACAAACATCTCAAACAAACAGAGGGTTGGTTCAGTGCATAAAGAAACAAAACAACCATCTGAAATGGTAATTCCAGTGACCTTGACCTTCAAGGAAGATCAACCAAAAGGTCATCCATTCTGCAGCATTAGGATAAGTATAAAATTTAATCATCTTGAGTTACCAGGAACTTAATACATTACATTGTATGCTCATAAAAGTGAAATTCTTCATCAACAGCAGTTGCGAGTATTCCAAGAACAACCCTTTTGACCACATGATGTCATAAACTAAACATGATACCCCTTGGTGGATGTTAACATAACAAGAGTATCTGTTTATGCTACCCATTCAAAATGGGCCATAGTGACCTTCTCCTCTTACAATTTGTGTCACGTGACACATTTTCATCTGATTAATTTGAATAAAAGAAATTTTATTAAAAACGGCCAACATACAATTGATACATAAATAACCTTCACTGTGAACTTGACCAAAGATTTTGGTCATCCATGACCTTTATACTATGTGGACCCTTGTCTTTGAATGACAGTAGCAAGATATCTTTGAGAGTGTGTGACCTTGACCTTTAGTATCAGTAACAACAGCTTCAAAAACATTCCAAAGGGCTGTTCAGCATTTATACTAAATATGAAATATATTTGGTGAATTTAAAGGTAAACAGCAAAATATTGTATATGTTACTCATTGAAAGAAATGACCTCTCCACCACACCAGATTTTCACTGCTTGTCTGCAAGTGCTCTAGTAACATAGTAACAAACTGCCTGCAGAAAAAGTCATTTCACTGAAAATGGCAAACATTCTAGAATGACTTTGCTATTACACATTGTTAACTCCATCTTCAATAATCTCTAGGGTATAGGTTAAGATAAATCGTAACTATACCCTGGATGCATTTACGGCTCAGCCCGATAATTTTATTTCCTCCCCTTGCTGGCTCAGAATTCTCTCAATGGCCAATCACTAAGCAGCTGTTACAACCCAGCTTGCCATCGTCAACAAAGACAGAGGTCGCAGCCGCAAAGGTTTTTTCGCAATACAACTCAGATATTGGGTGAAATCACAAAAACAAATGAACAGGTCTGATACTTTAAAAAAGTATACCCCAGACCTCTTTCTACGTCTGCATCAATCGTGTTGCCATGTTTTATCGGTTAGATAATTTACAAAACGAGTTTTGTTTGGTAAGCTCAACTTCCCAGTGTAGACAGCGCCAGCCAGCAAAGGGAGGTAACAAGATCATTGGGGAAAACCACAGATGCATCAATGGTAAAGTGGAGATTTATCGGAACATATACCCAGTAGATTATCGAGGCTGAGGTAACTCATAAGCTTTGCATCTTCACAAGGATTACAAACTCTACTGACATAGCGCAGAAAATGTTTCAGGCAATGACCTTAGAGATTTCCTTGACCTTTGACATCTCATAAAAAAAGTTTCCATTGATGACATGCAAGCATCTTGATGAAATACACGTCCAACTAAGACATTAACAAGCTTCTTCTTAATAAACTGCTAAATAACCACAATATTTCCTGAAAGTATTTCCAGAAATTCTCAAGCAACATCACAGATTCAATCTTTCCAAATGCACACAATGGAAAAACTCTTCAGACAACAACCCATCTACATTTTCATACACCCATCTGAGATTCATGCCACTCTGACTGTATCTTAGGAACCATGGTAACTAACGAATGACACCAGTGACATCTAGTGGACAGTGGGTACAAGAACACTATGTCCCCGCAGATGGCTGTGGTACAATATTCTAGCAAAAGAGGGAAAAAAGCAGAATAACCACCTGAAAGGTCAAAAACCTTTGAAGTGAGTGAGTGAGAGAGTTTGGTTTTATGCCTCACTCAGTAATATTCCAGCTATATGCCGGCGGTCTGTAAATAATTGAGTCTGGACCACACAATCCAGTGATCAACAACATGAGCATCAATCTGCGCAATTGGAGACCTGATGACATGTGCCAACCAAGTCAGCGAGTCCGACCATCCAATCCCATTAGTCGCCTCTTACGACAAGCAAAGTCATCTTTTATGGCAAGCATGGGTTGCTGAAGGCCTATTCTACCTCGGGATCTTCACAGGTCACAAGAATAACTCCTTCATACCAAAACATAACACTTTGAACATTATGCAATAAAAATCTGTTCAGAAGTCGTTGATCAGTTATGCTTCGGACAATATTTTGAGTTTGTAATCATCCAGAACAATCTTGTTAGTCACCTCTTGCGACGAGCATAGTCACCTTTTAATGGCAAGCATGGGTTGGTGAAGGCCTATTATACCCTGGGATCTTCATGGGTCACGGGTACTGAAGTAGTAACATTAGCGACGTATGGACTTTGTAAACAAAAATCAATGTGTTCTGTAATATAATGATTTAAAATGAACAAGGGGGATAGTTCTATGGCAAGGTATCAAACTCCCGAAAATTCAGCCAGAGCACACGGCAGGTTAGATGTAAAACTCACCAGCCCTGACCAAAATGCACCTGTCTGCAAATAATTTAGGTTCAACAAGCAACCAAGTTTATCATCCACTTGGAATTCATAATTTATTTTTGTCAAGTGAATTAAAACTGACTTATTTCCTTGAAATATGATGAATATCTTCAGAAACATGTTTAAATTTTAACCCAACTGTTGGGCAGGTGAATTTGAGAATCTGGCAGTCTGTGTTGAAAATAATCGCTCCTTGGCTTTCAAGTCTGGGAAAATTCTTTATTTCGGGGTTAAACATACTGTGTTTAAAAAAATCAGAGGTATATATGTATGATAAAATCATGAAAGCTCTCAATTTGACTTAAAACAGAATGCATAACGGGTAGTGTGAATTTTGTAAAAAACATGTTTTAGAGCTGTCATAATTCTGTCACATACCTCTAATTTCCCTACACAGTATGTTTATCTCCATTCTACCATAACTGTGTTGTTAAGAGTTTTAAAAAATACTGTGTTGGAAAATCAGAGATATATATCATGATTACATACCTCTGAATGGCTTTAATTAACTAACTACAACCCAGTATTAACATAAGTCATGGTAGAATACAATATATGTGATGTTGCGGTGTAGGTGCTAACACTGTTATCAAGCAAATGCTAGCATCTACTACACCAAAACACTGCACATATTCACTGTAGCTAAGGTGATGCAGTGAACGTGAAAAAGCATTTTTAAAATCGTACAAGAATGTCAGTAACTCTACCGACATCCAGACTTTGAGTTACCAACATCCTGACGTGATTTTAAAAATGCTTATCCTTCAAAACAGTAATAAGCAATTTCAGTGCATTCAATGTTACACTATCAAGGTTTTTGTCAGTGTGCTAAATAATTTTGATTGTATAGATGTGAAAGGCTGCTAATTCCACAGAAATAATCACCAAGACAGGATGCTGCACAACTTTAGGTACAGTGATATTGCAAGAAACAGAACTACCCCCTTTGTTAATCACATCAACTTCTAAATGCCACTCAAAGAAATTTCAAAATGGCGAAAGGGGTGGAAGTAACCCATTGTCCAACGTACCAGCCAAATGTATTTTTCTGTTGGCAAGCAAAAGATGCACCAGTGTACAGTTGATTTTCCAATGTTAATTATGTTCTTTATAAAAACAATGAGCAAGAAAAACAAGAAAAATTATCTGGGCAAGTGATTTTACATGTGCCAATGTACTGAAGTACCCTAGCAATTCTAAAGTTATTTCCACCCCTGGCTACTCAGTAAGGAAAGATTCAGTAAGTTACACTTAGATGGTCACAGATACTGGTTCAGCCTAATCCCTCTTGTATAATGTTATCAAGATGGTCTTGTACATAATTAAACTTCAGTATTGTATTGTATTGTATTGTATTGTATTGCCACTTTACCATCACAGTAGCTGTTAACAGGAACCTAAAACATCAAAGCTGTAGTTGTCTGTATCCCAGTGTTATATTTTCCTACTATGCTCATTCTGTCAGTAATTACTCTCACAATCATGTTTCACACCTTTTGCATTCTCTCACAATTCTTCATAAACAATGGTAATATCACATTTTCTTCCAAGTCTGACACAAGTGACCACACAGTCATAAGTCATTTGCAAAGTACCAATCCATTTTGCCATGCAGCAGGCATGCTTGTTAGCAAGCAAGTCACAAGTTTCAATTTTCTAAATGGATGGTAGTTTGACAATCATGTGACCCACAAATGTCATGTGACATCACAATGATGTCAATCTTGTTTTGTCTCTTTCGATAAACAATCTTTGAGTTTGTAAACAATTCTCCATTGAAAGACTCATGTAGGAATACCTGTCTCATCAACTGTGACTGGTCATGTGACTAGTCATGTGACTAGCTCACTAACATCACATGACTGTCACATGACAGGCATCCACAATCTTGATTTGTCTCTTTCGATAAACAATCTTTGAGTTTGTAAACAATTCTCCATTGAAAGACTCATGCAGGAATACCTGTCTCATCAACTGTGACTGGTCATGTGACTAGTCATGTGACTAGCTCACTAACATCACATGACTATCACATGACAGGCATCCACTCCTCCTCAGTGTCATCAGTGTTCTGTATCCCGGGAATGAGGGATGCTCTGCACAGACCCCAGAACTTCTGTGGGGTGAGGGATTTACTGGAGGCTGTGAATCTCCATCCCATGTGACTGGAGCAATGCTTACACTCCACTATCGTCCATGCGTACCTGAAACACAAAAAACAAGGAATTCATTCTTCTGGTAATTCCTGCAAATAGTAATTTTTTCTTGAATACATAATAACATGAGCTTCACACATTGTACCCATGTGGGGATCGAACCGGGGTTTTCTGTTATGACCAGTAAAACCCTGGAGTCTTCTACAAAAATTTGGTGTTCCTTCACTTCTTTTCATTAGTATAACTAGCTAAAAACACTATCACATGAAATGTCATCCAGACTTGCAGTTGTTATTATGCATTTCAAACCTGTAAATTTCAAATGGAACAGACAGTGTGATCCAAAGTTTTCAAAACTTCTGAAAAGCAGACATGAAATAGTATTTGTTGGTTTTGAGCATTTGGTGTCAAGGAATATCACTTGGAACCATTGGCCTTTAGATCAATGTTTCAAATCCAATAAATTTGTCTTGTCGGCTACCTTGTTCCTCTTTGTCACTTCCATTAATTACTGTATATGACATTTATGGCCTTTATTGATCATCCCCCTTGGCTGTGTCTGTCATCACATCAACTGTACAAGGAAGTGCTATTGTTTCTCTATCTGTCCATTGTTGAATCTTTGCCTGTCCATTGTTGTTAAAAACTGTATACATATGTGTGTGTGTGTGCTCACATCTATTTGGAGAGAGTGGAGTCCAGTATTCCGACTGTCTGTGTACGGATGACCACGAGCCGCATTATGCCGCTTGCAGGAAAGACCCTTGGGTTGCACTGGAGTGAGTGAGTTTAGTTTTACGCTGCACTCAGCAATATTCCAGCTATATGGCAGCAGTCTGTGAATAATTGAGTCTGGACTAGACAATCCACTGATCAACAACATGAGCATCGATCTGTGCAACTGGGAACCGATGACATGGGTCAACCAAGTCAGCAAGCCTGACCACCTGATCCAGTTAGTCGCCTCTTACGACAAGCATAGTCACCTTTTATGACAAGCATGGGTTGCTGAAGACCTATTCTACCCCAGGACCATCACAAGTTGGGGTTGCACTGGAAGTCCGCTCACCTCATTCATGTATACTTGTTAGTAACTAATATATTGCCAAAGTATTGTGCACTGAGGCTGCGATATAATATGAAAACAGATATAAGCATGGCAATACAATATGTATCATGATACTAAAATCTTTATGTCTAACATCAGTCAAAGTAAACTTCGTCTCAGCGTATTTCGTTACACTCCGCCACTGAGTCTAACAAAACCTAGTAGAAGGTCGCGTCTGGTAACCTTTGAGCAACCAATGACGGTCCAATCAAATGCGAGACGGTTAAATAGACTTAACCAATCTGACAACGGCTACTATTTAGGGATCAGAGGGACTTTCAAAATATTCAGGTCACGACACAGATCTCTCCACAAACAAAACTCCACATATAACACGGTTATTTGACCTGCAGTATATACGCTTTGGAGTTTCTGTTGACATGGTTACCATTAGCTAATATTTCCGCAAATTAACATCCTTGAATATTGTCAAAAACACTATTTTCAGCGACTGTTTACTCAATGGCAGTACGTACACCGTGTGCATCAGCCGGAAGCAATCGTACGCTGAATAGCTTTCAGAATCGTTCAGGTACGAACCTTTTCGAGATAAAAAGTTCATAAGGGATGTCCGAATGTGCACTTCACGATTTGGAAAGTTGTGTTCTGACTGGTCAATCTCAAAGGTTACCTGACGTGACCTCCCATAAGGCTTTGTTAGACTCAGTGGTGGAGTGTAACGAAAAGTACAGAGGATAAGTTTACTTAGACTGGTCTTACACCAACAATAAAACAACTTAAGATCAAAACAAAAAGTATTTTATCAAATTCCTCCAGCATTTTTCAATGTTCATTCAGAAATGAGATAATTTTATACATGAACTTTGTGAAATTAAATGCAAGAGCTTTGTTTGAAACAGTTCCTGATGCCAGAATTTCTGAGATTTATGAAGGAATAAGTATGCATTTCTTTTAATCACAAAACAAAAGTAAATCTTTCTTGGCAGACATCGACAATACTCATAGTAATACATTGATGTATCTTGGCCCATTTGAAGTATCGTACCGGGATATATGACAATGTAAAACTTTGTGTCAACTCATTGTATCAGCGGCCCATGAATCAATGCATCAATCTGTATTGATGAATCGTCACACCACTAGATCACATGTCAACCAAGCTTGACCATCCAATCCTGTTAGTTACCAAATATGACAAGCATGGGTTGCTCAAGACCAATTCTAACACTTGATGTGAGACACTGTTTGAGTGTCCTTATGACGATCAATATAAAATTGACTCTAATTCATGATTCCCAATTCGCGACATGTATGGAGTCTGACTTGAAGTTTGCTGATGGTGTTAGATTCAAACCTGTTCATCACGGCCTCTGTAAGAGTAGTCAAGCGAGAATCACGTTAATTTCTGGTGGCTAGCATTAGCCAACCAGCATATAGTTGCTTCGCTTGAACAGGAAGTAAGGGGGTCTGTGCTCTAAAATGGACAGGTGCAATGCGTCTCTTCGCATCTTAGAATATTCTAACAGTTTTTGAGAGGCCATACCCTTGCGAATGCAATATTGCCTTACTACGCGTGCGACAAAATGTATGCAAATTATGGAAATGGATCAGGAAACCACAAAAAAGGAACTTTCGAGTTTGCATTGTGTATGCAAGATCATTGGTGGAGTCAGTGTGTCACATGTCAAAAGAACTTATGAAGTTGCTAAAGATTCCATGAAACAATGATGGTAGAATGTATTACCCAGGGAACCAACTGTGTTCAGTGGAAGGTCGACCTCTGAGACTGAGGTTCTGGATCTTGTACACAGTGAGTGTCTCGTGGACATGTCCTCCAGGATTGACATAAGCTCCAAGAGGGCCCTCCATGGACATGCTGAACACCTCGTTCTTGTGGGTTATCTGAGTCCCACAGTCTTTGCAGCAAAGCACGGTGCACTGAGAACATACAAAACACAGATGTCTTAAAGGTTCTAACCAGGCATGTAATAAGTCAATTTTTTCGTGTAAGATTGATCGGTTGCAAAGCTTTATATTTAGACAGTATTGAGTGCTTGACCAACCTTTTTAGCAACAATTATGTGTAAGCCTGGACATTAGTTCATAACGGTTGACTACAGAGGAGAAACAACTATTGTGATAGCAATAATTCATTGAGACCAACTATTGCAATAGCGATAGCCTATTGAGACCAACTATTGCAACTATACCGTGTATTGACGCTAAATATTGCAATAGTCTACTGAGACCAACTACTGCAACGGCAATAGTCTATTGCAATTCACTGTTCCATTAGCAATAGTCTATTGCAACATACTATTGTGATAGTGATAGTCTAGTGCAACCAGTTTTTACACTACTATTGCAATAGTTTTTTTCCTTCAGTTGTCACATTTGAAGTCCCTTCCCTAATGAATGTATTGTTCATATGAAATGAAAACAAGTTGAAGTAGTTTCAGGCTCTTTTAAAAACTGACAAGAAACTTGAATCCCAGATCAAGTAAACAGTTAAAACATACACTAAATGAAGCTACAAGTCTGCACTCAATATGAAAAATTTGGTACTTCCTACGCATTTATCAATGGAAGACAATTACTAAATTATCAACAGACACATAATCAATACATAGTTTTTCATTTCTACAATTGATTGCTATCAGAGACTGAGTAGCTGCAATCCACTGATAGTTGGATCCACTGGAACAGACATACTAACAATGCACATCCTTACAAAAACACTAGTCTCTACAGGGGTCCTTAACCATTGTGTCTCTGCAGATAACTGTCACATCCTAATATTTTACTACATCTTCAGAATGATGCAATCACAAGTCATTAATATAGTTTGTTTGTTTGTTGCCGGTGGAGTTCTGGCCGGACAATCCAGTGATCAACAGCATGAATATTGACTCAGGCAACAATGCCTTGTGTAAACCAAGTCAGCAAGTCTGACTACTCGATCCCATTGGTCATCCCAAAGCATGGGTTACTGAAGACAATTTCAAATTCAAATCTTGACAGGTCACATATTATTAGAGAAAGGAGAAGTGTAATGTATTAACTCAAGGCCTTTTATGACATTTAAAAAAATTAAGATCTTTTCACATTCAAACTCTAGCTACTCTCAAGATTACAAGCATATCCGAGACACCAGCTGACTTGGAACTTAACATTTCATATGTACGCCTTTTTGTGATCAATACAAACTTAGCAGGCAAAAAAGAAATGTGTTTTCTGTTTAGATATTTCCCTCCTCTATTTATTTGTTATGGGCAAGAATTTAAGGATGTCAACTTGTATTTTGAGAAACATGTCATTTTGGAGAAATATTCAGACTCCTTCATCTGGTTTCTTACTCTATCAGTAACCTGATAAAAATTAAAAAACTATGCATCAGGTAGAAAACATGAGCTGTTTAAAAAAAGAAATGACAGAAAACACAATAAAACAATCAGACAATGAGATGTTTGAAATATTATTCTGACCTTTTGAATGATACTGAGTTCACACCGAAGTCTCTGTATGGCTGAGTTCAGGCCTAGCAGATGTAGACGCATGCTGTCATCAAGGGGGAGGTTCTGCGCCACCCAGTATGACAGCTCGGTAGGATCCTGGGGAAAAACTGACATCCGCAGTGCTTCGTTCCAACTCTGCAGTTCATGCAGGATCTTCTCAGACAAGTCTTTCTGTCAGACAAAAGTTAGGGTGGACATCAGGAGTTCCTGAGAAGCTTCGTTTTCTGATTGTTTTTCTGGTGTGCATTATTACAGAAACTGGACTAGACATTCCAGTGATTGACATCATGACTAATGATCTGCACAACCGGGATACATAACATGCATTAACCATATCAGCAAGCCTGACCTCTTCACCCTATCAGTTTCTTTTTACGACAAGCATGAGTTGCTGAAGACCAGTTGTAAACTGGACCTTCACTACTATGGGTTCAAGTATGACAAAATGATCAGATTTATTACTTAAATGTCTATGCAGTTGTTACAAGAACAGCATATTGATTAAATTGAAGGAAGACATCGTACACAGACAAAACTTGCAGATTAATATACTGTTGCCTGTGTTTGTGAAAGATTTACCAATGTGTTGCCAACTCACACAAGTTCATCACTGGGCACTAAAACACATGACCATATTTGAGCGGAAGTTAGTTAAGTTTTGAGTTAAATTCTGTCCCTGTCTTATGCTGTTTATCTAGACTACTCTCTGAGTCACAGCAAAATTGTTCTTAATTCATCATTAAAACATGCTTTATAATCCGGACTCTCTCAATTATGGATTATAGAATAAAACAACAGTCCCAACAATCAACAATGCTTTGTAATCCAGATGACACTGTTGAATAAACATTTGTTACTTCTGTTCACAATAGTTAATGACAGAAAACATTGTATAACCTGAAAATTTCCACAGGCAGAAGCAATTCATGTTAGCAGACTTTTTTCCAATGAAAGTATAAATAATATAATGAGCATAAAAAAAAAACACAAAAAAAAAACGATTCAAATTGTGGGTTGTCCTTAATGAAAGGGAGGTAATTCATCATGGTAATGAACATGGAAACGGACAACAGTTGTCTGATCAGGACTGCTTTACAATGCGGACAAATGATTAGGTAAGAGGTGAGTCCATAATAGACAGATTCCACTGTATTCCTACATCCCAAGGATTCAGATTGAGATGGTTTTAATCAAGTTGTATTAAAGAAGACATTTTGTTAAATTCAAAAGACATGTAGCCAATTCTTTCATAAACACAGTGTTGTTTTCTTACTGACCCACAGCATTTAAAGGGGTCAGGTTAGGTAAAACATTAATATTTTCTCACATTTAGAGGTGAAATCTCATACAGCTATTTATCACACTGGTTGATTTACCCATGCTAAAACCATTAGAATATTTACCAATACACCTTAAAAAGTATCAGTTGAGATCTTATTATCATTAATGATTATCATTAATCAAGTGGGTAATTCACCACATGAAAAAGAACTCACTGTGTCATACATCTTGTACACCCATGGTGGCCACCAAGTAAAATTGGCACAGCTGAACTTATTCACCTGATAACAAAATAATGTGAAATACAAATACAGTTAAAAAACATTCAAGAACTAATGAACAGTCATCTCAAAATGCACACCTGGAGACATCTTAAACTGTACAACTGGAGACACTTAACCTTTCCTTTGTTAAGTGTCTCCACCTACTTGTGTTTGTACAGTTCCTTTGTTTATTTGTTTATTCTGCAGTAGAAATATCAGTTACATGAATCTGAACTCATGTAACTTCCATCTGGATTCCATGCGAGAACAGAAGTCTTTATTCTTTATTTCCAAATAGTTTTAAGCTCAGCCCAATGATACTGTTACCTCCCTTTGCTGACTCCGCATTCTCACAGTCGCCAGTCAGCTAAGCTGCTGTTACAACTGAGCTTGCCAGTGTCAAGAAAGATAGTGGTCGCAGCTATGAAAGTTTGTTTGCAGTGCGACTTAGATTTTGGGGGAAATCATACAAACAAATTGTCAGGTGTGAAACTTAAAACTATATGCAAGAACTAATTTTACCTCTTTCAGAGTACCTCTGCATGGTTTTTGTTCCCAAGTTTAATCAGATAATTTAAAAAGTGAAAGTGAGTTGTGATTGTTTCGCTTAACTTCCAAACGTGGACACCTGATTGGATAAAAAACAGCCAAGGGAGGTAATACATTTATCGGGCCAAGCCATAGATGCATCCAGGGTATAGAGGAAACTTATCAGAACATATACCCTGGAGATATTGAGGATGCAGACCACAGTACAATGAGTGAGTTTAGTTTTATAATGCTTATAGTAATATTCAAGCAATATTACTGCGGGGACACCAGAAATGGGCTTTAAACATTGTACCCAAGTGGGAATCGAACCTGAGCATTCAGCGTGACATGCGAATGCTTTAACCACTAGGCTATCCCTTGGTCCAGACAACAGAACACAGAACAGTTGTCTGACATGGACAATTTACAGATTTCAGAAAGGACTGGGCTATTGACATAGAAAATGAGACAGGACTCTTCTAAATTTACATATGGTTATCCCAGAAATACATTTGTATGTTTGTAACACACTCTGATTATCTAACCAGGAATAAGAATAATACACTTTCAGAATTAAATTCAGCACAAAATTCAGCATGGATGATTCACCACAAAGATTATTGCCCTAACTAAATGTTTTAAACTTATGAAAACATGGTACAGATTCTGCAACACAGAAATGAAGGAGCTGAGAGAAGGTGGAGGTGATGTCCACAAGGGAGGCAACTCCTGCACGCCTACCTGTAGGTTATTCACCATGCTGACTGAAGCTAGCACATTGCCTTGTCTATCCACAGCAGTCTTGACCACAGAGTCCTGGTCAGCAGGGTTGCAGCAGAACTTGCAGAGAGACCTTGGCCGAGCCCCTCCCAGACTGTCCGTCAGCAAACACTCAGGCAGGATTCGAACCTTCCCAGCCAGCACTCTGTCAAAATACATAAAATTCAAAAGTGCATAAAGGAAATATTATTAATAGTTTGAGAAGTCTTTTTTATCAGTTTCCTCTGAGTCTCTTACACTTTTTCTTGAAAGTATACACTGAACAGTTTAATTACCAAGAATTCCAATGTTACCATGGTTACAACAAAAATGCTGAAATCATTACACAAAAAATAATGAGATATGTATCATTTGTAACTATATGCAGGGTAAGTTTCAAGGTCCATGACATAATTTCATTACAGGTGTTGGACTTGTTTTCCTTTGTTGATCATGATAATTCAAATTCAAAATATGGAAACTTAAAAATGATCTTAAAAATCATTTTCCTTTTTATAAGGTAGTCAAAGAAGAAGTGTTAATAAAGACATAAAAAGAACTTTAAAGATTAATTCAAACAAATTTTAGTGGGTTTTGAAAGTAAATAGCATTTCAAGTATCATCTTTAAAAAACATAGATCAGTACAAGAAACAAATTGACATTGTTATAGCATGGCTTGAGAAATGAAAATATTATTTCCACTTCAAGAAACAAAGGTGTCAACACTTTAATACAGTTAAAATGATCTACCCTGTAACTTCTCTGCGTGTGTCAATGACCTCGAATCTCTGACGACCTTTGGCCTTGACCCTTACAGTGGAGATGCCAGATATATCATCGGTCTCATCCTTGATTGAGAATATCTCTGCCGTAGTTCCGAGATTTGAAAGAGTTGGGGTGTGTTCAGATTGATACCTGTAAGAAAACCAGAAAATCTGAAACTACAATGTTACTAAATCAGAGCATTGAGCTTGCTTCTGTTTACAAAACTCTTGGGAAATCCCATTATTGGTTATATCAAATGAAAGAAAGAAAATCATATCAGCCATTTTCAAAGTGGCAAATTCCATTTCAGAAAAGGGGACCTTTCATAATTTATGGCTTTGGTTTTGGTGTCCATGTGTGTGTGTGCGTGCACGGATGAGTCTGTGCATTATTCAAAATTTGTTTGGACAAAGTTTAATATTAGAAAAATGATAACTGAACACAAACACTTACCTTGTATGTAACCAAGACTATGTGGCAGTACTTCCAATGGACTATGGAAAGTCAAATTACTGGTAAAAAATATTATCTGTCTTCAGAAATTTGTGAAAAAGATCAGATTTTTAAGAGGCAGAAACTTGAAAGATCAAGCAATATCCAGCAATATCATGGCAGGGGACACCAGAAATGGACTTCACAATTTGTACACATGTTGGAAATCGAACCGAGGTCTTTGGCATGACGAGTTTAACCAGAAGGCTACTCCACCACTCAGATACCCCTAGAACCCATGTGAGCTGAAGTTATCAAAGACATTTCCAATCTCACCTGAAAGTGATGACGCCAAAGGTCTTGTCCTTCTCTGCTACATCCTTTATCATGGCAACCATGTGATGCTGGAAGAGATGAAGTGGGATGGTCTGGCCTGGAACCAGCACCACCCCAGGCAGAGCAATGAGGGGGATCGTCACGCACGAGTCATCATCATGGATGGTACGACCTCGAACATCTTCTAAGTCTGTGCCTAGGTACTGCAGAACAAAAAAAACAATTTCAACATCAGACCAGGCAGACATTGAGTCAAAATGTGCAATGATCTGAATAGTGTTGACACACAATGACGCCAGAAACCTTGAGGTGTGTCTGTGGCCCATTTGTCTCAGTAAACCCATCAAGATTCAGGCTAAAATTGGTCTTGAGTAACTCTTGTTTGTAGAAAGATGCAACTAACTGTATCAGGTGGTCGGACTTGCTGACTCTGTTGACACACGTCATTTTATCCCATGTGTACATTGATGATCATGATGTTGCTCACTGTCCTGACTCAGTTATGCACAGGCACATTGCTAGAAATTGTAGTGTGATGGTATACAAAAAGCAAACAACAAACAAGATGTCATTATTCACTGTGAAAGGTATATCCCTTAACATGCTTCAAAGTATGACTAAGTGTGTAAGCTTCTTCTCTGTGAAGATCCGGGGTAGAATAGGCCTTCAGGAACCCATGCTTGCCATAAAAGGTGACTATGCTTGTCGTTAGAGGCGACTAATGGGATCGGGTGGAGACTCACTGACTTGGTTGACATATGTCATCGGTTCCAATTTGCACAGATCATTGCTCATGCTGTTGATCACTGGATTGTCTGGTCCAGACTCGATTATTTACAGGCTGCGACCATATAGCTGGAATATTGCTGAGTGTGGCGTAAAACTGAACTCCATCACGCACAATTCCTGTTCACAGGTCCTTCTATCGATCATCCCCTGCTTTAGTGTTACACAAAGCATGAAGATTCATCTCTGATATGTGTTCTATAGTGTCAAAAGCTGCTTACTGTATGAGCCGTAGGCAAGGATTTATCAAAGTTGACCATTCCCTTTTTGTCACGGCTCTTATTATTCTTCTTTCTGGAGTTGTTGCTATTTTTGTCATCTTCCACCGGCTCTTCTGTCTCGTCTGCAATGTCCTCTACAACAGCAGAAAGAAAGATACAGAGATTATATACTAGCAAAAATATCCTATACAACAGCAGAAAGAAAGATATAAAGAGATTATATAATAGCAACAATGACCTCTACAACAGGGAGTGGTAGAGCAGCCTGGTGGCACTGGATACCATGTTACATCTCTTGGCATGACTACTCATGAGTATATTCGTCGGTACAAGATTTTGTTTTCATTCAGCAGCAAATATTCATGAATACTTGTGAGAATTCGTTCTGTTGAATCCGCCTCTGGTGAGATCGAGTCTTATATGAATAAGCCATAATATAGTGTAAGACCTAGTGAGGTTGAGTCTTATAGGATTAAGCCAGAATACAGTGTAGGACCTGTGACATTAAGTTTTATAGGATTAAGTGAGAATACAGTGTAGGATGTAATCAGATAGAGTGGCATATGATATGGATAGTATGTCTAGAGCAGTATTACAATGGGATGTCATGCTTAGGATTAAGCTAGACAGTATATCGTAGGATCAACCCGGAATATGAAGTGAGGGATAGGTATGTTTGGACAGGTCATATGATGTCAAGAGAGAATACTGCCAAATATGGTCAGGAATGAATGCTGGGGTATGTATGTAAAGTGTGTTTTTGTAAATTGTAGCTCCTGATCAATCAGCACAAACATTTTATTTCTAATAGAGTATGTCAACTGTTCCGTGTCACTTTAAATCATGCACAAAATAATTTCCAATTTTCAACTACTAGAGCCCTATGCAAATATCGTCAGTCTTTCCCCTCACTGTTGAGGTTATAATAGCAGAGACCATATAATATTATATGGTCTCTGATAATAGCATATCTATGTAATTAATATGTAAAGTGCACCAAAAGACTCGCATTTTGCCGTTCTACTCTGTTATTTTCACAATAAATGTGTTGGTTTACAAATACAAGGAAAGTTACTTCATAAGCCTGCATCGTCAACGTGGTAGCTTCATGCTTTTCATCGATTAATGAAGGCAGGGCCAATAAGTCTTGGGGTTGTTTGCTATTGTTTAACAACAGTGCTTTCCGAATGTTTTACATACTGTCCTTGAACACAACCATGATCCTTTGAACATTCATGGTATTTAATTTTTCATTATTACAGCTTAGAAATGAATCTTCCTTTCAATAATTTGGTGTGTTATCTTGACACCGAGGCATATGATGTCTGCTAGACTCAGTGATGTGGTGTTTCTAACAAAGTGCGTCTTGATTATTTCAGTGTGTGGAACAGTATCGCGAGTTTTATTTCACTTCTTTCATTTCTATTTCAATGCCCAGGAAAAAAAACAAAATGTGACTATCAGTCCAAGAAAATTATATTCTGTGACTTTCTTTTATAATGCGGTATGTGAAGGGCAGTAACTGTGGTTGAGTTGAAACAACTTCGCGTCAAGAGGCATTGGTTCTCTTTGTTTACACAGTCGCACATTTTCCTTGCATTTGTCATGACAAGTGGTAAAATTGAAATGACAATGTGTTCTTGTGTGATACAATGTGCATGTGTTGTTGTGTCACCTTCATTGCTCTCTGATTCACTTTCATCATCACCGCCGATGTTATGCCCTATGAGCGGAAGTAAATCCTCGGCCATTTTTGTTTACTTCTTTTGCAGCACGATGGGATATCACCGTCACGTGGGAGAAATGAGCCAATCAGAAAGAAAGTCGTGTACTTCCGCTTTACTGATGACAGTGACGTTTAGCTTCAAGGGCTGGTCACGTCAGTGAAAACTCATGAAACCGGGGAAGCAGGCTGGTAGCTAATCTGACTGTCACTGAAATCCAAGCACACAATTTGGAAGGAGTATATAGAAGGTATATCTGCTGCTGCTGTTGTATGTACACATGTTTGTGGAGGTATATTTGTTGTCATGATGTGTAACACTTTCGTGAGTAGCGGATGACTTGCAGTATGACCGTCAACGCTAATCTCATAAACTCAGGTGTTGCGCCGAGTCATTATGTTTCTATTGTAGTTTTGATATATGGATCTCGTTCGCGTGGGCAGTCAAAGTTTTGAGTGTTCTACACTGGTGGTGAATGTCCTTAAGAGCTAAATCAGTCAAATACCATGGCTCATGCTATAACTATGACGGCATACGGAAACCCGTTTCATCATCGAAATGTCAGATTTGCTTGGCAGCAGCAACCAGATGTGTAATAGGTTGAAGGAACAGCTATACGCTATGTTTAGTTAATTGTTATGAAATTCGTAGGTTTAATTAAGGAAATATATATTCTAAGTATGTTAACATCTGATAGAAAATGTGAGTATGAGACAAGGAAGTTGGGTGCCTCTTGTTCAGGTTGATGTTTATGTAATTATGTGCAGTCCCAGTTTATGACAGTGCATGTGACAATTTGTATCACAATATTGAACTTATTGCCATTAATTAAAATATGTGTTTTGCATTTCAGTTTATCATAATGAAGTGCGACCAATTGTTTCTGTTTTCTGCACTTTGGAGTTGTGTGATATTTGATGTTACATATGGAAAAGGGGACTACTATGAGATCCTTGGAGTCAAGCGAGATGCATCACAAAAGGCAATAAAGAGGGCCTTCAGAAAACTTGCATTGAAGTATCACCCAGATAAGAACAAGAATGACCCAGAAGCTGAGGCAAAATTTATTAAAATTGCTAAAGGTAAAATATTAGAACTTTTTGTTTTGTAGTAGTCTTGTATGCTACATTTATCATGTGAAAGAGTGTCTTGCCTCAGTCCAATGTAGCTTAATGCCCATTCAAACAACACTTTACTGGCAATTGATTCATAGATGCTCAAAGTTAGCATGTTTAATGTATTGTACGTGATCATAGATAAACCAAACTGCGAGGACGAAAAAAATGGTACTTAATCAGTTAATGTGAAAACAGGATCTTAGGATCAAAACCAGGGAGTTGTTTTGAATGGGATGTAATTGGGAGTCCATTTTCCATTCATTGATATAGTTTTTGCTAATTTCCGCATTTGGACTATTTTAATGGATCTATCCTTAAGTATGGACATATAGAGCACAAAATATCTTATGTGTGAACATATTAGTTACCAGTTAGAGTGAACTGCCTGTATTGTTAGTTACAACTTAGTGTTTCTCTATTTCCTTACAGCCTATGAAACATTGTCTGATGAAGAGAAGAGGAAGAAGTATGACATGTTTGGAGAGACTGGAGAAGAAACAAATGGAGGGCCTGGAAGAGGAGGAGGAGGATTTAACTTCAACTTTGACGAGTTCTTCAAAAACTTTGATGAGGCTTTTAAAGCTCACCAGGGTGCACATCATCGTCACCATCATCAGCAGCATCAGAAAGCACATGGAGGATTTGGAGGCAGTTTTTTCAACTTTGATGGCTTCTTTGATGATGATGACGACATGTTTGGATTCAATACATTCGGAGACATGGACTCAGGTTTTGGCTTTCATCATAATCATTACACTAAAGAATCCAATGACCACTTTGCTCGGCATCAAGCTTTCCACAATGCGCATACTGCACACGCACATGCTCATGCTCAGCATGCACAGCAACGCGCTCAGCAGCAGTTTGCTCAGGCACAGCAGCAGCACTTTCATCATGGAAACCATCAAGCTTTTCATCACATAAACCAAAATGCTGGCTTTGGAAGTGGTATGTCTTTAAGAGATTTCAAAGCTAAACATATTGTATGAGAGCCTATAGAAACAGACCTGTGAAGGTCCCGGGGTAGCATAGGCCTTCAGCAACCCATGCTTGCCATAAAAGTCGACTATGCTTGTCATAAGAGGCAACTTGCGGGATCGGGTGGTCAGACTCACTGACTTGGTTGACACATGTCATCGGTTCCCAATTGCGCAGATCGCTGCTCATGTTGTTGATCACTGGATTGTCTGGTCCAGACTCAATTATTTACAGACCGCCGCCATATAGCTGGAATATTGCTGAGTGCGGCATAAAACTAAACTCATTTACTGTAATTGTAAGCAAGGCCATTTGTGAAGGTAGCATAACTAAAAAAATATAAGTTAATATATGCTAACACTAGGGCTCATATAACAGAAACTCTTAACGGAGAATCCTGGAACAAGTGAGAGAGACAGCTCTGAAAATGAAAATCAGATTTGCAGCACTTACTATTTCAGGACAAAGGGGAGGGTGGTTAACTTAACTCGCTCACTCACTCTTACAGAAACGTGATTTTTAAAAAAAATAACAATAACTGTTCTGAATCAGAAACCAAATCCACTATCCATTATCAGAGGACATGTGGTGAATGATTATTGATCATAATGGAAACATATGCATTCTTAATTCTTAGGATTTTCCATACTTAATGTAATTGATCTGTATATTTGTACAAAACATATTCATCAGTATATCTCACTATGTTCACAAAAGATGCACAACATATTCATAGCCAGGTTCCAGCAATATTGAAAGTTGTTGAGTTTATTCGTGAATCTTTCCAAATTTAATGGTTGGTTTATTTCATTCAAGTGAGTTATATCAAAACAACAAAATTCTGATTAACTTCAAATATATTTTTGGAATCGATAATTATTTTTCATCCCCCTTTCAATCGATTTTTTATTGTTTTTAATCAGTGGAACAACACTAACAATACTACCATTGCACTTTGTGTAGTAAAATTGTGGTTTGGAGCTAATGGCAACAGATTCCTGCCTTTGTTATCCTCCAGATGTTGCATTATTGATTATGGTATGAACCTTTAGTGACAGGCTTAACTAGATGCCATTGCAAATCAGTCTTAAGGCTATAGTGATCTATACTCACATACTTTAATATGGACTTATTGCAGTTGAGTTGTAGCACTAAGGGTTTTATGTACAATGGTCCTCTGGTTCCAAGAATTTCAGAATATATTTTGTTATCCAGTGCAGGTATTGGGAAAGAGAACTTTGACAATAGGCCATTTTCAGGATTATTAGCCATTTTCTGAATTTAGAACGCCACTGCCCTTGTATCAATAGTAAACTAAAAATTTTTAATGGGCCATTTTTCATTTTAATGTGTAAAATGGTCCATGGCCCCTGCCGTTCCCAATTCCTGCCAGTTTGATTCACTATGTTTCAACTATTGAAACTGTTGATATTTAAGTAACTATTGAAAACAGACTGACATGCGAAAGAAAGTTTAGAAACATTTTAACAGAAGAAATGTCTTTCTCTCATCAACTCTGTAGCTTGCTTTGCTTTTTACGCTTATCCATTTTCTATATTTGACATGTGATTGGTCAGTAAATTGTTGTAAACCAAGGTCACTAAAGTTTTAAGATTTTGAGAACAGTTAATAGCTGTGATGAGCTCAAGCAGCTCACTTCTTTTTCTTTACAAAAAGCAATAACTGTCACTCGTATCTCTGTGATGTTTTCTAGAATAGTAATTTAAATAGAATGTACAATTTTGAATAGTTTTGAAAATTTACAGAGGCAAAATGTTTATAGGTTCTTGAGATGCAACTCTTGAGTGACAATATATATTCCTCTGATTCATCATGTTCTGAAAAAATTACAAGTTATTAATACTGATTTCATTTGCTCTTTCAGGTCAGTCGTGTCGAACTGTCACCCAACGTATAGGAAACATGGTAACAACACACACAGTCTGCTCTTAATACATGCTGCAGGACAGTAATTAATTTATGCAAATTTATGCAAGCAAGTTCTTCATGAATTTAACTCAAGGGACAGTGTGTGTTGACAGTTCCTAAACTCAAATCTGCCCAATGTCTTTCACTTCAAGGTGGAACTGTTCGTACGCAATGTCCGATCTCTGTCGTTGCGCAATGACTGAAATACTTCAGCAGACGACAAAAACTGGACTAACTGCTTCTTTCTTCCCTTCAATGAGCTTCTTCTCATCTGAAGGACAACAGCTGATAATGCTCTGATGTAATGCTTTTGATTTCAAAATATGGATTTGTTGATCTCAGAATGGTGAGTCTTCTGTGCAGTTAACAGGATCTAATGCTTCATGGTTTATTGTCCATGTTTGTGGAAATCTGTGTTGAAGTTTGTTCTGTGATTAAACTTTGGATATTGGCACTGTTTCATTGATAACACCACCTGATTTAGTTTCACAGAGATTCGCATTAGAGTGCTGTAAGTGAAAGATGAAGGCTGTTTTGCTCATAGGATGTGTACATTAATTTAGCAAACCAGTTTAGTTCACTTAACTCGTCATTTGTATGTCTGACTTTTGCAGGTAGTGGGTAGCCTAGTTTGCTCATTATGCCCAAAGATCCAGGTTAGATTCTCCACAGGGGTACAATGTATGAACCCATTCGTGGTGTCCCCTGCCATGATATTGCTGGAATATTGCTAATATCAGCATAAAATCTTTTTTTAACACTCAAACTCTCACTAGTGTCTCCAAGAAATGAGCCCGGTTGTCACCTGTTTGACAAGTTAATAATTTTATTTCCTTTATTTATGAAGTGTCTTCATTACTTTTTACACTTGTGGAGGTGTATATTGCAATGACATTCCCACAGTATGAAACACCAGTCCTGTTTGATTATTAGCCAATCAGATTTACAATATTCTGTTTGGACTCAAATGTTGGTCTGGTTATAAACTAGCAATTCAACATACACCTGCTTGTTCACCCAATCAAAAATCACATTTGACTTGCTCTGTGAGTCGGGCAGTGCCTTATACATGTTATCATCAGTCATCTTTGGCTGGGACTGTCAATTTGGCAGCTCCAAGTCGTCCTTCAACTCAGACCGACTTCTCTTTGTTTGGTCATCAATATCACTGTATGTCAGATATATTGCATTTCAGACCAAACAAATGCTCCATCTGTGATTATTTACTTTGCTATCATGCTTGTAAGGAAATATTTCCTGTTGGAAGCTGTTCTCAGTTTTATTATAATTGGATTTTTTAACTCGGGTATATACTGAACAGCAGAAGAAATGCAAGTTTTGAATAAATGCAATCTGAAAGCAGACTTTCATGTTTATGTCTACTATTTCAAAATTGACACAACACAGTTGCATTTCTCTTGCAGTTCAGTATATTATTACTCAGCAGGACAGTCTGAGGCACCAGAATATTTGGTTATTCAAGGTGAACATTCTCATCATCCTGAAACTGAAAGTTGTGAATGTTGGTAAATAAGTTCCTGTCCTTTTTTTTGGTGGAAATTGTAAACACCATGTCATTTCTGAGTTGCCATTGAAGGGAAATAGCAGAATCAAGGTGGTAACATTTACTAACAAGCAAAACCTAGTCAATTGGGGAAGCTGGCATCTGATTGGCTGAAGAGCGCATGCATCATTCATTTTGATTGGTCAGTCAAGTTTTGTGTTGGGTTCACCTGAGGTTACCTTCTTCAGTTTGATCTTAACCCCAGAAAGGTATCAGAGATCTGTTTAAATGAGATTGTCAACACAGCATGCACTATAGTATTGAGGAATCAACACAGTGATCCAGTTTTCAAAGACTTTATTCTGGTATACAGTCCTCTGTCATCTGCAATGCTGTATGTCTGGTGTTGTCTTCCATTCTGTTACCATTGATGGACTTAAGAGCTATAATCTCTTAAACAGCTTTGTAAAGCAATTCTCAAAATTGAGAACATTAGTTGTTGGACTTCAGTGATTGTTGCCATAGTTACTCTGATCTGGTATGTGAAAGTATGAATGGTACTGAAGAGTGTCTTTTAAGGGTTGGGGGAAGGGTTAGTGTGTCTGTGTCTTTATAGCTGATCATCCTACTAACAAGCAACGTTGTCTGGGATTCAGTTATTGTCAAGTCAGATGCATATATATATAGTTTATTTAACAGTTAATTTCAAAGTTAAAACCTCGCAGTAAATATCTATTGATGATTCATATGTACATTCCTCTTTGTCAGTTACTTTGAGTGAAAGATGTGCTGTCTGTTGAAAGTTGAAATCATTTTGTACAATTGTTATAATTGATACTTTCTTGATTATAAACACATCATGAACTCACTGTTTGGGTATACTAGGAAATATTTAACGGCATGAATGGCTCTCATTGGTTTCGATTTGAACTGGTAGGTGATGTTTTTTTTTTTTTTTATATGTCCAGGTTTAGATCCTTGTACTTACGATTAAGAAAAAGTCTTGTTTATGATAGTTTGTCATTAAAATTTATAAATTTATTTGTTTAAAAATCTCCAGGACTAATTTCCATCAGCGTCGTCATTGTTATTGGCAGTAGGAATTTATTTTGTATTTTATAGTTTATTTTAAGATTGGTTGAACCATGAACAAAGTGTCATCATAATTGTTATCATCGTTATGTTAGAGTTTCAGTAACTGATTAGACAGGGGTAGATATATATATTACTTGGCTTTCAGCCAAAGTTACTGGACTGTTACGAATGGAAACAAAAGCTCTGAGATCAATGAACGGAGAATCGTTGAATTGTCGAATACATGTGTTGTTCTGGGACTTGAAATGGTTTATATGGATATTTTGAAGCATCTGTGAGGAATGACGAAGTTTGTTTTATGTTTACAAGCCACAACTGCTGATGGTGGAAGACAAATCCAAGGGGGTGACAGACCCTGAAAAGATTTCAAAGGAAAGAACTTGTGGATCTTAACTTCTTTATTATGTTGAAGTCAAGTATTATTCAAGAAAATACTGTATTTCCTCCATTTAACGCCTGGCCTCAAATAAGCACTGGATCTGGAAGTCTGCTAAAAAAATAACAGCCTTAGTGCTTATTTGAGGAAATACATTACACAAGGTTGTGTTTTTTAAAATAGAGAAGTTGACATCTATAAATTCTCCACTTTTTGTGTATCACTTTTAAATGCTGTTGACAGACTGCAGTCCAGAGACAGTATTATCAGGCTAGTCATTTAGGACTTTTTGTGTATCACTTTTAAATGCTGTTGACAGACTGCAGTCCAGAGACAGTATTATCAGGCTAGTCATTTAGGATGCTCACCGGGAAGAGATTCTGAAAGCTGCATTTCTGTCACTTCATATGCACAGGATTTGTGAATGCATTTCAAGTGGTTACACTGTCATGTTTATTCTTTGAGTTTTCGAAGTCTGTATTCCTGTAGCAGCAAAACATGGCTGTTAAGCTGAAGACTGAAGAATTAGAGAAGAGAATCTTGGATAGTGTTGATGCAGTAATTTTCATTACATGATTGCATTGAATGATTGGTTTGTTAAGGTGTGTGACACTGACTCTTTCTGTACATATTTATTTACTGGTGAATTATACTTGCTGATTAATATTTCTTATAATCAAAACGAATAAATAATTATCTCAAATTTAGATGTGCATCATAATATACTGACGTATTCAGACACAAAAACATTCAGCTCCTTGAGCAACCACTAGCAGCTCGAATATGTGTGCTATATAAATATCCTGTAATAGCAGGAACTCCACCATCATTTACTAAAATATATGTACTGATTCTTTGAGGGAAAGGAATTATCGTAATACATAATCCTCATAATAAGGGTTAGTCAGATTTTGTGGTTATGATTGCACTAAAACAACTCTCATGTGGGTAATCCAGTTAAGAGATGGTACTTATTGTTGCCTTGTGCTCCGCATTGACAATAATGAATTTTCCTACAAGCTTATAATTATTATGTCTGCATGTGACAAGTGTTAATTTAAATTGTTAATGTTACCTGAAGACCATTATTACAGGAGTTGGTGGTTAAGAGAGCTATGTCTCACTTTAGCCATGGTATCATAAACAGACAGTATTTACAGTTAACTTCCAGGGAATAGGTTGCAAGAACATTCATTTGAGAAAGTTATGCGTCAGTAATTTCAGAGATATTTCTGAAGAATATTATTAGCTTTGAAAAAAGTGTTTGGTTTTTCTATTCTGTGTTGAATAAGTGTAAACAGTCTGGGAGTTAAACTCCGGTAGAAATGGTTTCTTTGCAAATGGTGTGTTTATGTAGGACTGTTTACTGTGAACAAGGATTCAATGTGATATAATCAGAAAATGTCCCATGTCTATTTTTGTAGGGAATAACTGTTGAAGGGTGAAAACTCTAATGTATATGATATTGTGAAAATAAATGTTGATGGAAAGATCGAAGACTGTTGTTTTTGTAATTATCTTAGTTTATTTTTGGTTTGACAGAAAACCTTATGTTGCCCAAGTATGTAATACACAAACTTTCTAATGAAGATCCAGGCTAGAATTGGTCTTCAGCTACCAATATTTGTCATAAGAGGCGAAGGGTGGTGAGGTTCGATGACTAGGTTGAGACGTGTATCCCAGTTGCGTAGATACATGTTGTTGATCACTCGACTCCTGTCATCGGTTCCCAATTGCGCAGGTCGATGCTCATGATGTTGATCACTGGATTGTCAAGTCCAGACTGGAATATTTGCAGACCATCGCCATATAGCTGAAATATTGCCGAGTGTGGCGTTAAACAACAGATAAACATATGATGGACTGTTAAACCTGAACTCGCTCATTCAGCAATCCTTGCTTGTTAGAACCAGCTAAACAAATGTTATGGAGGTCCTTATTAGCCGACTAAACAATATTTCATAAATTTAGAACATCTAGACTCTGACTGGGTGATAGATGGACTCACTAAATTCGTTTGCTGAGTATGGTCCAGACATGAATATTTACACTTCGCCATACAGATGGAATATTGTTGAGAGTGACGTTAAGCACCAACAAAAGTAATTTCTAAAATACTTCAGTAATTTGTTGCGTAATAATTCATTTCGAAATGTTTTCGAGTGTGACCTTGAACAACCAACCACTTGCGCAGTTGAAAGTTCCCGATGGACACAAAGTTATTTTTAATACGGAAATCAACACACAAGCTTGGTTATGATGACTTAAAAAGCCTCGAAATAAAAGAGAAGATGCGCTATTTGGTTTCCTTTCATAAATACTTTCTGTATTTTCAGAAACGTAACTCGCACAGGTGCTGTTGTACAAAGGGAACATAGCGCTAAGGCTGCATAAGAAACAAATAAATAAATGTTTCTCGTCCCCACTTTTTCAAAAGTGGCGAGGGCGGTAGGACTTTATTTTTAGTTTTTGATAGATAAAAAGTGAATATGGAGGACCACATTTTTATTTTTCTCTCTCAGAAATACAGCTTGGACAGTTTAGCACGCGTTAAGGAGCTGTAAATTCAATCACACTCATTTTTACAGATAGTCATTCTTATAGTGGACAAATGGATGATCGGGACGCGGCCAAGTCAAAGTTATTTTTCCAAAATGGCAACAAATAAAAGTGACGCGCCGATGCCCGAGAAACAGTTCACTTTTTTATTTAGCCTAAGATGATCGTAGCTCCCAGACCTTAAAACGACAAATTTTCTCTGTACAATGGCACCTGTTACGTAACTAAAGACTTTAGCTATTTTTTTATAATATTATGATTTTTTACCCTTTGTATTATTTTTCCCCATAAAACCTAACCGTGAACCTAATCCTAAACCATAAACCTAACCCTAAACACAAACCCTAATAATATTCCATTTAAATTGAATACATTTCAAGCGGGGGTTACAGACGGAACTCTTACCTGTGCATTCCCACTACGCACGTTCAGTATAATCATGGGCGATTAATCATCAAACGAAAGCCATTGCCGACATTTGCATATGACGTAAAGAAAGAAATCAATTTCCATACAAACTATCACTACGTGTCAATCAACAGTCGCTCGTTAAATCTGCGTGTCACACTGTAGTCGTTTGTGATCGCCCAACCAGGGCTTATCAAAACCCTGGCCCGCGGCTTTCGAAACAGGGAGTGTCTTATGTAGATCTGCCCCGGGGTGCAAAATATTTGTGTCTGATATAGCCGGGAGATTCAGACTGACATCTATGAGGGTGTACTGATCGATTTACAGATACATAAATGAATAAACGCTGTGATGCTATTTGTGATAGCTGACTCAGAAAGACAACGCCCATAGTAAGTGTTAAACCGGCACATAGACTTCTTGCCTGACAGACAGACATCGAGTCAGTCTTTTGTTTAGAGCTATATCTCGGGTGACTCGGAGAAAGCCATCAAGTCTGACTAAAAGACTGCACTAGCTAAAGTAACACGTGACTCAGATCGTCCAGTTGAATTCTACCTATATCAGCGCCACAAAATCTTAAATAAAACAATAAAACAATTTGTACGGGTAATTATCTTTTGTTCTCCAACATTTTTTGCTACTGACAGCCTGCATCGTCATTTCAAGACGGTGGAAATCGGAGGATAATCTCATCTCCTTACATATATACCAATATGCAGGCGTGTCAAATCGTATTTGCCCATGTCTTCACGTCCAATGACTAAAGTTTTGGGACTATTTCCTTTTCATAAGATACCACCTTGAAGACGACAGTATATATGATCAAACGCATAACAGAATGCTCAAAATGTCTACTAAGATTTTGACGTAAATGCTTTACGGTTTTGCGCCATGTTTGATTAACGTCTTCATAATATGAAACTAGTTATGTAACTGTATGCTATTGCCCGAAAATGTCAATGTTAAACGATATGGCCACGTGAACAACCTGACGAGCTTTTAAAAACAATATACATTTTAGGTTCACAATCCGCGGCGATTTACATTTTGGGAATATATGGAAAAGAGATGCGAAACAAAGGAGGAAAAACTGAAAGCTGGACTTTGAAGAAATAAACATATTCAATACAAAAAAAACCTCATTTTATCCCATATTTTTGAAAAAAAGAGAAAAAAATGAAGACACACACAATCTCTCGCTCTCTCTCTCTTTCACACACACAAACAAACAAACAAACAAACAAACAAAACCGGAAAAGATCTACCGTTTACTAAATAGGCTGGATGGCCTTAATAATGTGTTTAAGACCGAAAGATTCAATAAAACACTATTCATAAAAACAGCTGTCGTGTTCAAAGGACTACGTGGCAACATGGTGTGTCACGTAAAATCAGTTATTCAGCATTGAACTATTGACTGAAGTTAAGTGATGCACAAGCTGCGACGCAGTGTTTACAAACCTGCGTGTTCTTGCAAGAATATAAACCAGTGTGTTGATCATGTGTCTCAAATATCAATATTTCAACATGTGTCAACATTTTACCGCTGTGTTCAATACATTTCATTGCAAATGTGGTTAGCTTTAGAAAGCGTCAAAGTCACATATAACAACCATATCACGGTTTTTAACTCGAATGCTTTGCATTCTGATAAGAGTATCTATTGGCTGGTATTATGTCATGTGGCCTTCAGCAGCCCATCCTTGCCATGAAAGGCGACTGTGCGTGTCGTAAGAGGCGACTAACGGGATCGGATGGTCGGGCTTCGCTGACAATGTCGGTTCCCAATTGTGCAGATAGATGGTCATGCTGTTGATCAGCGGATTGTCTGGTCCAGACTCGATTATTTACAGACCGCCGCCATATAGCTGGAATATTGCTGAGTGCGGCATAAAACTAAACTCATTTACTGTAATTGTAAGCAAGGCCATTTGTGAAGGTAGCATAACTAAAAAAAATATAAGTTAATATATGCTAACACTAGGGCTCATATAACAGAAACTCTTAACGGAGAATCCTGGAACAAGTGAGAGAGACAGCTCTGAAAATGAAAATCAGATTTGCAGCACTTACTGTTTCAGGACAAAGGGGAGGGTGGTTCCTGCACCCGACGCCGGAACCGCGTAGATTGGGCTCCCGATATGCTACAGATGAAGGGCGGATACCTAACCCATACGTTCGCTCATAACGCCGAAAATCCGGGTTTTATTCTCTGGTTCATCTCTGGAAATAATGCCCAATAAAACAGCCACGTTTCCCTACATAGATGCATGTGCACCGCTGGAACGAACTCAGGAAGATTTTAAGAGCGCTTCTATTAATTAGCAGAAATCTCGACAGGAATTTTATTATTGGGATTGTTTAATGTCCCATAGTAACCATTAGGCCGAAATTAGTGAGTGAGTTTAGTTTTACGTCGCACTCAGCAATATTCCAGCTATATGGCGGCGGTCTGTAAATATTCGAATCGGGCCCGTGATCAACAACATGAGCATTGATCCTCGCAACTTGAAACCGATGACGTGTCAACCAAGTCAGCAAGCCTGACCACCCAATTCATTTAGTCGCCTTTACAAGCACTGGTTGCTGAAGGCCTATTCACAAACCAGTGATCAACAGCATGAGCATAGTCGTCTTTTACGACAAGCACTGGTTGCTGAAGGCCAATTCTACCCCGTTTTACGTATCACGCCAACTGTTGCACCTAACATTTTTTCTATTTATCATTTCTCCATGAACGGCAATGAACTTCGTTACAACTTCAGATGATGTCATTGAGTGAATGTTGTTTTCGAACGCTGCCCGTTCCATCCACTTACGGGGCGGTGTGGTGGCCTAGTGGTCAAAGCGCTGGTTTGTCCCACCGAAGACTCGGGTTCGATTCCCCACATGGGTACAATGTGTAAAGCACATTTCTGCTGTTCCTCATCCGTGATCTTGCTGGAATATACGCAGCGTAAAAACATCACTCGTCGGACACAAGGGAGGAGTGTCACATTTGGAGAATTAGGGGGGCTCAAATGGAAGAATGTTCTGTTTGGTCAGTTTAGTTTTACGCCGCACTCAGCAATATTCCAACTATATGGCGGCAGTCTGTATATAATCGAGTTTGGACCAGACAATCCAGTGATCAGCAGCATGAGCATCAACATGCGCAATTGGGAACCGATGATAGGAGTCAACCAGGTCAGCGAGCCTGACCACCCGATCATTTCACGATAAGGGCTGTTGTATGCTATTCATGTGTAAATCACTGGCATATAGCTTTACACAATGGGGACGTTGAGCCTTAAAGTATGGCGTAACATTGACTAAGACAGTAATGTCTCACGCAGGAAGCTATTATTAATTTATGATGTTAGCACTTGGACAGAAACCTTCCAGTGAATATAGCACAATATCTATTGCAATATCTCCGAAATTATTGCAATATATAGCAATATGAAAATTAGGACAATATCCAGCCCTGTTTGTTATTACGCCATGAATTACTACAGTATTTTAGAAATTATACACCTGGAAATTAATCAAGCAACACCCCAATTTTTTCTATTGGAGCAACTTTGAAGTGTTCTGACAATCAAAATATGCCGGGTTGATATAGTTTGACACTTTTTTATTCAACAGACGATCTCTGACAAACAACTTAAAGGGAAAAAGTATCAAGACTTTGCTTTATTGCAACGAAATCCAAATTCTTAAAACTGTCTTAAATTCATGAAAAAATGGACACAATTTACTATTCATCCACAGACGTTGTTGTCAGGTGTATTAACACAAATGTCACATGGAAAGAAAGAACAGTCATCTGAGAGTCTGCACACCGACTTTCATCAATATCTAGTGTGTCCTCCCTGCGCACGCACCACCGATTCCAGACGCTCCTCATTCCTTGGATGAGTCTCCGGATCTGATTCTGGGGGATCCTGTTCCACTCCTCATGCAGGGCAGCCGTCAATTCGTTGAGATTATGGACTGGTGGGTCTCTCTGCCTCACACGACGGCCAATAAAGTCCCACAAATGTTCAATGGGGTTGAGGTCAGGGCTCATGGCAGGCCATGGAATTCTGTCAATTGCATTTTGCCGCAAAAAATCATTTACAGCATGCGCCCTGTGAGGTCTAGCATTGTCGTCCATAAATATGGGTCTCGTTGCCAGAGGATGGTTCTCAAAATGAGGTACCACAGCCCTGTCAAGAACCTCCTGTTGGTAACGAACACCGTTAAGGTTGCCACGGATGGTAATGATATCCAACTTGCAGTTCATGGAAATGCACCCCCATACCATAACGGAACCTCCCCCAAAGGCCACAGTCTCCTGGATGTTCCGTGGAGCCATTGCTGTGTTCCTCTGCCTCCAGACCCGAGTACGACCGTCCACCATGTGCAGCAAGAACCGGCTCTCATCTGAGAAATGGACCTTCCTCCAAGAGGCAATGTTCCAGTGCAAACGGTCATTACACCAGGCCAGTCGGGCTGCCTTATGGGCTGGAGACAGTCTGGGTCGCTTGATTGGCCTCCTTGCCCGGTATCCTGCAGCTTTCAGACGATTCCGAACAGTCCTGTTCGAGATGGGTCTCCCTGGAAGCCACTCCTGTCTCAACCGAGAGCTCGAGTCGAAGGACCTGCGCCGTACAAGTCTCAGTAAAGCTCTGTCCTCCCGGACTGTGGTCTTCCTGGGTCTTCCTGGTCTAGGCAGGTCTTTAACTTCATTAGTGGCCCGGTATTTTTTCAAAAGTTTTGAAATTATGGAATGATGTCGTCCGATTTGAGTCC